>NC_072865.1:1610000-2228750 GCF_028858705.1 Grus americana
AATCCAGAGGGGAAAAAAAGCCCTTTCTAAACAGCAAGTATGTGACAAGCAATACATTTTCACTTTCATTTATCCTCACGTTGCAAAGTTCACTCAGCAAACCAAAAGTGTAAAAGGAAAATACTGGGAAGGACTGGTTAAAAAGAAAACCTTGGCTGAAATGAGATGGAAAACAGATTTCCCGGGTTAGGTAAGTATCAGAAAATAATACATAATGTTAGACATCTGAAAAAGGAAGTAGGAAAATATTTAGGAATTTGCATAACCATTTGCAGCCTAAGAAAAGCACAGAAAAACAGTTTCATTACGAAAGGATATTTCAAATAGGCGGCCGTGCCGGGAGGTGTGGGCACCGTGATCTTCACTGGGAGATGGCAACGCCCCGCGCGCAGCACTGTTTTCATTGCAAGTGCCTGCGTATAACCGGCTGAGGATTCCCAAACAGATTTTCATTTGCGATGCTTGCCGTTTGGGTTTTGGGGAGTTTCCCTTCCCTTTTACACCAGTTTTGTATCTGTGCAGGTCTAGCAGCTTCCATGGGGAACCATCTCTTAGCAACACTCACAAAAATAATGTAAAATAAAAGTCCGCACAGACCTGAGACAGAGGCCACGCTGCAGCCCACCTGCAACAGAGGGAGGGCTGGCACACGGGAATTTACACCGACAGCCACAGATTTTCAGATAGGGAAAAGGAAAAAAACCCAAAACATCTAAAATCTCTACTTAATGGAGTTATATACACCCTACCACAAGTAGCTTAGTGCTCCTTCTGGGCACATCATCACCACCTTTGGCTGTGACCGTCACCCCAAGGAGGAGGGTGAGGAGACCCTGGGGAAGTGCAGGGCAGGGAGAGGTGCTGCCCGCTCCGATGCATTTCCCCCTGTGCCATCGCCGAGCCGGTGCACGGCCCCGCGGCAGCAACTACCTGGGAGCCCGGCGCACCCCACGCTCACCGCGGCTTTGGGAAGCGGCACTGGGAGGAGTTTCCAAATGAAGAGCAATGCCCACGGGTGGAAACCAGCGCCTTGGTGGCGAACCGTGCGGGTAAGGCACGATGCATCACAGCCGCGCAAACCAGGCTGCTCCTGATGGCCCAGGGAGTGCAGGTTACCGCTGGAAGAAGTTGCACCCAATAACAGTCACCATCCCCTGCCTGCGCCCTGCAGCACCTTGCTGGCCCATCAGCAGCTTTCCACCCCACCTCCCACCCTCTGCCACATGCCACTTCAGCCAGCGCGAGCTGCTGCTCGGCTAGCATCACGGTGAGCAAACGCTGGAACGCTGACACGATGCCAGGCTTTACGCCCGTGAGCTCAAGCAACACAAACACTTTGGAGGCAGACGTGCACGTCCCAGCTGCCTCTCCCGCGCTGGCATGCCGCTGCGCGGGCTGCTCCAGGCGATGCTGAGGGCGGTGCGGCAGGATTCGGGAAGCAGGTGCAGAAAAGCAGGTTTTGGTGAAAGCATTGCTGCAGCAACATCGGGGCAAGCGGAGGGTAAGGCACCACGTGGCATGGCCGTGCCCTCCCACACATGTCATGCCGTGCCGCAGGCTGCAGCCGTGCGGTTTCCTACAATACATGAGAATTTGTCCTTGGGGGTGCAGGCAAGTGCCGGCAGGGACATCAGCCCACGCTGCCACCCGGGCACGTGGCCCCAGCCCAAGAGTAGCCCCAAACATCAAAGCCTCTTCCCCACAGCTGAGTCTTTCTCCTCTTCCACTCAACCCAAACACTATTAAGAGTCCCAAACTCATTAAGCTCGACACGCCCAAAACTGGAACAAGTCAGGATGATTTAGGAGGTACCAAGGTTGGCATTTGGCGACAGTTTGTCCTTGCTGGGCCCTAAGGACAAAGTCTTGGTTTGTTTGCTTATACAGAAGCTTTATTTTCCCCTGGCAGCCTGCGACTTGCACAGCAAGCCCTGCTGAGGGGTACGAATCTGCTCGGGGCTGAGGGGACGGGGACCCTGGGGCTGCCCACAGCACGGCCACGTGATGTCCACAGCTCCACATGGGCTGCTCCAGCGTTTTAAGCTCAGAGAAGCGTGAAAACTCCACACCTCGGAGCCAAGACATTCCCTCACTCATAACGATTGTGTCCTTTCCCGCAGAGGGGACGCACAGAGCGTTTCAGATGTTGTCCTCTTGCCTCTTCAAAGCAGGGGTTCAACTGACTCCGAAGGGCCTGAACCTCCACTTGTAGGCTGCTGCTGAGTCTCTCCCCCCGGCTCTGGCAGACGCTGTAGACCATTACCCACCCACTTTAAGTCTATCCAATTAACATCTATCTGCCTTTCCATTTCTGAAGGCCCCACCGCGCTGCCCTTGAGCACCAAGGCTTCGTTACTGCCCCAAGAGCAAACGGCGCTGTCCTACGACCCAAACGCCCAGCGTAAGGTTTCACCGGCTGGGACAGCAGAGAGGAGCTGCGTGTCGGGAAGTCAGGAGGAAGCACGGCATCATCGATAGACGTCTTTAGCTCTGCTGACTCACTGCTTTTCCCCCCCAGCAGGGAAAACACGTCTGAGCACCATGAGGTTTTCCCACCGCAGCCCACGTTAGTGTTGGTAGACCCGTGGCTGAGCAAGACGTGGGAGAATACAGAAGAGCCCCTTTCTATTTCTGGACCCTGGGTGAGGTGGATGGAAATCACGAGGCTCCCGGTTCCCGTGGGAAGCCCTTAATAACCTCCTAAACACTGTCACATCCTTTAACGTGCGTGCTATTATGGGATGCTGAGAGAGAAGCCATTGGGTTGGTAAGCACGTGGGGCTCCTTTCCCTGCGCTGCCCACCAGGCACTGCCGGGACGGTCCCACCGTGCCCCAGCCCTGGCACAGCACAAGAAGCGACTTTGTGCGTCTGTCCCCACTGCTGACGGCGTATTTGGAAAGGAAATCCCCCCACGTGGCCTCGACAACTGCGAGGGAAATAAAGCCAACAGTTCATTGAGACATGCCTGCTTCAAACCAATTAATATAAAGAGCTTATATTAAAGGATCTCACTTAAATGCAAATCCCCTCTTGTAAACAAACCTCACAGGTCTCAGCCCCCGTCTCTAAGGCAAGTTCCAATCTGATTAGTTACTCCACATGCCTTAAATTCCCCCTTACAGTTACCAGTGAATAAAACTGTAAATTCTATCTTTTTGCTGACATATATTAAACACGTACTGAATTTCACCTTGAGGTGCCCTTTCCAGTGATATTTAGTGAAACTGGGACCTCTCTGGGTGAAAGACAAGTAATTTAATTTGGTTTTTTACACTAGTTTTCTCCAGACTACCACCCATGCACCACAGTTCAGGACCTCCACAACAGTACAGCACACACTGAATTTTATCATCTCCCCTATATGAAGCACTGTTGACTAAACCAGAGAGCACAGTGCAAGGTGCATAGTTCGGTAGATTAAAAAAAAAAAAAAAAAAAGAGGAGAATTAATTAATGAGAAAGGTGTTCAGGAACAGTTTTCTGACTCATTCTGAGCAGCAGCCCTGGGAAGCATCTGTGGGAAAAGTGCTTCATTTAGGTGAGCTTACCTGGGTGGGCAAGGATTGAATATTGCTGCCGGAACACCACACACTTGTCAAGTCTATAAACTCTGGAAAAGCAGTCAGACAAGGAAACACCATCCCTCCTACACAGGAAATGCATTTGTTGGCTGTTGGTTTAAACGTGGTTAGCAATAAAACAGATCCACAGGCTGCTCCTCTGCACCTCAAGGAACCCCAAGGAAACGCTCCATGGCTCCTTTGAGCACGAGTCTTTCACCCCTCCACCGATATCCACTTTCTTTTCTCAGATAATTAATTTGGTTTCTCAGTCTTTCCACTTCCATTTAAACGCACAAGCCTGAGAGCTCCCAAAATCGTAGCACAGCCTGGCAAAGCTGTTAAGCGATGGATATCCCTGCCCCTTTGAGCCTCAGCCACTCTCTGCTCCCCACAGCAGTGGGGTGGTTCCAGGTCACCTCAGCGGGCACGTGCCCATTGATAAAGAGGGTTTGATCCTGGATCAAAGCCAGCCTGATTTCTCTCCCTTGCCTTGTACATCACTTTTTTTCTATACTGTTTAAAAACAGACACAGTGAAGCAGGAAAATGGTCAAACTATGAGAGCTAATTGAATGTTCAAGAAGCATACATGTCATTTATTTGGGTTTCTGCCCTGTCTTTATAAATAAAGCAGAGTCCTAGGTGGTACCTGGGGTGCGTGCTTTGCTTCTCTTTTCTTGCTTAGAGTCAGACCCACAACCTTTCCTCAGGAGGAAAAGTCCCCTTCCAGTAATGGAAATCTCCCAAACATGGACTGCAGTAGGAGACAGTAAGAGATGCATTTCTGGAAGAAAAAGAAAAAAAGAAAAGCTTTTCATTAAAGGTGACTTCCTAGGAGGTTTCCAAAGATGGCAATTCAACTCCTTGTCCAGGAGCTGCAGTTTGTCAGAGGCAGGCCCTGGGAGAAGAAAAGAAGAAATCATCTCAAACCTGTTGAAAGAGCAGCAGACACACATACGGCCATCATGTCTCATCGCTGTCCTTCCCCAAGAGTGGAACAGCTCTTCCGTCAGCCCCAGGACTTCACAGCCGGTGCAGAACAAGTATCTCCCCCTTGGTCTGGGAGCAACAGAACAGAAGTTTTGGTCTTATATGAAACTCATCACAGAAAGTGAAATTGTTGGTGCCCCGTAACTGTGTGCGAGGCAGAAGCTACTGGAAGTAAATGAGGAGTCTGACGGAAAGAGAAAAGCCAGTGCTGGGAACACTTGGGATTTTGGCATGGAAAGTGTTACGGAAAACATGCCATAAAGTTCCTCGGAGGCTTTAATTTCCCTCCCCCCAATCTTCCTTTGATTTTGATCCCCTCCTTTCCTCGTGTCCTTTGAACTTTTAAAAAGGCACTTTGAAGAGATGTCATAAAGCAGTGTTTTTATTCATGATCTCCTCTTTGATGGTCCTGCTGCTGTGTGTGAAGCACAGCCTCGCAGGATGCGGGAGCCAGAGGAGCCGAAAGCAGAGACGGAAAGGAAAGGACAGAAGAGTAAAAGTGTGGACGCGGCGTTTGTCAGTAACTCGCTGGGGACGCGCAGGCAGACGCAGGCAGCAGCCCTTATTCTTGCCGAATGCGTTGACTTGTGGGCTATACGGACCCGGTCGGAATTATACCCAGCCTGCTCCTCCGAGGGCACCACGGGCTGGCAAAGCCCAAGGGGGAAGCGATGGGGATGAAGGAGAGGGGGCAGCTGGCTGGGAAGTCCTTCATCCCAAAGACCATCTCAACTCCCGCCTACTCCCAAGACCTGACATCTGGGAATAAAATGCTGGAAAAGGCAGCCTACCCTGGGGAAGCAGCCCATGCTCAGGTCCTGTCCCTGCTCCTGACTACCTGCCTCTGGCCTGGGGGGGTTAATTTGTCCTCTGCATCCAAAACCACAGCACAGCCAATTTGTTTGGGTTGGTCAAAGGCAACTGCCCGGCCCAAATCAGTCCTGTTGCAAGAACTGGTCTGTGGCAGCCAACACAATTATTCTAAAGAGAGAGGACGTGGCTATTTTGGAGCAGTTGCTAGAGGCAGGATTTACTGTACTATTAACTCTATTCACTGATGTTTCTATTCCAAATCCGCGTCACTTGCGTTTAAACAAATCCTGGTGCCCTCTTTCATAGTTTTATTTTGAACCTCAGGAGATGGAGATGTTCTTAAACTCCCAAAAGCTGGGCTCCTATGGTATGGATAAAATCTTAAGTTTTTAAAAGGTTTCTAAACCCAATAGTTAGGGCAGAACAACTGGAAATAAACAAGCCTGAAAACAAAGAAGCAAACAAAAATAATAATGAATTAATGCAAGTAAATAGAAACATATTGCAGATTTAAGTTTTACGAACTCCAGCCCTTGAATTCTAACCCAGAGATACCTCCTAAGTCACAGTATTTGAGCATTGTGATACTGAAATGCCACCACAAGCTGCGCTGGAAGTCCTTGTCACCAGCCAGTCCCTCCCCGCTCCCGAAGCGCCGAGCTGAGCCCCGAGGGTCCCCGCAGGGGGGTCCCTCTTACAGAGAGCAGGGTCCCCAGCCACCAGAGGCCAGGCAGGACGGGGACGGGCAGGCTCTTCTCGTGAAACCCCCACCCCAACGTGCGAGGAAGAGATTTTTTTTCCTTCAGAAGAGGGATGGTTCAAACACGATGCTATTTGCCACGATAGACAGCCCCTGCGCCACGTGCTTTGGGATTGCCACTGGATGTTATTGGATCTGCCTGTCAGAGAAAGACAGAAAGACCAAAGAAAGGATTACATGCCACCGTCTAATTCTGCATTTACAGCTCCTTAAATATTGAATCAGTGCTACAGGATTATATACATTTGATATTTCCTGGATCAAGCAGACTGTGTAATTCATCACAGTTAGAAGGAGGTTTTTGCCTTAAAAAAAAGAAACAAAAAATAACCAAAACCATACCCCAAACCCCACCTTCAAAATAACTCTGCCAGCAAGCAGGTTTCACTTTGCCAAATCACACTCACTTTATCTCTCCCAGCATGAAGCAGTCTCCCTTCAGGACTTAGATGCCAAAGTAGCGGTCTCACACCCACCATGGCTGGACCACCATCGCTATCGAGCCCCCACGCACCCATCCAAAGGGCTGTTTGTGTGCGGGACGCGCAGGTTCGGACCCCAGAGTGACCTCAGCCGTACCGTCTGCTAACGCATCCCTTCCCGGGTCCCATCAGCGGCAGCTCCTCTCACAGGGCTAATTCACAGTCAGGTGGGAAGCAAAATTTAAATAGGAGATGACGGCACTTGCCGCTGACACCGAAAGCGGCGGAGCTGGGAGCTGCCTGCGATACCAGCCCTGCCTGCCTCTCGCCGAGACCTGGCAGGCGCAGGGGAGTGGAAACGAGGCACTGGCTTGATAAGTGGGAGGAACACCACGAAAGCAGGAGAGGTTAAAAACTGGTTTGTGACTCCCCCAAAGATAGGGAAAAGGGAGGACGATGTTGTCACAGGTGCTCTCCTGCTTTGCTGTTTCCTCAAGGTCAGGAAGGCCCCATGATCTCCAAACGCTGTTGGATGCACAAAGGTTTCTGCACCACATCTCGGCACATCCCGCGCTGCGGAGCTGGTCAGAGCAGAGCCAGCCCGGCCCCTGCTCCTGGCACAGCACCCGGAGCGATTTCAGCCAACGTCATGGCAATAGCATCACAAACCCTGGGGAGACACCAAACGCTTCCAGCTTCCTAGCTGAAAAATGAATTGCCAGAGCTCCCCTGCTTGCTGGACTAGGTAAGGCACCACAGGCACGTGCCATCGCAGGATCGCGTGATGATACAGGGGGGTGGTTTGCCCATATCAGGACTCTACCTGTATGAGATCATCACACGCTACAGACTGCCACAATCTTGTGTCGAAGTGCATCACAGCGCTGTTGCCCTGCGACACGGGGAGTGAGAAACGGGATAGGGAAAACAAGGAATAAGAAAACAAGGTGGAGTTGAAAAACACACGTATCACCTTAATTTACACAACATTTCATAGAACTGTAACTTTCTGAGCAGAACTCATCTTAAGGAAAGGGCCTCCACTCAAGACCCAAATTCGTTTGGTTCCGTACTGGCAGAAGAAAACGTGTTGTGGTTCTGTACCACAAACGGTCGGATGGGCAAGTTGCCAGGTGCCGATCCCACAAAAATCTAACACTACAAGTGAGCTAACAATTATTTATAGGTGGAAAATTGGGACAAGACTTGGAAAACCAAATGCCAAGGTCTAAGCTATCCCTTCGTTCCCTTCCCTTCTTCAGAAAGTCAGGAAGTGATGAAGTCATACTGTGCCGCGCTCCGTGAGCTCCCCTGCCTGCAAGGACACTGTGTGTGCCCCCCCACCGCCCCCCGCGTACGGTGGTCCTGCTCCGCTGCAAGGTTACAGATGTACGACGTTCCCCCACGCGCACGTGCGATATCCACGTGGGAAAGAGCTCGTGCCCAAGCCACACCGAGCATCTCAACACCCAACACCCACGGATGAGCCCATAAGCTCCAGGACTCCGTGGTCGCGGGATCACCCCGCATCCCTTCCCACCTCCGGCTGCTCCAGTCGTAAAAGGCCCTGCTGTTGAACATGCAAAATAGTATTAATCAAAACAGTATTAAATAATCCTGCGCGTACATACTACACATTCACCAAAAATGGGTATTCAGCTTCCAAGCCCATCCCGCAGGAGGACGACGAAGCTGCCAGCAGCAGGAGGAAGCGGATGCAGAGCTCACCACCAGCACCAGCTCTTCAGACCCAGCAGAACTGCATGATTCCAAGCACCCTTTCCATATTGAAATACCTTCCCCTCAAACTAAAAAGCTCGGAGCTGCAGCCCAGGCTTAGGTTAGGTGACTTATTTTCCCCTCCTGAGTTTCTTTCTCAATTAGAATAGGACATTTCTGCAGCGAAGCTGTTTTTTGCAGCGCAGGCCTCCGTGGCACGACGCCACCGGTCGGAGCCTCTCAACTTTATTTAACCTTTGTGTAGGGAATTGCATTAACTCATCACAAGAGAACCTCTCGGCAAGGGAGAAACAGATGTTCAGGCATTAGATAAGCTACAAGCAAGTCCATGGTGTTTATCAGCAGGGGGATGTGGGGTTGGTTTTGGTTTTGTTATTTTTAAAGGCTGACCAGTGGCAGGAGTTATTCGGAAATAAGTGAAAATTATCCTGAAAACTGCTTGAGGGGTTTTGAAAGAATGTTTTTCCTCACTTGCTCCTTTTTACCTGCAATATCGATTTCTTTTCTTTTTTTTTTTTTTTTTTTTTTTTTTAAATTACAGCCAAGTATCTGCTCCTGAGACTGAATGCAGATGCAGCTTGAACAGGAAATTTTAACTTGCCTCCAACCTGGGAATTTTGCACTTTAAACTTGAGATAAGGAGAGAATTTCATTTTAATGACAGATGTCCCCTAACAAAAGACAAACATACTTCCAGAGGGGACACCCCACAGTGCTTCTGAGAAACCAGTACTGCAGAAAATAGCAAAATCTAAAGAGCTACTATGATTCTAGTGTGCATTTATTAAATTATCCCCACTTAATACACTCCTCCCTGCTTGGTCTTTAAAAAAAAACCACTGAAATATCCACGTGAAAATGATTTCTTTTGATTTTGTCTAACTTAGCAGGCACCTGTCGGTTATGCCAGGAGCTCAGCCCCTCCGCTCTCTGATTTAAGCCAAAGCAGGTCTCTGGAGGTGAAGTCTGGCCATCGCTTCTTCATTAACTGTGTGTAAGCAGTCACAGGCACACTCGCACCCATGTGAAACCTTGCATTTCAGTTTTTCAAAGTGCTTCATGTGCAGCAATTAATTTCACTACAGGCCAGCTTGCACTGCTCAAAGATGTGTTTTTAAGCCAACTTACTTAAATCCTACATAAACCACTGCAAAGTTGCTTGCATTTATATCAATAACTGGCTGACTTTTAACGCAGAGAAAAACAGAACTCTTGCATCATATTGCGTTAACTCCAGCCATCGACGGGAGTTCTGGTGAATCCCCACACAGCCTTTTAGAAGTTACTGTCCTGATCAAACTTTCAATCCCCAGAGAGAAATAACTTGTCCAAAGCCATGGAGACACACAACTCTACAGATCTCAGAAGTCTTGGATTAAGGAATCGTAACTGTGACTCAGCTACAGGGTTAGGCTTTAAGTGTACATATACATACATATACACACACGCACTCATAGGAGAATGAGATTTGGGGGCTGACAGCCCCTCTACGCTTAGGATTGTCCTCTTGAAGCATTCAGAAGAAAGGCCAGGCCCTTTGTGGTGCCACGCATTATCAACGCCCCAGCAAAGCAATAACTGTACCGCCCAGAAGATCTTACAGAGGACGGGTGAGATCTGGCAAAGCAACCACGGCTCTTCTCGGGGCAACCAAGTAGTGTCGGGAAGCGCCACGGCAGCCTGTTCCTCCCGCGGCAGCTACCTTCACACAAGCAGGCTTGAGAAACACAACCAAAGAGAAAAATTTTAGGTAGTAAATGAAAACCAAGTATTTTTTCAAGTGCATTTTGTGTTACTAACCTACAGCAGATTCTTTTAAGATGCGTTCAAACCTCTAAAGCTGCAAACGTAAAAGCTGGCACCACCGAGAAACCCAGCGCCCAGCCTACCTGCATCTTAGCTACCCAAACCTCAGGGCTTGAGCTTTGGCTGATGTTTTCATCCTCCTTAAACCCTGCTCTCCCACTCACAAGAGTCATCTCCCCTGTGTTGCCCTGTTGCTCCAGGGCTTCAGCTTCCCGAGGACCTTCCCCAAGAGGGGGGCAGGGGAGGAGAGAGCTCAGCGGCCGCGCTGCCACCGCCAAACCCACTCCTCAGCAAACTAGGTCAAATTCAAATGCTTTGGTCTCAGCTGAAGGTCACTACTGTCTCCCCAGCCTGCGCTGGGCAAGCTAAAATGTATTTACATTGAGAAGATGCAGAGAGGTTTTGGAGCTGGAAGTAGTTAGAGGAAAAACAGGCCGTTAAAGAGAGCATGTGCATGAGCGTGCATCTAAAATGGTGAACGCAGAGGGAGGAAAGAATTAAAAAAACAAATCATCAGACATTTCCCTCAAAGGGAAACAGTGCTAGCCCTGCCTTCCCTGCTCCTGGTCAAGCGCTCGTAGGTGTTCCTGGTACAAACTACAGCATTGACTAGCGGTAAAGGTCTTGGATAACATTTGCAGAACGCTTTGACACGGAAAGTCCAAGTTCCCCTTTACAGAGGCAAAGTCTGACAAAAGCATAAATGGAAATAGGCTTCCAACAGACAAAAAAGTGACTCCCTGGCACACACGCAAGCCCACGCAAACTTTCCGGCCTGCCCTCCAAGTGTGAGCACTGGTGTTTCCATTAAGCGCCTGAAAGCTCAGAAAGCATCCGGAGAAAAAGTAAACTCATGATTAGACCGAGCACAATTTTTCGCTTGAATTTCTGCAGAATTATTACAAGTACTTTTGCAATAGGAGTGAGGGTTTCCCTGTAAATTCGAGTGTCTCTTCTGACTGCCATACAGATAGGAATAAACATTTTGCCATCTGAGAGTATCTATCTCAAATTATTGTTGGGAATATCTGTCAGAGGGGACTTCATACAGAGGTAGACTGGTAACAGCCCTAGATCTGGAGCCACACTGAACTCTGGCAAAGCCCAAATCCGGACCAGGCTTCCTCCCCTGCCCCGTCTCTCCAGCGTGACCCCACCACCAAGGTGGGCTGCTGGGAGCCCCAGGAAGGGGACACGTCCTACCACGGAGGTTGCATCATGGCCATCATTCGTGCATTGTACAGACCATCTCTTCTCTGTCCCGATGGCATGGCTGTGAAAGCTGTATCATTGCCTGCACAAGAAAGTTATGTTAGAAGACTAATTAATGTATTTTGGCTGTCTTCTAATGAAACTCGGCAGCTGGAAGCAGGCACGGAGCCAGTGCCACGTGACCGCTCAGTTCTCCCTTGGACACATTTCAGGAATCTCTTCACTGAAGTATCCAGTTGTCCTGCATGACGTTTTTGCCCCCCAAACTCAACTAATCAATGTCTGGCTGCTAGTTATCATGGAGGATGGAGGGAGGGGGAGGAACGCGCACAGAAAAGCTGTTGTACATCAACCACTGTATTATAAATATGCTAGCGATACGGCTATACACAGTATTTTATTCCACCATTTATCTTCACGCAAGCAGAAAGGCTGTAAGCGGATGAGTGTCTGCCACGGAGAGCGGTTTTAAGTGAGGTTATTGCATTCTTGACTTAAGCCCATTTTTCTGGTTTCCATGCAAACGTCAATGAATTTAAAAAGGCAGCTTTCAGTCTGGACCTTCCGATTCAGACAAAATACAGTATCTCTCTATATGGGGATTATACCCTTGCTTGGCAGAGGGATGAATCCAATGGATTTCTTCTGCCTCTCACAGTTATGACCCCTGACTGTCTCAAACCACACATCCCTGTCACCTCCATTGGTCGCCGTTCTCACGAGCGCTGGGTAGAAATGCATATTCTAAATGCATAAGAATATATATGCTTGCACCTCATACATGTACATAGACACACATACAGGTGTTGTCCGGGACCAAAGACAACAGGAATGTAAATATGGTTTACGCCTAATTATGGAAAGTACTTTGGCAGGAGGCAGCCAGGGGCACAAAGAGCTACTATTGGGATTCCTCAAGCCATGGCCTCCATTCAGTACACAATCGACAATATTTAGACAGTATGGGCTAGTTCCTTCCTTCGCAAGGTAACTTCCTCCGCCTGGCAGCCCTCAGGCAGGCTATAAAATGACCTTATGTTTAAGGACAGTGTCAAGTAAAATAAGCAGCCAAAGGAAAACCACGCCTGCTCACTCTCCCTGCATCTCCATCGTTGTTTTACAGTTCTTTTCTGCTTTGTCTTCAGGGCACAGGCAGCTTCTCCGGTTGAGCTGAGCCGAAGCAGATGCCCCTGCGCTGCCCGGCAGGCAGCAGCCTGGGTGCGCTGGGCAATCCTGCCGCACGGCACACAACGGCTGCGCGGAGCAGGCTGGCAGGCGTGCACCACGCGTTGGGAAGAAAAGTGAAAAAAAAAAAAAAAATGGTGTGCAAATTAAAATTTACTTATTAATCCCAAAGAAATTTGAGTTTGGGTTCTGCCTCTCCCATCTCTCCCCCTCCCATTTCCAGCCTTCCCCGTGGAAACGCTCTCCTATGAGATGCCCAAAAGTTTTCTTGCCTTTCCGTCGTGCAGCTTCGCTAGCGATCCCTTTCTCGCTGCACAGTGCCCCGCTCCAATCTGCTACCCGTAACGTCCGGATCCAGACCACAAGGCGCATTGGCTTCTGAAAGTCTGGCTCTAAAACCAAATAAAAAGCTTTTCATTGACACTCAAATGTATGTGCAGCAATTCAAAAGCCTTATTTTCATGTTTTACAGTGCTCCCACCTGAATAAATTCATTTTAAGTGCCACTTTTCCATTTGTGGATTATGAAATGTTGGGAGGTCTGGATGCCATAGCCAATTACCAAAAGGCAATATATTACCCACTGCAGGAGTCTGTCGGCGCTGCTCTAACCCGCAGCCGTCGTCACTGTAAAGCTGACCCACGCAGCCACGGACAGACGGACAGCAGCAGGTCCGCTGCTCGCAGAGAGGGACGGGCGAGTAGCCTGGTAAGCCATAAAGCAATGTGACATGGCCCAGTGGAAAAAAATTACTAATATAAAATTTTTCCTAATCCACCCACCTTCCTGCTCCCCTTTGGAGCAGAACAGCTCCATTATACCACAGGGTTTGCTGAAGCCAGAACCTGCGTGGGGAAAGGAGGGCTTCCACCGTCCCTCAGTACGAACACACACACGACTCCATCAGACTGGGTTTCTTGCAACCACCCAGTTTAGGTACAGATGCAATTCTGGCCATTTTCAATTATAAGCACAGCATCACCTTAAACTACATGCGTGTGTGAGTGTAAATGCAAGCGCATGCAATAGATGTAGGCACACGCGCCTTACACATTACCATCTACAGTAGAAATCTGGAGAAACAGTGGCATGGGATTGTTGGCTCTCCCTGTATTTAATTTTTCAGACATTTTTAATCCCATGGAATGATAGCTTAGGGGTGTCAGAGCATCACTGACTACGGATCCAGAGGACAAAGATGCTCTATGCGCACAGCTAAAAGATCTGAAGCTCTGTCCACAGTGGGAACTCATATCATCCTATGAAACACAGAAAATACCAGCAAGTTTAGCATCTTTCATAAAGAAGGATTTACCAGGTTTAAGATCCAGATCACGCTTACTCCAAAAGCAAGAAGTACTACATAAGCCTGCTTCTTCCCATTCGGCATACGGAAGGTTGGCCACAGTCCTTGGTAGCTCTCTAACAAGACAGAGGAGGTTTAAGTTTATTCCACTTGTGCAAGGAAACTTCTCTGACAACTCAAACACACATTTGGCTGAGAAGGCGGCAGCATATGGTTCCTTACGCCTCGCACATACTGACCTTTCACAGTAATGCAGGGACAGAAGCACTAGGTGGCAAAAAAAGCCAACAGGTCCTTATTAGTTACGCTCTGGAAATGAGCATTAACGTAACTATAAAATTGCAGGTAGTTCAATAACAACCGTGATGGGTATCAGTCCGTACACCCCCCAGCATGCTGTATTGCTCCCAATGAAAGAATGGAAGCGAGGGCTCACAACTATGGAGAGAAAAGGGGGAGACAGGGGTTAAACCCCAAATTATTATTGAATAAGTGTTACTAAAGTACAAATAGCATCTTGGTGGATTTCTGTGCAGTTTCCTTCCTGGTAATGGCAGTGTAATAAAGCATCAAAATAAACAATAATAAAAAAATGGCTAGAATTTGTCTGTATTCCAGATGAGAAAAACGTGCAGGGGTAGATCAGCAGATCTTTTCTCTTTTTCCTGGGCAATTAATTGGACAATGCTGCACTCTTATATGTAAAATTATTCTCCCACCCTCTTCTATCACTTCATAAATTAAATCAGTATTTTTGGAAAGGAAGGGGAAAAAAAAAAATCAATAAATACCTCTAGATAAGTAAGAGCAAAAGACTCCCCTAGATGTAGTTCAGATGCTTGCCTTCGTGAACGTTTCCTGTACAGCCCTTCTCATTTCTAGCTGCATTTTCTCAAATGGATGGGGGGGAGAGAGGGGAACAACCCTCAAATGCTTTAAAATTTAAAAACTTGACTATTATTTTTGCTATACTAAAATGAAAATAAGAGGAGGGTGGGATTAGACCAAGGTATTAACAGTCTGACTTGTTACCAGACAACAAACAAGGACAGTCTCATTAATTTTGGAACCACTACTGCCAATTATGAAAGCATTGTGTTTGCCATACACATTGATTAGAAAAGCTGTTTATTTGAACTAATAAAGCAGTAAATGAGCTGAAATTGTCTTTTCTTTATTTTTAATATGATAAATGGAATAAACTATGAGTACATCTGTTCCAAGGCTCTTTTCCACAATATGTTATGTCTGAAAAGCCTGAAAAATGTTCTTTGCTATTCCAACATTTCAAATTAATGATTTTCTGCAAAGCATCACCTACAAAACATCCATCAGCGCTTACACGGAGTTTAATCCTCATTCTGCATTTAGTCCACGTTCTGAACTAAACCACATTACATGGGGAGGAGAAAACGGACATTAGCCTACAAACAAATTGGGGATATCGTAGCCCATCGACCTTGCAAACATTCCTCGGCATTTTGGCATGGCTAAGACACCTGTGATCATGCTCTGATAAGCCAAGGCTTTGGTTGAGGCATCCTCCCACGAAGCCCAGGACGGTGGGCCAGGTCTTCAGCTGGGCTGGCAATGGCCCGCAGAGCTCAGACCAAAACCTGAACTGGCTCACCAGCCCGAGGGTATCAGATGCAGATTTGGGGTATCAGATGCAGGGCTTTGTTTCAGGCTGCTCTCTCTAGTCAAAGTCCTGGGAATCCATTGGCACGAGCAGACCCTCCCTCAGTCAATCCCACATTTCTCCTGCAAACACCAAGAAACGGACTTCCCGGCAAACTCCATCTACAGATGAGGTGCGACAGGAGGAGCTCACCCACTGCCGCGGCCACGCAGCCCCCCCCAGCCCAGGGACGCCCCAGCACACGTCTCTGCAGCACCTCAGCTCCAAACTTCCAGCTTGACCAGTCCTGAGTGATTTATTTCAGAAAAAGTCTGCAGGACGATAGTAGGAAGAAGCCAGCGAGCCAGACGTGGTCCTTTATTTTAACCACAAAACTATTTTTCCTCTCCCATCATCACTATTTTTTTTAAACCTTGCTGCTTAGGTCTATGAGTCTCCCCCCGGCAGGATAAGCCCCTGGTCATCTTGAACAGGGATACGCACACGAACTGCTCTTATTTGAAAAACATTTCCACCGAAGAGCAAAAGAAAGTCCATACACAAATTGTGCAATACTGCAGCAGTCCTTTTTTCTAGCGAGACACCACACTACTGTATTTTTCAATGGACTAAATGCTGAACCTCGTTTTTTTGCCCAGGAGCTGCGGTGACAGAGCCCGGTAAGGCAAATACATGGTCCGGTTTGGGATCTCCCGGGATCCGTTCAGCTGGAGCTGGGAATGCAGACCTGCTCGCTGCACTGCCGCTGAACGGGAGCTCAGTAAAGCAGCAAATGGAGAAAGAAAATGTCAGCAGATAATGAACACCTTATTTTAGGCTATGGTCAAGTAATTTGCTTTTCTGTGGAGGGATTTTTTTTTTTATTGTATTTAGTGGGGTTTTTTTAGGGCAGCCATGGTGAAGTTTCTACATAAAGGAAAAGCAAACAGCTGAAGAGTTCTCCTTGGGCTTTGATCCTCCCTGCAGAGAGTAAGCCATGAAGTGTTTGTTAAAATCCTAATCCGATTTAAAACTGCTTTTGAATGTGTTAGGGGAGGAAGCGCTGGCTCCCGCTGTCCCGTCCAGCCCAGGTTTTTAAAGCCGTGTTACTCTGCTTGTGAAAAACCAGTATCCCCCTCCCGAGCAGCTGTTGCTTCGGCCAAAAACACCTGCCCAGAGATAAAGCTTATTTAAAATGGACAGCTAATACATCTCTTTATTCGGGTACCCTTTTGCTCCCTGAAGAAAGCCTCATTTTCTCAGCAGAGGGAACAGCTCACCTCGCTGGGGTGCAATGGCGAGAGGAGGGGTCCCCTCGCCGGCCCCCGCCAGCAGAGCCGGACTCTGCCCGGCTCCCCGAATCGCTTACTGCATTCCACATCTCCAAAGTCAAGGAGAAAAGGGAACGGCAATGCCTGCGAGTGCCCTCCCGGGCTGCGGCACACGGCGTTTGCCACCCACACCTCCTTTCTAACATACGATTAGACGGTGGTGGAAGGGGGGGTCAGCACAGCCCCGTCCGCGGGGCTTATGGCAATCGCCGTGGGGCAGCCCAGAAAGTCCCGACTCCTCGAAAGAGAACAGAACACTTGTGTTGGCAATATCGCAGAATCAGCCTGTTTCTACTGATCACTAATTAATGAGTTGCTGGAGCTCTGTCCGGCTCCCCAGTAACTAAGCTCTCAACCGCATAAAGCGGGGAACACGGGTTAAGCAAGAGCGAAAAGCCTGCTCCGCGCTGGCAGGCACAAAGAAACACTTGAAAATAATGCAAGTTGGAAAGTCCCTTAACACGTGGTTATTCCACTGACACACCAGGAAGCCTGAGCACCGCGTGGGCACCCGGTGCGTGAACGCACATCTCACGTCACGGAATATGAATCCCTACACGAATGAGACCCAAGAAACCACCAAATCAGGGTTTATCCAGGCAAAGCCCTGGACCTCGCCTGGGCAGGCCCGGCTTTGCTGGGCTGAACCCTGCCGACGACACAACCCTGCTTACAGCCGCCCCAACAGCAACAAGCACCTCTTGCACCAACTCTGCTAAAGAGCGTTTCTGTGATGTGCATCTGGATGAGTATTTTTCTCAATATATGTTGAACTTAGCACATAAAACTATTTCTACTTTTTTCTTTTAAAAATACCATTTCAAAGGGAATCAGTATCAAGCAATCTGCAAAACAGCTAATGCAACTACTGCTGACCAAACTTCAGCCACTACATCTTTCCCTTGTTGACAAAGGAAGACAACCTGTTCTCGGGAAAACGCGATGGCACAACCCACCCGCCCTCCCAGCACCTCCACCGTTCCCACCCTCATCCTCAGCAGGTGCTTGGGTACCAGCAGTCCCATCCAGAAAGGCTTTACTGACGAGCTTTGAGCCAAACTGTTGGCTAAATGTTGTGAGACTTATGAAAATAAATAGGTACAAGGAGCGGGGAGCGATCGGAGACACTCGCTTCACAGCTGGTCTGAGCTTGGGGCTGGCTTTTAGTGTAAAAGGAGCACACTGCAAAGCCTAATGAGTGAAGTTGTTTTGAGAGCACAAAGTGTCCTTATTCTTCACAAAATGGAAAATTTGTAAGATGTCCGCAGGCAAGCCAAGGAAAACACAAACTGCGTGCCTGCCGTGGCATGGGGGTACCAACACTGTTATTGTTAATGTGACAAAGTCAAACATCTAGTCACACAAATTACCAGAGTGCAGAATTCCCAAGTTTCAAGAAGAAAAGTAAAAGTACTGTCAAAATGAGCCATGCTTGGGGCCAGGGCAAGCTTGACTGCATTCCTTCAAATGGTGTGGTGCTTCCTTTCTTTTGGGAAAGGAGAGGGAGGAAATGGGATCCCGCTTACTCTATATCAAGCAGCATCTATAATTTAAATGTATAACAAAAAACCCCCACAAATGTCTGAAATAGGCTCCGACTGCCCTGGTTAACCCATACCTCCCCAGGCACCCAAGGGCCCAGCCAAAAGCCACCAGCATCAGGAGCTGGCACTTGCCACCAACCCCTCGCAGATGCAGCACCGTGGTGGAGCACCCTCTGCCATCTCCACGTCCAACTGCACAAAGAAGGTCCAGAGAGTGTCCAGGAGATCAGAGGGTAAAGATTACTTACCTAAGAAGAGCCGTATTTCTACAAAGCTGCACCACTCAAGGCAGCGTTGATGAGGTTTAAAGCACGTATGCCTGCCCAGAAGCACCGGCCTTGCTCTACATTGCCAGGCAGAGTTGGGCTGAGCCTACGAACACTCGTGTACGTACCCCAGCTGTGCATCGCAGCAGTATTTTGACAGCAGAGCCCTTTCAGGATTAGAGATGTCCAACCTGAGAACGCCCACATTCATTTGTGTTTAAGACCAGGAGGACAGAGATGCAGCAGGAACGCTGGCCGGAGAGCGATGCTGCCTGGGTGCGGAGAGCGGAGGGGGTTACCTGCGGGTCTCAGGGCACGTCAGCAGATGGGGGTTTATGCCACCCATTGTTTAATCCAATACCTTATTATTCTCTGGACCCCTGTGTTTTGCTGTCATCAAAGAGCATCAATCTTTGTTGAGGGATTATCTGGAAATGCAACTTGGCGTAAGTACGCCTGCAGCCCAATGGCTCCGTTACGACAGAGCCAGAGAGGTGTAGGACCCTGCTACACCAGCAGCTGCGTAGCCAGAACGACAGCCCTGGCTTCAAATAGTTTATGAAAGAGAAAAACAGGAACTTTAAAGATTTAGGATCTTCACATCTGGATTCTGTCATTGTAGCAGGATAAAACAAAGCTATGATCCAACCTTCTTTGGTCAAGTGTGGATCAGAAGACAAATGTACACATCTCAGCTTGGCGTGTCATTATTTTCTATACATACAGCCCACTAAGAGATTGTCAGGAGCAGAGATTTCCATATGAAAACTAAGGCCCCAGGACACCAGGATCAGAAATGTGCTGGTAACTGGCAAGATATCAGAACAGTTTCCTTGGCTAGAGCCAAAAAGCAGCGATTTTGCCTTGGAACTGTTTATAAATCCCGGCTCCAGAAAAGCTTAAGAGACTCAATGTGATCATTCACACAGTAAAACACGTCTGCGTGCTTGCAGGACACAGGTGTCGGTTCCGGGGAGATCGAATAGCACGGTTCTTCGGGGGAAAAATGTTCTTCCATGTGCCAATGCAGACTTGGTCATGACTGCAGCTTTCATGTTACTGGATCCCAGCCTGAACATGGTCTAAGAGCTGCTTCAGCCCACCAATTAATTACTTAATGTTTTTCAGAAAATTTCAAAAGGTAGGAACAGGGAAAGACAACATGAGGAACCTCCCGTCCCTTCCAACAGCAACTTTTAAAGAGCAAAATGACCTTTACTTCAGGAGAATGTGCTTATGTAGCAAGAACGTTATATTTTTTTTAAAATGATCTCTTTTCAAACAATTAAAATACACGCCCACACCATATGCAAGTACGCAAAGTCAAAAATCTCTGCTTTACATCATGCACAGCACTTTTAAATGACATCTCCTTTTTCCGGGGTGGAAAATCACAGTCAGCATTTGTATATAAATATTATTACACAGCTTGAATGTACAAGCCAGGAAACAGAGAGTGCTGCATGACAACGTGCTAAAAATTCCTTGCTGCATTTTTTTTACGTTAAGAAACTAGCACTGTTTGTACAGTAATTCCATTGTCACACACAGCGTCGTGCTTACAGCGACTGGCAGTTCACACAGCTACAGAACCAACGCTTCGTCCTCAACCCAGAGTACAACGGCACGTAGGAAATCGTCCCCTCATCTCGCGACACTGATGCGCTGCTCTCCTGAAAATCACAGGTTCATGTAACCTGTGCATGCGTTGAATCCCAGGCTACTGTCATGTGCTGACTACACATATGCCTATTAACAGCGACATTTTAATTAGGAGCGTGACCACGTCCTCCAAAAAGAAACAGATGAAGAGACCACGTTGGCATGCATTCTCTTTGAAGTAATAATAAAGTAATATTATTAAGACAAGTAATATTATTTTAATAATAAAAATAGTTTTTATTAGACAGATTTTTCATTCTCAACAACCCTCTTTCATAGCCTGCAAGTGACTAACAGGGCCAAAGACTAGGACTTGACTTTCATTTGGGCTAAGATCAAGCTTAGGATCAGCTCACCGTGCAATAGCTTGAGCCTGTCTGTTGAGTGGCAAGAGATCCTAATTTCTCCTGGGAGATTTTAACTTGCTATTCCAGGACTAGAGAGACAGTAGTTTAATAGTTCGGGGCTTTTTCATCTACAAGCAACAAGTGACAAAACCTGGAACTGAAATCTCCAGCCTTCAGTTCATCAAATCCTAATCCCCCCCCCCATCAAATGGTGAACTCTCTACTGCTAAAAATACACCAAGCTGGCCCACGCTAGCTGTTTAAGCATCCATAAATAGTGGTTTGTTTTTTGAAAGCCACACACTTCCATGTGTCCACAATGTGCTGTTTGACTTTGAAAACAAAAACACTTCCACTGGAGATACACACTGTTCCATTAAAAAAGTCTGCCCAATCCCTAAGGCACAAAAACCTTAAATGGGGATAAACCACGTCCAGAACACGCCTATCACAAATACCCTACTGACAAAACACTGAGCGCTTTCTGGGATACAGCAGAATAGGAAATAATTCCTGTTTGTAACCACTAAGGTCACCAAATAGACAGTAATTAAAGAAACTCCATCACTAACACAGAAACACCGTAGGAAATGGAGTGTGCAAGTGCAAGACAGGCCCTGCTTAGGGGTGTCCTTAAACGATCTCGCTAGGTTCCTGCTGGACAAAGCAAAAGTAACGTTAGCATTTTTGACAAGTCATTTCAGGCTTAATAAGAGAGCCTGGGACAAAAAGGGGACACATGACATCCCCCTGAAGTTAGGGGGGTTTAGGAAAAAATGTGGCCGAGTGGCAAGGTCCTGCTTGGGATGCAGAAACCAGGAGAGGTGGAATAAAGTGGTGGTTTCCACTCAAGCTCTGGTTTCACTGCTCTGCGAATTTCACTACAAATTGCTGAAGAGCAACAGCAAAACCTTCCCCACACCCTTTGGAACTTCCGACCTCGGAGCCCTTCAGCCGAGTTCTCAGCAGCTGGACGAGGGCCCCTGC
Organism: Grus americana; assembly: GCF_028858705.1. NCBI lineage: Eukaryota > Metazoa > Chordata > Aves > Gruiformes > Gruidae > Grus > Grus americana. The sequence continues at coordinate 1,631,554 of NC_072865.1, forward strand.
CTAGAACACCCCAGGGATCTGGTCAGTAGGACGAATCCACATGATTTTATTAATCATATCACTGAATCTGTCTAGATATGACAAAAAAATTATGAGGGCTCCCTGCCCCTTCAGCTGCCAAGCTCCTGTCAGGGATATCAATTAGCAGATCAACTACCAGAATTTAACATTCCCGACAATTCTTGGGGCCAAAATTTTATTTGATTATGAAAATTCAGGGTCATTTCCAGACTGTAACCGTTCCATTTCTAATAACTTTGATAATTAAGACAAGTTTTGAGGTGAAATCTCAAGTCTCTTTCAACACATACTTTAATGAAAAGGAATTCACAAAACCAATTAATAAGGTCAAAATCTCTACAAATAACTTTTCCCTTCTAACGTTAATCCTTTCAAGGAATATCGGACATAACTCAATGGTCTTGGAAAGCATTAGCATACATTAGAAGAATGCTTCTAAACTGAAAAAGTGGGGATTTAGATTGGACTGAAGTATAAAACTCATCATTCCCATAACTCTGGGCCAATAAGCCCTTACATGTTTTTACATCAGTTTCTCTCCTTCTGTTTTCCATTTCCCAAACATTTTCCATTTGTCCCACAGATAAGAAAAGCTTCTACACCGCGTTGTACACCAAAGGGTTTCTGAAGACGTGCACAAGGACTTCAGAGTATTTTCCCTCAGAGGAACTTGACCATCACATCCCATTACATTTGAAATTCGGGCTATTTTTGCCCATGTGCATCATTCAGCGCTTGTCCTCATCAGCTCTCGCCTGCCAGGACGATGACTAACTTTCTCCCTCCACTTGTTCCCTCCACCCCTGAGAACATTCACATCCATCTGGAATTTCTCACAACAAAATATTTTTAAGCTAACCAAAACACCGTAAAACAGCATCAGCAAACTCCACTCGCTCGTCCCCGCGTCCCAGCGGACGACTGGAGCCGGGTGCTGACCTGGGGCTGGTGGAGGGTGGGGGCTCCCATTGATGCCAACGCCAGGGCACCCTGAGCGAGAAACCCCCCTTGAACTAGGGTCTGTACAGGGCTTTTCTTCATCAATTAGATCCCATTCATTGTCTGCTTAATTTAACTTCCCCTCTTAAAAGCAACAGAAGAGAAGCCCACCCTTCCTCGTGCTCCAAACTCTACAGCCTCACTTCAACTCTCCATCCCAGCGGGAAAACAAGGTTCAGGAGGACGCTTTACCCAAACTACCCGTATTCTACCCAAAGAACAGAACAAAGGCATGCTATCAACTGAACATGAATTAATTACATTAATTAGCAAGCGGGAACTGAACAAGATGTAACAGCTGCAGCAGAGGACACGGACCGAGGTGCGGGATGACGACCAAGACCGGCGTGGCAGTGAGACCAGGGAGGAGGCAGGCCAGCCGCCGTCAGGGATGCCCAAGGCTGGCCTGGAGGTGCAGCTGCTGGGAAGGGCTGAGAAGCAACGGCAGCCTGCGGAGGGGCGACGTGGGGCCGGCAGCCCCAAAGCCCAGCAAGCCCCGAGCTGCCGGCAGCCCTCGCCGCAGTCCCGTGTTTTCACCTTTCTGCACGTCCTCCTCCGAACCTGAATGCTGCATGCAAATATTTCACAGTTTTCCTTGGCAAAGTGACACAAAGCTGAGCACTTCCTACCCCAAATGGTACCAGCCTCATGCACACCCCCCTCTGTTGTATTCGGGTTCCCCTGGACCCAGCCGGGGTCCTGAGCTGTAACCCTCCTGGGGGGCTCCCATTGAGGCGGTGCTTCCCCACCTCCCTTCTGCAAGGTCAGAAAGACAGGTCTTGCAAAAGCAAACTCTTCTTAATTTCAAATACTATCTGCTTTTGTTCATCAGTAGCCGGGCTAATCACCATGCTGAGGAAATATGTTGCCCTGACCATTCGTCTTGAGGCTGCGAGTCTCTGACATCAATAAGATCACCGACGTGCAGGAAGACAGAAAAACTCTGAAGAGAACCAGGAACAGCAGAAAGGAAGAACGTGAAGGTGCCCAAAAAAGATCTCAGGAGTAACAAAGCAAGGAAAAAAAAGCTTTTTGAGATCCATTAAAGGCAAATCATTTAACATTTACTTTTCTTTCTGTTGCTGTTTAAAGTTTCCACATTACTGCACCATTAATTAGACCAAACTACAGGAACTGATGGGTATTTTGACAGAGCATAGACTGCTGGACTCGGCCCAACAGCACTGTCATAACATTCTGATATACAACATTAGGGGTGCTGCGGGCTGGTGGTTGGGTTTGGTTTTCACGAGGAAAAAAAAAAAAAAAAAAAAAGAACACTAAACCCCAGTAATTCTGTGAAATATAACAGGTTAAGGCCGCAAAGAAAAGTGGAGTTTAAGTGTTAAAAAAAAAAAATCCTTTGAAATCATATATTCTCCAGTCTATAACTTTTTAATGGATATAATCTGGGTATTTTCAAAGCAGGGACAGGAGGAAATTAGTCAGGAAAATATTTAAGTGTTAGAATATGGTAATTATATACAAGTATGTGGTTCTGTAATACCCAGCAATACTTCAAAGAGGGAAGGGCCGAGTTAATTTTATTCTACTGTTGTACCCCGTGGGAGAGAACGCATGTGGGATGGAGCAACGCGGGGGTCGGAGCTGATCCTGCGGGGGGAGACAGACACCCCCTCCCTCGCCTACGTGGGTCTGGGGGCGAGGGGCAAACCCAGCCCCCCCCAGCGCCGGGGGCTCCCCGCTTCAGGAGAAGGGAGCAGAGCCAGCAGGTGAACAACAACATCCCTGGGCTGCTTTATATCCATGGCTCATCTGTAAATTCACCTGATGAGATACACCAGGACCCACAGGCTCGGCTCCCCCCGGCCGCCGAAGGTCGGCTCTGAGCGAGGAAAACTCTCCCCAGGGCAGCAGCGAGCTGCAGGGCTTCGTTTTATCAACCCACTGGGTGCTAAAGCAAGCGCGGCTGGGAGAGGTAAGATAATTTATTAGACCAACAGGTACAGCTGGAAAAAGCTCGGGGAAGGCAGTACCTTCAGCAGGCGAGCGAGGAACCGGACGGGCGCAGGCATCCTGCTCCGGCCGTTCGCTTGGCACCTCTTTGTAAGGAGGTATTTTCATTTAAGCATTGTCCGAGGCTTTCCTTCGGCAGGGTGCAAGAGCAAAGGTGCCCATCACCCAGCCAGGGCGCTGCGGAGGGAACAAACACCCATCGACCCGCTCGAGAGTTCACACTCGGTGTTAACCCAGAGCAAACTCACACCAGTTGCTCGAGCGATGTTACTCTGTTGAAGGAACTTTAACTTGGAGGAATATTTTAGCTCGCAGCTTGCTTCAGAAGTTATAAATCATTAATGAAATATTACAATAGAAAAGGATGAAATGTAACATGGGTTATATACACACACCACGTCAAAATCAGTTAAAAACTACTGCATGGGGATGGAAATAGGAGCCACATCAAACCACATGAGTGTTGCAGGGCATGAAGGAGCTATGGCTAAAATACGCAGTTAATCATCACCAATCCTGGGGAAACAGCAAAGAGCTACGATACAGAACGGTTTTACAGTACACAAAAAAAAAAACCCAAAACCCAACCGTTTTCCACCAGCACAGCCACCGAGCTGGCCGCAGCGTACAGACACTACCTCCAGTGAAGTTTTTGCATTTTAAACCTTAACCTCAGAAATAACAGAAATTGGTTTAACAGAAATACTGTAAACTACTGCAGTAGCTAAGGTGGAATTAAATATGTTCCTTTTTGCTACAAGTTTCATAAACTTAAGTCCAGAAACGCAACAGGAAAGAAACATTAGCAGTGCCTTGGCAATCAGACCCTTGTAAGCTGAAGTGATTTATCCGTTTGCATCCTAGGCCTTTAGCTCTTTTTAAAGAAACAGCCCCAACATCTTACCCAACAAATCAAAACTAATTGCCCACAAAAAGATATTTTAAAGCTGAAAACAAATTATTTAACTGAAGAGACCTGGGAGATCATTTTGCTGTAGACTTTTTTTTTTTTAGGGAAAGCTCAATTCTACAGATGGGGGGGAGAACATAACATTAACTTATTTGAGTTTTTAGGCTGACACAATTAATTAAGTATGGCTATTGGTGATTGGTATCCCTGTCTATATCAGATCTTATTCCTGCCAAAATGAAGATGGATTTGCTGTCTGCTTTTGATCACTTTATTGTAATATATCTGCAAAAAAAAAGTTGATATTTAAGTGTTTGCTTTGCTGTTCATTAATTACCTCATTTCTAAATGGAGCCTTGCAGTGAAAAGTTACGTGGTTTTTTAGGAAAGAGCTAGGTTTTTATTCAAAACGTAGCTGGGTATTAGTGAGGGTTTCAGAGAAGGATGCAGCATTTTTTCAGGCTGCTGTCAGTAGTTTGTAGCTCTCTTTATGGACTGGTGCTGGCGAAGTGAGAACAATCCCAACGCTTGGATTTTTCAGGATCGAACTGGTCTGCTATAGCAATACGAACACCAAAAGGCTCACAAGGCGCCGCTTCATAGTCTCTATGACTTTTCATGTCAGTACTTTTCCACAATGTTGCTTTGTTTGCCAGGGAACACAATTTCCTCCACATGAAAATTCATTTTCTTAGTCACAAGTAAACTGATAGGGTTTTGAGGAAGGTGTGCCAGCAGGTAACAGGCTGGTAGCATCAGTTTTTCCTTTGCATTTAAAAAAATATATATACCGACTATCATGAGCCTATAAATCCATTAGGAAAGACAATCCCCAGCTGTTCCAGACCCAACAGAGACAAGTGGCTGTGCCGTGCTGGGGGACCACCTTCCTTCATCGGAGCATCGGCCACACCTGGCAGCAGCTGGGCAGATTCACCCAAAGGGGCAGTGACAAAAGGGACAAGAGTAAAGCCTCAGGCAGGCCCAAGGTGGGTTTACACGATTTGGGGTATTTCAGGAGTAGGTTTGTTAAATCCTTCTGGGCTGAACACTGACCATGCCAGCCTGGCCCCCGTGGCCCCGTGCCCCTGCATCCCCATGCAGCCATGGGCACGTGAAGCTCCACGTGTCCAGTGGGGACACGGGACAGAGAAAGGATTACGTTGGCATTGTGAAGTTGCAGGGTGACAAACGTCCCCGTGCCCGCCCCGCGCAGACCAGCCGTTCGGTTGGAAGCCCCCCCAGACACGGGATGCTCTGCAGAAGGGACCCCCTCCTGGTCGCGTTTCAGGAGACCTGGGGCCAGGGCTCCCAGGCGCTCGGCGAGAATGCGAATAGCAACGCTTCCACAGCCCTGAAAATATGTTTGCATTTGTTCACTTAGTTGCTAAAAATGCTTGAGTCACATGGGAACGCCTGGGAATGCAGCCCAGGAATTCCGTTTGTAAGCAGAATTGTGTTTCTGGAGATTATTGACCTGAACCGTAAATAAATATTCAGGAAAAAAATAAAAAGATTTACAATTTATGGTCCTTGAGATGATCTATTCCATCAGAAAGAGTTGGAAATCTCTCTTGTAGGGTCCTCACCGATCTACAGTCAAGTGGCCGAGTATTTACCGAGATTGGTAAATAACCCACAGCCCTTCCACAGATCCACTTCCAGACCTGGAGCCTGTGATGGGAAAATCCGTATCTCAGATTTAGAGTCTCTGCCTGATAACAAGTGCTGTTTTTCTGCCAGTTGGACAACAGGGACGATCACAGCAGCTTCAGAATCCTGTTTATTCATTACAGCCAGGCCATATCTGCTCCCTACCCCGAGGATTTCTACCTGTGCGAACTGCAGTCACGCAGAACAGCCAGTCTCAAATCCCTATTTGGGGAAGGTACCAGCTTCAGAGGTCACTTTTACCTCAATGGAACTTTTTATCCCAGTGAATGGCAACTTGCTCTGATATACCGAGTTCCGATTTTGAGACTAAGAGGCAGCCAGTAAGCACACAGCAAACATTAATCAGAAAACATCTCCAAACCAGCAAAACTTTGAAAAGCAAGTGCAGATGATGGCACACTCAGGTGGAATTAAAGTTGCCAGACAAGTCAGATATAATGGCAAAAAATAAAGAAGTATAATACCTAATCCTACAAAAAATTTTATATACGAACCTGCAACCCAGTAATCCCACTACTTCCCAACTAGGAATTTTATTGCGCCAGTGTCAGTTAACTGCAGGTGCCCAGAGATTTAAATGTGCCAGCATCATCCTGGCACTTTAATACTGAGCAGTTAAATATTCTTTGGGATTACAGGTAAAATAATATGGTTCTGCTTAGTTCTATGGTAGGCACCTAACATATCATGCTGAAGTATAAGGTAAATATTATATATACAGATTTAAGTGCATAAGAAAAAAATAGTAAAATAATTTTTGCCATTGAGTGGTGACATCAGTCAAACTTAACCACAGCTTATGAAAATCCCTTTACAAGGGAAGCTATTTGGCTAGAGCTTGTTACAAAGGTCAGTTCTGATGTCGATTTTTGACTTGATAGCTACAAGAATTACATTTTATTTCTTGCTTTTACCAAATCTGAGTGAAAGTGAAGGAAGAAACAGGCCAGCAAGGAGGCAAAGGAAAGAGAACTCCTGTTGGCCTTCTCAGGAGAGAGGGCAAATCACGAGCGGTTTGATGGGACGGGGAAGGACAGGCACAGGTTTTACTCTGGACACTCTCTGCTCATTCAGGATCTCTTCCCCCCCGCCATTGAAGAATCCCATTTTCCCGTCGGCCTCACGTAGACCATCTTTCCAAACTCCCCACCACCTCTCACTTCATGCGCTTTTATCCTACCTCGCTGAGCTCACAGTTTAATTAGCGGTGCAGGTTCAGTTACTACAGTTGTTCATAAACACCAGGTTATTCATGCACAACCGGGGCCATAGTTATGAAAAGCTGGAGCGAACGACCCAAGTGAATCATGAATTACCGCGGCAAGCAAAACCGCTGGCGTTACGGCTCTCACCTCAGACCCTGCTCGTACGGGCTGCTGCCAGGTGTCAGTGCTAGAAATCACCCAAAAACCACCGCCGGTGACACACGCGTTGGAAACCGGTTCCCCTGGGTACCGTCCCGACCCGCCTCGGAGCGTGTTGCACGGCTCCCCATCGCCCTGGGGCTCACCCAGCTCGGTGCTCTGAGGGAAAGCCGTCGGAGACGGAGGCTTTGCCATTTTCTGAGCACAACTTCCCCGCTGCGGCAAACGATTGCTGCGCAGACTTTTGTTTAGGTTTGCTTCGTTGTTTTTAAACCACTCCTAAGGAACTGGTACAGAATTGCCCACCACAGACCATGGCTGCAACACCAGTTCAAGACTAAAGAGCATCCCTTACACCAGACTAAAATCTTCTCATCTTTCACGAGCTGATGCGCCCAAAGCTGAAGGTGATTTCCATTCCTTGCGTTAATACTCAAAAAGAACACTGTTTCCATAGCCATGTAAAGGCCACAGAGCAAAACTGCAAGGGAAGGAAGGAAATGAAGCACAGTTGGTGTTAATTATGCAAAACAAGATGTGACTTAAAGGATGTGAGTAATGTCTGGATACAAGCAACAGGTGCCCGATAAGAGAGGAGGAAACCCAGACCTTTCATCTGTGCCGCAGAAGCGGACAACCGCGATAACTTCATTTATAACAGAGATAACGACGCTTAGTTACCTCCAGGGTGGATTATGAGGTTTACGAAGTAATTTCATAACAAGAAGAGGGGACGCGCTGCCCCCGCTCCGTGCTGTGGCATTTCAAGGCAGCGGGATAAAGCTCAGGAACGCTGCCAAGACGGATCGCTGCGGGGATGGGTCCAGCGCTCCCCTCTGCCCCCCAGAAATACACGTCTGCTTTGGCATCCTTCCCCGGGTTACAACGGCGGGCTCTCTCTCACTTCCCACGGCGGCTGGGGGGTGCGATCCAAAAGGGAGCTCCCGAGCAGCGGTATCTCCCGGGGAGCAACAGGCTCAGTCATTTCCAATCCTCCCGGATTCTGCTAATCTTAAAAGCTCACGAACAGCCCTGCAAGAGATGCACCCAAGCCTGGTATCTCTGCACCTCAGCAGGCACTTCTGTTTTCTGCTTGGCATCCCTTTGCAGCACCCGATTTCTGTCTGGCATCTCGGCACGGACCCGGCCCAGGCTGCGACCGGTAGCCCACGATACCGCTGCCAAGGTCGCGGTCACCATTTGGCCAACAGTTCTGTCATTCCACACCTACCCTCTCCATTTATTTCCAGGCGCGACAGACCAGCACGGTAACTGCTGTTAGCAATGCACAGGGGGAGGAGGATTCCTATAGCAACGTCCAAACAATTTATCTGACGTGTGACAAATAGTTGGCACAATACACAGTAAATTTATCAGTAGACCTAATTTTTCCTGCTCTGCCTTATGGCTAGAAGCATCACAAGCATCAAACACATCAGAAACATATGATGCTGCCCTAGATGGATTTTGCAGCAATGCATTTCCATGCAAGGGGCATATCATCTCAGTGGATTAAAAGACCAGGCTACCCAGGTTTTATGAACTGTATCTAAGAGTTAGATGACAAAAACCTGAAATTCTCTTTTCTCGTTTTTAATAGGAAATTTTAATCTACAGTTTCCATCCTTATAACATACACAGAAATGGTTAAGTAAATAACGAGAAGGAAAAAATTTTCGTCCTTGTATCACCAGCGCATGGCAAAACCACCCATTAGGGCATCCTTTGGTTTCAAGGGGCAAGGCCAAGTTTAAAAACCACCTCTTCTGTAATAACCTGAACCCACTGCAAGCAAACGAGAAAATTCCACACGCGCTATCAGTTTAGCCAGGGAATTAGCTACTTCTTCACGCAGGAGTGCTGCTCGCGTGCTGACTTACCATAAGCCTACAAACGCCAGCCAGAAAGGATTTGGAGGTACAGGAAAACCTCAGCAGATAAAGTCTACACATGTGCTCCTGATCCTGCTTAAAGATAGTAAAACGCCAAGCGACCAAAGATTTAAGACAGAACATGGCTACACATTCAAAACATCTCAGAAGCACAAGTTACACATTCCCCAGGGGGTTGCACTTTCACTTTACTAAATTGCCTGCATATTTGCTTTTTTCTGATGGTAGATTAGGAACCATGCATTTCCTTAAACCGCCAGCTTTTGGCCAAGACACACACGCCCTTCCTGGAGACCTGCCAGCCCACACTCGCAGAAGAGGCAGATCTGGAGAGCCACGTTCCAACGTGAGCTGCTCCGCGGCGAGCCCAGGAGCCGGCCGCCTGCGACTGCCAGGCACTCACCATAGACCCAGCTCTCGGGCCGGGCAGGCGGGAGCGCAGTGAAAAAGAAGAAAGCTTGGCAGAGTAGCCTGACCCCTCTCAACAAGGCCGAGGGTTCAGCCTACGGCATTTTGTTAAATCTTTATACAAGAATCTTGTGACTGAAAAGTGCAAATTTGAAAGCCCAGAGGAAGAAGCGCACGTTCCGTTTAACGTGCCTGATTGTAAGGGGAACTTTTTTGTTTTTTAAAGGAAGGGAAAAAAGGATATAACCTTAAAAACATGGATAGCAACACTCATTCCTCTAAGGCAGAACCAGCTTCTGACCCTTGAAACCCCTGCGTGCTTTCCGAGGCAGGTTATGTGTGCGCTGCACAGAGCAGGCTATAAAGCCTTAGTGTGAAAGCCCCTTCAATATTCTGTATCTTCAGCTATCTGTTCAGCGCTCGCTTACACACATGGCTTCTTCGTGCAACATCATCTCCTGCTGCAGGTAGTTGGGAAGAAAACCGTGCTCCAGCGGTCCCCGGGTGCGAGATGCTGACAAAGCCCGTCCTCCAAAGCGGCCCCGTTCCCCTCTTCCAGGCACGCGCACACCCCCGGATATTTCACCTGCATTATGCACAGTTTGGCGGGTGGATTACAGCCTTGTGAGGCGCGACACGGTTAAGGGATGTGACCAGACGGGCATCTGAGATCTGAACACACTCGTACAGCTGGCACGGGTGCCTGCTCAGCACCACCTGGGCGATGCCGAGATGGGCTGCTGGAAGAGGTGCCTTTATCACGCACCATTGTTTTAGCAGGGTGGTAGCTGCTATGTCCCTGGGACTCTCAGGGGTTTATAGACAGTAACTAATAACACGCACCTTATGGCATCACCGGTGGTTGGCAGAGTGGGGCACAAAATGTCCATTTCAGATGTTCAACTTACTGTAGTCTGTTCATAGAATCATAGCTCTTCTACTAATTACAAGACATATAAAAGTTGACTGCAAAGTGTTTATCTAGATGATGGTGAGTATTTTCTGTCCTCATTGGGAAGGAAAAAAACACAGGCAGCATTAGCTGGACAAGTATTTTGCTGCTCCAAACAGTTTCAGTAAAACAAATAATATGACCAGAACCTCACTGTCAAAGTAACACAGAGCCCTACAGAAGATAAGGAGGTAGCCTCTATTACAAAGCACAGGGAACTTTTCAGCTTTTCCAAGGATAGGCAAGAACAAACCCAAAGTATTTACTTTACAGGCAATGCAGTTGTGGCAGCACCACAATTCATCCCAGTGAAGAAATCACGTTCAAAAATCTACAGCCATTTCAGGGTTTAAATGTGCGTGAAATGAATAAGCAATTAATTTCCTGCACAAGCAAGGACTGTTGAGTTCTGTATCGCTGGTACTACTAACACATAGAAACATATTACACATCTCAGGGTAAGTTATTTCTCTTAAAGCCTCAGCTTCCAGAATCACACGATGATAACCTGACGCTCCTCCCTGGCACTCTTTATCAACCCCACAGAGCCCTCGCCACAAAGACAGTCTCGTCCTCGCAGGCAGTAGCACGATCTTCTTTTTAGAGAAGAACACGGAGATTTGAGAAGCAGAGCCGAGCCCCAGGAGGGCAGCAGAGGTGGGGAGAGATGCCAGCCCTGCCGCGCACATCCCACCCCAGCACGGCAGCGTGCGCATCCTCAGCTCCTCCTGCATGCAAAGAGAAGCCGAAAGAGCCAGGAGGTCCCAGAGCGCAGATAACCCATACGCTGCCCTCACACTGGGGTTTTGCTTCAGAGACCCACAGCTCAGCCTCTGAACCCCGACCCAAACCGGGGCCCACTGGCACAAACAGGAACAGTGGCTTGGAGGAACCCCCCCCCCAGCTCCAGTCCCAGGCAGCCTTACACGCTCGAGCACAGCAAACACGATAAGCTCCGGCAAGAGCCACCTCTGTCCATAGGGAAGAACGTCAAAAACGTTTTAAATATGTGTTAGGGAGATGGGGCAGAAGGAAGAAGAGATGGGTTAAGATTTACCGTTTCAGAATTCTATGCTTAAAAACATTTCATACAGTTTGCAGTGATACTAGCCATATTCTGACTTTTCTCACCCCAAGATTTCTCTGGCCAGACCCCATTTCCTCCTCACCCCTCCATACACACACACAAATAATAATTTTTATTTCCTCTTTTCAGTGTTACTGCTAGGGTTTTTGGTAAGAGCGTACTGTCTAGCTGGGCTTTGCCTGTAACTGCTGTTAATTACAGCGTCAGCCGCCTTTGCTACTACACAGCAGTTTGCAGTTGCCACATAGGCGGCCAGGTCTCCTGAGGAGATGCTTACTGTACTGCAACAAAGGACTTCCCCTGTGTGTATTGTACATGTGGCCCTGAAACACAGAACTCAGCATTCATATAGAAAATTAATTCTGAGATGCTTGACTCTCACGCTACTGCAGTGATACAGCACACTTGCAAAAAAAAAAGCAACCAAAAACCAAACCAAGGTTCAGAATTTGTACACATGCTAGCATTGAAAAATGATGGGATCGGAGCAGATTTTTTTTTTCCTCCAGGCATTTGAGTGTCTCAGCTTTGAGCTGGTTTCCAGCACTAAAGACAGTGAGATTTTTTTTATATATATATAAGCTTTTTTAAATTGCATTTTCTTCCATTATCCATTTATTTGCCAATTTTCAAAATCATACATAGAATTTCTATGCTTGCCTGTCCTTCGAGCAGCATTATACTGCAAAGAACACAGCCAATAACAAAGCAACATTTTTAACAACCACATTCTATTTATTCTCAAAAAGCAAACATCAGTCTTGTATATTTGAAGTCTAGTAATATTTTATGTACCACTCAGATAAGCTGTTCTTTAGAGAGTCCCCTTCTTCTGTCCTTTCCTTGTTAAATTGCATTTGCCCATGACCCATGAACACTGCTCCCACTTGGAAAGGTCTCTGCCCTCAGAGACAAACAGATACGTAACTAAACAATCAGTCTTAGAGCACACGCTCTTGGAGACAGAAATATTTTCTGTGGGGTGTATCTGCAATAACACACAATGTCGTAGCACTAAATAAATAACAGACATTTTTTCAGTGCTGTGCAAGCTTTTAAATACATGTACCATAAACATGGCAGGAAATGAGAAGGGGCTTGGTTTGTACTCTGAAGACGAGTCTTCACACATATTAAAAATACATCATTATTCTTAATGCATTTTCAGTGTGAAGCAACCTGCCTCCAAAGATGCTGGAGCACCGTGCGCAGAGACCCAGCCTGAAGCCACTTCTGCACCAGCTGAGAATTGAGATTCTCCATTTGCTGAATGGCAACTGAAGCCCGTAAGGACATTTCAGAGCTCTGTGTGTGCAGTTAGGACAAGGTTTTCAGGGGAGCTCAACACTGAGCAGCAGAATAGCAGTTGTCTGCTACAGATCATTTGAAAATCTGGCTCCGAGGGCCTGCCCCACACTGCCTGCAGAGCCCAGGTCCAACTGGACTTACCGAAAGCTAAACATGGAAAAAATTGCACAGCTAAGAATAGCACATAAATCGCCTCAGTTCCATGAAGCAGGACCATCTTCTTGCTCTTGGTGGTTTTGCATAACCTGCACAGCTCTACCCTACCTCCTCAAGAGACCAGAGCCATAAAATAAAGCTATATGTTGCATGTATGACATGCGAGCAGAGCCACGGTTTTTGCTTGCGTTCTCCTATAGATATTGCCAGCAAATCGCATAAGCTGTAACGCACAGTGGCAGGACGTGTGTGTGTGACGATACTGCAGTGAAAAACGAACCGCAGGTCTAAACACAGGAAAATGAAGCCGAACGCTAAAGGAAACTCATGAGCGTCTTCTCACTTCACGGTCGCACCCCCCAAAAACGGGATCGCCGAACCCTCCAGCCTAACGCAGCCCCGTTCCGCCCGTCCCCGGCCGCACAACGCCGTACCCGCACAGGGGCTGCGAGACACCCCCGGCGAGAGGCTCTGCCCGAGCTGCCGCCCTTCGCCCCGCTCCACGGCGGGATGCGGTCGCCCGGGGCCGCGGGGCGGGAGCGGGGTCCAGCGGCTGGGGCGGGACGGGGGGCACCAGCTCTGCCGAGGGGCTCGGGGCACCCTCACGGCTGCTCCCCACCAGCGGCGGCGCTCGGAGGGGCCGGAGAGAGGAGCGGCCGGGGCAGGGCGAGCCCGCAGGGGAGCGGAGGGCTGCGCGGTGCCCCCCCGGCGGCCGGGAGCGCGGCACCCCCCGTCCCCGCTTCCCCCGCGGCGGCGGCCGCCGTTACCTCCAGCCCCGGGCGGGGGGCGCGGTGCATGCGCAGCTGCCGCCTGCCCTCCATTCATAAAAAAAAAAAAAGGGGGGGGTGAAAAAGGAAAAAAAAAAAAAGCGCGAGCCGTATCCGTCCTCCGCAGCTCACAGTGAGCTCCTCTCCAGCCCCCCATTCATAAAAGGCAGCCGAGCATGCGCGGTGGCGCCCCGGTGCCCACCCATTCATAGAGTCGGGAGGCCGCGCATGCGCAGGAGGAGCCGCTGCCCTCCCATTCATAAAATAGCCATTTTCCCAGGCAGCGGCGGTTGCAGCATCGCGGCCGGCGCTGACAGCGCCGCGCTCGCAGGTCCCTTCCCGCAGCTCCAGCCAGGATTTTCCCAGGTCCGGCCCCTCTCGTCCGTCTCGGATTTAGGATTAACTCGCCTATGGAGAGATGGTTGTAGCTGAATTATTTAAAGTAAGTACAAGATCTGTGTTTGCCAACCAATGTTAAATATTTTTAAGTAGAAAAAAAATAAAGCCTGCTCCTTGAGGGAGAATCTTGTGCTCTTTCTAGATGTGCTTGTCTAGTGCCTTAAAGATCACTGATCATAAGCATATTTCTGGCTATGACTTTTTTAACAGCAGTTATCTATAATTATATATAGTGGATAGCTGCCTGGTGCTTCACAACCTAAAGGAGACTTTGTATTCTGAAGAAATATCCTGTTTCTTGCAGAATTTGTGTTTGTGTTTCTGTGTTTCTTATTTATACCTCTTTTCTGTGTTCTTACATCAACATCTGCATTTGGTGTACGTATATGGCAGGCAGGTTTCACCATACTTGCGTCGGGTTTATTTGCAGGGCTTTTATAGCAGAATAAGGCTCCTCTTTCAGTTGATGGGATGTCCTCTCCTTCATCCCTTCTTCCTTCCCCCAAAAGGGAGCATAAATATGTAGTCACCTGAGCTAACAAATAAGAATTGGATATTTCTTGCTTTGGAATAGGAAAACTGATTCTACGCATTTCCTCTCTTTTCCAAAGCCCTATGTCTTGTTAGTGTCAAGTAGTTCTGAGCTGTCTCCATAATAGGACACTTCAGAGATCAGCCACTGGTGTGTCAGATCTTTCCTGCATGACCTTTGCTCTTTAGCATTTTATTTCATACAACTGTCCTTTTTTTTTTTTTTTTTTTTTTTTGGCCTCAGTGCCTTATTCCATCACTGTTCTGTTCCCTGTCTTGCTGTACACTTGGTTGCTTCAGTGTTAAATCTGGATGGATCACATATTTTAAAGGCTAGATAAGTAATAAAAATGTGTACCTAGAATCATTTAATAAAGGTATATGAAATATATTATATATAGATGAAAAACCTGTCTTGGCTGCTCTTCTCTACCAACTGCGTAGCAAAGATAAGCCAGGATTTTATTTTCTGGTACCAGTCCTGGCGTCACAGGAGAAAGACAAGCCTAGAGACGACATGTTCTGAAAATTCATTATCAGAAGGGGAATGGAAAAAACAGAAAGGGGCATAGAAAAGGCACAAAGGTCTTAGAGGAAAGCAGGGCTGGAAATGCAGACCTTGGTAATGGCAGTGCAAATGAATATCAGCATTAATCACAGGAGGAAAAGGCTTCACTCTTCTTCTTTAAGTGACCAAGGGCCTGATTTCTTGATTTAAACCTTTTATAGCCCCAAGTTTTTCCTTAAAGGGTGAAGGAGAGAAAGAAAGAGAAAAGAAAAAGCATCCCTGAATTATCCAGAGTAGAAAAGGCACGTTCTACATTCTTTAAAACTTCTTCAGCTGCTACCTTTCTTCCATACCATGCTAAGGATACAGTATGTCAAAAAACCAGCTCAGGAATTGCTCTTAATTAGGTAAAGAGAAACCCAGCTTTCCCAATATTAAGGCTTCCCCCCTCTCTCTTTATTTTGGGTTAAAGAATAAAGCTTCAATTTGTGCACTGAATCACAATGATCCCGATGACTAGCTTCCCCCTTCTCCATATAAAAATGAATGATAGCAGGAGAGGAGGGGTTGTTCTCAGTTATTGGAACCCCGCTGGGGATGTCTCATTGATAAATGTGCCATTTTCCATGGGCTACTGTGTTTTCTGTTGCTAGAAGGGACTCTATATTGGTATTATAAAATTAAAAGGACTATTTCTGAATACTGCAGTCCTTTTGAAATTCTCCATGAGGTATGTGCAGGGGAGAAATTATTTGTTCTCCTCCTGAAACAGCAAAACAGAAGCTGTTTTCATGGAATCATGACTAATTCCCAAATCATACTGGGAAATGCAACATCTCAAAAATAAATCCCCCCTCCCCCCCAAAAAAATCTTGCTATCAGACTTCAGTGAAATAAAATTCACAAACTTTGCAACACTACAGCAATAATTTATTCACAGTGCTGACAGTTTTCCAAATATTAACCGTAAAAGTGAAAAATTGATTACTCACATTGCTATACAATTTTCAGAATTCAGCCCAGTACTTAAAACTGCCTTTTTATAGGCAAACAGTTGCACAAATATTGTTTGTTTGGTTTTTATTCTTTTTAAATGTAATGCAATGTATTTCCTTAATAAAATACAAAATCCTTCTAATATGGTTATCATTTAGTACCGTTAGCTTAATAGATCATAGCTGAGCTTAGTTTTCTGGCCTTAAAATAAATGTTCTTATCCAATAAAAAGCCTTGACTAAGAAATTTCGGTCCCTAGAGATCTGAACGTTAGTGGGCCAAAATGTGCTTTATTCACTCGCACCATAGGAACAGACTTTAGCTGGACAGAGACAGCTTCTTGGAAGTCTACAGGTCTCATTTCCCAGCTTCTGAATTTCCACGCTCTGGCAAGAATTTAGTGTCTCGTTTTAAAAAATGGCAGGTTTCCCTAATAAGCTTTCTAATTTTTTTTCCTTGTTACTCGTAGAGAAAATTCTAGCTGTCCTCAGATAAGGCTGCTAAGGAGGGGAACAAAAAGAATTAACATCAATATTTTGTTAATATTAATACACACTTTATGGAAAAGAGATTTGTTATTTTTTTCTTTTTAAAGCATTTACAGCTTGACTCAAGATTCAAACAGCTTAACTCATTCTTAATGAACTCCAACATTATATATTATTCTTCATCACACATTAAAAACATGTGCTTACTGAAAGGTCTCCTTTAACTTCAAGTGTAGTCTTCCCTCATTAAGAGCTTTTATTGAACCTTTTGACTTCCGTCAGTAGCAGCGTGTCCCTTGTCACTGCTGGGAGGTCTGGACAAGAGGATGTCCTTAATCCCAAACAAAGGCAATGGCAGAATTTGTTCCCTTATCATCAGCTCCTCGTCCGCTGGGACTCGGGGAATAGAGTCCTTTATCGATCCCTCTCGTTCGCTCCGGTGGAAGCGAGCCCTGCCCAGCAGCACCCTGCCCAGCAGCGCCCTGCCCGGTCCCAGGTGCCTCCCCAGGTCCCTGCTCCGCCATGCCCGCCCCAGCTGCCCCGCTTGGTGCGTACACTCTATGAAGCCCTATAGATCTGCCCTTCACAAGTACTTTTTGATAGCAAGGACAGATACCAGTCACGCCGGCTTCATTTTCAGTGCGTGTCCTGGGTATTTCCCTCTTTTCCAAAGAGCTGTAGGGAGAAGCTGTAAATTGGTGCTGAGTCCTGGCCTCCAGCGCCGTGCCAGAGCCAGCAAGGCAGGGTTTGTACGTGTCCCCCGAGCACGGGAGGCAGCTGTGAGCAACGCTTTCTACATAAGGTCTTCTAGACTGTGTAACCAAACCACCAGAGGAGAGAGAATAGCCATGATTGTTCTAAAAGCAGTGATAAATCAGAGGAATTTTGCACTGGTTACCATCGATTCTGAACGGTGTTGACTCGCACAGGCCTCTAATATACGGCCTCCTTTGACATTACACTACTTCAAAGTATGTTGTTTTCAATTATTATAATTTCTTTGTATCCAGATTTATCTGAAGAGATTCTATTGCTTTTTGTGTTTTCTTCCCGTTGCTCTATTATTTCAGAAATTCCTGCGTCCCATATAGCAAAGAAAATAGGCAAATTTCTGCAGTACATTTACTGCAACTGTTCCTACCCGTACGTTAATCTTAATGAGGTGACTGTCACATCTCTTCCAGAGACTGTAATTCAGCTTGCACATGGGTAACAACAGGTCTAGCATCGTTAGTAACCAAGAGGAGGTGTGACCCAGCTGTTAGGTGACAAGATTCAGAGGTCTCTGCTCTATGCCCTCACCATCACGGACCCACAGCAAAACTCCAGGCAAGTTCAGACCTTATCGCAGCTCCCACTGGCACCACCCAGGGCTTGGTCTTTCATCTCTCGGGGGTAGTTTTCCCATCCCTTCTTCACAAAAGCTTGTGATGCTTCAGTACTTGGAAAATTCTTGGAAACCTGTGATCAAAAATTCTTATTGAAAGCTCAAGTTTGTTATACTCTGCTAGAATATTTCTCTAACTTATGGTGAGAAGGCAGAAGGTGGCTCTTTCCATACCATTGTTCTCCATCCCACCTAGTACCATTATAACCATGACAGATGTCTCTGAGCCAGCCACCGCCGCCACAGCAACGGGCAGCACTGCGTGTTCAGCAGCTCCCCGACATTACAGAGCGCAGGTCCGGGCTCAAGAGAGGAGCCTCCAGCGACGTTACAGAACATGCACAGGACAATCCAGCGCCAGCAATCCCAGGAGAAGGCTTGGTTTGCCAAGGCAAACAGCTCTTCCCTGACACTGGCGCTGTTCAGACACAATGGAAGGCGCAGGCTGCTCGTGAGGTGTAATTAAGGCGTAACTCATTACAAGGAGGTAAAGTGACCCCTGATCTGATACTTGCAGCTTACAAAGGAGAGAAGGAGTTGTTGGTGGCTACGTTACTTCTCTGATCATACTGGTGGTCTTTCTGTTAGCAAACATGCTCCAGGCACCGTGTTTGGTGCTCTTCTTTTCTACGACATTTAAGGCTGAGTCCAGATGTTGGCACATCAGCATCTCACATTGAAATTTTGTGCATCTTTCAGAAATGGGTTGGGCAAAACTGTGATACCTTGTACTTGGAGCAGGGTGGACAGGAGCTGGGTCATGGGAGCACGTTTTCCCATATTCCTGTTGACTTCACCGGGACTGTGGCACTGGGGACGTGTCAGAGTCACACCAGCGCTTCCCAGGGCCGGGATCTGCAGGATTGCCTCCACACAGGACACGATTCTGGACTCTTGGGTCCCTTAGTCTCATTATTTTTTTGTTACTGCATACATCTAGAATGTTGTTAAACATGTGAGAAATAACTTATTAAAATTTTTAACTAATAGGTAACTGAGTTATAAACATTTTCTATGTCTGCACTCATTAGATATTTAAGTCAAGATCCATTTTGTTTTTCAGTAACTGGAAGAGAAGTTATGCAACTCCACTTTGAAAATAAAGATACTAGAACCTTATTGCTTCAAAAATTGTTCTGAAGACATTAATGAGACTGAGCTTTCCTGGGGGTTTATATGACTTTCTCCCAGAATTGCCTACAAGGATGTAGCTTTCTATGAAATTATGTAGGCAAGTCCAAAATCCTATTAAAACATACGATCACTTCTGTTTTAATTTCATATGACTAAAGAATCTTGCAAAACAGTCGAGCCTGAAATAATACCAAAACACTTTGAAATAACAGTTGGTTTCCTACAACTTTAGGACTTGTAATTATCTAGTACAACAGTAATTTTAAATTGGCAATATCTTGATGAAGAGATGAAACAAGCACTGCAGCACATTTATGAACTTGACTTTTGAATCCAATTTTACTCCCTTGGAAGGAAGTATATTTTGACTTGAAAATTGTATGTGGTGAGCAACCATACAGTCCCTGGATGGCATGGGGGAAGAGAAATTTTCTCTACATGGGAGTTTGTTGACATTTCTGCTTTGAAAAAGAACTTCATTGTTTCACTTACCTCTAAAGAATGAATAAATCCCAATGTAAGAACATACTCATGAATTTTTCTTCCTGTTGTCTACTTTCAGAAAATCGCCCATACAATTGCAACCGGTGAATTTGTGCCTACGTTAATGCTATAATGTCTGTAATTATCAATGATCAAAGATTAACTAATTTTGTTTACAAGTATTCTGTATGGCATTTTTTTCTCAATTAAAATGCAATTTACAGTCAGGCTGGAGGAGTGCGGTGGACAATGAAGGCACTACATAAAGTTTTGTAGCCTTTGCAGAGTTATGGTGCTTAAGTATCTTAAATTTCCTATTCTACTTTATTATTATCTCTTCTTCTATTTTTCTTTTTTTAATCTACAATTTTCTTTAAATGACACATCTTGTTGTATGAAATCTGTTCAATCTGAGCAATTAATTCAGTGTCTGCAAGCAGTACCCAACTGCCATTGCCAGAAAGAGAAGATCTGTTCACAACACTGCCATCACAAACTTCAAGCCTTTCTTACCACAGCAGAAATGTTCTTTCTGAGGGGGTTTGACATTTGCAGCTCATCTCTAGTGACGACCCCCTTCTTGGTTAGCCAGCGTGGCTGCTGCAGGCAGCTTCAGGCACCCTAGTCAAAGGAGGAAAGGGGGAGAGGGACAGCTCAGCCTATTCTTTCTTGCCTTCCTTCCCAACTGAAGTTGCTCACATATGGCTGCCTCAGACGCACAGTGGCCAGTTCCATATGCTGAATTAGGTCACTTCAACATTGGAGCCAACGCCAGCAACTACAAGACACCGTTGACCACTCTGAACCCCACCTTGCTCACCTGCACAGGCTTTGGAGCCAATGCAAGAGCCCCAAGGTTACACCCCTTCAGCTCTTGTCCTTTTTCAAGGTCTTAAGTTCTGCCAGGTCACCCCAAACACCAGTGTTGATGGGAGATGTGGCTGGAACAGAAGCTGCAGTTGCTAAAATACCAATGTTGCTGCTCAAGGCACTGTCGTCCTTGCTGACAAACACCCCGTGTGCATAATGGATTCCTGGTGGGGAGGTGAAGAAGGGCATCATGTCCTGCTTCTGCAGTGAGAATGAGCTTTCCCGCTGCTGAGCGGACATCTTACCTCGTGATTGTTTGCAGGAGTATCTGGTATCCTTACATCTGCCTGCAAACCAACTGCAGTTCAAAGGATGACTTGCTTGTATTGTTCCCGTCATCCTGGAACAGTTTCAGACTGGCTGCAGCTGCATGTCTCCCTCTGGGGAACACAGCAACCAAAACAGGTCAAGTTCCAATGCCTTTGGGGATCTTCCAGGGAAGTCACCAAGCATCCATCCACATACCCAGGCAGGCACATCTCAGCCTGGAAGACTTCATGGGAGCAGTCTGGCTTCTTGACTTGCTTCTGATCCAGCACAAGTCCTTAACTTGAGAACTCCCTGAATTCCTCTTCTCTACCACGAGAGATGGGGTGCTGTGTACGTACACAGCTACCTAGTACTTTTTGCTGAAGTCTTTCTTTTCATGGGATGCAGATGTAAAGCTTAAAGCAGGAACAGTTCAGGGAATAGATGTGCTCAAGGCATGTGCCAGTGGAAGCACACAGACACAAACTGAAGCAACCACACCATAAAATATTGACATTGTTGTCATCTGGGCAGATCCCAGTGGTGGAGAACCTCCTTACAGAACAAATACCACCCAGTTCATTCTTTAGTTCAGCACTCGAGATGTTTGACCTGGATCTGTCACCAGCAATCTTACTTCACTGCTGAAACTGCTGGTGATAAGACCATCAGCAGCAATGTAGTCACGGTCCTCGGAAAATTCCATAAATATCAGAAATTTATGTTGTTCAAGTGTGGCTCCAAAGGTGAGAGCAGTAAGCTGTGGAAACCTTCTGCTCAGGACTGAGAAGGCAGGGCAAAAGTTGAAGGACTGTGTGTAACACTAGCACCAAAAACTGGCGGGGGTGTGTATCTATGGTGTTTGAACCGTGGTCTTCAGCAAGAGAGACGTTGTGTCCAGAGCAGGGATCGGGGAATCAGGAGACCTGAGTCTTACTTGGCTGTCCTCGCTCCAGAGGTTTCATCCAAGTAGATCCTCTGCCCAAATATCTGCAGGGTCTTTGAGTTTGCCACGTCAGGGCTTCCATTCCCCTTGCTCTCCAGAAATAGTTTGCCTGTTAGAAAGGCAATTTGAAACAGTATTAGAATGAAAAAATTATGAATAATTTTCAATATGAACCATCCCAAAGTGTGGTGTTTAGTCTAGGGTTCGTCTCCTTTCTGTGATAATTAACTCTGAAATCCTGATTAGCGTTATCACAGTTGAATCATCTTTAACATCTGCCTGCCTATGGCCATGTCTGTGTACCGGGGGTTTGGGTGTTTTAAGAGTGCCTGTGGCTATCATCCTTCTCCAAATTAATCTGATGACATAGCTTCCATGTGATGTCACCGCTAGTTCTGGACCATTGCAGACTGTGCAACTACAGAGTTAAAATAAAGCCCAGATGCCAACTCTTGTGTGCAGCTCCTGTCCGCGGGGGTGCTGCCCTCCCGCTTGCTGCTCTCCCGTGCCGGGGCGAGGGGCTCCCGTGCGGTGCCACCCCCGTGCGGTGCCACCCCCGTGCGGTGCCACCGGCGATGCAGAACACCCTCAATGTGCCACCCTGGCTCAGAGCGGCCGTGTCGGGGAAAATCAGCCTCAGCTCAGCCTCGCTGCCTCGGACGCTGCCCGAGGGCTAAGCAGCTCTCCTCAGCACACGGTGCACCTTAAAATAAATAATGATCCACAGGTCCAGTCTAAAGCTACTGCAAATGGACCAAACTCCAGAGACTTGGTAACAAGTGGGACTGAGGTCAGGGCAGAACACAGAGCCCCACACTGGAGGTTATTCAGAAATGATGGAGAGGCAATGAAGGCAGCACTGCCAGTGCCACGAAGGACCAGACAGATAGGCTCGTAACATCGTTCAGGGCCACCATTTCCTCCAGCACCTTCCAGCTCATATCAGCTCTGCTGCATTTACTCTTGGCAGCCAAAACAGCTGCATCTCTCTCCTTAAAAAAAAAAAAAAAACAAACAAACCACAAAAAACCAAAACAAAACCAACCTGTGAAATCAAAGTCTTCCTGCAAACAACACCTAGCCGATACAGAACTATTTTGCTAAACTCTAACTTGCAGCAATTACTTTTTATATCATGACACTGGATTCTGATGTACAAAAGAAAATTGAATTTTTATCCCTCTGCATGCCCCATAGCTGTCAGAATCATTGCTTCTTTTTATTTTTTAGATACGGTAAATAGGAATGGATGCTTTAAAACCCTCTTGTTTCTCGAGTCAGGATGTCAATGAGCTATGAATAATGAAAAAAAAAATAAAATTGCATGAATGGCTAAGACCCAGCAGATAATTTTAACTGGTGAAGAGTAACAGCATAAGGACTGCATTACAATAATCATCATTACTGCTAGATAAAGCACTTCTTCCTGCCCGTCTTGTGCAGCGGACAAAAGGAGCCTGGCAGGCAGGACGCGGTGCCAGCGGATGGCGGCGGCATGTGCCGTGCTGCCCACGCGCTGCTGCTCGGGCCCCCGCTCCCTGCCGCCAGCCCGCTCGCCGATTGATCTCGGGAGAACGGGCAGATTTTCAACCCCTCAAACGCCAAGTGATCTATCAAAGCAATGATTTACAAATATCACAGTGGAGGCCAGTAACATTTTTCAGTAATAATGTACTTCCCTTTCTCCTTCCAAAAAATGCACAATTAGTTCATGCTCCAGTTTTTGGGGCATTGTGTTAAATTTAGGCGGGGGGGGGGATATGCTTTTGCAGGAGAAGCGCACGCTTTTGCTCTCACACACAGCCTTCTCGTGTGTGACTTGGGTGTAGCTGGATGCAGTTTTTTTCCTGACCTTTTTTTTCAGGCTGCTGTAATATTAAAATCTTTCATGCTATTGGAAAAGGTTAATTTGTTTGTCTGAACACAAACAACTGGCAATGCCTTAAGCTGTTCACTGTTTCCTTTTTCTTGATACCAGAAGCTTTTTTTCCCCCCCTGCAACTTGCTCTGAAGCTTTACTCACCGCTTCTTTAAACTGATCTCCAACATTATATTATTTATGAATAAAGGTCACCCTGTGAGGAAATAGCACATCTACTAGAAAACAATGTGCACTTTCTAAATTTGAACCAAGTCGTTTCCGTTCTTTGATTTAAGTTTAGTTACTTCCTGTGGTTTCTTGTCCTACGCCACTGCTGAATCTTTGGATCGACTCCAGGATAAATTGCACTCTTTCAATGAAATTAGAAACTGCGGCAATAGACGGCTGAGCTAGTAGAGCTAGTAAACAGCACTTAAACTAAATATTAGTCCACTTAGTGTTTTGACAAAGAGCGCCTAATTACCTGCACGAGGTGACTTATCGGGTCCGACCCGTGTGTGCGCTCTCCCCGTGAGCTGCACCCATCTGCTCCCACCCTGGTTTGCAGCCAGACAAGCTGCTGAGCAAGAACTTCCACCTCCCGCAGGAGGGTTGAAAGCAGCCTTTGAAACCAGCAGCTCCCCATGGACACAGGACTCTTCCTCGCTGAAGCCAAGCCACCCTCCCACAGGCAGATCCTGGGTTAGCAGGGACAAGGGACACGTGCTCAGCCCCACGCTCCGGAGCATCGTTGTACCAAGCCAACACTCCTGCGAGCCACAATTTTGCATCAGGTTTTTTTAGGGATCAGGGTCAATTGGGGAAAACCCCCAAACCTTAAATAAGTCATTTCAGGCAGTTTGCTGATAAAAATACACGTGAATATACACCAGTAACCCTAAGATGTGCTTTTCCTGATTAAAAATGATGGATGGGCACCTCAGGAGCCTGCAGTAACGGTTGCCCTCCCAGGACCGGAGGAGCTATCCATGGCCAAGGTTAGGGAGAGGAACAGAGTAGCAAAGGAGGAGCGATGCACTTTATACCTGGGCGAGTGCTCTGACTCCCTTGGACACAAGTTTACCTTGTAGGACCTTCTGCATCACAACCAGCCTCAGCAAAGAGCCCTGTTTGGGCTGGGGTTGCAGGGTAACTCAATAATGATGTGCTCTTTCTCTCCCCCGCCCCTTTTCTTTCTCCTTTCCTTCCCCCAGGATACTTAAGACCAGATTTTTCACCAGTAATCAGACTGCTTTATCAATGGAGCCCCGGGTTCCCCACAACATCACCGTTGTCCCCAACTCTGTGATGGTCCAGCCCTTGCTGGACAGTCGCATCCCCTATGGGCGGCTGCAGCATCCGCTCACCATCCTGCCAATTGACCAAATGAAGACAACTCACATAGAGAACGACTACACCGACAACCCCACCGCTTCCCAGCTGGCAGCCCAGAAGCGTCCCCGAGGCCCCCATGAACTGGTCCTGACCAACCAGCACCTGCAGCGCTGTGAGCAGGATGTCACCCACCCCTGGATTTCATTCAGCGGGCGCCCCAGCTCCATCAGCAGCAGCAGCAGCACATCTTCAGACCAAAGGCTCTTGGACCACATGGCCCCGGCACCCGTGGCGGAACAGTCCTCCCCCAGAGCGGTTCGCATCCAGCCCAAGGTGATTAACTGCAAACCCCTGGACCTGAAGGGACCTGTGTCTCAGGAACTGGACAAGCACTTTCTACTGTGCGAAGCCTGTGGGAAATGCAAGTGTAAGGAGTGCGCGCTGCCCCGGACTCTGCCTTCGTGCTGGGTGTGCAACCAAGAGTGCCTCTGCTCGGCACAGAACCTGGTCAACTACTCCACCTGCATGTGTCTCGTCAAGGGCGTCTTCTACCACTGCACCAACGAGGACGATGAGGGCACGTGTGCCGACCACCCCTGCTCCTGCTCCCACTCAAACTGCTGTGCCCGCTGGTCCTTCATGAGTGCCCTCTCCCTGGTGCTCCCTTGCTTGCTCTGCTACCTGCCAGCCACCGGCTGCGTCAAGCTGTCCCAGAGATGTTACGACCAAGTGAGCCGGCCCGGATGCAGATGCAAAAATACAAACAGTGTCATTTGCAAGGCGTTGCCGGAGAGCAAAGGAAGCAGGCCAGAAAAGCCCTTTTGATAGTTTGGGAGGACGCTCCATGGAAGGGGGTGGCGTTGGCTGTTTTTAACAACCTGTGTTCTGAGGATAACGTTAGCCTTTTGCCTTTGGAGAGAGCAGAAGCAACTATTTCCACAAACTGAAGCACTTTGGGTTATTCAGGGTTTTGGAACTGGTCAGAGTTTAAACAGATGGGGCCAAAGGAGGAATCTTAGTAATGTAGAGTGAAGGCTGAAAACCTACGTATATCACAAAGTACAGCTGCTTAAAAACTCCTGGTTCGGACGGACGGCTGCTCACCATGCCTGCACACCACAAGAACCATGAACTGCTCGCTTGGCAGGCACGGCTGCACAAGCAATACCCATCCCTGGCTGCAGAAAGCTGCGCTGGATTCGCGTCCAGGGTGGGCTTCTTGTTTTCGCCTTCCTTCCAAACTGCTTTGCTCCCAGCAGCCTGTTGAAGGTGAGGGGTTAGCTCCCTCCTTCCCCACCTGCACACCGTTAGAAGGGCCAGTTGCACACAAAGTACATGTTTCTCAAAAGCTTTCTGCGTCCCTCAGAGATTTTGAGCCAGAGGTAAAGATACAGTTCATTTGTTTAAGGGTCACTTAACGTTTAGGCGTATTGCTTTCTTTGAGCCCACCTGGCCACATTGATTTGGACCCTCTTTTTAAAAGCAAGATGGTAGCAGGGTTGCTCCCTCCCAGGAAGGATAGCAGCAGGATGCGTTCGGGCAGTTGGATAAACATCGTGTTGTTCTGCCTGCAAGCTGATCTGTAGCATCAGGTTTCATTCAGTGGAATATTAATTTTACATCAACAGTACAAACCCGCTCCAGAAGGATGTTGGTCGAATCCTGTTTCCCCAACGCGCGTGCTTGCTCCCCCAGCGCTGGAGCAAAGGGGACCTTAACTCACGCCACCAAGTGAAGACATTCGGTGTTTGTTTCTCTAAACCTCTCAAGCTCTGTTAAAGAAGTCACAAAAACCTAAGTGTAGGCTACACAGAGGTGTATTTTTATAGGGATATCAATCCAGTACCTCCTCTCCTGGAACAAGCTCTTCTTTGCTCATTCAATATTAAGATTTTTTCAATTTTTTTTTTGTCTTGGGGAAGAATGGCATTTGCTTGAAGTGCAGCCCATTCCCCCATCTCTATTGCTGCTGTTCAACTTTTGCCTCCTCTGTACAAAAATGTGTCCTTTTAAATGTAAAGAATGCTTTTAATGTTTATTTTAGTGTTAACAAATGCTAGGGAAAGCCAGGGGAGGGAAGAGCGTGTATTTAAGAAATGTTGCCCTGGCTTTCAGTGAGCATCACCGGCTTTGCCCATGCTCTCGTCCTAGGGCCGGTTCTGCGTTCCCTAAAGCGGCAGTAAGCCCTTTCTCTTGACAACTACAAGGTGCTAAATACAAATTTTTGTCCAAACATGCAACACTGTAATAAGTAGGTAGGTACTTGTTGCATGCAGAAAACTGATTAGTCTCTCCCTCTTTTTTTTTTTTTTTTTTTAATTAGAGGAAATTTCCTCAGTAAATGCACAGCAGTGACAGCGAAATGTCATCTCTAATTAGATAAGCAATAGGCAGAGCTCATGTAGCATTTCCAGGAATCCCATTTGCTCGGTTGCAATACAGTTGCTGCGGAGGGGGTGGCAGGAACGTACTGACAGGAGTTCTGGTGTCTTTTGTTTTAAGAATTCATTTAACCTGGATGACTTGGGGTTTAGTTAAGCTTAATTGTAGATATTTATTGAATGGGGAATTTAAAAAAACCACAACAACTTTCTATATTTATAACATTTGCTGGCTTGTATGTGATAAATCATAGGAAAAGGGATACTACATCTGTCACCAGATGCCAATTCCTATAGTTTATCCTTGTGTTGACCATATGGGGACACCAGAAAGAAGGAAGCAGGTGGGAATCCAGAGCTGTACATATTGTCTTGCACAAATGAGACGGGAAAGGGTAAAAGGAAAACCGACCCCAAACTAGCTGAAGTGTTGGTTGAATGTATAAGGTCTTGTATTTAATAAGAGAAATCATTTTCCTAAGATGCAAACAGGCTAGAAAACGCGGCAGGAGGGGTATTTACCTGCTGCCCTCCTCTATTGGGACTGTAAGTATCCAAATGGCCTCCACCTATGGTTGTTTTGCCTTTTTGACCCTCTGTCCTTGGCTGTTCCTGGGGGATCCGTGCTGAAAATCTGCAATAGCAAAGCCCGTGGCTCAGATGCATGGTCGTTGCAAGCAAACACAACGCTGGAGTGGTCACCACCGTGCCAATCTACACTCATGTATATACACCCAGCAATCCCGGATGGATTTCCTTTCATTGTACATAGTTGTAAACTATTTCTCTGTTGGTTTCTTTTAATATATAAATCCTGCTATGGTGTAAGCCCATCCCATGCTGGAAGACTGTAAAGTGTTAGTGGATGTGTTAGAGCAGTGGTAAATGTAGCAGAGCAACCCTCCCTCTGGTCCTTGGCTCCCGGCACAGCGGTCAGACCCTGCTCCGTCGGCTCCTGCCCAAGGCACGGCCGCAACGGGGCTGAGCTCTTTGCGGAGCGCTGGAAAGGCTCGGCATCAGCCGAAGCGGGATGCTCTGCCGGCGGCGCTGTGCCGCGGGGCTGGCGGAGGGTACGTCTCCGGTCAATAATGTCTTTATTCCCCTCTGTTCCCCCATCCCAACGCCTCCGTTCCCCCCATCCCCTTTTAAGGTACTCGGGTCCCCTGCCCCCCCTCAGACGTACCACGGGCACGGTGCTGTGCAACCTCAGCCCCAGCGAGGGCACGGAGACGGCAGCTCTGGCCATCCTCCCTGCAGGTCGCGTACCCCCTTGCAAACTGACGAATGGCTGCTAATTAGCACAAACCTCGGGCGCGACGTGCGCTCTCCGGCCGTGTCGGCGCGGTGGGGTGGGACCACGAAGGCAAGAGGGGAGGTGAGGGCAGGTTCCCCTGGGACAGGCACCGTGCCACCGCGGAGCGGCTCTGGAGGAGGAGGACGGCAGGGCACTTAAGCTCTACCGCCCTGAGCTGCTAATTGCTGTAGCGGGTTCGTTGCTGGGTTTTTGTCCTCTGCCCACACACAGAAGCAAAGGCCCAGAGAGCGAGAAGGGGGTGACTTTACGGGGCGCCGGCAATGCCACGCCACGTCCCTGGCCGGAGCTCACCATCACCGGAGTGGCTTCAAGAGCCGAGCAAACCGTCCCAGCGCCGTCTGCCCCAGTGCCCGCCGCGTACGAGGAGTAGCTACTAAATTCACGTCATTGCTCCCTGGGCACCCGGACGAGCCCTCGCCCTTTCGCAGCACTGCGTATTCCTCCTCTCCTCCCATGCTCGGACACGCTGATAAAGGTTTCCCCCTTCTCCTGTTTCCACCCCACCACATATACACCCTGAAAAGTTACCACAGAAGGTTTTCTTTGTATAGAATATTTATTTTGAAGCTCTATTTTAAATAGTATTTATTTTAGAAAGTCTACTATTGTAAGAGTTCTTCTGTTTGTGAAGAAAAACAAGTACTGATGAATGTACTGATCTAGAAATTATATATATATATAAATATATATTGTTAAATATATAAATGGCTGTTGTGGTTTTTAAAAAAAAATCCCAAAGAATGTTTATAGCAATTATTCTAAAAATACAAGCAGAGAGTAGCCCAAAATCAGCTATTTGATACTACGCACACCAGGAGCGATCGAGGGAGTCGAGAGCCCGGGTGGGATAACTCATAGCACAGACGGCACGCTGGCCCTGGGGACACCGGCACAGGGGTGCAGAGAC
Source organism: Grus americana (assembly GCF_028858705.1). Classification (NCBI taxonomy): domain Eukaryota; kingdom Metazoa; phylum Chordata; class Aves; order Gruiformes; family Gruidae; genus Grus; species Grus americana. The sequence goes on from NC_072865.1 coordinate 1,660,859, forward strand.
CCCTCACCCGAACGGGAATCGCAGACCCCGACACACACCGCCGATGGCTGCGATACACACGGTGCGGCTGCCGCCCCATCCACCGGCTCCACGCAGGAAAGCCGGGGCCGAGCTTCCCAGGGGAAAGGGGCACCCCGAGCCCCTGGCACGGCGGGGGGCTCCTGCACCAACAGCCAGAGCCAGAGCAAGGGGAGCCCCGCTGGCACCTGAGCCCCAAAGGCACGCGGCCCCTCGCTGGGATGCTCTCCAGCCCCGTTTTATTCCGGCCGAGGAACTCGGGGCGATGCTGGGGTTGTCCTGCCCTACAGCCTGGCTCATCGGGGTGCACATCCTTTAAATAACCCGCAGCAGGGAAGGGCCAGCTCCTCGGAGAGAATGCCCCACTCTGTCCACTTGTAGGAGCAATTCTCTCCTTCCCTCTGCCTCTGAAACATGCCAGGGAGACTTCCACTGAAGTCAGGCTGCTTCTTCCACAGGACTAGAGCTTGTACTATGAAAATCTGCCTGGAGAGTAAAAAAAAAAACCCAAAAAACCCAACCAAACCCCAAAGCCGGTGGTACCCAGCACGCAGAGGGATTTTGCAGAGAGGCGTGTATCCCAGAGAGCCTCCCTCGCCATTTCAGACCCACTCCCTGCTGTCGTGCTTCTCGTTCCTAGGAGCACAGCCTGCACTTTACAGCGAGCCGTTAGAGACGGGGTCTGCCCAAACGCCACAGCCACACCGACGGGGTGAGCACGGACGGACCGGACAGGGATGGAGGTCAGGGAAAACGGGCAGGAGGGCTCTGCCTCCCATCGCCACCTCTCGCGCCCATCCCAACGTTGGTAACGCAATCCGTACGTGCCCTCAGGCAGGTGTCATTTTCATAATTCACGACTCTCCAGGACAGGAGGGGAGCCCCAGGCTTGACCTTGTCTGCACACATTTCGGCTGCCTGCACGGTGCTCTGCGGGGCGGTGCATCCCCCCATTGCCCACCCCAGACGCCCGTGATTAGGGGCACGGCTGCGTGCGGGGAGCAGGAGGGGACTGAAAGGCTCCTCCTCGTTTCCCCAAGTCATTAGAAACTCTTCCCGCCTTGACACCGATATCAGCTCCCCGCAGCTACAGCCGTGACCCAAACTCCTCCCGGGGGAGGGCAACGCGGGGCAGGATGCGAACCCCAGCCCCGTTTACCGGCGGCACACGGGGTAGGAAGCAGCAGCCGGCACCAAGCTCACGGCGCGCCAAGGACAACACCGAGACGCTCACGCGCGAACGCAAGCGGCCGCTCGCTTACAGCCGCCTCGCCAAAGAGCGGGGCATCGTTTCCCTCTCAGTTATCTATTTTTAGAGAGAAAAAGTCGGAGCTGCTCCTACGGCATGATTTACCCAGGCGGGGCAGTGCTGCCGACACCAGCAACGGGCACCGCCGGGGCCCTGGCTGGATTCAGAGCATCCACCGCTCCCGTCCACCGGCACGCACCACCCCGCCTCCCCCCGCCTTCGGCTGCTGCCTCGTGTGTCACCAGCATCACAGCAGACTGCTAAAAATAAGTTATCCAGGTTATTTTTCACCATTCCTGTTATTTATCTGCACGCACTATGGAGCTATGACTCATTAAAAGACATGCCATGTTTCGTGTCATCCGCAAAGGTAACCCGAGTGCTTTACCTGGCCTGAGATAATATTACTGAAACAATAACGTTGAGTTAGTCACTGAATCAGATAAAGAGACAATAACTACACTGTACAGATCGTGACATCTGGTGCCAAAAAATTTGCAATAAGGAAAAGATGCTGAATTTGTTATGCTGGTGGTGGTTTTTTTAAAAAAACAAACAGACCGAGCCAGGATGTATAAATTTAAATCAGAGTTTGGCAACACTGACTAATGTCTTGCACGTAAAGCTTTAGAAATATCAACTTGGTGTTCACGTCTCCCTGCTGGAAGCAAACCAGAGCACTCTTGTTGATTTGACTAATAGATGTTAAAGTAGTATTGTCTCAATCAGAATTATCGCCCTTTTTAAAAACATTTTTTACACCATTTTCAATAATTGACCGTTGAGGGAAGCCAATTCCAACACCACAAGCACAGGCTATAAGATGGCAGAGAGAGATAGAGAGCTACAAGTATACCAGACTTCACTGTCAAGTCCAAAGCAACCGCAGGTCTTGGAGGTCAGACCAGAAAGGGAATTTCTCGCGAATTGAAGCATCCAAAATACCCATTAAGCAATGCATTAATTCTGAGTGAATGGGTTGAAACTTATAGAAATTAGATAAAAAGCTAATTTTGAAATTTCCTTTAAAACAATTTTGCTAAAATATGTACTTAATAACCGTGTTGAGATTTTTCCAAGGGTTTAAAAAAGCACCCTTGATGAGATGTGAGATTCGTCCGTGTTGCCAGCAGTGGGAGGAAGGGACGGGGAGAGCAAACAAGCGGCGTTGGGCAAAAGTTGCATCCAACTTCGAAGACAAACACGGCGATAATATGGCTTCACACCACAAACTAAATAAAGCCCTGAAGATGGGGCTTTTTATTCCCTGGCAGCTCTGAGGTGGGGTTTTTGGCTGGGGAGCACGGTGCATTCTTCCATGGTGAGACGCCTCTGCAAGAGCGAGGGGAACAATAGCCACGACGGGATCCAGGACAAGGCAGTAACGGCAGCGGATGCCCAACTCGAATGCTGGGGCTCAGGCAGTGCAGGGCTTGCTCAGCACCCTGCCAATGGGAATCCAGCAGGATCCGGCCCTCCCCGGCCATGTGCACAGCACCACTCGCTCTCAGCCCCAGGACCAAGGCAGAACCCGACCCCCACGGGCAGCTCGTCGGGGGCCGTAACACCAACCTGCCCAAGCTTCTCCAGTAAGGGACTTTTTTAATTCTTTGCAATTATACAAATGTTTTCCCACTGTGAGTACACACGCCAGCAGGTACACAGATAGGCACGCACGCACACGTGGAGCCAGAGCAGGATTATTTGGGGCCATTCTCCTTAGTGAGCACCTCTGCCCTGTTTACATGGAAACTAGATAAGGCATTCAAGATCTGGTCTGTCTTTAAAAAAAAATAATTAGCAAAAGTCAGCAGATCCACATCCATGATCATGCTGCCGATACAGGAACTTTTCTTTCGTTTCTTGAATTTCCAGGTGTGATGCTGGGGCAAGCATGGCAGGCACAAGCCCAGCTACGGCACGGGAGGGCTGCGCTGCTCCCACGCGGGTACGACCTCCCCCAGCGCTTCTTTCCCAGTGAGAAATAAGTTCTATCACCAGGCATAGGTGCCAGCGGTTTGTGAACAGCCACGATGGCAGCTGTACCAGGAGGGAGAGCCCCGTGCCCCGGCCGGACGAGGAGCTGGCTCCTCGCAGAGGATCCGCAGACCGGCACGTGTCACCCACGGATGATGTTTGGCCTTTTGTGAGCGGCAGACAAATGGCCGGGATAAAGATAAATCGCCTTCGCATGTTGTTTTACTTCCTAGTGACAATAACCTCATGTGTGAGACGGTGACTCACCGGGCTGCCCGCTCCGACTCCCGCCGAGCGCTGTAAAACTTTAGGGATCTCCTCAAAGAGCCAAGAACGACCACGACCCTTCAGAGAGCATCCGTGCCCCCACACAAAGCGAATGCTTCCTCTTCAGGGCAATAAGGGGACGGTTATAAAGGTCAAGGCAAAGCCTTTCAGCAGGGAGACGCAGGTCTCCCCCCTCCTCCTGCACCCCATCTAGCTCGGGGCTCAGCCTTGAGGGGCTGCGGGGCAGAGGGGCACGGAGCCACCCGCACCCTCAACAGACCCCAGGGGCCCGAGTCGGACGCCGGGTTTTGAGGCAGAAGAGGGGTGAAGGGGGTTCACAGAAGCTGCTGGTCATGCCTGGGCCACTGGAGCCCATCGTGGCCCCGGGAAAAAGAACCCTGGGCACACCGAGGATTCTGCTGCTTGCCCAGAGGACGTTATGGCAGGTAAAAAACCAACAACCAGCGAGCTGAGAAACAGCACTCAGAGGCACGAGTCAAGCAGATATCCTTCATAAGATTTTTTTAAAAATAAAAAAACCCAAACCGCAGTCCTTCGGGTCTCCCTGGTGCCAAGACAGCTGCAGGTATTTCACGCGGGCTCCACAGTCACCCAGCAGCGTTGGACGGAACGACGGCTCAGGACCCACAGCTCACCCCCTCCACAGCAATCCCCGCCGCCTGCTAAACCCAGAAAACAGCAAAGGAGAGAGCGCAGAGTTTCTGAACCGAGCAGCCAGGATTTCAAGTCTCTAAGGTTTCTGTCCGGTTCTGCCAGGCCGTCGCCCCACCAAGCTGCGCAGGCAGCGGGGCAGCATCCCTGGGGCGCAGCCCCAGCGAGGGACCGGGCAGGGCGGGCGTCCCCCCAGCATCTCCCGCTCCCTTCCCAGCCCGGCTGGGCTCTACCCACCCAAGCACAAAGGCCCAGGAATTTCTCAACAGAAAGTATGAAATCATTTACTTTTCTGTATACCTAAATAGAGGGGAGAGGGGAATGTGTGCTACCCGTTTGCTCCGTAGCACTGCAGCTTTCATTGACATTTTTCTCCCCTTGCAACAGGGAATAAATAGAAATTTATGCATGAAGAAATTCTGATGAATAAATCATAAAACCAAGTTCAGCTCGACGCCAGGTATGTTTGTGATTATGTGATGCAGTTATGTAACTGGGTTTTCCTAATCAGAAACGTGATATTCTCGGAGCGTGAAACTGGGACGTTCTGCACCACGTCCCTTCGCTCCAATCACTGCACTGGAGCACCCGACCGTGCGCGGAGCAGCAAAATCCTCCGCTAAGAAATGTCCTGCTCTAAGCTGGGAAGGAAACGGTTCACGTTGCCTCTTCAGTGGAGCCGTCTTGCCCAAAGACACGGCAAAGCATGAATATATGAATATATGAATATAAGCTTTTCACGAAGACTGAGCTGTTAGCACAGATTCTCCACTTTAGACCCTACAGGGGTCTAAACAGCGGTCTATGGTCGAAAGTGCCTAGGGCACCACCAACACCAATTTTTTTATCATCTCTCATGCTCGAGGACGAGGTGTTATGGTTCTGTTTTCACCAACTGCCCCTTCCCTCCGCAGCATCCTCATCACGCTGCTGCACTATTGCAAATCGCTTCAAGGCTGGCATGAACCAGCTCTCCTGATATTCCTGTAAATAATCCTTATAAAGACAACTATCAAATTTATTTTTTCCTTTACGCGGGTGTCTGCATCCACTGCTAAGCAAACCCCAACCATATTTCAGAGCGACTAAAGCACAGCAAAGGACTCGCACCTAGCCGAGTGGGATTCAGTTACTGTGAATTATGGACAGGAGAAATCCCAGCTCACCAGCACAGAGGTGGGGATGTAAAATAAGGCCAGAGAGTGTTTCGCTGAGGTCTGGAGATAAAAAAAAAAAAAAAAAAAAAAAAAAGAATTGGAAAGACCCCATGCTGCTGGGAAGCAATGGGCTTTTCTGCCGGTCCCAAAGAAGCGAGTGGGAAATGCGGGTTAGGGCTCCAGCGAGGCAGCAATATATCTTAACGATGCCTCGGCCGGCTCCTTTTCAGGCTTAGCCTGGCTAAACGCTGTAAACTGCAAAGGAAACGCAGAATGACAAACAATTGTAGGAACCTGAAAAACCAAGTTCCTCTGGATTTCATGGGAAGTGCGATTTTAAATACTCCGACCTGTCTGTCTGAGGGGAAGTGGGCAATAAATAGCAGCCTGGTTGTTATCAAGAGGATGTGAGCTATTTATAAAAAATTCTTGGGCTTTTTGAACTCTGTTTAAAGAGGCAATATCCTTCACTTGGGTAATTGGGGGGACTAAAATGCTAAAGCAAACAAGATTACTCAGCCACCTTGGGAAAGTTTAGTGCTTACTTGTGTGTTTCTGAAATGTCGAGCATATTTAAACAGCTGCGCTGTTATTGTCCCCAAATCCAGAGGAGAGCATGAAAAGGTCTTTCAGACCAATGCACGCGCGGGGACACACCAACAACCAAGAGCTGCTCCTAACACACAGGGATTTGACTGTTGCGGCTCAGCGACTCCAACTGCTGACAGCTCTGTCCCTTAATTAAATAATATCTTCTATCAATGAAATGCCTCCTCTGAAAAGGGGCTTCTACATACCTTGTAACACGCTGGCTTCCCAGCAGGACTGAACTATCTCCAGCTCTGAGACAAAGTGCAGGTATCAACTCGTGAACATTGCGGTAGCAGAAGAGGGGGAGGTTTTGGTGGGAGGGAAAGTGAAACGGGCTCCTGCGTAAGGTAGGACGCGCCCGACAACACAAACGTCCATACAAAGCAATAAAGCCCTAGTGCTCAAGGGAAACTCATCCCATCCCTCTGACAAAGACTTAGAATTATTTTTAAATAAATTAGGAACCTCTGCAACCTTTGCTGGGACAACCACCTCCCCATCAAACCTTTATCAGCACGGAGATGCGCCCGACCTTCCGGTGCTTTCAGAGAAACCGGGGCTGAGCCCCCACAGCGCCGTGCCGAGAGCCATGGTAGGGCACAGCCGCCGCCGGAGGGATGGTTAAATGCCCAGGTTGTGTTGGCCACGGTGCCCTTACCCTCCCAGCATCATGAGAACGACCAAGGAGTGATGGATTTAGGGCTCTTCAGCTGGGGACCTTTGAGTCAAGCCTCCAAGCTGCTCCCATTCATGAGGTCCCGACCCCCTTGGTGCAGAGCATCGGCTGACACACGCCAGGGAAACATCCCTCCCGCTCCTTCTCACTGTCCCATGGTCCGTCTGTCAGGATGTGGCACCAAACGGAGCCCTCAAGGGTTTCCACTGGCTGCTTTTTTTATTTTTCTGAGCACAGCCGTCAGGCAGACAGCATTGCTCCTGTGTGGGAACCACACACAAAGTGTCCTGACAAAATGATGGCATCGTCTAAAATATACAAACATGCTCAAAAGAAGGAAAACCATGAAATTAAGGATAACAAACAACAAAGAGAAACTCATACACAGAATCTGTTAGTGTTTATGAGTCACTAAGGCCTTCCTGTCTCCTCTTATAAATTGTGGGAATCCGCTGTGGTCCATCCTCTCCTGAAAACCACTGAGGTGCTATTTACCTCACAGCCCCAGCGCCCGGGGCGGGGGGAACCGCTGCACAAATGAAAGATTTTTTTTTTTTTTTCTTCAAAGTAGGAAACCAAATCTGAGGAGCAAATGCTGCGAGGCATGTAAACAGAGGCGACTGCAGAAGCCTTCGCGATGAGATCACCGAGCGCCTTGGCCGGGCGCTGTTTTCCGACAGCGGAGGGCTTAACAATGGAATGGATGGGAAATGCCAGGAAAAATTAAAGAGCTTTGGACACGAGGTCTTTGTAAAAGCTCATTCTTTATTATTAACAAACAACTTCTCCCCATCCTCCTTCCTTACTCCCTTCAGCAAATGAGGATTTTCTTTCTTAAATGTATTTTTTTTAATCTTAGCATTTTTAACCTCTCCCAGCATGCCCGTTCTGCTCCATCCAGGGTGCTCCACCATGCCGGGATGTTGGGACGCCAACCGCTGCATCACGCCTCTTGCACCACCACCATCACCCCGAGCTGTGCTCTGACTTCAGAGCCAAGGTTTCCCCTCCAGGTTGCTGGTGGGTTTGCAGGATGGTGCAGTCCCACCCCTCTGGCAGGACAGACGCTGCCCAAGCACCTACAAAATCCCAGGAGCAAAGACCATCAGCCCCTGGTCATGCAGAGCCTGAGGAAATGCCGTCTTTAACCCGAGGGAAGGATGCTCAGCCTGTGCTTCCTGGCTAAAACTGGAATACACAAACTAGAAGCAGGAACGGCAAGCTTTTTTGGATTTTTATGTGAAAGCCTCACACAACAGAGGATCTCGGATGGCTTCAAGAGAAGCCACCCAGAGTCACTCAAACCAGGACCAGCTTTGAACAGCTCATCCAAGCTGCAAGCAAAGCACCGGCTAAACACACTTGCATAGTTTGAGACCAGCACCAACTTTGCCTGTAGAGATAAAAATACAAGAAAGGGCTGTAAGATGCTCTAAAATGGCATTTGATAGCAGAAGGCAATACCCAGCCTTTGGGAGAGCGGTGCGTAGCCCTACACAGCGCCTCGACATGACAGCGCCTAGCACTACCGAAAGCTCAAGGGAGACTAAATCTTGTGGGGTTACTGCCAAGTTTCCCTTCTTGCCTTTTTCCTGGGGAAGCACCGCTGGCCACTGCCCAGCTACGTCATTTCTAGAGCTTTACTGGAAGGGCAGACCGGAGCAGGAGCTGTGTCCCCAGCCCGGAGCAGGTCCCGTGAGTCGGGAGCTCTCAGCAGCACACCTCCACTGAAATTTCTGTTCAGTTCGCATGATTCCTTCCGGCAGTTCACAAAACAGTTTTCCTGCTCCCTCTGGATTTCTTGGTTTCCACACCACAAGCACTGGAAATAAAATTATTGTAATAATGATTATGCTTCAACAAAAAGGCTACCCCCAAAATTACATACTTTGGAAGAAACAAGGGAGTTAAAAACCCTGAAATGTCAACCATAAGTGTTATAATTTTATGTTTGCACTAACCGGAGGACATGCTTCAACAGCCCCTTTCATCACCAATAGCATCTCCCTCGCCTCCCTGCCGGAGGAGCCCCGCACCCGGGGCAGCGGCAGGGGGAGAGGCAGGGATCCTGCTGTCGACGAGGCTAAAAGCACCGATTAAAAAAAAAAAAAAAAAATTCAGTACTGACAGCGTGAGATATGGAGTGGAAGCAAAACAGGAATTTTACAGCTATTTTGTACCAGTGCAAATGGCTGCAGAAGGAGCAGGGCATCTCGCAGGCACCGAGCCCGCTGGACCCAAAGCGAGGACAGTGCCTCGTGAGACGGGTGCCTGGAGCTGAATTTTTCAGAATCATTCAGAAAGTTGTACCCTTTATGTCAAGAAAACCTCTTTCACTCATACGTGCCCTGTAAAAATCTGTACCGCAGCTCGAGAGCTGCGGGGTGGGTACGATTTACTGCAGAAACAGCCTCAGCACCCAGCCTGGTGCCCACGGGCGCGTGTCAGCAGAGTCAGCAGCATCACTCGAAACTTCCACCTTTTATAGACTGTCAGTTGTTGGGAAATGTCACAGAAACCTCCCCGTTTCCTCAGGAATATTTAAGAGGTATTTAAAATAAAACCAAAATAATGTGATTTTTTTCAGCATCTACACAAGTTACAATTTCTGGGGTGTTGTAACGGGTGCGTTCTGCCAATATCGGATCTTTCAACGTGATCGCTTGTATGACAGCTGAGGATAGAGCCAGGGAGCCCGATCCCGTAACCCTCCCCACAACCCGAACCGCCACCGACGTGATCAGCGCAACCCGCGTCTGCGGGGAGCCGCCAGGGTCGCGCACCCCGTCCCTGGCCACGAGCAGCAGATGTGGGCGCAGGCACCCCTGGCACCGAGCATCAGCTCCTGCCACCCCCGCCTATTTTTAAGCTGTGGAAACACAATAATTCCCTTTTCTGCCTCTCAGCCAGAGGCAGGGGAGCTGAAGCACTATTCACACACAAAACTACCCTCCTCCTCTTCTAGTTTTTATTTGCTTTTTTCCTATTTCATATAAAGTCGATCGCCTGTTAGTCCTGCAGCAAAAGTGCCGGGAAACTCACCCACCTGAAAATGCATCTCCTGCTTCCTCAGCACACGAGAGGAGAGCATCGCCCACGCGATGCAGACACGAGGGTGCCATTGCTGGAGACCCTCGTGCGAGGCATCGAGCTTGTGCTCTTTTCCTCATTGCTGGGCCAGCCTGAAATCAAAGCCATGCCCGCGGTCCCAGATTTATATATAACCCCGTGGAAGAAAACCCTGGTGTGGGTCCCCTGGGATCTGCTCGTCTCTCAAAGCCCCGCTCACACGCGGCATCAGACACATCCCAATTTCGGTACCTCCGTAACGCAGAGCATGTGGTGGGCACTGGGAAAAGCAGGGCTGACAGAGAGCATGAATAAAACAATAGGTACCACTCATCGCCCCGAGGGCTTCCTCATACCGGGACTTAATTTCCCTGAAAAACAAAGAACAATTCCCTGCATCATGTATTGATGGGTCTTGGGTTTGGTCCCCAGTACGAACACACACACACACAATTTTTTCTTTTACATTTTTGCGTGATGACTTCCATGACAAGCCTAATAAAAGCCTAGACAAATAACCCAAAACACACAAAAATGTAATACTGTTTCATATTAACTTCCAAAGCACTTCACTGGCTGTAGGAAGAAACTGCACTGAAACATCAGAACCAAAAAAATCAACCATGTATGGAAAAAATACAAACGTAAAAATGCCCACTTAAAAATCATCCACTGTTACGGGATTGACAACGAGCAAACGGACGGTGGTGGGCAGAGCTGCTCCTGGGGCACCTTTGCGCGGGGGTGGCCTTGATCTGGAAACACAGACTCAGGCAGCTGCAACGCTGCTGCTCTCCGGCAGAGCCCATGGGCACAAGAGCTTTAGGGGAAAAGAAAAAGGAAAAAAATCCCACTTGCTCATCCGTCAAGAGCCCTGGTTCACCCAGAGCCGTTGTTTGGCCAGAGACATCATGCTCTTGGGACACTTCTGCTTCGCTCGGCTGCAGGCGCCGGCCGGGTCGGGCTGCAGAGCCGGGGCAGGTCCAGGGTTGGGAGATGCTCTGGGGAGCACACGGGGACGGAGGAGCCCTGCCGGGACTTGGCACAGCGGTACAGCCACGCCGACACCCTGCCCAGTCCGGGGAAAGCCTCCCCGAGAGCCTGTGCAGGGGTTAGGTGGGAGACACGCTCAGCCCCGGTGCAGGACGCAGCGTCTGCAGGTGACGTGGTGTCAGGTGGGGCTGCTCTGTGCGGGCAGATCTCAGAGCCGCTGAGCCGGCCGGGGCCGAAGCTGCTGCCCTGCCTTCGAAACCCCAGGGCATCACCCCACTAATTGCCAGCAGCAAGGGGCAACAGCTATAAAACCTCCCGACACCAGAGCAGCAGCGTGGCCCTGGGGGGCAGGAGCCATCCCCGTCCCCAACCGGGGGACAGCCCTGATGGGAAAATAACACCCGTCCCGTGGGGGGGGAGTGGGGCCATGGCAGAGTGAAAATCGTCCAGTCTCAGCAGAGCAGAGAGGACCTTCTGGAGAGGTTTTTCTTGGCAGAAGCCGATGGGGCTCTTGCTTCCTGCAGGGACGGCGAATCCCATTTCACGTCCTGCCTCCCGACTCCAGCCCGGCCAGCGGAGAACAGGCTCTACCCTCCAGCCACATTGGCATGCTGTCCAAAAAAACCCCCAAAAACCCCCAAAAACCACCAACAAAGCATCTATATTGTAACAGGGAAAACAAACATGTGTGCTTTAAACCAGCATCTCTCTTCTCTTCCTCCGCCCGCCCCCCAGTATATTTATCATCTGCCTGGGAGTCTTGTAGGATTTTTGTTATCTAATGACCCTAATGGCTTTGGGAAGCAGGCAGTAAAAATTTGAAAGTGTGATCTATATCTACAAGAACAGCTTTGTATAGAAATGGGAAAAGTTCTTGGAGAAGTTGATAGTGGCCTGAAAACAACCTTTTCTGACTCTGATTGTGCCAAGCAGCTGCAAGAAAGAAATACCAGCAGGAATGGAAAAATGTTTCCGCTTATTTCCTTAGGCCGCTTGCCATCACAGAGCCCCCAGAGCGGGGCGGGGGGCACGGCAAGACCCCCCCCCAATCCCCAGGTGTTTGCACAACTGCCTCGGTCAGGAGGGAAATGTTTACGGCATCGCGCCGCAAAGCAGCAGGCAGCCGCTCGCAGCCTTGCCAGCTGGGCCAGGGGCAACCTGAGTTGGGTAAGGGGAAACCGGCCTCCGCTTTGCAATGCAAAATCCAGTAGCTGAACTTTAAACCACTTCCTCTACCTCCTAACAATGCACAGAGGAATTTCCACAAATCCCAAGGCTGCCCTGACTTCCATTTCTAAACTTGGAAAAAGAAATACCAGGACATTCCTTTGTTGTTCCAGCTCACTCGCTGTTTGATCTGGGGTTTTTTCTCCAGCTGAGCCAATTAAAGAATCCCAGTTTCCCCTGGAAAAAAGCATAAACTGGTAACAAACAATGTCCTTGCTTCTTTGATTTTTAACTAATTGTTTTCGAGTCGGATCAAAACCTGCTACCCCATTCTGGTCGGCGTGGTTTAATGCTTATTTAGCATTTTGGCCAGAGAGAGGAGAATGATAGAGGCATTTATAACTGCATTCCTGCCCTCTGGAAGGAAACGGTCTAGTGCTGCGTTTATTGAACAGCAGCTATTTTGGATCACAGAAAGCAGCTTGAAAGAGATCCCCCCCCAAAACCACGGCCAGCCCCAGCCGGTGCCCAGCGCGGTCCTGTGGTCCTGCACCAGTTGCCAGGGCAGAAACTCCTCGAGGCTTACACGCACTCCTGGGGAACATTTCCATTCTTTGCTTTTATTTTCAGGGGGTTTGCCCTTTTGTGTCCCTTTTCCACCTGCTGCGTTGCCTGCTCTGATCCCTGCCGCCCGCTAAGACCTCCCTCTCCCTGCCCGGCTCTCCGCCTGCTCGCTGGATTCCCCCTCGCATCCCCGGGCACGTTCTCTGCCGGCTCATCCCCCGGCGCAATCCCCTTCCCCGCTGTCCGACAGCTCCTCCACCCACCGCCCGTGGGCAGCGACCCGGCCGTCCCCTGCTCCGCAGCCTCCACCGGTGTCTGTGACCGCTGTGGAAGCTCCGGGCACAGGCAGAATGAGCTGGGAACAAAAGCAGCGACGCTCAGCGAGGCAGCGGTCCCTGCTCGCCCCGCGGGGACACGGGAGCTCCCGGGCGATGCACGGTCAGCTCCCGCGTGGCCCCAGCGTTTGTGTCCTCCACTGTCCCCAGTGGGGTCGGGGCGGGAAAATGCCATTTCCTTGAATTTGCAAAGAATCTGCCAGTATAAATCACTGCGCTGAAAAACAAGATACGCACTCAGGTGTGAAGCACCAGCCTTCAGTCTGCTCCAGGAGTTTTTAACAGTCATTAGAGTAAGTCAAGGGCGTTGCAGCTCTGGGTGCCTGAGCTGAGCAGAGCTAACACCTTGACTTGCAGCGAGGGTAACTGCTCGTCAGAACCTCTACAACCAAAACCAACGCAAGCAGCCGCCTAACCGCAAATGAATAGCGAAGCTAGTAGGGTGACTCTTGCCTCAAGCCTAAGGAAGCATCTATTCTTCTGCCAGGAAGAAAAAGAGACGTGAACCTTGAACTTGAGGAGGAAGGACCGGGTTCCTGTTGTTCAGCTGGAGTAATTAATTGCATATGTATCGAGAGAGGCCGAAAGGGGAGCCACGTGCTCTTCGTGGAAAGCCAGCATGGAGCCAGGGCCGCTGGCTGGCGGGACGGCCTCGGGGACAGCCACGGCCTCAGCTGCAGCTCTGCCCCGAGGCTCCAGGGGCCCTGGCAGCGCCGGTGGCTGAAGGGCATCGCCGTGGCCCGAATCCAGCTGTGGGCCCTGCACAGCTGGAACGAGCCGCACGGTACGGGCCCGCTGCAGACAACAGACAATTGTGCGCTCAGCAGGCTGGAGCCCGAGGAGACCGTAAGAGAGATACACTGCAGCACAGCATCAAAGTGCTGTTGGGTATCATTAGTGAAATTTTCTTCTCATGATACGACAGAGCTGAAGCTCAGACCTCTGTCTTTTTCTTTCTTTTTTTTTTTTTTTTGGGTGGTATCTTATCATCCAAGAGCTCATTAGCCAGGAATTCCTCATGCTGTTTATTTTCCATTTGTCCATATGTTCCCCACAAACTCAGCCTAGTCTCTGTTTTAAGTTTATACTTAGAAGCAGTAATTGGAAGGGATGAACAAAGGCACGAAGGAAGGCAACACAAGCACAAACAAACTTACCAGATGTTTTGGATTCCTGCATTTCCCCAAGAAGCAGGATCCTTAATGTTTTGATCATGTCATCACAGTACAGAGCAGTTGCAGTCCAGAATACAACTGGCTCCTCTCTTCTGACTGCTGGCCACAGAGGCAGTAATTCAAGTCACCATGAGCAACCCAAATCTGCTCTTACCGCGAGCAAAAGCAGAAGCCTGGGCCGTGCCTATTCAGCATCGATGCCTATGGCCGGATTGTCCCAGCGATGGATTTGGCTTTAGACTTTGAAACTGCAGGACAAAACTGAACTCCTCAACTCATACAACCTGCTTGTAAGGCAGACCAAGAGCTCACGTGGCCCCGCAAAGTGCCATGCCGAGAGCCACCACAAAGCCAGCGCTGGCTGCAGAACTGACCCCAGCCCGGCCATCCCCTGCCCCTCTTCTAAATCCTCCTGCCCACCGAAATGCTCCGGGAAGAGCTGCTTGCAGGACGGACGGCTGACTGCCTGCCGGTTACCGGATCGGCGTGCGGCCACGTCCCCCACAGCCAGCCATGCCTGCACGCCCTGCGGTTTTGGAGGTGCTGTCACGTACGCCCCTCAGCCCCCCAGCACTGTTAGTCAAACTGATGCCACCCAGAGATGCAGCTCCTGCCGCGGGGCGAGGTGTGCCCCTGCGCCCGCCCAGGGAGCGATGCCACGGGGGTGGCCCAGGGCTCGGACAGGCTCCGCAGCGTTTGGGCAGGCTGAGCTCTCCCGGCACGCAGCCCTGCCACGACCCGAACCGCCCTCTTCGCATTTACCGTCTTTGAAACACGCTTTATTATTGCTTTACTTGCTGCTAGTGCAAACCCCCGTAGCCTCGCTGATCTCTCGGTGTCCCACCGCCCAGGCTGGGGGACTGCGGGCTGGGGGCACCGTCCCCTCCCCGGCTTTGTGCCGCTGCCCCTCCGGAGACGGCTCACCCAGCCAAGTGCAGCTGCGTCGGGGGTTCGCACCCGCAGAGGCTGACACCGCTTTATCTTCAGAAGCAAAAGCGACTGGTTTAGTCGCGTAGGTGTGAAACGTTTTGTGAGTTTTCTTATTTCGGTTCAGAGTGCTTTAAGTTTTATGCCAATTCAAAAGCGATTTAAACTTCACCAAAATAAACCAGCATTAATCTGAAACGGGGCTCTGCACTATTTAAATCAAAATGGTGTATGTTTGCTTGTAGATAAGGCCTTGTTTTTCAACACAGCTATTGTAAAACACTTGGGACAACATTGAGATACTCTACACAACGGAAAGAATTAAAATTAAAAAAAAGAAGGATACTGGCAATTGTGCACGGCCTGAGGAGCAGCAGATGAGAGCTGCTGGACTGGGGAGACGGCATTTACGTTATGGTTAGCGGTCTTCTCTCCCATTCAGAATGCAGCACTGAAAACAGGCCGTAAGATTAATGAGAGGAAAAACTGTGACCACAGCAAATAGAATGACTCGCGCCCACTTGATGGTCTTAATTTCTAATCTGGAATAGTAATTTTCTGATGGAGCAGATTAAATCATTTCTCCTCCTGCTGAGCCCTTCACCCGTAGGGATCCAGCAGCCCACACTGAGCGCGCCAGCCGCTGCTGGAGTCGAAGGGCTGAACGAAGCCAGGCTCGAAGTGACCCGAGCTCCACCTCAGCGATGCACCGGGGAACGCGGGCTAGGGGCTGAGAAAAAGAAATGCAAGACAAGGAAAGCCCCCAGCCTGCCTGCCTTCTGCGGGGCGGTCCGAAAAGCAACTGAGCCCTTCAGTCACCACCACCGCAGGCTCGCAGAACTCGACCGAATGCACGGCATTAATTAAAGGGAGAACTCTAAAAGCAGACTAAGTAATGGAAATCATGCACTAAAGCACAGCTCGCATCATGATCGGAAGGGGAACTTCCCAATTTGATTGCAGAAAGCAATTTACTTCAATTAGCAGGGGCATAAACAGAGCGCTTGCTTAATAGAAGTATTGCATCTCCAAAAAAAGCAAGCTCTCCTAATTGCATCTCTCCTCTTGGCACTTGCTGAACTTTCAAAGCCTGGTTTATGAGAGGCGAGTTGAAACAACCCTTGGGGTGTCCGTGGGTCGGTCCTGCCTGCTGCGCACACACCTTCAGCAGAGTAACCCGGGCACGTTCCTGTCGGGAGGTTTAAGCCATGTCCCAATAAGAAGGGCGCATGTCAAAAAGGCAGCAAGCAGAGCCTTCCTCTGCCTCCTCCTCCTCCCGGCAGAGCCCTGCCCACGCTGCTCTCGCCTGCTGTCGGCTGGCTCAGGCTCTGCTGTACGTATGGATGAGGTCATTCCCGGCAGCTTTGGGAAGTTTGGGCTCATAAAGTGCTGCTTCATCCCTGTTTCCAGCTGAGAGTTTGGGGTAATAGATCCGGGTCGTCCGACAAAAGCCTTTCTACAAAACCGGCAATGAGGTAGGACCAAAGGACAAGGTGTGCGTGGTACCCGATACATCCCGCTCTCCATCTCACCGCCCCGCGCCAGAGCCCAGCACGGGATTTATCCTGAGCGCTTTGGAGCTGCTTTATGTCCTTTGAGCTGCAGATTGAGAGGGCAGTAAAATTCCTCCGAGAATTTTACTTTTGCTCCAAACTAAAGCCAGCAAGAGACAAGGACACCAACGTGAACGCCCATGTGAACCGTAGGAATTAAGCACAAGCAGCTCATCCAGAAGCCCAGGTACCAGGCTCTGCATCCCACACCACAGGAAACCATTCCCTGGGAATCATTTAAAATTGAAACTCCCGCCTGTACCGAGCAGCAGCCCCTTTCGGACAGGGCAGCCCCTGCCCCGGGCGCTCGCTGCCCCCCTGCCAACCACCCCGGCGTCGGGAAACAGCACCGAGACCCCGGCGTTTCCACCCCGATGCTCTGCGGGTCCTGGGCTAAGGAGGCAGTGGCCGGACAAGGCGATGGGGACTGTCCCTGCCTCGCTGTGCCAGCACCTCTGCTTGTGCCTCGGCTTCTCGTCCTGGGGAGCAGTGATGATACAATCTACCTGAACGTGCTTCGCAGTTCCCTGATAAAAGGGCAAAATCACTTTACCTGATCGGGAATATTTAGGTCCGAACTCGTGCTACCCAGCCACGACAGAGCAGAGAAAAGGATTTTCACAAAGGACCCAAAGTGCAGCTCAGAGCTGCGGACACCAGGTCGCACACCCGACTAGAAATCACGGATCCATCATTGCACCTAAGCACCCAGCTCTCGCTCACCCTGGGCACTCGCAAAGCGCT
Source organism: Grus americana (assembly GCF_028858705.1). NCBI lineage: Eukaryota > Metazoa > Chordata > Aves > Gruiformes > Gruidae > Grus > Grus americana. The sequence goes on from NC_072865.1 coordinate 1,677,993, forward strand.
GCAGCGTCTGCAGCTCCACTGCTCTAAAAGCCTGGCCCTAAAGCCAAGCCTAATTTGCCTCGCTGTAGGCGTTAGCGGAGACAGCTGCTTCTATGAACCAGACATTTAGGTCCCTCCGCATCGGTGGTGCGCTCACCTCCACCAGCTCAGCAGGGTTTGGCAAAGCCAGGCAGGTCTGCAGCCTCCACCGCCGGGACCCGGCCCGTCGCCTTGCGTGGGACGTGGAGATACCTGAAAACAAAGAATTAGTGACATCACTGGCAGCATCCCTCAGCGACGAAGAAGGGCAGAGCAACAGGAGGCTGTCAGGAGCCGCAGCTCTGCACTGGTAGCCCAAACCAAGCACTGGCCAGGGCGAGATCCCAGCCCTCATCTCTCCTCTGGCAACTGGAAGAGGATTTACCCTTCCAGGCTCCGCAGTCCCGCTGAACCAAGGACTAGTCCAAGGAGAGACCAGTCCCGGCTGCAGCCCAGAGCGCTGGCACGAAGAGCTCCCAACCAAACTCCGGAGAACCAGCTCGTGTCTACATGGGCTAATTATTCCAAAGTGAACCCTGGCTCTATCACCCTTGCTGCAGGCACTGTCCTGTACTTTATATTTTAACCTACAGCTGTTTCAGCAGTTTGGTTTTACTTTTTTAGGGGTAGTTTTAAAACATCATCTTGTCAAAGCCAAGCTCTGGGTCACTCTTTACATTCCCTGCACCTGCAGACTTCAACCAATCTTCAGATTTGCTGGCCATCAGTAGGTTGGGGTTTTTGTTTTGAGGTTTGTTGCAAAGTCAGGGTTAGGGCTTTGGTTAGAGTTAAGTTAAAGTGGTTTTGCTGCCCCGCTCCTGGGCCACAGGGTGCTGCTCCCAGTCGCTCCCCCGGCAGTAACCAGCCCCATCGATAGCTTCACCACCCAAAGCAGCTCCCGTGCGGAGGGGCAAGTTCCAACAACGCCCCACGTTAGCAGTAAGATAACGCAGTAACTCAGGCATGCCCTTGTCCAAACAAGGAGCACACCCCCAGCGCAGGACAGTGCTGCAGGCTATAGCCTATCTGGGGTCCCAGAGCTGGGCTGGGGCACAGGGGAGCGGGCTGTCCCCATCCCCCCCCCGGCAGGGCTTCCCATTACCTGCTGCAGGCACAGAAGCCCCAAAGCAAGTAACGCCCAGGCACGGCTGGGGCTTTTGGGCACTCCCGCCCTGGTCACAGCTGTGGCAGGGAGTTGGCAGCGATTGCAGCTGCATCTCATCCTCCCACGGGGCCCGGGCGGCTCCGGCCAGAGCTGCTGCCCAGGGAGTGCTGCAGGGCTCAGCCGGGGCGGCTGCAACCACCGCTTTCCAGCCATGGCACTGCACGGCCTCGCACGGCATCCTGCAGCGTGGCGTGGTGCTGCACAGCATCCTGCAGCGTGGCGTGGTGCTGCACAGCATCCTGCGGCGTGGCGTGGTGCTGCACAGCATCCTGCAGCGCTGCACAGTCTCCCATGGCACTGCATGGCATGGCACTGCATGGCCTCATACGGCAGCACACGGCAGCACGCAGCAGCGCCGCTCTCGCACTGTTTCCCTTTTTTGGCCGCTCCGTGCACCCATCAGAAGCGGTAAAGGCAGCGGCAGGAGCCACATCTGCAATGGCAGCACTGCGCACCAGCCCTGGCACCGCGGCACACCGTGCTCTTTGTGCTGCCGGAGCCTTTGTCCCGGCGGCAGCGGGAGGGCGACCTCAGCTCCTCCATCCCGACACCCGCGGCAGGAACGGCGTGTTTTGGGGCAGGACGATGCTGCACAGGGGAGCCACGTGCCACAACCTTGACGGAGCAGCCGGGGCCTTGCCCCCAGCCCAGGACCTTGTGTTTCCATCCCAGGCAGGGGCGTTTGGTGAACGGCCCGGGGCAGCCCCGGCTTTCAGCTGGCTGCAGCGCAGGGTCTGCCTGTCCCAGCCAGTGACCCCTCCGGGCTGAGCCCAGGGCATAGTGCAGTAACTCAGCACCAGGTCCCTCTAGCCGAGCCAGCACAACACGTGTGTGTACGGGGGCTGGCAGGGAGAACAGCAGTGACAAGGAGCCCGAAAACATTAAAACGGTACAATCTGTGGGCAAAAGTTACTGGAGGCATCCCAGTGAGGATGGGCAGAACTGCAGCAGGGAGGGACCGGTGCTTGACCGTTGCACATCTGCAACCCCTTTTCTTTTTTTCTTTTTTTCTTTTTTTTTCCCCTCCCAGATCACTTTAAAGGTCCAGATTAGGGCATAATTAGAAAAGCAGTTAAAGTGGCGACCTGGCGAGGGCAGTGACCTTTGGTGATGGCAGGAAGCGGCAGCGGTGGGTGGGCTGGGGGTGCAGCCCCGCACCCGCCCTGTGCACAACACCCGACAGGCACCCAGGAATTAGCACTCAGTTGCAAACGCTCCTTCTCCAACTCCCATTGCAGCTTCAGTCTCTTCATCTGCTCAAAGAAAACAGGCATTTTGGTGAAATAGCCGTGCTGAGCGATGCTGAGCACCCGCCCCGTCCCCTGTGCTGCACTGGCACTGCTCACTCGTGCACAAGGTGCCCCATCCTCTCTCCATCGCCCAGCTGGGCAGCACCGGCTCCGACCCATCGCACGGGGCCAGGGATTGCCCCGCCATCACTCGTCCCCCGGCACCGACACATGGCCGTCGGATCGTCCCTGGCCCCCCGAGCAGGGGCCGGGCATTGTGCCCCTCGGCGCTTGGCTGTCGGACCCACCGGAGTGCGTGTTTCCACGCAGGGCTGTTTGTGGCCGCTGCGCTCCCTTATCACCGCCGCGACCTTTGCTGGTTGCAGATTAGTGGCTGGAGCCAGTTGGATTTGTTTGATTTCTGTTGATGGTTATTAGGCAGAGGAAGTGCCAGAAGGGATTTTGACCTCGAGTTTAAACCTATTCCAATTAGAGCTACTGAGCCTTTAATTACCACACTCCAGACACTTCAGTTAAGGCAACAACAAAAACAAACACAAAATCTGGTCAAAGATGGGCTTTTCTTCTCATCGGCCCTCTGATCTGCCGCTGTCTTTGTCCATGTGCTGCGTGCCTGTGGCCATGGGGCATTTTGGCCCACGAAGCCCCTCGTGCTGCCTCCAGACCCGGTGACTGCTGCAGGCCACACCGCTCTGGGGTGAATCCCATGGGCAGGAGGCACGCTGCCCTCGCCCACCGCCCCGACACGGTGTCCCGGCACACCACCCATCACCCCAGCACGGTGTCCCGGCACACCACCCATCACCCTGGGACAGTGTCCCGGCACACCACCCATCACCCCAGCACGGTGTCCCGGCACACCACCCATCACCCTGGGACAGTGTCCCGGCACGCCACCCATCACCCCAGCACAGTGTCCCAGCACGCTGCCCATCACCCCAGCACGGTGTCCCGGCACGCCACCCACCGCTGCCTGAAGGATGCTCCAAGGACCATCTCCTGGTGCCCAGACAGCTCCAGCCAACAAACCCCCGAGGTTACGGTTCAGGGGCCTGTTAGGGCTCACTGAGAGATGATGGGTATTTTGGAAACGCTGATTTCTTACTCAGCATCACTTCCATTGAGTAATTCAATTTTTAAAAAAAGCAGTCCAGAGCACTCTTGTACTTTGCTCCACTTGGCCCTGGGACACGGACGGTGTTTTACTCGCCCCCAGGGCCACAGCACCTTTTGACTCCTGGCATGGACCCTCCTGACACTCCAGACCCCAGGCAGAGATCCCTGCCTTTTGCTTTATTTCTTCCCTCCATTTCTATTAGGTTTTATTAATATATTTTAAGCTTAGCAAAACAGGGCTTGTGTCTGTGTAAGTCCTACGATTTAAAAATACTTTCTCAGATACATCCTGTGATTGATTTTTTACGTTAAACAGCGACTAAACCCTTGCGCTCTGATATTTTCCTTCCCTGGCTGGCTTTTGTCCAGTCCCCAAAAATTTCAGAAAAAAGGCAAAATGGAAATCCTCATCCTGAGCGTCTCAGCAGCGTGGGGACGGGGAAGCGGCTGAAGTGGGCTGAGCACAGGGGTCCCGTGGGGGCTGCTCCCCTGCCCACCTCTCCCGGGACCAGGTCGTCCCACAGCCCCTCTCCGGCAGCACCTCTGCTCCCATTTCCCAAAGGTGCTTTCTTTCGCCCCAGCACCTCCCTTACCTGGGGATGCCCAAAAGCAGCTCGACCCGACCCCCTCCAGCCCTTCCCTGTTCCTGGGAGTTTCAGTGCAGTGAGGCGGAGAAAAACCCAAAGCGCAGACAAACGCACGGGCCAGGTTTTGTATTTAAACGCCTGGAGAAATTTGCCACCGGCTGGGTAGGGCTCTCTCACATAGTCCGAGTCCCAGTTACCAGGGGATTGGGTTATTTAGCTGCTTGCGGATTAAGTCTGCGTTTTGGCACCTCATTTCCCCTCCCCAGCTGCTGGCGCAGGAACTTCAGTGCAGGGATGGAGCAGGGCAGGGGAGTCCCATCGCGGGAAAGGCTCCGTGCCCCCACCCGTGCCTGGAATCAAACCACAGGCTGAGGCAGGGCGACTACAACCACAGCCACGTCGCGTAGTGCTTCTATCAGCCTTTCGTTTTACTGTAAACCTCAGCAAAATCTGACCAGACTGGTCACCTGGATTGTCTCTAATTGCCTCTGGTAGCCACACGATGGGAGCGCTGTCATATGAGGAAGCCTCCGAGGGATCGTTTCCTGCATCTCTTCTCCGTTACCCAAACTCTGGAAGCCTCATTCTATGTCCGGAGCCACTTCTTCGCAGCCAGCTGACTGATTGTTGCACCGGGCAAAGCCAAGGCGCAGACGTGCAGCGAGTGTTGCACACCCACGCTCACAGGCACGACCCTGCGAGGCCACCGAGGCGCTGCGGGAGGAAGCCGTACCAGCCCCGAGCCCCTTCTCCTGGCGACGCGGGGATCGCCTGGAAGTCACTCTGCCTTCCCCACGGGAACACTGACGGACGCGTCTGTGCCGGAGCTCGACTCAGGAAGCCCAGGACCTCGTGTGAACGGGAACTTGCTGCAGAGATCCAACAGTTAATGAAAAAAAGAGAAAACCATGGACTTTCCTATTAATTTCACTTGCATTTTCATATATTTATGAGCCTCAGGAAGGTAAAGCAAACCTAGGACGTTAATTAAAGGGTGTTTCTTCACAGAGCACACAGAGGACACTCGGGCACGAGGCTGAGACACTCGTACATGGTCAGCATGCTCCGCCGCCGGGACACAGCTGATGCACCCTCCTTGCTCCAGAGGAGAGCAATGCCTACAGCAGACGTACTCAGCCGGATAAACTGCAAAAACAACACACGCAGCTGATACTTTGAGCATGACTTGTGTCGGTTTGAACTGGAAAAAAACAAACCAAACCCCACACCAAAAAGTTGATTGGTGTTTACACACAAGGGATTATAAAAAAAAAAAATTATATACAATTCTTTTGCAAGGAAACCAGCTAATAACTATGTGCAGGTGAAACTCTGTATTGCGCAAGGTCACGATAACTCTCACCATAGTATTTTCCCAGCGATACACGTGATAAGGGTGACTCCTAATACAACCCTTTGGACAAAGGAGATACCTAAAATGAAAATATACGTAACTTTACTGACCTACTGTTGAGAAACAGATGCTGAGTTGATGCACGCTGACTAATTGGAGCAGTGAATGGACTCAGGCGTTAACAGGACCAGGCTAGGTGAGCGTAACGACCCTGCCAGTACTCGCCCTGTGAAATGGTTTTATGTGATGAGTAATAAGTATCGCCACTAAAACGGCCTTGTAAATGTTCTGCATTCAAGGAGATTTTGAAAAGGTTCGTTAATCCAACTGCTACCAGGTTTGGCTTATCGTATGTATTTTTGCAACACATTTGTTTCTCTTTCCTTCCAATTAAAGCTATGCCACCTTTTGAACACGAGGCAATGAAAACAACAGTAGGCACTATGAAAACTTACTTCAACGGGTAAAAAAAGGGCAGCAAGTCCCACGGCCCCTCCAGACGCGGTCTGGGGATGCGGAGGCACTGCAACCTTGTGCTGGCGTGGGCTGCGCTCGAGCTTGTGGCTGAATTGTGTTTGCTGGCCCTTTCAGGTGCTTCCTACCACCCTCTGCTTCAGGATCTCGGGGCCATCCCCTCCGCCGTCACGAGCGTCTTAAAAGAGGAGAGTGCACCAGCCCGGAGAAGAGGTCACGGTAATCCAGCCCGTGAATCATTTCCATTAACGAAGCCACTGAAAATGAGTCAGTCCTTGGCTTTGTGTGGCCAAACACAAGGCGATGAATTCATTGCAGCGTTTTTCTTGGGAGAAAGGACTTTGGCAGTAAAGCAGAAAGGTTTATAGAAATCATTAGTAAACCTAGCAATATTTATCAGCTTCTTGGAAATATAATTGTGTATCGGGTAGAGCACGAGGAGAGGAGGAAAAAGCCTTTTTAAAGTAAGTGGGAGGTCTCCCATTTAGTGGTTTTACTCCTCAGCTTAATCCCCTATTTCACATGGATGCCACGGACAATTAGCACCAATCTTTTCACCGGAGGCCGAGCTCCCACCGGAGCGGGCGGAAGAACGCAGACAATGAACAGATCCCATTCGTTTCCTCCGCGGCGGTCCTACCTTCGCTGTGGGCAGATTTGATTTCCTCCAGCACGTGCTGTTCTCCCTTTATCTGATCCTTCTCCCCTCGGGTTGCTTTTCCTTCTTTCATGGGAACTGGAAATAAGATCTCAAGATGCGCTTCCTGCAATACCTGGAAAAATAACCTTGGAGCAACTTTCAAATGACTGCAAAACATTTTAAAAAATCGATTGTACAAACAATTCTGGTATTTGGACAAAAAAGAAGCAACTCCTCCGTAACACAGCCGAGCTTTTCTGCATAAGACTGCTGCTAATGCAAAATAGCTTAACCATTTTGAGACTTCCCATGGAATAACCCATGCCAGCAGCCACAACATCCCGGCCGGCAGCTTCCCCTCCTCGCACACGCCAACCTCTGCCTTCATCAGGAACAACCGGCACGTTTGCAGGAGTCTGCTCGCCCCGGCGTCCAGCGCAAGGACGGCTGCAGCCCCAGCGCCGCAGGAAGGTCCCTCTTCCAGGCACGGTTGGCTAAGACTAGAGAGCTTGATGCTTCTTGCACAGAAACGGTGAGATTATTAGAGTGATTTGCTACAGAATCTCAATCTCTATTCGCATTTCTCGTTATCCCCTCCCATGGCTACTGGAGAGGTGCTGCGTTGGTGGGGTCGCTCCCTCCCAGCATTTCAAAGCGCTAATCACAGCCCGACCCCAGCACGACTCAGATGGTCACAGACCAAGAAATCCCGGGGGGATTTATCAACACGTAAGCAAATCTACAACGGGGGGGTGAGGGGGAGCAGCGCTGTGACGCTGAAGGTTCAGAGATGCCAGAAAAGGTGCGATGCAAACCCTCCCCCCCGAGCAAGCCTGGGGAAAACCACATTGCTGGGTCTTCTGCAAAGGTCTCTGAGGGAGGCAGCACGGTCTAAAACGGCGTTGGAAATCACAAGTATTGGCCCTGGCAAGGGCCGAGCCAACACGGCCACCTCCCCTCTCCGAAGGACGGAAGCAGCATGCTGCTTTCCACCATCAGGAGATGAAACCCATTTCAGGGAGATTAAGTCTGAGTCCTGTCTGAACCTGCTCAGAGGGTTACAATGCTGGAAGCAGAAGCCAACCTGGCTGACACGCTGCAGGCAGGAAGGCCAAAGGTATTTGTTTGGTCACTGCAGATCACCGCAGACCTGCCACTTAGGTGGTATAGTGGCTGAGCTGTCACAGACCCAAAATAATTATTTGAGCTTGGAGTCGGTGTCACCCACCCGCTGTTGGCAGCTCGTCCCTCCCCTGCGCTCCCAGACCCGCTGCCTGCAGAGGAACGATCGAGCTGTAGGTGTCTGCAGCTTCAGGCCACCAAACGAAGAGAAACAGGAATGCCAAATATTCCAGTTCTCCGACTACACAAGACCAAATAAGGCCCAGATGCCAAGAGAGTAAACACAAGGCTGATCTACCAAGTTTGGGCAAATGTGAATCAGAGTTCCCTAACGCTACAGATTTTGCCTTGCAGGATAAACTTCATCATTCTCGCTGTGTCCACTTACTCTTGTTTAAAAGGGAAGTTTCTGTGCAAGTTCCATCTATCTTCGTCAGCCCCACTGCTTGTTTGTGAGGACTATACATTCGAGAAGTTCAGCCAAACCAAAACCACGAGCAAACTGTTTCACGAGGCAAGTAAGTTATGTACGTGAGGCTAAGAAAAACCCAGCACGCCCCCCAAAACGTATGGAATCGCCGTTTCCTGACCTGCCAGGCTGGCACCGCAGTCTGTCTTGGGTTCGAAAACCTGCTTACAAAAAGGGAGACAGACACCTTGGAGACTTGTGTTACACATTCTATGGAAAAGTCATGAAATTCCCACAGCTAATCTACATTTGTAATCAATAACGCAGTGCAATAAAGCAGCAAAACTAAAATAAACACTGTTCTACAGCAAAAATTGCTACATAAGTGACATTTATTAATGTTCTGCTGTATTTACAGTTTTAACATAGTAAAACTCCAAAGTGAATTACCACTTGGCAGAAAGCACAAAAGTGCACATTAAATCTACATTTATAACGCATCATAGTCTCTGCTAACACAAATTATAAAAGCAAGAATTACAGGTATATGTTAGGAATTGCCCCAAAAGTCCCAAGCCAAAGGGGGGGGGAGGGAAGGCCTTTGTTTTGCAAGGTGATTTTTTATACAAAGTTGCAATGTGATCTTTCGTTTTTACACTACCAATGTGTACCGCGTAAATCCCTATATAGTCCAAAAAGTAGGTAGTATGAAAGTAAAGTATACTACAACATTGAGAATACAGACTATTAAGAAGAAATTAATACTTGTGCCACTTTTAACACAATACTCTCTCCCAATCACACCTCGAGAACCTGCACCGCACTGACCCCTTTCTCCGCTCAGCTGCAGGATGGGAGCAGCAGGGTGTGCGACACGGCAACGTCGTCACTCCGACTTTTGAGTCACCCCTTGGGGCCGCCGGCTTTTCGCAGGCTGTGCAGGACAGACCAGAGCCCAAACCCGCTCCCAGGACGGAGGAGGAAATAAAGCAAGCCTGTCCCCTGCTGGCTCCAGGGGCAGGGCTCATGCTACCGAAATCACTACAGAAACTATCGATATAAGGCTTTATTAGCACGTCACAGACTCGACTGCAATAGCTTTTTCAAACATTAGCCACTAATGATTCAATGATTACAGAATTCTGCATTAATTATTAAAATTTTACACCTAGAAACAAATAGAAAGAAATGCTTCTTTTTTTTTTTATTTCCAACAGTACTTTTATTTATTTCCTTATTTTAAAGCAGGTGATTCTTTTTTCTTCTGCTCCAGAGTCTTGATTCACTTCCTGCAGGTGTCTGTTGCTTCTTGAGGGAGAATTCACTAACGCAGGAAGACATTTGCCAGAAAACATCTGTCGGAGAAGGATATTGAATATAGATTGTTATTTTGGATAACAGAAGGATGTAGCTCACAAAGAGAGCAGGATGTCTAAAGGCTTGTGAAGTATCTCGGTACACAATGACGTGACTCTAGCAAAACGCTCAGTAGTTTTGTGCATATTTTACAGCTCTGAAGAGTTAAAATTCCTTAGGGGGAAACAGACACCGAGTCAGACAATGCTCGTAGGAACACTGGCGTAAAAACATAAGGTGTACAAAATCACACCGCACCTGCACTACGAGAACAAAACTTGACTCAGTCTTTAGGTGCTGCGCCCACCCAGGACAATTATGAGTTTTGTCTCTTGACATCAAGCAGCTCGCTCCCACAAGCTGCCTGTTCCAGCCGTGCTGGACAGAGCTGTGTAAACCTGAGATCCAACCGAAACACCAGCACTCCTCGTACAGTCGTTACTCGTCGTGCTTGTGGATGTGCTCTGCTAAGATGCTACCGCGGATAATGCCCTTTACTAGCGCGCGCAGATTGAACAGTAAACACCAAGCTTTCGATTAGATCCATTTTCACCAGCTATTATTTTCTGATTTGCACTAATTATTCCCCTCTTCCTCCCCTCCTAATTTCCTAAAAATTATCCCTGCTCTAAAATGAAAATGATCGTTCACCATGCCCTTTTCATTATGCCCTGCAGAGGAAATCTAATCTTAAGAACAATAACAGACTGAAAATCCAAGTCTTTAGTGGTTTCCCTGCTCGGAATTTAGGATTAGAGATTTATTTTCAGGGGAAGTGTCAAAGTTGTAATATTTAGAAATTATTCTGGATGTTTACCTCAATATATCTAAAAGAGAGAGGGCTTTCTGAAAGCTCCAAAATGACCAAAAAATAAACAAACAAATAAATTAAAATTTAAAAACAACTCTACACCTCCATCCTCACAAGCAAGGAGTCAAGCAAGGTCTCTAGAATTTTAATTTCAAATTCCAAATATAGGAAAAGCCTGTGCAACAAGAAACCACACAGTTCCTTTAATAAATGAAAAAATTAAGTTTCAGTAAAGAAATAAAAAAAAAAATGTTCAGTGAGAACAAACTACTGATGATGAAGCTGACGCTTAAACGCTCGCGCTACATGACCATACAAGTGGGGGAAATAAACCCTCTGGTGACTCAGCAGGAATCTGAGAGGATATTACAAATACTGGAGGAGGTCATAAACCATAACTTTGTTAAACACAACTGAAACACTTAAAAAAATTGACTGAACTATTTTTACACACTATCACCAGTGGAAAACTCAAGCTGGAAAACACTCCACAACGACTGTTTTGCGTAGCACATTCTCATTACAGACTAGAAATGAAGCAGAATCTTACACAATTTGCTGTTTCTAATAAAAGGAAAGCACATTTGGAAAATCGAGCCTCAGTTTTAAAATCTGCACAATTTAACGACCCCCAATTTAAAGCTGGGGTTTGTTTGGTTTCTTTATACCACTGTCCCAGCTGCACTTGCCTCAACCCTGTCTTGGGGAAATCTAGTGTTGTTATGATATTTCTAAAGGGAGCATCACGTTGCACTCACCATCTGGGAAGCAACCTATTACAGGATTTCCTTCCCCTCGGGGAGGGACAGTTAATGCAAGGCCATTATCTGCCTAAGCAGGAAATCATGCCAGAAGGGTTCGACTATTTAAGCCTCCTTCTTCAAAGTCCCATTAAGAAGGCAGCGGTGTTAAGGTTCAGCCTTAAAGCGAGAGACTTTTAGGCATTAAGGTTTTGGAAAGATGTTCAGGCAGGACAGTATGCTAAAGTATGTGGGAGGGGTTTTCAAAGAGCAAAGGTGTGCAAGAGTTTAATTTCTTCAGGAACTTGGTAGAAAATTCAAACAGCATGCAAAATTCAGACAAATTGTTCTTTCTGGGACATAAGCCAAAGATACCGGCACCATCTTCTAACAACATTTTGTAACCTTTACTCATGTTTCGGACATCCCACGTGTTTCAGGCATGTGATTTATTCTGAAAGACACGCTTGCCAAATGCAGTGCAATACCAAGGGGCAGAGATTTTGTTCTTACAATTCAAGTAATGGAATCTAATGAATATACAATTCCTCAAAGCAAAAACTCAGGAAGAAATGTCAAGTATTCCTCCACTCCCCACCAAGTCAGTCTGGACTCTGTAGAAACAGGAACTGCGTATGAGATACCAAGAAATGACTGTTTTCTGCTGCCTCGTGTTCTAAAAATATTCAAGCAAAGATAAGTCCAGCCTAAAAGAGTCATTAAACAGAGTTAAAAACAAAACAGAACAAATTCAGGAAAGCAGAAAGTTTACCTTTAGTAAATAAAGAGAACTCTGGTTCTGGGGAGAGTGGAAAAAGTATCTGGCATCTTCCTAACCTTTGCATAATTAATAAATCCTCTGAGAAACAGCAGAAAACCTAGATGGAAGAAACATATTTCTCCAGTTAACACAAGTGTTGCTTCTTCAATCACAGAGGGAGAAGTTCAACTCACTGTTACTTGTACAGAGGGACCTAAGTCACTGGGATGTACAACAGCTGATTAAATACAAGATTTTTTTTTTTCCATCAATGACATCTAATTTTTCAATTTCAGGTAATCTCAAAACCAAACTTTCCTTAGGCAATCACAAAACTTTTGACTCCAAACGAGATCCAGTCACTTCCAAAGGAGGAAAAAGAAAAGAAAAAAAGAAGGACCACCATCCACTCTTCCACTTAAGACAGAAGAACAGATACAACATCAGTTACTACAAAGACCAGCATTGGTCTGTACTTCTCTCTGCTCTTCTGTACTTCTTCTGGATGATCAATAGGATGCTGCCACCAAGAAATGGCAACACGAGGACAGTGTTTATGTGTACCTTTAAAACCTAGCAGGCATTCAGGAAGAGGAGGAGTACTATGAGGGCTACATTTCTGTTTCAATCTATACACACATATTTTAACAGCCAGCAAAGCTATGCTCACAAAATCCCTAACTGCACTTTACAGAGATTTTAAGCATGCATTCCCTCTTCCCCCACCCCAGAAACACTCACCTAGTACAAGGAAGACCCACCAAAGCCAATACTGGCCATCAAAGTAACCAGGAAAATAGGTGGAGAACTAAAAAAAAAGAAATTAAAAAAAGATACAAGTTAGAGCACGTGGAAGTCTCTGAACCCAAATCCATTCTCACCAATTTCAGCAGCAACCAGATCAAGCTCGCTGCATACAAGAGAGGTTATAGAATGCTACATTTCCTCAACTGCAGACTGCAGGGAACAAGCTACCGCCACAAACTTTCAGTTAAGGTTTTTCTACACGCATCAGACCAACTCTAACCAAGGGGAATGGAACAGATTCAATACCCAGCCATAAACTCTTGCAATCAGTGGAGCAGAAAGACACTACTGGGCAAATATTCCATTTTCCACAGTTGCGGTTTCTGGAAGGGAAGACCAGGTTCGCAGCAGTGCATCACGTTAATTACACAGTAAGGTTGGATAGTATAGCAAACAAATGTACAGTTGAAAAAGAAATCCCAGATCTGTGGAACCCTCTAACAAGATTTTCTGTTGGGAAAATTACTGCCTATTGTATGAAAGGCACCAACGCCATTAGAGCACTGAAGTTCACTATGTCAGTGGTAAATACAGTATAATTTTTTTGTTTTCATTCTAGTCAAGTTTGAACACCTCACAAAAAGTAAGCTTGTTATCAGAGTTTAAATCAAAATCATAGTTAAGGTCACCTGTGTCTATTACACCACTTAATCCAGCAAATAGTTCTTAACACCACTGTTACAAGATGACCCCAAAAGTCTTAACTTTCAACAGAAAAAGATACTGTATTTACAAATTACAATTCCTAGCCCAAAGAGATTGGTATGAAGTGACAGCCCTAACACTAACCCTCTCCACTTCTACTTATGCACAGCTAATAAGATTTTTTGCTTGAAATTCAAACTTTGGCCTGGGATGTCTGCAGGCCATTTTCATGGACACCACCTTTTCATGGGCTCCAAATAAAGCTTTTCTGGTATTTTCTCACAGTCCCTCCAAAAAATAGTTAAATAGTTTGACTTTTTTTTTTCCCATTCCTGCCAGCATCAGCACATCTATATCCTTTTTTTTTTTTCTTCTCCAGAAAGACTTCTCTTTCTCCCCCCCTCCAAGTTTTAAAAACACTAGGTCAGCCTTTCTTGCTTCCGTAGGCAGACCTTCGCATCCAGGCTCCCGTAACACAAACCAGTTCTGATCAATCATCCCCTTCCTCTCCCTGTGTGATCTGGTGGAGGGGAGCACGGTGGATGTTTTAACAGTCTGGATATACCCAGAGTTTATATGGAAATAAAACAAAACGGAAAAGCATGCTTCCTCCTGATCCCCTCCTGCCTGTGCCGCAGGCATGTCGCACCAGAGGGCACCAGCGGGCTTCTCCCATCCGTGTGACGAAGCGGTGGCTGCCTCTTCTTCCTCCAGCAAAAAGCAAACCTCACACCTCCTAATTTTTATGTCCCTATTTGCATCTCCTCATCGGCTATCCCACATTTGAAAGAATTTTTTTTTTTTTTTTTTTTCAGAGGAGCACCTAAGGAACATCATACTGGACAGAAACATCCCTGTGCTGACGGCAGGGCTTGCTGTATCTGGATTAATGTTTTACAAAGATCAGATCATTGTTACTGCTCAACACACAAACACACTTTGATCCAGTACAGTGGCTCTGCCAGAGGAAGTCATACTTGGATGTACAATCTTTATTCTCTTTTGTTACAATAATAATTCCAACATATAAACAGGACAGAATGATGAAAAACTCTGTTCTCAGTGAATAAGGGGCTTAAAATCTCTTTTGTTATAAAAAGCTAAATTTATAAGTAACTTCAGTGTAAGTGAGATAAAAATGAGCTACTGAAAAAGAGTACCATTGTCTATGTACGTGGGTTTGCACTACACAACTTACCCTGACAATAAGGATCCACTTAATAAGAGACAGACCAAAGCCAGAAATGGCCCCATATCGTCCTGCAGCTGAAGTAGTCAGACAGAAAGACAGGAAAAATCCAATCCAGTTGAAGAGGAATGCCACTGAGAAAGCAGGACAAAAGCAGCAGGTCAAGCCCTCTTTATATTCCAAGGGGAAAAAACCCCAACCATAAAACCTTTGCACACAGGTTTTTCCTGGTGCAAACATAAGTGTGAAAATAACTCTAGCCATTTTGGGTCACTGCCTGAAAAAAAGCTAAGTTCCACCATGTACTTACTGAAGAACGTTAGCATGAAAATGCCATCATTTCCTATCCTCAGCTGGTCGGTGTCATCAAAGTCATCCCGTGTCACAAAATCATCATCCTGGAAACCAAAAGGAGACAAGATGGGGGGTGGATTTAAGTCAGTCCAGTCCACACAGCAATCCCAATTCTGCACTGGCTCTTCAAGAGCGGGCCAGCAAATTGTATAGCCCTCAAAAAAAGCAGCGTAGAACGGAGGGATACAAAAGGCTTCGTTTACATTTAATCTCAAAAGGCTACAAATGCAAGCAGGAGAAATTCCTGCTTCTCATCCTGAGTTGATGCAGGGCATGAAATATGAAATCACTGGCAGTATATTTTTTTAATATAGTCCCGATCCAGCAAGTTCTTGTTCTCACTGTAAAGGATTCCCCTACTCATAAAAAAATTAAACTTATCATCTCAGCAAGGAATTTGGGTTCTACAAAGAAGTATAACGAGCAGTGGACATCTGATGCTAGTAGGGGTGGAGGAAAAATACTGGAAAAAAACAAAAAGAAATAAAAAATGAAAAAATAATTATTCTGACAGAATGGTTTTATCATCCTTGTATCAGCTACACTGACCTCTGGAAAAATCAACTAAGTAAGCAGCAGGAGTATCGAGGGTAGATATCCTAGATGGTTGAACAATTAATCCTAAATCTTTAAAAAAAAAAAAATCCAGTGACAGTGCACACGGATACAGTACAGTGCCTCTGTCAGCTTGCCAAAGTAATCTGGATAGCACATGCTGGCATTACTGAGATGTCTTACATCATCATAGCTGCCCAGAGGAAAATTTGAAAAAAAACAACAAAATTAGCCACAGAACTCTTGGGAGTGTGTGATATCACCACCCCAGAAAGCTTAAAAAAAAAAAAAAAAAAAAAAAAAAAGAAGAAATGATACTTGATCGGCAGGAGTTCAACCAGAAATTCTACACAAGAAATGCGAAGGACACACACAGAGCGAGCCAAGCGTACTCACTCTTCCAGGAACCAAGGGAATTGTGGCTTCAGCCTTGGTTCTCTCTGCCTCATCGTAACTAGGCAGTGTTGTGGCCACGTTGTAAGATGGAGGCTTCGGAAATCCTGACTCATCCTTGTAGTCAAAATAAGCTGCAAAAAAAAAAGTTATACAGAAGGTAACTTGTCAGTTCCTCAAGAACACCTTGTTGGGAATGAGAAGCGTTCCAGGTGACTTCCAAAGACCCCAATACCCCAGAGTGCTGAAGCCTCCCCTCCTGTCCCCTCCCTTCTAGCCTCTTGCCATCCTGAAACAGAAAGTAAAAAAACACGGGAGCACCTTATCTACTATAAAGTAATACGCAGGACACCACTTTAACACGCCTGGCTGTATTTATTTTTAAAACAATGATACATGCTGCGTCTCTCCTGACTTCAGTCAACAGAAGTAGTCATATTTTCAAATTCAAGTGGTTTAAGTGAGTCAAAGAAGGATCGCTGCATGCCTTAGGCCACTGGTGACCAATTTTTCCAGAGTCAGACTCCAAATTGTTTTCTGATGGAGGGGAAAGGGACTGAAACAAAAATCAAACGTAGCATTTCTGAGCCCCAGTCACTGAGACACACTAAGGAACCAGAACTAACGGGACACCTTTACAGTTGGTGTGCCAAGGCAGGATACTTGATAGGTAGCTTGAGAAACTGTATTCAAGCTTCTACCCAAAGCTAGCTGGCTGGTTGAGAGACTGACAGCATGTTGCATTTGATTCGCAATCTTATTTGGACAATTGACTATGAAAGTTCCAGAGGAAAAAAAATTAGATGATTTACCTAGGCCAAAATACTCCAATGCATAACCAACACAAACCAAGCTGTTTTGCTAAAGCTATTAGCAACATGACAGTATGATGAATCAGAAGTATAATCCTTATGACCAAGTCCTTAGTTATTGAAAGCTGCAGGAAGAGTGAATTCTTTAGTACCTTTTAAGTAACAAGTCCTTTTTGGAAGGAGCACAGCATCATCCAAATGCCAAATAATAAGAGGGGAACCACAAATCCTCACAGCACTTTGATTTTAACTGTCTTCAATCTATTAAAAACATTGTGAAATGCAACTTGAACACCATTTGATGGGATGACATCAGATGAACGTAGCCAAAACGCATCTTCTAAACCACAAGTAACGGCAGTCTCTCTGGATCAATTCTGATCCTTTGCAGCCCTAGTAGGGATGCTGCAATGCCATCTGTCAATAAGGAGAACACTTATGGAGGCAAGAAAGGAGAGCAAACCTAGCTATTTCCTTTCGGTTAAATTTACCTGTATTCTCCGCAGAAATGCTGCTGTAAGGTGGAGGGGCATCATTCACCACCGGTGCAGTCTCACTTGGCTCCTCTTCATTCTGCAGCTGAACAGACCCGCACACAAGGGGGGTTAACAGGGTTGCTGGAGTTCAGTGAAATTACCCCTGGAGTTTTAATTGCACCCGGCAGACTCTTCTGGAAGAAGACTGTTCTATGGCATCATGGGGCATTCAAGCAGCTGCTCAGCTTCACTCTGAAGCGTTCCCACTTGAAATGATCGATATGCCATCTCAGTTTTAATGTGGTTTTTTAATGGGATCCTCACACACCTGGACTTCGACAATGCACAGCATGTGTCTTTTCAGTACCTTTCCATTTCCCTAGCACTTCCTCAGATTCCTCAGCCCACACTGCTTAGGAGCTGCAGTCGCATCTGTTTTAGTCGAAGAAATACCATGAGATACCCAACAAAAGACTCCATTGCTGCCTGTGGCTCTGCTATGGAAGGGATTTTTCACGTCACCTTACATAATGATACATATAAGTATGAATCTTGCCATTTCCCTTCAACCTTTCACACTGCATGACTGAAAAGGAGACAGTTTATTTTGTGCACTGTGCTTCCCACAGACTGTATAAATAACCATACCGCTTATCAAATACACAGTGTCACTTGCATGAAGCAGGTACGCAAACGCAGGCTTTGATCAGACAAGCTGACAATAGCAGCCCAGAAGCATTCAAAGCAAAACGCACCAGAAAAGAATTTACCAATCAGTTGCCATCTAATTTTTTTTCTTCTTTCCATTTCTCATCATCTCATGAACAAAGAAGCTGAGGTTTTACACAGAAAGACAACTCATTTCAAAAAAAGCACCTTGGGACTGAACCACCTGCCTGAACACAGAGGTACTACCCTCTTTTGTAATCACCACGAAACAGCAGCAACCTTGCAACTTCTTCCTTAACACCTTGCACTATCCCTCCTGCACACCCATGCTAATACTCTTGAGGCCATCCATGATAGTTTGCTCGCTTTTCTTTGGAGAGACATGTTGCCATTCAAATGCTTCCGAAGCATTTACTGCAGGGGGGTGGGGGTATGTTCTTGTTTAACTTGTATGTCTTATCGGGAAAGAAAAAACCAAACAAAAACCAAATCAACTCACGTTTTTAAATGAAGGTCTTGTTTTCTATAAAACTGTTCTGCGCCTTGGGTTTTTCTTCCTTGTGCTGCCTAAGATTATACCACATCCATGTCCTCCGTGAAAGTCAAAGCCAAAACTTTTTCAGCTGTTTTAAGCTCAATTCATCAGATGTCTGCATCCAAACCACAGCTGCATGTCTGAACTGTGAGACAGCCGAGTCCTACAAGCTTGCTGAGAAGAGCGTGGATTGTTTCATTTTCTCTGCCATTAACTGGACAGCCGCACGCCTCCGTCAGCTGCACAACCACGAGCATGCACAGGACGAGTACCTGCAAGTCAGTTGTTCCCTGCACTGCGGCCAGGCACAACGTCCCCACTGGCTTTCCACCTCCTCGGCGTGGAGGCTGCCGGCATAGCTGGTGTGTCACAGCTCCCTGCGCCAGATATGTCACAAAGATTTTAAACACACCTGCTGTTAAAGGAGTTTAAAGGACTCGGGTTAGCAGGCAGTGACACGAGCAGCTCTGTGGGCAGGTCCAAGGGGTTGGCCGAGAGGGGGAAAGGGAAAGAAATGACCCTGGGAAGCACTGGAAGAAATTCAGCAGCACTGTCACCCAACAGCTGTACCCAAACAACAGACCATCACAGAAACAGGACTCTTGTTTCGCCATCAGATGAAGATCACCTTGCTGCTCTTAACAGCCAGCCTACATCCTCTCCCCGTTCACATTCACGAGACAGGAGAGGTGGAAAAAGAGGGAGCTGGTCAGCCTCAAACTTTCTGGGTAAGAACTCCCCACGTGGCACAAAGCTGAACCACTTCCTTGAAGAAGGAGAAATTAAGTGATCCAGATGAAAATTTAATCCATATTACAGCCAGAGCACCTACCTCCTGGCGCAGACGCACCAGCCAACCCCTCGCTGCGCCCCAGGAGTGAGGCCACGGGGTACACAGGGTGGAGGTGGCAGATACCTGCCTCCGGGGCTGCTGCTTTAATTAGCCTCCAGGCGCCAAGCAATTAACACGATAAGCTGCAGCAGCTCCTACAACACCAATGCATCTTCATCTTTTTCAAACCAGCTAACTCAGCATGCGCCCTAACCAAGAAACAAAAATGCCTTATTTTACAAACCCCGTAGCGTTCAGTCATTAGAAGAAAATGCAAACTAACTTATGAAGTAATTGCCTATTAAAATAAGCTTAAAAAAATTAAAAGCGAGCACTGCTGCAGAAATTCAAGGTAGCCTGCACACAGCATGAGAGGGGCAACCTAAGGGATAATCCTGTAAACTAGCTGATTCAGTGTCTCTCAGCTCTGTAGTCTATGAATTCTCAGCAAATGCTCCACCATGCTTATTTTTAGTCTATGCATGAAAATTCAATACTTCTCCCCTTTTTTTCTTCTGCCTATGCAGGACCCAGTCTATTAGCCAAGGGGAAAAGGCTCCGACACACTGGGGCCACTCCCTGGATACCACACGCCCTGCATTACCTGCTCTCCTAGCGAGGGGGGCAGAAATGAAACCCCTGAGGTCCGTACGAAAGAAGATATATCCAACCTAAAAGTACAATCACCAAGGAGGGGGCAAGGAAAGCGCTGGATGTGACAACGCTGCAAGAGATGAAATAATATTACACTCAACTCTCTGCATCCTCTTTTAATTCCTACCGCTGCTGGAATTCTTACCATGTTCTTCTTTCACTAGTAAAAAGAAATTCGTATTCTTACAACTGCCTCGTGTGGGAGAAAGCAAGCTGAACTTACTGCTAGCTTCAAACCACTGCAATTCAGGTAGTACCACAAAAAGCTCAGTTAGTTTTTAAAGTTGAGCTAGAGGCTGCAGGAGGTATACAGTTATAGAAAACAGATTTTTCTTCTAATGGACAAGGTACACAAATGCCTTCCAGCCTTTTTAATGATTCCAGGCATCTAAAATTCAACTAAGTGCTTATTAGCAAAGCAGAAAGGGTTCATGTGACAGGAAGAATGAGTCATCAGGCCTCGCACGGCCCAGCACTGCTGCGCTGCACTCGCCCTGCCTGTTCCAGCTGCCCTGCACAGCACCGGTACAGGATGAGGAAGGGGACACAGGAGGAGGAAGGCTGCACTACTCGGGTGTGCAGGCAGTTCCCCCTTGGGCCGCTGCTGAGGGTCTTCAGAGCCCGGAGAATCTGATTAAAGCTGTGTTTGACTTCAGTCTGTTTTGCTGAGGCTGTGGGGTATTCTGTCTTTGATTCACTGACGGATTTTAGCTTGTATTTTTGTGGCATTAAAAACTGTGTCTTTACAACAATGCATAGAGGTATTCAAGCAACAGTTTGGCTGTGATTTTTTCACCAGATTGCTAAAACAACAGAAAGTTGCCTGGCAGAACGGAGCGAGGCCCAGAGACATTTATTTTCCAAAAAACACCACCACAAGCTTGCCTCTGAGCAAGACATCGCCTCTGCCACTTCCCCCTGCTCGAGACACATCACGTGAAACACAGCACAGTAGCACGGAGTTCAAAACTTACAAAATGTTTTGAAAGATTTCCAGGTCAACTTTGAAGAAAACATTTCCACTGAAGATACTTGTTAATTCCTCCAAATTTACTAAACTTGGCGTAGTTTTGGATCTTTTTTTTTTAACCTCACCTTGCCCTGAGTCCTTAGGCTACATGCAAATATTTTTTATCCTAACTCAGGATTACCCCAAGCTTCACCTTAGCAATGTATCATCGGTAAATATATTAAGTCAGCCACATATCATGACTGTTTACTGCTTTTCAGTTCTTATTTTATGTTCTGGCATGCAAGGTAGAACTGCACAGAAATCCCACAGGAATCCTGCAATGAAGATAACTCTAATCAGATCTCATTTTTGTTGTTACTATGGTTTCTGTGAGTTTTCAAAAAGGTGGATATTTAGGCTAATGACAGAAAGAGAATCAATACTTTTTTTAAAGGCGATAGGATTTATTTTTTCAGAACAATGAAAACATAACCTTTGCAAGTCAAATGTAAAAAAAAAAAAATTAAAAAAATGTGTATCTACTAAAATTGAGAGTACTCCAGCAAGGCAACAGCCTGCCCACAAAAAGGTTACACTTCACTCCCATTACAACACTCCTTACTTCCCTTCTTCCAGATCTCTGGCCTTTTGGAAGAAAATGAAGCTTCTGCCAACTCCAAAGCAGAAGAGAATCATTTTTATTGACTTACGCTTCACTTTAAACATACTCTGATTTGAAATCCTGACTTTTGCCCAATGCTGTTGCAGATTCCTATCACTTAATATCACCTTATTAATCAGCAGGAATAATGATAAGCTATTAGACAAGTCAACCCACGTGCATCAGCCCTCTCCTTGATGAGCAAATAACTGTTTTCTCCCGTAGGCACTTCCAGCTCATTTAACCGAAGGAGAGTGACAGCCCTGAACGGCGTGTCTGCCACCGCTACCTGCGCTCCGGCACGGCACGGCTCCCAGGTGACATGCTTGGCAGTTGCGCTGTCTAAGCAACCCCTCCCCTGCCTTCTCCCTGCACCGGGAGATGCCGATGCTCCGTGCTGCTGCCCAAGCCTCGCGCTGGGGAACTGAGTCTCCCCAGGGCCCTGAGCACAGCCCAGCTCTGGGGAGCGACCTCTGCCAACCTGAGCTACTCCTTTGGTTTAATAAAGGACTGAAAACCGTGCCTCCACTCCTCCTCCCCAAAAATGCCTTTTTTTTTTCCCCCCAGCCAGACCAGCTCCCTGCACAAAGCAAGCACACAGCTGCACCCAACGCAGCGGGACGTACGGAGCAAGGGTCAGAAACCAGCGGGAGCATCTGCCCGAAGGGCAGGTTTGCAATGACCCTCCCAGCTACCAAGGTATAAACACAAATCAGAACAGCTTTCTGTCCATCAAAACACAACCCGTGCTCACGAGGATGTTGTTCTTCACTGACTCACTGCAGTTAATGGCCTGACAACATGGAAATACACCTCGGTCCTGGGAAACACGCTGATCTCATTCCCTCAGCTCTGTTCAAACGGGGAATTATACTGGTCTGGCTAGACTGTAAGCAAGCATTTGGGCCAGCACAAACCTGTGCCTACAGATTGTCCTTAGGTTTGAGTGTTCAAGGTCTTAATACAGAAGAAGTAGGTTTTAATCTTAGATAGCTGTAATTAAATTTCAAACACTTAACAAAGCATAAGGTTTTACCGTAATATTTAGGATCACATTAACCTTTTTTC
This sequence comes from Grus americana, assembly GCF_028858705.1. Taxonomy (NCBI): domain Eukaryota; kingdom Metazoa; phylum Chordata; class Aves; order Gruiformes; family Gruidae; genus Grus; species Grus americana. The sequence continues at coordinate 1,700,397 of NC_072865.1, forward strand.
TGGATATTAAGACATCACAGAAAGAATTCCAGATATTTTAAGCATTTTAAAATATCACATTTTTTTAACTGTCATATGAACAATGTTAAGTATCTTCCATGAAAAAAAAAAATCCCACTGTGCCACCATATATCAAATTTAGATATTTCACAAGAAGAGGCAGAAACAGAACGAATAGATACATCTTAATATTGAATATTTCTTATTAGTCGCAATGACAAAGAATTAATTACACACACACAAAACTTTTGCAACTTGCTTTCGGTATGGCTCCTTTTAAAAGGCTATGCCAAGCCCACGTAAAGAGGTACCGCATCTCCTGTGAGCAACTTCACAACCCAAAGGCCTGAGGGACCGTTCCTAGATCTGCTTCCCAGACGGGGTTACTGAGCCCCGCTGATTGTAGTGAGGAGGGAAAAGAATCATAGAATCTCAAGGTTGGAAAAGACCTCTAAGATCAAGTCCAACCATCAACCCAACACCACCATGTCTACTACACCATGTCCCGAAGCCACCAAACAAGCCCAACTAAGAGTCCAACACAACCCTGATACCCAAGAGAATATTTTTTTAAAAGTTTGCATGCAAGGCTATTTTCACGAGCTACGTGATGATACTGGACTACTACTGTTGCACTGCCTTTCCCAAGTCCTTTGAGGTTTAGAGATGGAATGTGTTTTAATTTTATAATTACTTTTTCACACAGAATCACTAAAACCTTGCAAACTCACCTGACAGGTAGCGTTGCCTACAGAATGAAGCAGACTTCAGCCGCCTGAACACAGACGGGGCTGACCATCAGCTTCAGACACAGCGTGTGGCCCCCTCAGCTGCAGCACAACCTAAGAGTGGCTGTGCAAGAGACCTGACTTCACACTGCAACTTTCTTTTAAATCTTTACTGGGTTTATGTCAATGGACATCTCCCATTCTACTTGTCTGAATAAAAAAAAGAAAAAAAAATTTAAAAAGTGAAAACAACCTACTCTGGAAATTTCCTTACCGTTCGTATCAGTTGCCTGTATCTTTAGCAAGCACATCTTCTGCACACTACCAAGGAAACGAATAGCCACTGACATCACTAATTCTAACTGCTGACATTAAAAAATACGGTATATTCTCATCTTTTAGTTTCCATCTACGTGCCCATTTCAACTGAGAAATTAAATACAAGCTTAAGGTAAGCACAAGGCGGCAACTGACATCCCCTATTTCACTCCAGCCTTCCTGGATATTTAGTAAGCACTGTGGTCCTTCATAGATTTAAACTGTATTCACATTATATCTTCAGCAATATTATTTCTTCTACAATTTCACTGAAAGAAAACCAAACAAATGGAAAAAACCTTTCTTCCTTATGTTTCCCATAGACACCTCCCCTTAAGAAATGATTCATGATCCATGTAAGCCTTCATCAACTGGAATGGGAAGAAATATCACTTATAAAGGAATATGTCTTCATTATTTAACACACCCACCATTTTCTAGGTGGGTTTACATTACTCATATACATCACATATATTTTCAAACGCCTCAAGTAAAAGCATGCCTCGGTTAACATACAGTGTAAATAAACCTATTAAAAGCCTGGCTGTTTTTTTCAGAGTGGAGGCTAGTTTCTGTTCTAAGGACAAAATACAGCTCTGCCACTGAATTTACAACCCAGAGGTGAACTCAAATGGCCTTAAGCCACCTAATCCTAACAACATGCCTGTATAATGTTCCCAAAGGCAAGTCTAAAGGAGCACAGGCTCCCAGTGTCCCATTTCGGGACACAGCACCGCCCAGAGTAAGGATACCAGGGTGTGCCACAGCCTTCCTTCCCCTCAGACATCTCCCATGCCCACCTCCAACAAGTGAGCCCCAGCACAGGGCCTGCAAAGGAGGACCCAAACCCAGTGGGCTGCCCCGGTCACCCTGCCCGGCTCCCGACGGAAAGGGGCCGGGGGAAGCCGAGATCCTTTCTCTGCAGTTTTAGCTTTATTCTTCATCGAGCTTCACTTCCTCAGTATATTAGATCAGACTGCCACATCATCCAAAGGCGTCATCACAGGCTATTTTTTATCAGATTATCTAATGCCTGAACAAAGGACAAGGGCTAGAAAGTTAGCTTTAAAAAATAAATCATATGCCATTGTACATCCCTTTAACACTGTGTGTATCAGTGAACAGATACGGGTTGCGAGTTTGCAGTGAAGGAGGCTGCTGGGGGTGCACAGCCCAGCACACCCCCCCCATCGGCAGGGCAGCATGGGCGAGGAACAGGGAGGAAGAAGAAACATGCAGGTTTCAAACTCAGTTACCAGTTTCTGTTGTCCTTTGATTATCCTCATTAACCATCACCTTTTTTCTGAAAATACACACACTCAGGGAACCCTACAGATATTTTTTTACACATTCAACTAGTGCCCACACTTCAACAGTGCTGCTCCTACACACAGGTCAATACACCAATAACACTTCCCGGAGCAGGGGTTACACGACCGTGACACACTTGGACAATGTATCACACTCAGCTGTACAGGAACCACCCAGCTACGTAACAAACTCCACTAACGCATTACCCCTATCACGCCCCAAAGAAATTATCGAGTTTTAATATTCTCAGTTCTCGTCCACTGCCTCGTAATCCAATAACTTAAAAGATTAAATGAGCTTGTTCTGAATTTCTACAGGCTACCTCCACGTACTGGATCCTGTATTCAGCTCTAGCCCTTGTGGTTATCCGTTCACTGAAGTCTCTCCTCATTGGCACATAGTACATTCGTTAATTGTACATGCATACACACAGTAAGTTTCAATGTACAGAAAAAAAATTGACACATTCAATGCTAGAGAGACTCTCCCACCCTCTCATCTCCTCTTCATCTAAATACCAACTCTGAATCTTCAGTTCCACAGCTTGCAGGGTTTTTTGGAGCAACACAAGCATTAGGAGCCAGTTCAGCAACAACACACTTTACAACAATACAAATACCAGGGTTCTGGCAGAGGGCGAGAGGGAAAAAGGCAATTTCTAAGGAGCTACACAAAAGTAGGTATATTTGTATGCGAGTTTCTGATACTGTGCTCCAGCTACACCAGTCTTTTCATGGGGCCTCCATTATCTGTTTGTCTTCAGCAATATAAACCCCTTGGGGAGCAGCCTGCCTCCCTAATCTCTGCAGTACCACGCAGAGTTATGCTCTACAGCAACAGCCGTGTCTGCTATGTGTCTGTCGGATGTGTTAGCAGGATCTGGCGAAACGACAGCTTTACACATTTCTCTTTAAGGAAACCAGGACAGTGCTTATCGGTCAGGTATGGAGTCACTGAAGAGCAACGCAATAGTGTCCTTCAGCACATTTTGTCACCGATCTCCACGGGCTCAAGGCAATGGGGCATGAAGCTAGGTCCCTTTGTAAAAGACATTTGTGAAAACGTTCGTTGGGGTCAACACCAATGGCAAGACTCTGATGGGAAAGGCGATTAGCGAAGAGACCTGCTTATCTGTACCTACCATTTCTGAGAACAACGGTAAAGAGATTTGTCTTCATAAGTGAACACATCTGTTCTGCACAGAACGAAAAAAAGCCTAAGTTTTACTTTACTTTTACATTTCTAGTATGTAAAAACCAGACATCTCCAGCTGTCATGATGAGACTAATATCCCATCCCAAGGGGAAAGTGCATCTTGTATTCTGAAGAGAAAAAGCTACCCACGCTGAAAATGCTACCGAGGCAGAGTCATAACACAGTGATTTCTTGCAAGAACCGCCGTTAAGCAGGAGGGTATTGTGTACCGCCTTGAGAGATTTCTCTCCCTTACTTTAACTCTCCACGTCTGCAGGTCAGCAACACGCGCCAGCGGGAGCCAGGTCACACAGCGGAGCCAACCGACCCCCAACCCTTCCTGTGAGGCTGATACTCCTGGCAAAACATGTCCTCTCCTTCAGGAGACAGGGAAGGAAGAACAGCCCCAAATTTACGAGGGAGCTCTTTAAGGACAGTCTCTGCCTTACAGGGATTTCAATCTGAGCCAGAGGGTGCACGTGTAAAAGGTGAAATAAAATTAACGTTAATTTCAAGACAATGCAGAACAAGTTCTCTCCTCGTAAGAGTCGACGCCAAGTTCGCTGCCCTGTGGGCTGGAACCGAGAGGCCACGGAGCGTCTCTGCAGCATCGCAGGGGGCCAGCGAGGAACACGACCGGCGGGGACAGCACCCTGCGCACAAGGTCGCTCCGGCCCCTTCGCCGCGCTCTGTCCGGCGCTCTACACCGAGGCCGGCCCGGGGAGCGGGCAGACACCCGGCCCGGGAGAGAGGCCCGGGACAGCACGGCCCCGGAGCCGGCGGGGAACCGCTCCACTGCGCAAGCCCGGCCCGGCCGCCGGCGGGGCCCACCGCGCCTCAGCGGGCAGCCGAGGCCTCCGCCCCGGGCGCTGCTGCCGCCGGAGGCCGGGCCCGGTCACCGCCCCGCTCTCCCCCTCTCGCCGCACCGGGACAGCGGCCCCCGCGCCCGCAGGCCCAGCCCAGGCCCAGGCCGGCCCGCCGCCCTGGGAGACGCGCGGCCTCGGGCCAGGGCGGAGGCGCCGCCCGGCTCCCCGGGCGCTGGGGCACGGCCGCGGGGGCAGGCGGCGGCAGCGCCCCCAGCCCCACAGCGCGGGGGCGGCCGGTCCCCGCCCGGCCCCGGGCTCCGTCCTCCCCGGCGCGGCCTACGGAACCGCGGCGCTCTAGTGCCCGCCGCCCCTCTCACCTGCTGGTACCGGCCGCTGCTGGGCTCGGCGGCCGCGGCCGCCATGGCGCTCGGCGGGGCGAAGGGCGAGCGGGCGGCGGGGCGGGGGGGGGGGGTCTCGGCGGCGGTGCTGCCCGGCCGCCTCCCGACGGGCGCTGCGGAGGCGGAGGCGGCGGCAGCCGGGTCGCTCCTCGCTGCGGGCTCCGCTCCCGCCCTCCGTCCGTCACGCTCGGTCGCGCCCGCCTCCCGCTCCGCCCGCCCGCCGGGCCGCCCCGCGGGGCCGGGCCAGGGGCCGTGTCCTGCCGGTAGCGAGAGCCGCCCCGGGCCTGAGGGCAGCGCTCGACGGCAGGGTGGCCTCGGGCCGGCTCCGCTGGTGCCCGGAGGGTGCCCGAGGCCAGGCCGCAGCCAGGCGTGCGTGCCCAGCTCCGGACCGACGGGAGCTCCCCCTCTGCCGGAGCAGGGTGCGGGGGGACCCGGCGACCTCTGCCCGCAGTTTGTGGGAGCTGCACAAGTAACCCCACAAGCTCTGTGCACTACATGGATATTATGAAACTTCATGTATAATTATTCACAGTGAAAGCTTCCATAGAATGTGCTAAAGAAACCCAGGGAATGAGAAAATTGATGTAAACCCACGTTGAAAAACAACGCCGCCTCAGCAGGGACCTGCCGGGGCCAGCACTCGGAAGCCGGCACCGTCCTGAGCCACGTCACCCTCGCCTTGGTCATAGATACCCATCACCTATCCCGCTCCCCGACACCGCATCGTGGTGCCGACACGTGCCCGCGCGGGCAGAGAAGAGGCCTGCGACGTGCTGCGCTGCAGCTGAAGCAAACATGAGATGTTGGCCAACTCCTCCAAAAGCACCGTCAGATCTTTCATATACACATAAAGCAGATGGCGTTGCAGATTCGAAATCTCATTCCAAAAGAAGCACACGTAGGAAACCACGCAGAGATGGAAGTTCGTTTATTCAGAGTTTTTGCGTTGAATGTTGCATTGGTTAAGAGACTTTCCAGCTTGTGTCACCTTTATTTTCTACGTGCGCAGTTCAGCTATAGTCAGGCTTGTACAAAACTACCACATGAATCCCTAAGGTTGATGAGACTTAAATATATCAGCTTTAGGATGAGGAAGACTGAGTCAGCCCCGCTGGGATTCCAAGCTGCAAATTCAGAGAGTCGCAAGCATTTAAACCTGAGGACATGGTTTTGAACTGCATACTCAGTCATAAATACATGCCTTAATGCTCATTCTTTAGTACCATAATCAGGTTGGATGGTTTTTTTCTGTATGTTGCCTTTGCAGGAGTAGATAGTTCACTGATGTCTTAGTGAGATGAACGAACATCACAGTTCTCGTGTTGAAGGAGAGGCAGGAATCATAAAGCATTTTAGCCAGGAATAAGCTCAAAGAGTGACTCCTGAGAAATGCTGGAGACGGGAGGAGACCGCAAGTGTCTTGCAACGCAGATACCTTTGAAGGAGCTGGAATAAGAGCTGCGGGCACTGACAGACTGACTGGTTTCACCTTTCCACGAGATTCACAATTTGCACTAAGAACCTCTCTGAGAAGCTGTTTTGATGACATGCACGGATTTACTTGCCGTTGAGGTGGGATTATATCTCTAAGTAAGGCTGTAGCCACAGTGGTAATTAGCTGTACACTGATTAACTTGGACATCATAGAGGCTAAAATAAGAAGCAACCTGTACACGTCCTCAGAGAAGATGCTGGGATGGATCCTGAAGGCATGGTGAAACAGTTTGTGTCAAAGCCGTTTTGGGGCCAGCTGGAGGCAAATCACTGCCTAGTTAGGCCATCCAGTCTGAGCAAGACTAATTCAGGAGGGGTAATGGCAATTTCTTCCAGCTGCTTTCTGTGTATTTAATTTTTTAGGTGGGGAAGCTGTGCAGAAAGATGATGCTGTGGTTACAGAGCATGACTGGTTCTGCTTTCATTTCCCACACAGTTTTAGGCAAGTCACTCCCGTTTTGTGACTTTTCTTCCAGTGCAAAATGTCTTTTCTCCCAAGAGACATCCTGAAGCTTGAAGTCATTGTTTTTTAGTGACTTCCGCACGGGATGTGCTGTGAAAGTATTTGAAAGTAATAGAACATATTACAGCATTGTAGTACAGTGAGTCTTCTGAAATCCTAGCGCTGTACAAGTGTTCCTTTAATTATTGTGTGTGAGCAATGAAGAGAACACTTTTAATCTACGCTTTGTAATAAATATTGAACTCTAAAAGCTAAAGAATAAACCTCAAAGGTTTTAAAGCTAGACTAATAAGAAATAAGCAGGACATTTAAACTAGATCTTTCTTCTAATCTTTTAGTGATAAATGACCCAATTAAGAAAAAAGCAAAGACATAAGCTAATGGGTCAAATTGGACCTCTGAAGCTCTCTGGTTTAATAGCTTAATCATATGCAAGCAGGCCACAAATGGCAGGTTAAGAAAAAGTAGAAGTGATGGTGAAGTGTTGTTCACTAAAAGGCTGGATTATCTACCCATGCGCAACACTGGGCTCAAGGAAGACAAAAGCTTTATTACGAGTCTGATCCAAAGACTGCTGGTATCGACAGAAACCTCGCTGTGCTGCCCATGGAACCTCAAGGGAGTGCTGGGAGCCCGGCTGGGAGCTGGGCTGCTGCTCTCCGCTTGGCTCCTTCGGCCCCAGTAGATGTTTGTAGTGTTCGCTGGTTGTACATTCACAGTCTTATTGAAAAAACTTTTTCGTCATCAACTATAAATAATAAAATGAGCAGTATTCCTGTGCCCCCAGAGGCACACATACTTATAACACAAGAAATGGAATCATAGGGTTTGAATATACATATATGTCATGTCTTGTTTTCACAATGTGGAGTAACATCCTGAATTACAGTTGTATAATTAGGCTGAAGAGATTTGTTAAGGATTAATAAATGCTAACAGATGTTCCTCCCCAAAACATCACAGAAGATTTCTGCAACTGTGAAAATGTAAAGAAAGGACAAGAAGCGGGAGATGGGTCTCTCGTATGTAGTTAACTTTGATATTGTTTCTAGCAATTTACTGATACGAAACTAGTCTTAAGACATACTTTGAGACACCACTATATGCCTTGAGGTTCTTCAGTTTCTTACTATTTTGTATTTGAATGTTCGTTTAGCTTTTTGCTAGTTCAAAGCTTTATCAATACAGCGTAGTGTTATTCTCATCTCAAGTTGGTTTAAAACCATGTTACAGATGTATCTACAGTAGCTCAGGGCCTCACCGCGTCTTTCTTTTGCTGCCTTTTCAGAGACACAGGATCGTCGATGACCACAGCCTGTGCAAGCTGTTTCACAGGCAGCGTGGCTTCGCACCTCTGGATGTGCCTGCCTCCATGCCCGGCAAAGCGTGCTCTGCCGGGTCCCTGGCCCGAAGGCCCGTGACGGCCCCTGGCCGCACCGCACCTCGTCCAGCCTCGGCAGAGGTCGGGTTCCCCGGCACGGCAGATGCAGGCGTGGATCTCTGTATGCAGCTTTGAACACGCACGCAGCAGGAATTGCCAGCGACTGTTTGTTGTAACAACAAAAGCTGCTCGGTCATGTCGGGTCTGCTGTAACGAGGAGTACCTACGCAGAGAGCACAACCATACAGGCCCTCACAGCCCAAGCAGAGCTATTCATGAGCAGTGCCTTGCTTACTGGTGCAGAAAATTAAGCCCCAATAAGCCACGAGGAAGGGGAACGAAGATAGCGGCACTGAGATGGAAGACTCTCCCAACGGGACTTCTCCTGAAATTCAGCAGCAGAACTGAGGTTCAGACATTGCGTGATGAAGCTGAGTTTGTGCTGGCATGCCAGAGCGTGAATGGGCTGAGGCAGACAGCCGAGCTCCCAGTCGCCTTCATCTAGCAGAGCCCACTCTGAGCCTGATTTTTGGAGCCCTACCTCACCAATTTCACCCGTGATCTTTGTCGCTCCATTATTTCTTCAGCCTACTGGAGAAATCACAGTTAACCAATGGTTAATTTAATCCTGCTATCCAGATTAAATCCCTTATTGTATAGACTAGTGGTTTTAACCTGGTGAGGAGTGAAGCCCTGCCAGTTTTCCCATGGGAGCCTCATCTACAAAAACGGGAAGGGGCTGGCGTGTGTGCTCCCCAGAGCACCGCCCCAGCGTGTCGGCTTGCTGTGACCCCCCAGCAAACTCCTCACGGGGATTTGGGTGCTGCTGGGAGAAGCTAAGCAGGGAGCAGGGCTTGCAGAAAAGAGCAGCTCCCTTCAGATCCAGCCAACATGGAATCTTGTTTCTCCTTTTCTTATAACTAGGGGTGAGAAAGTAAGTGGGACATGCTGGAGCAGGAAGAGGTGACAGATGGTGGATATTAAAAAAACACTTTAATTACAGGAATTGGAGAGAGGGTCCTTTATGCAGATAAATTTTTAATTGTTGCTTTTTTAGGAAAAAAATCCCAGTGCTCCCAAGCAATTCCCAGTAGTGAAAGCCCTGGTCTCTGAGTGCTGCTGACTCTAATCACTTCAACACAGAGAAAAAGAAAATGCTGTGCTTGTTAGAACCCCTTGGTTAAACTTCAACTTCTGCAGAAGAGAAGTGTTTGTTTCCTTCCATCTGCTGCCTTTGCAAGGAAGGAAAATCAGCCTGTTCAGATACCAGGAAGTTCTTCAACATTTGAACAGCTAGCTGTAAATGCAGAAACAATAACATGCATAAATTATCATACCTAAAAATACCCTGCATGCTAGTCACACATATAACCCAGCCCTGGAGCAATTCCTGAGTAACATAAGACTGCATAAAGCACGCAGATAGACGGGATGTGGGCAGGACAGGGCAGCTGGGGTGGCAGATGCACGTGCCTGGCTCTCTTGCACCGTTGCAGTTTTTTTCTTCTCATCAAAACATGTTTTGCTTTTACTGGGAGCTGCCGGCTGCCTCCTACGTCTCTGTGCACTGTATCTGCCAAAGCCACTTGCACGGGAGATTAAAGCGAGAGCCAGACCCTTTGCGATCGACAGAGACCCACAGCATTTGAATTTAAACCAAAGCCAGTCCTGACACCGGGGCTGTGTCAGCAGCGTGGCAGGATGCTGTAGGCTGATCCTCAAATGCAGCAGCTCTCTGTACCTCGGAGGGGGAAAGCGCAGTAAAGAAGGCAAGGCAGGCGGCCAGGGATGGGGGATGGCTGTCCGCAGGCTGCTCCGACGGCAGACAAACCCCACAGCCCGCAAGTCACCCCAGGGAGTGACATGGTGGTTGCCCTACAGCTCACTGCTGTGGGGCGTCCACGGTGTCTCTTGCAATCAATTCCTATGCAGTCTGTGCCTCCAGTATTTGCTTTTCAGAAATCTCCCAGCCCTCGCCGTGTTTCCGTGGTAACGCTGAGCGATCCAATGTAGGTTATTTGCAGAATGGAAGTGCTGGTGCACTCTCCCTTCCCAGCCCTGCAGCAGTTCTGGTTTTGCACACCAGAAGCTGTAGGTGTGTTGCGGTAACGGGGATGTTTTCTTCACCGCCATTCCCACGTCAGCGTGCAGGTCAGGAGGGATGCTCAGCAGATTCTGTGTGCCGGCAGTACCTGGTGAACGGAACGCAGGCGCCCCAGGATGGGAAGTGTTCAGACCTCCATCCCAGCGGAGCTCAGCTCAGCGCCTCTGCCCTGTGCCTGTGGACCCACGACGCTGTAATTCCTGCCAGTGCTCATGAGATCCACGGGTCTAACGCACCAACAGGACCCTGATGGGAAAAGTGGAAAAGCTGTTTCACGCCGAGCCAAAGCCCAGGCTGCTCTGCAGTGCAGGAGAGCAGAGGATGCTGCTGGATCCAGCACTACAGCCACCAAAATACTTTCCTGCCTGCTGGCTAACCACTGCTGATGCAAACACATGGCACTGTCAATCTATTTAGTCTCTGTGGCCCAAAACTCTTCCCGTGTCTGACCACAGCCGTCTGGCTACGGCCCGTCACACCCATCATTCCCCATCCAAATGCAAACCAAGCCAGGACTTCTCAGCACCCCCAATGAGAAAATATCAGGAGCACTCAGTCTAGCCAGGTCATTTAAATTATTAAAATAAGAAGGAAGTGCACGGGCTGCATCCTAGCAAAGCAATTTGTATATTATTCTTTCTTCTAATGAAAGTGAAAAGCTGTCTAACTTTGAAGTAAGAGCTTTGCATCTCAACAATGAACCAAGACTTTGCGAGGAGAGGTCGGGCACGTTTCCGACACAGCTTCAAGGCAGCCGGAGCAACAGCAGAAAGGTCTTTTGGGGATACCACTGCTGTGGGTACAGCACAAACATCGGCGGGTCATGGTCTGTTCATTGTCCCTGCAGCCGAAGCCCCAGAACGACCCCAACATGCCCTGAAGTGGGTCCCTACAAAATGCTCCAAGTGCAGAGCTGCTTGTTCTGGCCGGGACCGGGCTCGTGGCTTCGCTTCGGGGGTGATGGGTCGCTGCCAGGCACCCAGAGCGGCTGAAGGGCCGGGTCCCCTGCAGTGGCAGGGACACCCCAGCACAAGCATGAAGGAAAAGGGCATTTAAAGATCTGTTGCCTTTTTAACGTATTTGGGGAAAATGCTGTTTCCCAAAAGCTTTGTTGGGGCATAAAGCACATGTCCAGCGTTGGTAACTTCGATTCACTTGAACAGGTCGCCAGCAGCCCCCGCACTTCATTACTGGCTGGGAGTATTTAGCCGCTTTTTTGAATTCTAACCCCAAATTCCCACCCCGCGATCCCCCCGCCCGCAAGGGCCGGGCACGGCGGGGTCGGCTCCTCCCGCCCGCGGGGCTGCAGGCCCGGGGCCGCGATCACAACCGCCCGCGGGGTGCCTGCGGCGGGGGCCAGGCCCGGCGCTCACCGCCCACCGGCGGGGCGGGCACCCAGGGCGGCCCGGGAGGCGCCGCTGCCTCGGCCCCGCCCGCTGAGGGGATCCCGGGCGGCGGCAGCGGGAGCGCGGCGGCAGGCAGACAGGCAGACAAGTAGGTAGGTGGGTAGGTGGGTGGGTAGGTGAGGGAGCGGGGCGGCGGCGGTAAGATGGCGGCGTAGCGGCGCTCGTCAGCTCGGCTCCCGCCCTGCCCAGGCGGCTCCCGGCCCCGCCATGAAGCTCGTCATCCTGGAGACGTACGCGCAGGCCAGCGAGTGGGCCGCCAAGTACATCCGCAACCGCATCGTCCACTTCGGGCCCGGCCCCGGGCGCTTCTTCACGCTGGGGCTGCCCACAGGTGGGTACCGGGGCCGGGAGAGGGGCCGAGAGCTCTCCCCGGCCGGGCCCCGGCGCTGAACGGCCGCTTCCCCGCAGGCAGCACGCCGCTGGGCTGCTACAAGAAGCTGGTGGAGTACTGCCGGAATGGGGACCTCTCCTTCAAGTACGTGAAAACCTTCAACATGGACGAGTACGTGGGTGAGTGCCCGCACGCGAGAAGTGCCTGGCCTTCGTGGGCTGTCCCGGGCCTGGCTGCCCGCGGGCCGCGAACGGCCGGTGACTGCGGCAGGGCCCCGGCTCCCCGCCGTGGATGTGGAAATCCCACCCGCTAAAGATCTACGGTAGGAAGGGTAACACTTGCATTAGCAAAGGGACTGTGTGAAAACCTATATAAGAGATATTAAGGAGTATCATACGCGCGCCAGACACTGCTGTACTTCACCTGAACTTAGGTACTGACCAGCTAAGGATCCGTCTTATCATTGCAGGCTGAGATAGTAGGCAATATTAAGTGCCACCTTCGCTCTGGGGTTGTAAAGGTCGCTTTAGCTGCAGGTCTCTTACAAGCACCAACGTGTCACCTGTCCGAGTGCCCTTCTGTAACTGCGGTGAGCTCCTGCTAAGATAGCAGAGGGCTGTTTCGTTTATGATGCTGTGATGAAATAGCCCCTTCAGAAGAAAGAGTACAGTGAGATTAGTGGGCAAGCCTAAAGCTCCAAAGGTGAAAAAGACACAGGCTAAATATTTGCTAATGCTAATTTTACTCTGGGCAAGACATTTTCTGTGAATAATCCTAATCAAGCTGCATTAGGGAGTAGGCAGTCCAGTGTGGGTTTATAGCATTCAAGGGGAAAAAATTTTGCAATAAGTTATTTCCCAGGCTTCTGCACAGTTTATTTTTAATTGTCTTTGTTAATACAAACTGGGAGGAAGGCTGACAAGGTAGTAACAGATGAGGCACAGTGCCTGCCTTCTTTTCTGGAACATCCATCACATTAATATGAGCACACATCTTATAGGAGCTGTTGTGATTGATTTTAATTTTGCTATTTAGGGAATTAAAAACAACTCATGAAAGCTGAGGGAGTCACAAATGACAGTGCTCTGTGACCAAAGCCACTGCAAGGTGGTTTATGTTATGTGTGGTATTCTTTCAGTGATAGTCCCGTGCATGGTCTGTTACCAGGTCTCCCGAGGGATCACCCTGAAAGTTACCATTCCTTCATGTGGAATAACTTCTTCAAGCACATTGACATCTCAGCAGAAAACGTTCACATTTTGGATGGAAACGCACCTGATCTGCAGGCAGAGTGCGACGCATTTGAGGATAAAATCAAAGCAGCTGGAGGAATTGAACTCTTTGTTGGAGGTGAAAACCCAAAGGACTAGCGGTCTCTAAACACTGGCAGGAAGCACTGCCTATCACTCACCAGTTATTTATTATCAGGAGAGTTAATTTTCAATGCAGTTCAGTGGATTTGCAGTGAAAGCCAACCATGTACCATCGCCGTAGGTGCTCGTGTGCTGGCAGCCTGGTCTTCCAGCTCCCCCAGTTTTAAGTATTTCGATCCAGTAAGTGAATTGTTCAGGAAATGTTTAGCAGGAGAAGCATGCAGGGCTAGAATTGCTCGAATACAAAATGTAGTACAATTGCAAGTGCTAATGGGAAACTGCTAGGAGTAGTCAGAGTTTTGAGCTGACAGGAGCTCAACACAAGTTGATCTTCAGTTTGCCTTAAGATTCTGCCATCTTCTTCTTGTCCCGGCACAATTAGGGAAGAGTCTTCATTGGCTTCAGACGGGGCTTTTGCTATCATTCCTCCCTGAAGCAAATTTGAACTTGAGCAGACAAACTGCAAGCGTTTTTCTCAAATCTGTATCTATTTCTGGAAGCACTGAATGTCCTTCTAATAGGAGTGCTGCTGGCTCTGCTTCCTCCAGCCACCATTGCAGCCGCTGACCTACTTCTCACACTCTCTCTGTCACAGGTATTGGCCCAGACGGTCACATTGCCTTCAACGAGCCTGGATCAAGTTTGGTATCCAGGACACGAGTGAAGACCTTGGCTATGGACACTATATTGGCTAATGCCAGGTTCTTTGATGGCGACCTCTCCAAAGTCCCCACCATGGCTTTGACGGTCGGAGTAGGCACTGTCATGGATGCCAGAGAGGTTAGGAGAAGAGCAGGGACTTCATACAGTAGCTCTTGAGCAGAGCTTCCTGGGGGAGCTAAAGATCATCCTGTCCTGGAGCAGCATTGCACCCTGGTGGTGTAGACCAGCTTATGCTTCTCCTGCCGCAGGCCGCTGAGTACCTGGTCCTGTTGCTCTCTTGCGTCCTGCAACACTATGGAAAGGCTCTTGCTCTGTCTTCCATTTTTGCTCTACTAACACTTAATTTGTGTAACCCCACAGCACAGTTGTGATCCACAGGGAGCTAGAAAGGTTTGGGAGGATGTCTTTGGTTGAGCAGTTCATCTGGGGAAAGAGCTGAAAGAATCACTGGCTGGCTTGATGTTACACCAGCAGATCGTGAAAGCCACATGGGATGAGTCTGTATCTTGATTTATACTTGTTAATCTTGGTGTCTAGGCGCTTAACAGGGGACCTCAGAGGATCTGCATCATTACAGTGACCACCAGGCTATGATTTAATTGACAAAACGCAGCCAGAGCAAACAATTGTGATACAGTGAAGTGCCTCTGGGGAGGATGCTGGGGATATGCCCTGCTAGGGACCGGGCAGCTCTCAGTTCAGCAGGGGGTGGGTGTGCTCTCTCTGAACCCATCTAGACCCTGACTGCCATCCTCTGTGTCTCGGAGTCCAGGTGATGATCCTTATCACGGGAGCCCACAAAGCCTTTGCTTTGTACAAAGCCATTGAGGAAGGCGTCAACCACATGTGGACAGTCTCTGCTTTCCAGCAGCACCCCAACACTGTGTTTGTGTGCGATGAGGACGCCACGCTGGAACTCAAAGTTAAGACGGTGAAATATTTTAAAGGTGAGTGTTTGACCAGACCAGGCTGCTGTTGTAGTTAGTTTTTAAGTGGCACAAGTGCTGTGCGCTAGATGTTTCTGTTTAATCAACTCCCAAAGGAGTGCATTTCTTCAGTGTTAACAGCCAAGAGGTACAGTGATAATAAAAGAATAAAGGGAATGCTTAACTGTGCGGGCATGGGAGCAAAGGAGCAAGGACTCTAGTAACACCTAATTTCATTAGCATCCAATGAATGTGAATTTTGCTTTATTATGTCTACTTAAGTCATCTTTTTACTTGCTACGCTAGGTTTAATGCTGGTTCACAACAAGCTTGTGGAACCCTTATACAGCATGAAGGAGACGGAAGCAGAAAGAAGCCAGTCTAAGAAGCCGTACAGCGATTAATCTCTCACCATTCAGAGCAATGCCGAACTGGCTTTTCTGTTGGAAACCAGCTGTGAAGAAAGGGAATTGCTGCAGAAACTCATCTCATAATTGTTCTTAAATTAGCAAAATGATTATGTGCTTGCTTCTCTCCATTAAAGACAGATGTAACACCTGCCTTAATTAACCAGATGAGGATGGGATCCTGTATACTGTGTTCCACTAGCTTATTCTCTGAAGGTAAAGTCAATGGAGAGCAAGTTGTTTAATCTACAAAGCAACTGTAACGATGTGGACTGAAGACACCAAAATGTAAATGTGAAGATCTGGGAAAGTCCAATGCTGCAGAAACCAAATGGGTAATCACTTTGGGCTGTATTCCTTGCAATTACGACAAGTACCTTTTTGTGTCACTCCCCCTCCACAACACAGTCTGACATTAAAGACATTTTTAAAAGAGAACTGAGGTGGTTCAGCCCAGAGAAGGGAGAGCTTCAGCACGACCTAATGGCAGCGTGCTTCACAGCTCCAAGGAGGCTGTAAGGAAGACGAAGCCAGGCTGTCCTGTGCACTCCGCGGTGGAGGATAAGAGACAACAGGGGCTTGAGTTGAGACAAGATGCTCCGACTGGATGTAAGGAAAAACCAGCCTGTGGGGATGGTCAAGGAGGATGGCAGGTTGCCCAGAGAGGTGGCGCAGTCTCTCTCCGTACGAGGTTTGCAAGGCCTGACTGGGTGAAGCCCAGGCTGAACCCTGCTTTGAGCCAGATGTTGGACTTGAGCCCACTTCTGCAAAGGAGAGGTTCCAGGCAGCATTCACCAGCACAGTATTCATAACCTGTACGATTTTATTTGTTGTCACACAAGAAGCCTTACACATTCAGTTTCAGAGTATAATTTTCTATGCCCTGGTGCTTTATCATGTACTACAGAGGGTGGATTTGTTCAGATGATTAAGCAGAAATGACTTCTCACAGTGCTGCTCAGGCCTCTGTTGTTTGTGTCAGGGAAGAGCCTGAAGCAGTAAATTCTCTCTCCCCCCTCCCAGTGCTTTACATTGCTACAAGGAAATGCCAAATATACCTCAGAGGAAACACTGTTCCCTCTGGCTGCAGCCTATCTTTAATTACAGAAGCCCCGCATCGGCATGACCCCACCAAATCTGAAATTTGATTCCTGGGTTTTCCATCAAATGCTATCACATGAGAGGCGAGACCAACCAGGGAGCGTTTTATTTTCTTTATGCAGAAATTTTGTAAGCTGTTGATCTGTAATGTAACTTTCTCCAGTAAATGTCTTAATTTTTTCTAAATGGTCACAGTGGCTGTATCTGCTGCTCAGTCGCAGTGTGGTAGTGAAACATGGAACAGTTTACTTGGCTAAACGGGACCTGTAATACCATCTCTGAACAGCAACACTGCAACCTTCAAAGCCCGAGAAAGCCCTGTTACTTCACGCAGGATTTCTCCATCGCCTAGAACCAAAGCTGTATTGAAAGTGGTTTGGTAGAAATAGCTACTGCTGCTCCCTACTCCAGGAGCTCCCTGCCTTGTCCAGCGTTGGCTGGCAGGTTTTCACGAGACACCTGCTCCAATTCTTTGCTGCCAGGCAGCAGCCATTTCATATAAAAAAATGGGATCTTTAAAGGAGAAAGGAGGAGGTCACAGAGGGAAGGTCACAGCCCTCTACCTAGTACCACAAAGCAACTGCAAATAGCCTCATGCTCCTTCTGTGCATACACAGAAATGGAGAAAGAGGTTTGCGGGGGGGGGGGAAACAAATGAGGAGGAAACTCCGTGCCACGTTACCAGAGTTGCCTGCCTGCTCTCTGTATGTGAAGGCAGGTTCTGGTTCTAGCTGTCCCACCTTTCAAACGCCAGCTGATTGTCCTACAAGTGCGGTCACTGCTTGTCCCCTCCTGAGGCTCTGTCCTCTGCTCACTGCAGAACAGGGGAGCTCCAGCCCAGGGCTCCCCGAGCACCCAGAACTCACGGGCACTGTGGCGACTGCATCACCGCTTCTCCTCTCTCCACACATTCGTGGAAGCAGAGGTGGTTTCATTGCAACATCTTCAAATACTTCACCATCTGCTCTGGCGGCGGCTTTTCATCCCACACGGCCTGCACTCAGCCTATCTGTCCTGGCCAAAGGGGCCTGCCCAGCCTCTGGTGGGTTTGGGCACAGCAGCGCACGTCCCCTGCCACCTGCCCTCGCGAGGTCCGGTCTGTGTCCTCCCGCAGCCAAGCGAGAACCGCAGCCCGCGGCGCGGCAACTCTCAAGGCCATCGCCGCCCAGAACAGCTCCGTCCCCCACACCAACTGTGCCACAATGAAGACAACCAGGGAGACAACTATGTTTGCTGACTTAAAGTGAATTTAGTGCATGTGAAAGGTGCAGGAAATACAATTTAAACCATACACAATGGAACCCTTCCCTACACACTGTTCTACAGCCTAAACCAAGACAAGAGATCTGCTCTTACCATCTCTTCTCTTTTTAATCACTGCCAATTAGACTTTCATTCTCTGTGAAAGGAACTAAATCAGCACTCGTTTTGGCCAGATATCTGAGTAGAAATTTATTTACTAACAGTCAAAACCAAGTGAGAGGTGTTCACCTTGAGTTTTCCTGAAAAGTCTTCCAGCTCCTGAGCTATCCATCTGGACCCTGCTAGTTATTTTGAACACAGCACACCCAGTTTTAATTTCAAAATAAATTTTTAGACCATTCTGCAAGTGGAAAAACTTCTAAAAAATTAGTGGTTCCCTCCAGTAATTACTTTCATGCTCACAAAACTACTTACTGAGCTTTTAGGGGAAACAGTTTGGGTTTTGAAGTAATTTGAAGTGCAAGAACAGTGGAAATAAGGGATCTAGTCCAGAAGCAAAACTATCAACTAATCAAATTCCTCATATGAAGAGTTAGTAAAAAATAAATTACTTCATCATCTGAGAAGACAAGATAACTTTCAGTGTCTCGAAGAATTCAAGTTAAATCTTAATTACCTATCCATAAAAATGTGTTTCAATATCTGACTGATACTTTTCATCCTCTCACTGGCCACGTACTCAGTTCATTGCTTTAGACTCATCACTGTCAAAACCAGGAGAGGCAAGGTAAGTTAATACACCAGCAACGCTGAGATGAGTCGACAAACGGATTCAAATGCCTGGAAATGGTTGTTGGTCATTTTCTGCCAAAGCATTCAGTAATGCAAAGACCCAGCAAGAAGGGGGTTAGGGATAATCAACTTTACCATCGTTAGAGTGTGTCAGTGCCAGAGCAAGGAGCTGCTTTTCAGAGAAACAGGTCAGGAGGTGCTATGGAAGCAACAGGCTCAGTTGCTGAATACAGAAGAAATTTTCTGTATTGTATCAGAAAACTTGCCCTGTGCAAGCAGCATCACTGAACAGCTCCACAGCACTGTGGCAAGAATAAAACTGCCCTAAACCTCATGACGGGTATGAGCCAAGACCCTTGAAGGGTCAGTCTCCCTGAAGGAAACCCCCAAATATTTCTGTGATTTGAGGCTTCACTTTTGTTTGTTTGCTTTTGAAACAGGGGCACCTCTTAGTGTACGTTTTTCCAGTAATTTTCCAACTTCTGATTGGTGGTATTTGTCTTTAACAATCAATAGGATTATTAGGACCTTCAGTGGTGATCCTGACCACGGGATGGGTAAAATGGTCTCCTTTGGTTTTGGCAACAGCCTCTGAAGTGTGAGTATCCTGCAGTGCAAGGTAGTTATCATTCTTCTATCACGTAATGGAAGTGAAAAGCAAACAAACTTGACACAAAAATGGAAAGCATCTGTCTCTGGTTTGTTCAGCTTTTGTTGCTAGAGAAAGCTACTGGTCTTCATCTTCAACTTCCCAGAACTCACCATCAATACGCATGGCTTGAAACAATCTGCAAGACAGCCAACAATTTACATCAGGGTGTAAAAAAAAGTAAAATACATACAAAAAAACCCTAAATGTGAAAAAAAAAAATACAAAAGCGGCAAGTTTCACTGTTTTTTTCAGTATCGTAACCCACTCATGCTGCAGTCCTCAAAGTCGATTAAAATAAGCTACTCTGCACTTCCACAGCATGTTACACCAGAAGGTTTTACAGTTCCTTACAAGAAGCATGATGTCTCAAGAAATCCTTGAAAATACTAATCATCTGAAATGTATTAATGGTTACCTAGCATGCTGCCATCCCAGGTTGGTCTTTAGGCAGTGTATCAGCAGCAGCCAAGCCTGCCTGCTCCAAACGGCTTACCATCTAATCGGACAGCACTGGGCTGGGCAAACAACTATAACGTGTAAGCAAGGGGGGAACAAAAGGGAAGAAAATGTTTTTTATGAAACAGATGAGCTTAGTCAAGATAGGTGGAGGTTAAGCTAAACAAAACTAAAACTAAAACAAAACAAAAAAACCAGCAGGAAACACCAGAAGAAGAAAAATAGAAACTGAAAAAAAATTACTGTTGGGAGAAAAGGGAATGCTGAAAAAGAAGGGCCAAGGAAAAAAAAAAAATCCTGTCAGCCACATCTATTCCAGCAGAACAGATGGTGGAGGGTCGAGTACAGTATTGGTATTTTGACTTTTGTGTCCAGGATGACATACCACAGCGACGAGCGCATAAACCAGGGAATACACACGAGGTTAGAGGGTGCCGCGGTTGCACCCCTCTGACCTGCCAGCCCTTTCACTTGGCCAGACAGCGGCAGCATCCTCTGTCTCCTGACACATCCCTAATAGCGGTGATGCAAGCCAAGCCTGCAGCTTTCTAGCCCAAAGCTTGTCTTGCACTATCACATACCTGAGCATCTGCAAGGAAACGTTTCACTGCAGGCCATCTCTCAGCCAGAGGCAGCAAGTAAAGCAGCAGCAACAGGCCCAGAAGACCTCTCCAAAATTTTAAAACAAAAGTTCTTAAAAAGCAAAACCGTTCCCAAATCAGTCCTGATTATTGTTAGTGTCAGGCCCTTGCAAGTGTAAATATTGGAGAGAAGAAACTGTGTCTTAAACCATATAGCTACAAATTTCAAGGTAAGAATGATCGGGGAGAGACTGTAAGAAAAAGTACAAGAGTAAGTGGTACGGGGCTAGAAGAAATCACGTAAATACGTACCTGTTAAAGCACGGGGAGGCTGGGTCATTGAAGTGCCTGTACGGGTTCACCCGTGACAGGGAACCCATACAAAGCCAGCAGAAATACTGCATGCAGCCAGTACACGTCATTTTGTTACAACCGTCTAGTTTCTGGCAGGGGAAGGAAGAGAGAAATGGTGGTAATAAAATCTTACCACGGCAGTTGTCAGGCCTGTCTCTCTATGATAACAGCCCTCAGAACCACATCAACTAATGAATATTTTTTACCCCGACTGGTATTTTTTTTACTGTTCAAGAGAACTAGGAACTAGAATCGCAGGATTGTAAACTGGCTATATTACTAACAGCAATGGAAATCAGTATTCTTCTGAAGTGAGTTTTATTTACTGGCTGTGGTTTGAAACAGCAGTAGCCTGAAAACCATGGAAAACAGACGGATTCATGTGGATCCATATTCAACTTGGATCTTTTTGGCACTGGGGGCTGAACAATACCAGCTGCTGTATTTACTCAAGTCCCTGAGCTCCAGAAACATCCCCTGTTCTTCCATAAACACAGACAGAAATGGAAAGTTCTCTTATTGTTTCCTAGAAATTTACCTTCCCTGGTGAACTTGGAGGCTACAAATAAATCCCTGTTCCGGCCTAAATACAGAACTGACTGAATCTACGTTAGTTTCTGGTAAGAGTTACTATGATGCTTCAGCCTTTCCCCTCCATGCTTACCTCTATATGAGTACCACAGCAAGGACAAGACTTGGAGTTCTTTTCTAGCCATTCTTTACTCTCCATCTCCTCAAGGGCTTTCTGAATCACTCGTTTGCCATAGCGTTGTTCCAAAAATCTTTTAGTTGCCTCATCTGCTTCCAAATATTCGTTTCGCAAATCCATTAATTTCTCTGGGGAATAAAACAAACGCACACAAAAAACCAAAACAGCTTTTGTAATATATTACCTAAAGAAGTCCAGCTAATAACAGCATAAAGTATTCTCAAAGGAAACTAACACCATTAATTAGAGAGCAAGTAAAATATTAGAATACCTAAGAAGAAGATGGGAATATTAAAACCCCTCTACCTCAAAATTCAACAGTTTTACACTGTTTCATTATAAAAGAGACCAGTCAATGGAATTGCAACAAATCTACAATGTAAAAATAAACAGAAAAATCGAAATATTTTTTCTGAACACACATTTAGTGAAACTTTGTCACATAATTTTGAGGCCAAACAGAGAAAAGCATCCACCTGATTCCCATATCAACTCTGACAATAGAAAGCAGTGGATTCACAGGAAAGGGTAAAAAAAGGGCACATATAAAATTATTCTTCCCCTGCTATGGCCTCTCAGAATTTGGCAATCAGCAGTTTAGGGACTTCCTGAGCTGTGGAGTGTCATCAAAGGAATACTTCTTAATTGCCAGCAACAGACTTACTCGAAATGAATCTGTCTAATGTTTTAGAAAAACTCACACGGTGATGACTTTCCTTGCTTAATTTGTGACTTTCAGTCTTTTTCACTCAAGACTTCATTGTTTCTCAATCCATTTATCAAATGCGATGACTCACCTGCAGTAACTTTACACGGGGAGACCCCGTGGTAGGTCATTTTACAGAGAGTACAGAAAGCATAGTTGCAACGGGAACAGATGCCCATGGTGCAGCCTGGTTCTTGCATGACTGGGGTCTGACAGCCGGGGCGAGGGCAATACACTACGTCCGCCATCAGGTCCAAGCTAGACTGCAGAAGCAGGCGGTCGTAACGTGCAAACAGCTGCTCTCCAACCAACTCTTTAACCTAAACAAAGATCAAAGAAAGATTACGTGCATCTGAAATTCTGAGCCTGCTAGCTTCAGCAAAAAAACAGTAAGTCAATGAAAAAGTACCTACAGCTGGGATGAATCCACTTTGTATTCTCCAACAGGTCAACAAATTACTCCTAAAATGCTATTTTAATAATAGTTAAATGAAATCATGCAGCATCAAAGGCAATGGGACATTAATTCAGGCCTCTGACCAATGCCAGTACTAACACAGTGGGCAAAGTGTGCCACGTTTTACTTCTGATGCCTCTCAAGCGTGAAAAAAACCCATCCCCAGGTGTATTCACAGTGCTCACCATGAAAAGCCACACCTTGTCTTCTGAATTATTGGTAAGTTAGCAGAACTCTACCATCACTGCTTGCACACTTCTATTACCTGGCCAGGAGTAGCAACAGAAGAACACTTCGGTTCTGGACAGTTGAGGCAGTGGACCTGCCCATCCCTGATCTGGATTTCAAAGTAGTCCTTCAGGCATGCTTTGCAGTACACATGGCTGCACTCCGCGAAGTACATACATTCACTGCCCAGCTTCTCACAGAAGCAGATATTGCACAAGTACATCTTACTGTTAAAGCACTTTCTCCTCTGAGCCTGATCAAAGTCCAAGATTTCCCTAATCAGACTTGATAACGATTCCACATCCTGCACGGCTCTCGCATCGATGATTTCTTCTTCGGCTGCTGCGGAGCCTGCTGCACCAGCACCATCCTTCTCAGCATCGAGAGGGGCCAAAGGTGTCCTGCTCTGCCTGTTCCCTTGATGGCACATTTTTAGCTCATACGGGGAGGAAATATTCAGATAACTCAGCGTTTCTTCCTTCAGAAACTGCATCCAGGCAAATAAGACCACGCAGCCTCGATTCTCTTCCCATACGTTATCTAAGTGTTTGCAAAGAGCACTGAGCTAGAAAAGAAAAAACAATTCCAGATTTCAGTAAGTTCTGACGACTCGTTACTGTTTTCCTCTCCCACGGTCCCCCTTAGTGTGTATTTAGATTTCAGATTCTGGAGTTTTTATATATACATAAAATACACATAAAACTAATGCTCATAGATGCAAGCTTTCATTCCTCAGAATGGTGACCAAATAAAAACAAGTAGGAAATCAAAGACGAGCCAACTGAAAGAGCAATGTCATCGTTTATGTCTCAATTTTACTTTTATCTACTACATTAACATCCCCCTGAACACTGTTAATCATGAACTTACTTGTGATCACCAGAGCTCTGTTAAAATGTTAAAACTATTTTGCAAACCTGGGCTTGGGAGAGCCATTTTCCACTGAGGGTAAACGCCGGTGGGGAGGTAGATGGGTAGTCTGGTGGGAGTTCAAAATTCAGCACAAGGGGAGGCAGAAAGCAAACAGTGTATTCAAACCCATTGTTCTGGAGGCTTTCTGTGGAATTGCCTGAATCAAAGAGAATTGAGACAGTTCGAGAGATAACAAGAAAATGAAAACTCATAAACCGTAACTGTTTTGACAGCACCCAATACATCTCTTTTCATCTGATAAATTTCTGGGTTTAAAATCATTTATTCAACCCTACATAAGAAAACTTCTCAGTGCAGTAAAATCTCATGGTGTTGTGTATATATATATGGTTAAATCAGTAAACACCAGTACTGTGAACTATCAGATCCTGCACAAACCAAGAACCTGGAAAGACATACCCTCAAGGAAAAAATAAAAGTAAATTTAATAGTATTTCTTTGGAATAATTCAGTTACTCATCTCTAATTTTAAAGTTATACATACGAGGATGAAATCACCTACTTTGACATAAACCCCAGGGTACCACAAGCACAGCGTAGGGTCACAGCTTTGTCCGGCCCGTGCTCCTACAGGTTGGTAGGACAGCAGCCCTCTAACTATGTGCCCAAAAATCAGCTTGGGAAAACCTAATTTCACGATAACACAA
The DNA here is from genome assembly GCF_028858705.1 of Grus americana. Classification (NCBI taxonomy): domain Eukaryota; kingdom Metazoa; phylum Chordata; class Aves; order Gruiformes; family Gruidae; genus Grus; species Grus americana. The sequence goes on from NC_072865.1 coordinate 1,724,519, forward strand.
AACATCTCAACTCACCACTCACAAAAATTTTGAAGTTTTGGGGCAACTCCAGACAAATTCTTGTTTCTCCTCCTTGGGCAGACTCGGCTCTCTTAAACTCATCTTCATCATAAATGCTGGCCAAAGCCAGCAGCTCATCCTCCTGAGCTTCTTTGTCTTCTGAAGACATTTAAATTTTCTGTGGAGTTAACACCACTCTACAAGATTAACTGAGTTAACGCAGCCTATTCAAATTACCAATTTGGGGTATCTATTTTATAGCAGTGTAAGATTTAGAAACCCAAGTAGCTGATATAAAACAATGTAAAATATAATCAAGCTTTTTTACAGGTCGAAAAAAATATTGATAGCTTTACAAAATAAAAAACTCCACCTGAACAGAACATTTAAAAGTCAAAAAGCAAACTGTCTGTAAATGTTAGCGGCTAAAGACAGCTGTAAGGGGGCAAAAATAGTGAAATACACCGATGGCAGATGTGACACAGGGACATTTCAGTAATGTTTGAAAGGGAAAACAGACCCCAAAAACCCCAAGAAAAAGGAATTAGCAACCGTGTCTCTTGTCCAGTGTTGTAAAACAAACAGGCAAACAACCCCATTTATGATTAAAGTTATTGACGATATCAATAAGAAGCTTCAAATCCTACACAGGCGTCTTGTAGACGCGCTCCTATACCATTTCAGTTCCAGATTTGGGGCAATACAGCCGTGTTTAATGGATTACCTTTAGATTCTCAACAGCGCAGAGGTGAAGCTGCAGGTACCGCGCACTGAGCAGGGACAGCCACGTTAGCAGGGCCCGAGCAGAGCCCCTGGTCATTCCTCCGGGACAACCGCAGGTCGTAAACTTGTTCTCACGTAAGGCATGAAAAACGTTGACATGAAAAAGCGGGTACAGTTACGGCACCGGTTCCTCTGAGCTGCCTGTAGCCAAACAAACACTCAGAGGGATTAAAGTCGCCTCAGCATTTCCATCGCTAACTCTAACAAACAGTTCACTTGAGCAGGCACACTCAGTAATTCAGAATATGGGGGGGGGTTCAGCTCTAATAGCTCATTTATTATGAGCTTGTTATTATAAGCCGTGATCGCTGCAACTCCGCCTGCGACCGGGACAAACTCGGGAGCCTGACGCGGGCCCCGCCGCAGCCAACGCGACTCCCCCGCAACGCCCGGGGGGACCATTCGCCGCCAAAGGGCAGCGAGCAGCTAACCCTTCCAAACCAGCAGCGCGGGGAAGAAAAAACAACCAAAAACCCGTATGGGAAACAGTGGAAAAAACACATTTTCAGGTCAAGCGCCCCCACACAAGCAGCTGCACGAATTGTCTCGGTTTCAACCATTCCCGTCTTTTCTCCTAAGGCACCAGGGCGGCCCTGCTCGGGCGACAGGGAGCGGCAGACCCCGGCCCACCCTCCCGGGGCTCCCAGGCACACCGGGGCGAGGTGGTGCGGAGCGGAGGGAGGCCCGGGCCGCGCCCGGCTCTCTGCAGCCCAGAAGCTCAGAGCTGCCGGCCGCCACTCCGCGTCCCCGCGTCCCGGAGCGGCCTGCTCCTCCGCCCGGCAGCCCGGCCCGCCACCCCGCTGTCCGGCCCGCCTCACCGGTTACTTCAGTCGCGGCCCGTGGGACGGCGAGGCAGGGCGCGGCCGGGCCCAGCCCGGCCCCTCACGGCACGGCGCGACAGAGCAGACGCGGGGAGGAGAGAGGAGGGGAACGGCCGCCGGGCGGAGGCGCCGGCCCGGCCCGGCCCCGCTCCCACCGGCACAGGCCGCCCCGTGCCGGCGCAGCGCCCCCGGCGGCCGGGAGGGACAGCAGCGCCTGGCCGAGGGCCGCGGCCCAGCCCGGGAGCGCTGTGCGGCGGGGCCGAGGCGCAGGTTCCCCCGCAGTCGGCCGTTAGAGGCAGCCTGAGGAGCTGCCCCAGCCACGGGGCCGGGAGGAAGAGGGGGCCAAGGTCGGGCTGCCACTAGCCGCCCCCTTACCCTTCCCCGACACGTGCTCAGCAGGTGCAAAGCCCCCCCGATAGTGATTAGCACTATTAATTAACGTAAAGCACAACTTCACCCTTGTCTGCAAGAAAAGCACTAAAGCCTTGGCACAGCAGGGCAGAGCTCTGCACCACCCCTCCATCTACACCCCATGATTTTCTCTTCATTGCAATCAACAGCTGGAGCAGGTGATCCAGTAGAATCCAGTGCGTTTATTTCTTGCAACATCTGAATGGGTGTTTCAGCTTTGAACACATACAAATTAATGCTTGCAAGTTTAATGACAATCAGTACTAGAAGCAAATCACTGTATAAAGCTCATAGAAAAAAAAAATGCCAAATAGGTCAGGTCTGTCTTTTCCTGGGAAAAGGCAAAACAAAACCAAAGCCAAGCATTCCAACTGAAGGCCTTGTGGCAGCAAGCATAACCCCTTCACAAAATGTTAGGAACAAGTCAGAATCAACTATCAGTTTAGGCAGCTGAAATACAAGTATTCATTCTCTTTCTACAAGCAGCTAATTTAACTAGAGATAAACAAGTTTCCATAGTCTAATTAGCTGGGGAAGTATGCCAGGAATACACCTGCACATGTGATCCGCAGGAGCTGCTACTCTACGGCAATGACTCCAAGATGGCAGGGCACCAGCTAAAGAATCAAATACTACCACCCACTGCTTCGCAAACCTTGTGTAACTATGAACTGTTCCAGTGCAAATCAAAATAACGCTAAAACAGGGGCAAGAGTGAGATGAGCAAGCGAAAGACAAGGTACAGGCAGGAGCACCCCTGCTCCCCTTATCTTCTCACAGCCCTGGTGTCAGTGGTTGTCATTGCAATCCCCACTGGAAAGGGAAGGGACAACAGTGCCAAGTTAGACTTCAGGTGGTGCTGTCTTGCCACTTTCCAGTAAGATTGACTGGCCCTGGACCTTAACAACAGAGGATCAGCTTATGGCTGATGCTGGAGATCTAGTAGTAATACCAAAACTTCTAAATACAATCCTAATGGCAAGAAACACTGCTTATTTGACTGATTAGTTAGCTACTTAGTGTTCTGACTTGATGCATTGAGCAAACCTCTCCAAAACTTCCTAAGAGGCCTGTGGTATCCACTTGCTTCAATTTGTATTCAGAACATACAAAGTTGACAACTTAAAGCTTTATTGTAGTTTGCAATAATATAAACAAGTGCTGAAATTCAGTCAATGTCCATTTCAGGAAGCTTTTTCTCAGGGGCAGCAGCAGCAGCACCCTCCTGGTCAGGGGCCTGGGCCCCACCGCTGGCTTCTCCCTGCCCACCTACTGGTCCGTTGGGTTCAGGGGGTTTCTGCTCCTCCTTCGGGAGCTCAACTTTGGGTTTTGGTTTCGTGACTATAGGATTACAAATACTTGTCAATTCCTAGAAAACACAGAAATAAAACAACACTGTTAGAAATTTTTTTACCTACCAACAGTTGTACTTTCACCAGTTGCTCAAAGTAACTTTTGAGAACACCAGATAGATAGTGGAGCTGAGGGCTGACCACCTCCAATACACAATTAACAGATTAACACCCAATCACTGCCCTGCTATTAAAGATTTCTCACCTCAGTTTCTCTGAGCACAAACAACTACACCAAGAAACAGAAAGATTCTGCATCATTCACATAATTTCCACAAAATACTTACTTTAGTCTTAGCTTGTATGTCTTTAGCTTTTATAACTGGGTCCAAAGTAAGACTTCTCTTGTTCTGAAGATTAAGTTTGTTGTTCATCCACTCCATAGCTTCATTTGCACTCTTCTCCACTTTCACTACATCTGCTTCATCTAGATGGTCATACTGTTCATCCTGAAACAGCCAAAGTAGTAGTAATTGTGGAAAGATTTGAACATCTAAGTTGTGTGCTTATTTCTCAAAAGCCCATTTAGCCAGAAGGTTGTTCTAGTTAGCAGAGCAATTAAGGGGATCACCCCCAGCTCTAACAGGAGCACTGAAGTTCTACACCACTGCTGGTATTTCCCCTCCAGGAAGGGATCAACACCTGATTCAAAGAGACTGTCAGATTTTCAAGCTACCACCCATCTCTGAAAATATGGTAAATACCAAGAACTCAGAAGCTAGCCAGGAGGTTGCATCAGCTTTTTGTTTGGAGGAGCTTAAAATTCAGAAGAGATTTGTACCATTTCTTACATTTGCCAGAAGTATGGAAATACCTTTGCTTTGAATGCATGAACAATTTTCATGTACTGTTGAATTTGCTTCCCTAGGTCCTCAAATGCTTTTGGTCTTTCCTCTGACTCTTGAAATCGTGCCTGAATCGGTTGGCCCAGAGTCTGAAACAAAGTACAACAGCTCTCAAAAACCAGGCAGCAACTCAACAGGATCCTGCAAGACTTGACAGAGTACATAAACATTTCTGACATCCTCAGAACACTTAGAGGAGGGACAGAGTCTCCCTCAACCCTCTACTGTTGAGATCTGCTGGAGATCTGCTCCTCGGACACTTAATAAGCAAATTAAGTAGTTTGTTACCAGTGCTAATGTCTGAAGCGGTAGACCCAAGACAGCTCCCCACTTGAACAGAGTTCTCTAGATTCAGCAAATTCCAATGGGAATTTAAGAACCACTTACCTTCAACTCAGTCAATTTATCAATGTAAATTTGTTTGGGTTGGTCTTCACCATCTTCATAAAGCCAGTTCTCTGTATCTTCCAGCTTCAGCGTGAAGCTATTTCGATCCTGAAGCAATCCATATAAAATAGGTAGGTGAAAATTCTATTAAATGGCAGATGGTATTAAATGATACTTGGAACTTTTCTGGAAGGGTTACATTTTAAGAAAGTAAACAATTCTGAAACTCTTTACCCTATTTTAGTGAAAAGTAAGAAATAAAATATTCTTCAGTATGGCTTCATGGTGGAGACCAGGCCTAAGGAAGAACCATCTACAAGACCCACAGTTTAGATCAATACTGTCATATAAAAGCCTATTTCTTCCCCTCTCCCCCCCCCCCCCCATTCTCATCATCACTATAAGCAAGTCTGAGAACAGAGTGAAACTTATCTTTAGCAAAGGTGCTATGAATCTCACTTGACTTGTCCCAGTTTTAGCTCTGATGCAGGTACCTGGGCTCTGCAGACACCTTGCTGGCACAGCTCCCATCATAACCCATGGAGATCTACTCCAGAGTTTGGAGTAATTCATTGACTAATGCAGTCAGCTAACATATTAATTATGCTCCAAGCTCCTTTAATACAACAGGGAAAGCTAATTAACACCACAAATACCAAGAGATTTTTTAGGTAACCTGTTCAGATACAGGTGCCCACATTTAGTCAGACTAACTCCCCCATTATGTTCCTAGGTAGGGTGGTGGTTTGATTTTTAAAATCTTAAACTATTCCTGAATACTGACAAAGAGCCAAAATAGAATAGGTTGCCTTAAAATGATTGTGCAAGTGCTCCTAGTCTGTTCCAGTCTGAAAATACATGCTTTGATAAGATCTTAATTGCTGCAACTGTTTTGGAAGAGAACACACAATATATCCTGCGTACCATCTGCTTGTACTTGGGCCACATTACAAGGTTATCTTCATAGCCAGAAATGTTAAAAAGCTATTTCTCCAAATTTAAAGTCTGCAAACATAGTCTAAGTAAACATAGTATCTGATACAGATCAAAGGTTATTAAAATACAACTGTTCATTGCAACAAAATACATTAGAAGACAATTAAGCTAGAAATACTTACGTCTTCATTAACAAATTTCTCATAAATACCGCAGAGTTTGTCTCTCATATCATACACGTATTCTTCCACAGCATTCTTGGCATCATTCCTCTCTTTCTCTAGCTTATCCTGCATTATCATTTTACCCTGTGAACAGGTTGTCAAATTAGTTGGCTAAAAACTAGTTATTTAACATTTATTGCCAAGATACCTTGTTAGCAAAGGCTTAAGTTTGACTAAGGATTTTTAAACACTGTGGTTTACAGGACTGTTCTAAACACAGCACACAAATAAAACTAATTTTGTTTTTTGTGAGGTAGCCAGTACAGAACAATCTTGCTCCAGTTGAGGAACCTTCTCCACCCTGATAATAGCAGCTATTGAGTACCTTGTAATTGCAGGCGATTTTGGAAATAGTCACCCTGTGAACTAGATGTCCTGCAGAACACCTCTTCAGCAAGAGTTACAGCACTCACTGAACAGGAGTCACGTATTTTGGCTCCATGGGGCACCACTGTTCACCTCAGAAAATATTGCCTTTTTCCCCCCCTTTTCACCTTTCCTTGATCACCATTAACCATGTTTAGTCAACAGCAAAATTTCTGGAGATCAACTAGTGATATTTTTAGCTTGGGCAAGTAAGAGTTTACCTCATTCTCAATGAATAAGTTCAGCATATCTTTCCCTATCTGCCACACCAACTGATTCTCAATGGGAAGGTCCACTGTAGTAGTCTTTACTTTAGCCTTCTTGGCTTGAGGTGGTTGATCCACTTTCTTGTCTTTCGAGTCAGCCTGAGACGTCTACATGAAAGAAATATCCAAAGTAAAAACAGCATCACCAGTCAGTTCCAGTTGATTATTCAAGACTTGTAATAAAAAAAAGCATCATTGAGTTAGTGCAGCTCAACATCAGAGCTGCATACTATCTGTCATTCTGACACTTCAGCTGCTGAAGTCAGATAATTAATGCAACTACTGACCTTTTCCAGGCACACTGACTACATTCATGGGGTGATGGTGCTTGAACACTTTTCTATTATTTAAGTTAGAGAACTAAATGATTGTTTCTTCCATGAACAGGAGAGTTCACCCATTTTATCAGTACTAGGTCACCTGACAAGTCTGCAGTTATCCGCACCATTTACATACTTCTAAAGCTCTAATCACATACAGATACCAATATATTAAAATAAAAGTTTAGCTTCCAGAGCTATGACAAAGGCCAGCAGATATGCTCACACACTACACATTCTCATGAATCTTGCAGAAATATCCCGTAAGAAAATACAGGTCTCAAATGTTTGTGTTACCTCCATTTCTTCAGACTCTGCCTTATTTTCAGGTTGGGCCTGCTGTTGTTCTTCAGTCTTTTGTTGCTCTTCCTGGTCTACTTGCATCTTCTGAAATTCATAAAGAGATCCAATTTGACATATGGAATAACGCATACACAGATCATTGCTTCAGTTCCTAGGCTGCTCACCCCACTTATACCTAACGCTCTTCATGCAAAAGCAGCAGAGTGAAAACTGGAATCTCGAGGCATAAATTATAAGCTTCTAGTCTTTACTTAGGCAAGCAACAGCTCCACCATTAAGAATTTCATCTTATACCTCACAGTCCTGGTTTCAAGAGAACTGTCACTGGCATAGCATACTTCAATTAGTACTTAATCACATTTTTGTATTTTAGTTGCTGGACATATCTAAATCCCGACACAAGTCCCAGAACTTGGCCAATTGTGCTTCCCCAGTTTTCTAAGTAGCTAAGAGCAATGAAGTCTATTACCTCTTCCTCTTTTGCATGCTGATCTGTTTCCATAGGCTCTTCATTCTCATCAGATTTATGAACCTCCACTAATGATGCACTTGAAACACTGAAGATACCATGGATATTTACTCTAACTTTGACTTTCACTTTTGAACTGGAGCCATCTGTTTGAGGAGTGACCTTCTGAACCAAGAAGTGAGCTAAACAATCCCAGAGAGAAAAAAACCATATCATTTGATTAACTTAATCACTGAAGGTAAAGTAAAACCTGACTGTTGCTGACAACAGATCACTGCAATACACTCAGAGGATATCAAATCCTACTCAAGTCAAACAATTCAGTTTACTCAGCAATGCTACAGTACACGGCTATTAGAAACTCTCTATGGTATGCTGTAAAAGCTGCTGTTACTGGTATCCAAGTAAAAGACTGCACAATTCTGAGTACGCCCCTCAGGTTTGCTCCAGCATCAGGATACTCTTTGTTTAGCCTATGTGTCCATAAACTTCATGTTACTCCACTCATTTTACTGTAGATCCATGACTTTGGAAACCTGTCTCTACAGCTAAGTTACACTTTCCAGACTATTAATAAAACTTGAAACTACAGAATGGTCTTAACCTATAGCAGGATCTGGGTAAGGCAACTCCTTGGGAGAGCTGTAGTACGCCTCAAGAGTAAAAGGTTCCTTTCTGTAGAATGTGAGGACCTTAGAAAACGGAGCAGCATGGTTCTTGGGAAAGACCTCACAGTCACTGTAAGAGAAAACAGAGCATTTGTTCAGTATGCAAGATAATGCATCTGATAAAGTCAGCAAAACTTTTCTAGATACTCCTATACCTTAAGAAGAAGCTTCTATTAAGTAGTAACAGAAGAGTCTCCTAACCTCTTAAGTTAAATAAGGCCAATAGCCATACAGGAAGTGCCAAACTGCCATCCATCCTTGGTTGTTTTCTACTGTTATTATCGTCAGAAAAAGTATCAAAATTTGAATTGTCAAGTGGCCACTGTTCTAAGTGTTATTTAAAACTAAATTATGACAACTAGAATAAGCGGTATGTAATCATGCAAGAAGATTGAAATTTTTTTTTTACCTTAACCCTTCCTCTGCTGGTGAATTCCATCGTAAAGAAATAGGATACAGTATCAAATCTGTGATAGAAAATTCTCTCACTTTGAAAGCCGGGGATAAAATAGCACACTGAAAGAGCACAAGAGTCATATTACAAACATTCAAACTTCAGGTGAATAGCCATTTAATTCAGCAAGTATCTATTTATATTGCTTAATATGTAAATTTACTCTAGGTCAAGGAAGACTAATACTGATGGGCTTGGGACCTGCATAATAAGCACTGGAAGCTCATATGTACCCTTCCTTTTCAGGAAGCTGTCATAATCTGTTCACTCTGAAATGGAAATACACAGTTTTAGAGTCATCATATTGTTTGGTTTGCTATGGTTAGGCTACTAAATTGTTTTTTAGTGCTGACATAAGATCTCAGAAAACCTCAGTTATAGCTACTTTTTAGAGTGACCCAGTACCAGGCTTTTTGCATACTGTAACACAAAATTCTCTTTTTAAGCAGATTCCAATAGCTAGTTTGTACCACTGAGCTTACTAGTGTAATTAAATACCTGGAGAGAAGAAGTGACATGATCAGAGCTAAAGTAAGGTGCATTCAAGAGATGGTAGCACTAGTAACTATGGAATATTTACTACTGCTTAAGCCATTCAGTCGTCACCAATTCCAGCTTGGGGTGATAGATTTCCATTAGCAAAAACCTAAGCCTTCATTTCCATCCATGTTATTAAGCAATTACCATATCACAAGTTTCAGCAGTACTGTAAGAAATTTTCCCCTGTTTAACTGAGGTCCCCCCAGAAGAGAAAACATCCTATGAGCTTTACCAGATTCTCAGTTTCCAACCACAGCAGAACCAGAGTGTGTGTTTCACTTCAGCAAGCTACAATGATCCACTGATTTGGCAAACAGCACAAAGGAATCACTTAAAATTGCTATTCTCATTCTTCCAACTGCTTTCCTGAAGCTTATTCAAATCCATTCTATGATACACACGAAGTATCCTTCATGTTACCTGTGGACTCTGGCTCAAGTATTTATGGATTTCAATAAAAAATACTCACAGCTAAAACAAAGAGCACTTGTTACCTGCAACGCACAACCTCGTGCAACAGCCTCATCTGCATTCAAAGTTGTACTGACTTCTTTGCCAAAAAATTTACTGATCTTCTCTTTTACAGCAGGAATTCTTGTGGTACCACCAACTATCTCTACTGCATAAATATCCTCCTTCTTTAACTCTAGAAAGGAGTCAGACATTAGTTTTTATAAATTAAATGTTTGTTTTACATTAATATGCCGACATTAAAAAGTATAAGTTTTACTAGACCAACTATTATTTTGAGCTTGTTCTCCAAGCAATAAGAATTTCAGAACTTAGCTTGTGCAAAAAAGTTTTAAAAAGCTTTTAACTAAGCAAGACATTGTTAGCTGTGCTCAATCCGCTTGTCAACACCCACAGGGAGCTTACATTATGGGGGTCTCTCTTCTGCATGCCAAATACAAAATGCATATACACTTACTGGCTTGCTCCAGCACACTGCGAAGGGGTGGTTCTATCCTTGCAAGGAGTCCATCACACATCTCTAAAAATTTGCTTCTGTTGGAAGAAGCCATAAACAAAGCTATAGTATTTGCAGTATTAGCTTGCTTATGGTACACAACAGGATGTCAGAATTGAAAGAATGTCATTTTAACTATGTACTGCAGGGTTTTCTCTCCCCTGATCCTAGTTTTACAGTCATTTAGCACATTCTCCCAAACTTGATTCTAGTGATCTGGCACACCTGCAACACCGACAGCCCTCCCTCCTAACTCAAGGCCACTGACCAGTCTCTAAACATTAACATTTTGAGCAGCAACCCTGCATCTGTTGTTCTCAGATTTCCCACCCCCCTCCAGTCCCAAGAACTAGTACTTTATACTAAGTTTTTCTTGACTGAAGCGACTTGAATGAGGGGACTCTAAAGCTTACCTTTGTAAAAGTATAACATTACCTGTTCATTGTTCCAGAGACATCTATGTCATTCATGAAGCATTCTATGTTCATCGGGAGATCAGAGGCATTAGCGCTCATCAATTTTTTCAGTTTTTCACATTCCTGGTATAGCCTCAACAACGCACGAATCTTTGACTTTATGTCTAGTTTATATTTCTTTCCAAATTCTTCACAAAAGTATTCAACTAACATCTCATCAAACTTCCTGCCTCCAAGTGTTGTATCAAATGATGTAGCAAGAACCTTAAAAAAATTGAACTCTTCAGTAACAGTGCAATTTGTTGTTACTTCACTGAAGCCACTTAGCAGTTAATGTCAAAGCATTTCTTTCTTTCAAATATAGTCCAACTTTAAATTAAAGCAAGTATCACAACATTACTACAGAGGAAGAATTATACTGGTGCAGCCACAACAGAAAAAATTCTGGTACAGCTCATTTTTATTCTGCCCTTGCCATCACCTGTAATGAGTTTCTTTTGATGAGCCTTGCCTAGAAGTTTAACCCATCCCAAACAATAAAGCTACATCCCATACTCATCCTTCATATTTCACAGATACTGCTGGCAAGAATTAAGCTATTGTACTTCAGAACAATCACATTACTAGCATCTGAGTTTGTTAATTGCAACTGCAGTAGTAGTTGTACACATCCTATGAGATGCTTTTTTTGGTAAAGCCTACCAAGTCTAAACCATGATTATCATATGCCTTTTGTAGCTGTTATCACACATATTCCAAATGCTGTTGGAAAAAACCCACCATTACCATGGACAAATTCTGGCAGCTACACAAATATTAGACCTCTTTGTGAATGGTAATTCATACACACAGCTGTTACAAGCTCAAGGAGAAACATCTGCCATCTCAAGTGTTAAAAAGCAGCCTTGGGCACCCAGCCTTCCTGTAATGAGGTGACAGCTTTTAAAAGAACTTTAGGAAGGCAAGGCTTAGCAACACAATCTGTTCAGTAACTAGTACTGTAAGCAGACCATTAGTTTCCAAACTCTGCTTAGCCACTGTCAGTTTGAGTCATATCCCAGTTTAATATTTGATGCCTCATAAGGGTGGAACATGCTTGCACCAAGCTAAAAATAAAACATGAAGAGAATATATGTTGTTAACTCTTGCAAATAGGTGCTCATTTTTGATGAGAGAATTATCTGCAAAGAACATGTGTAGCCCATCCACCTCAGCTGATTTTACTCTTTAAACTTTTTTTAAAGGAAAAAAAAGTCAGTGAAGTATCACATTATTCTCAACACATCTTCAGATTGTTTGGTCTCCACACTTCTAACTGCCTTGCTATCCAGCTCTCTATTCTATACTCAGAAGTATCCCTTCTGTACTTCTACAGTTTCAAAGTTTAAAAGATAAATCGGAGAGAAACAAAGTAGGTTACGTTTCCTCACAAGAGGAAAAAACCCTACAACAGAACTAATGTATTCAGAACTCTTGCCTTCTCTTCTTTTCACTACCCCATGCTTTAGAAGTTGTGTTTGTTTCTCTAGCGGATTAAGAGAAAGTTATTGGAACTGCAAAGATCCAGACTGTAATTGTAAAAGGGTCAACTAAAAAAATGTTACTATTTGCTGGAGAACAGTAATGCTTTGGCAACTTACACTTAGAAGTTTACTGCAACTTGCTTAGCTTCCATTCACAGCTTAAAGCGCTTTAAAGTGGTTTTACTCTTTTACACAAGCACCACAGTGAGTGTTAAAAAAGCATTTGTCACTTACACCACTCTAGGAATGCCTGTTCTAATGCTAGATCTCATGACTGAACTAGAAAAGCAGCATCCAGTCAGATATGATAATTTCTGAACACATCATTTATTCCAGGTTTTTTATTCCTTGCCAAAGTCTGCTGATTAAGGCATGTTTGCTTCCTCCACATATTGCTCAAAAGCTCTCTAGTTCCCTGCCCTACTTCTAACTCCAAAGTACAATTTTCAGAATAAATCGAGCTGTCTGGGTGTGCTTATGTAAAGACAGGCAAGCTTGGCTGTCACAGGCCATGTATGTACTGATGAATATTTCTACTGGTAATTAAAATGGATGCATAACAGATTGTTTACTTTCAGTTTTCCTTTGTTGAATGCACAAACAGAAACTTGATATGCAGAATGCCCCATATCCACAAAAACAACATTCCGTGGCTTCTCTTCCAAGGCAGGCAGGTCTTGCTTATAGATCCCATATGCAAGGGCAACTACACAGAAACAGAGTCAAACAGTACAGTTAGGACTTTCAGTCTTGTAATTCCTTAAGAAACTAATGGTACATCAGTAAACAGCATTAGCATTTCATCTTACTTTCCAAGCTACAGAAACTGATCTCTCATTAAACAAAATTCCCAACGCTAAAGGAACATGGAAGAACATTAAGCAGTAGTACCTGCATTAGAACAGATAGCTAAGAAATATCTTTATGCCTCTGTAAAGCAATGAAAAAAAACCAGACCAGAGCTTAAGAAACTTTATGATCAACTAATCTATTTTACATTTACAAAACCAGCAGTAATTCCAGAGGGCACTGATCAGTGACAGATTAAAAACCCTTTTATCTAATAAAACTACAATACTAAGTGAGGGAAAGAAAGAAAAGTATTACCTGCAGTTGTTTCATTTATTAATCTCAGACAGTTGAGACCAGCAATCTGTGTAGCATCCATCACAGATCTCCTTTCTGCATCTGTGTAGAAAGAAGGAACCTGCAAGAAGGTCAATCAGATAACCAATATTAACATTTAGAAGAGCCATCTTTAGCAGATAGTTACAAGTGTGTCTAAAGAGTCAGTACAGAGCACAGCTGAGGTATCCTTCACATTCAGTGTGTTCATTTTGGTTGCAATAGAAAAAAAGCAAAGAAAACATTACATGAAGACAAAGTTACTTTTTGTCAATCTTTTTCCATTCTGTCTCACAAGCCACTCACTTTCAGAGCAGAGAACAAGAAAGAGATATCAAACATTATTTATGTTGCTAATCAGCAGCAATTTAAAGCATTTTACCATTAATGAAGTAAGTCTAGTTTTGGAGGACAGATGTCAGCAAGATTCAGTTTTAAACAGAAAAGACAGATACCTGAATATTCAAGTTTAATGGGCAATTTAATGCTGCAGTCTTTATGATACCAACCAAATATGTAAACTGAAGATTTATTTACCATCACATACTTACAGAAACAACACAATCAACTACAGGCTTCTTAAGCGCATTCTCAGCAGTCTCTTTTAATTTGGTAAGAAGCATTCCCGTCACCTGTTCAATAGTAAAGTTTCTTTCTTCTTCCATATACATAGCCTTCAAATAAAAATTGTGTACACACACATATTACACTACAGTAAAAACCACGCACTACAAGAAGAAACAGTCTTCACTAAAGGCAAGCTTAAAAAGTAATGCAGCTCTACACAACCTTCTCTGATAGCCTAGCTTGTGCACAGCAACTGAAAGAAGATAATCATAAACACTGGAACACACATTTAAGAATTCACATACACAAAGCTGCTCTGGACACAGGTTTGGGTTTTTTTAATCCCAATTACTACTAGAACAGTTTGTGTGGGACTAGCTTTGCAAGGCAGAGAAATTGTATAACTGTGCAAAATTAGTCTCACTTAACACCTGGAGAGACCATCTGCATTATTAGTCTTTTATTCCCTATTTAAGACTTTCCATTCACAAGAGAACAGAAACCACAGCAAGCAGATCCAAAATAAAGAGATAAAAGGAAACTTTATCAGTTTCCTCTGCTGGCTCTGTTTCAAATATGCCAGACTTACCTTGATGCCAGTTGAGCCTGTTGGCAGCTGGACAAGTTCATACGCAAGGCTTGCTTTTTCAGCTTGAACAAAGGGATCTGAGAATGCACGACCATGAAATCTTTTAAAACTTTGTACTGTATTCTTTGCATTTGAAATAACCTAGAGGAAAAGAAATCTTTAATACAACATGTCAGGGGAACATCTGAATTTCAGACAGAAGACAGAATTTTGTTCTCATGCTTTCCTCGCCAGAATATTTTTGTCATTTGTATCTTAATAGTATCAGGGCAGTTGCTAGAAGGCAGCTTCCCTCCGATTGCTCAGTAAAGTGTACCCTAGAAAACTGAGCCAAGATTCCGTCAAAAATTGATAAAAACAGCACTCAATTTTCATTGTGTATGCGCAGTACACTTTAAAAATGTTAGCAAAGTGTCTTTCCCATTTACCTGTTTCCTACCGCCCTACCTTTCTACTATGCTGCAGCCAGTAATTTAGCCAAACAGAACAAGCATATTGATGTAAACTCCAGTTCAGATTCATCACATGCATGTGACAGTCAACACATTCTCACAAAACAGGTCAAGGACCTCGTCATGAAGCTTTAAGTAGTCAGGAAGACCCCCAAGATGATACTGTCAGCTTGATTTAACTGACAAAAGGTAGATTGTCTTTTATTAATAGCAGAGATCAGTGCAAATGGAGAAGTGAAAAGTCACTATAGCTTGCTTTCATGTAGTGCAAGTAAACTTGTTTAATTCTTTCATTTATATTAGAGCAAGACACATACTGAAAAAAACCACAGTAATTGACAAAGCAGACAAGCACTGTACCATATAACATTTACCTGTTATTCAGGTTCAGTCAAGCATCTATTTCCTAAGTAACCTGGGTTTGATTTTCTGTAAGTTTAGTTTCTGCAGGACATACCTCATCTCTACTGGATCTCTGTATCAATGAATTTCTTTAAGCTAAGCAGACACTCAATTCCAGAAAAAACATCTGTATTTAGTTCTAGTACAGTTCTTCTGTTCTTGAATAACATGGTTGTGTCCAGTCATTTTTGTATTCTAGATAATGAATCTTCACACATCTCTAGGTATTTTAGGCTAAGAAAAACCAAGTGTTTGAATAGTCACTTCCTGTAGAGGACTTCAAAAAAAAATTATGTTTTATAGGGGTTTCACAGCAACACAAGATACGATACAGCAGGACCTAAATGTCATGAGCAGGACAAATCAGCTTAACTTCTTCTCAGTTCTTAAATCATATTTACCTACCTATACCAACAGAAACTCTAAGTATGAGCAAAAATGCCTAAGACAAATATTTAGGTTGTAATTCAACCACAAAGAGTCAAGAAAGCTATGTATATTTACACTCAAGTACCTCCTTTTCTGCCAAAATTATCCACTTAATGGAATTCTATAGAATGTAACCACATAAAAGCTATCGTAATGGAACAAGCTAAGGTAGGATGAAACACTGCTGCTTAGCTTTAGAATTTACATTTGCAACCTAAAAAAAATAGCATTCATCAGAATTTCTTAAGAAGCAAAAGGGGTTTTTGTACATTTCATTATGTACAATTATCAACCCTTAGATTTCTATCCAAGATGACAAAGCAGCATTACACGCAGAACAGCTGAATAAAGCTCAGCTGTTCATTACAGTTATGGAGACACTAGGAAGCCAGCTCAGAGACATTTGTAATCTTCATTGATAAAAAAATGCATTGTGCTAATCTGATTTTTTGACTACTAACGTTGCTTTTACCCAAACTATATGCTCACCTGACTTTTAGCTGCAGCACCAATCGAACGATTCTTGGGTCCAAAGGCTATACATGATCTATAATGAGAATAAAGTTTTCCAATCAGTGACTGGTAGAATTGCACTGCATATCTTTTTGTTAAAAAGTGTCAGTAATATTAGACTAGAGATATTTTAAACAGTATTTGGTCCATTACAAAAGTTCCTCACCCA
Source organism: Grus americana (assembly GCF_028858705.1). Taxonomy (NCBI): domain Eukaryota; kingdom Metazoa; phylum Chordata; class Aves; order Gruiformes; family Gruidae; genus Grus; species Grus americana. Next base: position 1,740,816 of record NC_072865.1, read on the forward strand.
CTACAATATATGCATGGAATGTTCTGTGAATTCTGGAAGGAAACGGGCACTCTAAGTTAAGTTAAAACAGCAAACTGCAGAACACTAAACCCAAAATTTATTCATGCTACTTCAAGTTTTACATCTAAGTAATAACCAAGTAGACACCCTTTATTTCAATTACCCATCTAAGCCACTCAAAGAAAAGGTGTTAGCTAATAATACAGGACACATTCAACTGTTCAGAAGAAATACATGAGGTAAATCAGATATTAAGAAAATCATTCCTACATGTCTGTACCAAATGCTAACTAAGCTTTTCAGTTTTAAAGCAAACCCTTCAAGAGCAGGAAGACAAAACCTGCAGAGAAAGATTAGTGTTTATGGGTTTTATCTGTACTCACTAAAATAATGTAATTATGGAAAGAAAAAATATCATACTTCACTATAACTACTTTGTGATAGCTTGCAGGTCTGAAAGAGATACAATAAAAAAATCCTCCTTTTGGAGAGGCTCCTAGATGTATTAAACTTATTGATTTACATATTTAAACTGCAAAAGCCCTAAAAAATTAAATCCAACCTTCTAATCCATGGTACTCATACCACTGAGGTAAACTTTGTGGGTTAGGGGAAATAGCATAATTAAGATCTGCTTGACTAATAGCAGTTATAGTGTGTTGTGTGACTAGTAAAGCCGCTCTCCATGCGGCAAGTCAAGAAACTGCTGTACAGCAGGGTTATGCCATAGGGCTGCCACAAGAAACAAATTCCAACTCAGCCTGAAGTTTAGAAATGGTCTTCCAAACAAACTATCAAAACCAGAATTGAAGACTATAGCAATATAATTGCATTTAGTTTTATCTTCTTCCAGTTTTAATAACTTAACAAATGAAACAAGGCCCACCCTAAAGCATATGTTGCAATAGAATTAACATTTCTGAATGAATCTGTTACTATTTGAAACAACTATTCAAGGGATTAGTTAACAAAAAGTGAAGAAGCTCTGTGCTGTGCAGACCCCAAGGCCCATATGAAGGGAACAGGAGCTGCAGAGTATACAGAAAAAAAGTCCAACAAGCCCCGAGCAGGAATATAGTTATTCATTTACTCTGGTCTCCAGAAAGGAATTAAGACATGAATTGGTGCTTTTCTTCTGGACAAAAAAACTAATCCAGCTATTTCACTGCTAAATTCACAAGCCATCAGCTCCCATTCACCACAAATCCACTAATGTAGATTACAGAACTCTTTAAATCTGCCAGTCTAAAATCTCAAGTTAGAAGTCTGTCTCAACACAAGGATACAGCACAGTAATCAAAAGATACAGGCCTCCATATTGTATGCTGGAATAAAACCTTTTACATGCATACAGCTTGACTTTGGAGACAAGTGCCTGTCTCCAAGGAGCTACGGCTGGACAGAGGGGATAGTTCTACTCTGCTCCTTCCTGTTCTGCCTGTCCAACCCTTCTCCCAAGTTAACCCTGGCTCCCAACTGGGCCACACAGGGACCCAGTGCAGGGGTAAATTAAGCTGGCAAGAGGGAGGGAAGGAAGAATTATCAGCCAGTTTCATTCCCTAAGTCTGTTCACCATGGGAACCAGGGTTAACCCATTAAATACAAATTATACTATTCAACTTTTTTTTAAAATCATGTAATAATGAACTATAGCATTTTAAGTAGAAACATAGTCATAGTGAAGGTCAGAGGCCTAATGAAGCAACTTAAGCAGAGTTTTGAACTTCCTTGACACACCTGCAAGCACTAATTCTTCACCCTTGCCCTCCCACCCACTTTCACTTCCTTGGAAGACATCCCCTGATAGAATATTTCTCTACACTGAAAAGCAGCACTAGCTTCATAACATCAGTTACAACTACTTCACTTAGATTAAGTCCCTTTATCCTTATGGAGACAATACAGCTATCTTACATTTACATTCCCCTCCCCCCTTTTTTTCTTTTACTAGCTTTCTCTCTACCACTTTTCCATTTTAAGAATATCATATTCAAAGACAAACATGTTTTACACTGCTTTTGGATGTACAAGTTCAAGTTTTAGAGGATTCTTGAAGAATCCAAGTACAGATCTGAAAGCAGATTCAGTGAGAATGTCATCTCTGCCACTGAACTAAGTACAATGTATTCAGTAGGGTTTATTAATACAAACGACTGCAATAACACATATCTGCTAATCCTTCCCAGAACTTGCATGTCATCATAGAAAACATAGTGTTTAACCCTGACCATGAGTCAATTCCTGAGGAAACCTGTCACAACACCTTGCATGACTTCCCCCAGAGCTCACTGTAAAGAGGTGCTAAGCATTGACTTTTTGAACCAGGCTTTCTGTTTCCAAGGCGGACACTGAAAAGTCATTAAGAACTTCTTTTAATAGATGTGTTTGCTTACAGAACAGTTTTCTGTATTCCCTCAGAGCAGTACTTGGAGATTAAGTCCTGTTAAGAACTCTACCATTTTCATTATACTAATTTTTTTCCAATTTCATTTCAGCCTTTCATAAGTGAATTATTTCCTGAAAGATGCATTGTGACAAACAGTTATATAGCTAATCTTCACTGAGTGAAATCTGTGTTCATATCTCAAGTATATAAGCAGAACTTTAACTCCCTGAGGGCCAGATACCCAGAGATCTTAGAAGACTGCTTTAAAATTCTTTACATTAAATATTTTCCTAGTACATCTAACCTTTAAACTTTCATTATTGAGAATACTTAAGGGACTAATGTACCAAATTAAAAGTTTCCTTCTCCATTTATTCATTGCTTAGAGACAGTAACAAGCAGACAGAGCTGAGGTATTGTCTAATGAGAAGCAAGGTCGTTTTACCCCTCTGGTCTTTTTAAAGAGAAGAATGTGAAGAATCATAAAAAAACTAAAGACAATCCAATTGTCTCACCAAGACAGCTATACACTTTATTATCTGCTTAAATTAAAGCTATATAGTAAGCTGTAGAAACATCTTTAAGACAGCTTTCCAAACAGTTCCCCTCCAGGTCCGATGCACTGGGACTTCCTTTTCCACTTTTATTTTGTAATTCATTCTTAGAGGAATTTTATCCCAATTATCTCTATCCTTCTTAGCAAGTTGCTTATTAGAAATAGACAATACACACTCTTCTTGAGAAATGTGTTGGGAGGACTATTTATATAATCTGAGATAGAACATACTACACACATTGTAAAGCTTAACACGCTTAAGACCAAGTCTACCAGCAAATTGCTCTATTAGTCAGTCCCCCTTTCAGGAAAGCAGATGCCTGAGACTGTACTGCCTATTCACATTCCACTTCCCCATCCCAATAACTTGTCAGTCTGGTGGCCAATACCCAAAATAAGTGCAATTTTTTCGAGAGCCCTAGCCGAACAAGGAAATGCCCAGGCTGAAGGGAAGGCTGCTAAGCAGCTTTCCTAAGTTTTGCCCCAACGCAGGCCAAGGAGCTCGCACAGAGCCAAGCACCAGCCACAGCATTCAACTCCTCGGTCCGGCCACACTGGGGGCAACAGGACTTGTGCTGCAGGAGAACACACAGGTACGCTGTTACATATGTAGGAAATTACGCTTTGTGACTTCCAGCAGTGAAAGATACGGTTGGTTTTTGTTATATTCACGGGTCCTATCCTTTTAATCAAAACCACAGCCCTGCTTTAGGGAGGACAAAGTGGTCACACCAACAAAAAGGAAAGGAGCGCTGAGGGTCACCCGGAACACCCCTCCACGCCTGCCGCACGGGATCTGCTCTTTCTTTGCGCACTTATTAAAAAGTCCGCTCCCCCCGACCCGCCGCGGTGGGAGGCGCAGCGCACCCCCCGACCCCCGCTCGCTTCGCTTCCCTTCCCGGCAGCGCCCCGCCACGGCCCCGCCGCACCGGGGCAGAACCGGGCCCAGCGGGCGCCTTCCCTTCAGCGGGCGGCGGCCGCCTCAGCCCCGCTCCTGAGCCCGGCGGCGGGAAAGCGGCGCGGCCCGCCCCGAGCCCCACTCACGGCGTGCTGCGGTCGCTGTACTCATTAGCGATGGTCTCGATGCCGCCGGCGCGGGCCACAGCCACATAGCAGCTCTGGAAACCCAAATCGATGCCCACCACCGACATAGCTACGACGGAGGGAAGGAACTGAGACGCCTGAGGAAGAGCGACTCGGCCCGTTTAAATGCGCGGCGGCGGCGGGCGCTGCCTCCTCGGGGCGGGGGGACTTCTCGAAAGATCCCGTCGGGCCGCCGCCGGGCGCAGCGCTGAGAAGAGGGGGGGAGCTCTCGCGAGACTGCCGCTGGGCGCTACCACGCAGGCGCGGGAGCACGCGGGGGCGGGGCTAGCTGTGCTCACGCCCCTCCTGGGGGGCGGGACTCCGCGGCGGCGGCGGCGGCGTCCTCGGCCGCCCCCCGTCCTTGGGCAGAAGTTGTTCTTTTGCGGAGTCTTGTAAGAATTGGAGAAATATGCGGTCAAGTCAGAACTTGGCAACACTGCAAAGGTCTTCGTGCTATTATTTCGAGTTTCAGGCTTTGAGAAGGCGTTCGTGGCTTTCTGTGCAAATAGAAAGGTCTTTTTATTTATTTTTTTTCCCCAGTGATGTAATCACCTGATTAGAACAGATGGGGCTTGAAGGAAAACAGCATGCCATGAGATTTAAAAAGAAAAAAAATAATCACAATATCTGAAAACACAGGTTTTACAGAAAATGACCTAAACGCCTCCCGAGCGATTATCTTTTGCTGTTAGGATATTGTCATTTTGTGCCCTACCAATTCAAGAGGACCACAGCGGTGATTTCTCCCAAAATTACAATGAAATCTCTTTCATCTTTCTCTATTTTAACACCCTTGAGTACTAAAGAAACGAAAGGAAGCCCTGCCGATGACGTTTGGTGGGTAGCTAAAGGGTGCGCTGATGCGTCCGCGTGTCATTCACGTACGCGTCTGCCGACTTTTACAGCAATAAGGGGTGAACCGTCACTTGCTGTTTTTTCCTCTGCAACACCGAACAGAAGGTCCAGGGATAAAACCACCACATCTAAAACATGCATATGCGCACACAGGAGTATTTAGTCCTCATTAAGCATTTCTGCATGTGGGGATTCCCGGGTAAAACACGGGAGACCTCCAGGGCTCGGCATGGCTGCGCTGAGCGATCCAACCCGTGTTCTGGTTGTTCTGACCTGCAGAAGAAAATCCAAGGCTGGATTTGTAGTTTCATAGTTTGAGAATGTGCTTAAAAGACAGTTTGTTTCCACCTATGCTACCGATAAAATTTAGCATAGGATAGCTTTATATCCAGCAGGATTTGCAGTACAGTCACGCTCTAATCAACACACAAAATTTTAATATATCTGCCTTCGGGGCTTGGGCCACTATCTCTGCATTATGTATGTTTTTCAGGGCAGCCTTTGGCCACCGAGTGCCTTTTCAGCGTGCTGAAGAAAAGTCCTTTTTAGGGATCAGGAATCTCTAAAAAGCTCAAAGATAGTAATAATAAAAAAAAATCCCTAAAGGCTCCAGCACATTCCGTAGTCCCAGAGGTTGGGAGCAGGTTGAGGGTGGACAAGGCTGGGCCAACTGCTCTGCTGGGAGGTAAGGGAGGGTTCTTCAGGGGAGCATTTTGGGAAGAAAGCACAAGGGATTGGCTGATTCATCCTAACACAAACCTAATTCTGATACTTACCTTACATTCATGACTGGTGTGAAACAATGTTTGGGAATGGTTTTAATTCTCAGATAAAAGGTGCCTAAAATACGGCAATGTGATGTGTTATAAATAGTGCATTTCCAAATTCCCAGCCCTATATTTAGTATCACTGCTCCTCATTTTAATGATACAGAAAACACATGGCAGAGAAATCCAATATTTAAAGCAGGAAGGACTCTTGCCCCAAAGACTGTTGAGTAGCCTCAGCCCCGCGTGTTTGCGATTCCTGGCAGCATGCTGAGTGACGCCGCTCTGGCAGCTGCTGGTGGGCTGGGAATTGCATCACGGTGCTAATGACAGAATAATAATGAAGTGTTTAACCTCCGACGTCCTTGAGCGTAGAGCGAGGTGCCAAGGAACGAAACCAGCCTGCTGCTCTGCCTGGAGAATATTGTACAACACAAACCCACGGCACAATGGACAGCGAGAAGGAACATCACCCAGTTTCGGTTTCCTCTTTTGTTTTTTGGGTTTTTTTTCACTTTCATTTTCCAAAGGAGAGACCCTGCCAGTGGGGGGGCCAGGGAGCCAAGAGCCTGGTGTTGGAGGGGATCTGTCTTGGAGCCCCACTGGGCTCCCACCAGCTGCTGGCCACGTCTGGCTGCTGCCACTGGGCTAGGACACGGCCCTGGGACCTCACCAAAGATGCTGCCTGTGGGGAGGGGAGGGAGGTGGGAGAGAGGGGCCCCGCCAACCCAAACTGGCCTGATCTGCACATGCAACCCCCTCAGCTGGGGGAAAAATAAATACATCAATTCAAAACCTGAGGTGTTGTGATGTAGTTGTCTCAAGTAGAACAGAATCCATGATTCTCCTCCCTCTCTATTTTCTGAACGTTTTTTCTTGTAAAAAATGAGACTTCTAATGTACAAAAGATGAAAAGACTGTAAGAAATATTTCCAGGAAATAATTAGGATTTGATGACAGCTGAAAGACACATAGCTTATCCTGAACTCTTGTAATACATATTCTTTAATAAGGCTTTATCACTTCTTCCCTGGTGAAGACTGATTTGCAGTAGAGAGCACAACTGTAAAATGAAACAGCAAAGTACCAGCTGGGGTAACTCAACTTACTGGACTTTACCTGTGAGTTTGACAGTGCTTGACTTTTGAAGGCATGATAAGTAGCTGATTCTATATATGCTTTTTTTTATTCTATGCATGCTTTTTTGATACTTTCCTCCCTTCTATAACTTCTGATGAATTCTGTTTGACTTCAGACTGGCTGTTCCTTTTGCCACAGATTTTTCACTTTCAACACATTATAAAAACAGTCATTGCTGAGGGCACTGAGAATCCTGCAGAAAACTGTGTGGGTCTCCCAGTACCAAGGCATTTACACTTAACTCAGTGAGCGTCCCTCGGCGGCGTCAGTACGGTGAAGCAGCCTCCTGCCCTGAGGCTGGAAGAAGCCATGCAGTGGATGGTTCCAGGAATGGTGCTGCGAGCCAGCTCGCCCTTCTCAGCTCTGTGCCTTGCAGCTGGGGGAGCGCTGCGGGCAACGTCCGCTCTTCTGCTCCCATATGGTCCTGTGTTTGACCAGCTATACACAGTTGACAAGGTTTGCATTCAGAAAGGAACTGGAGTAACAGAAGCATCTTTGTCTCATCTGAATCCAATTTCCAATACAGATATGCCCACTGAGATCAGACCTTGGTCAACATTTCTAGCCCTCGGTGTGGCAGTGATCTTTCCAAGTGGGAGTTCAGAACAAACCAGTGTTTGTTGTCTGCCTAGTTTGTATCAGCCTGAGATAACTGCTGTTAGAGAGTGACAATTACCCTCAGAAGAGTGATCTAAAACCACATGATACTCAAAAGGTAAATCTTAATTTCTTTATTGCTTATGTCAGCATCGAAAGCAAACTGGGAAGTGGAGCCTGCCTATGCCAATGTAGTGGGTAAAATGCAGAGAGAAGTGAAAAGTGAGAGGGGAAAAAGGAGATACAAAGAGTGGGAAGAAAAAATGTCTGGAATAATGCACAGCCTGATCTATAAGCACATTCTTCGGTTGCATGTCCGTCCATTCCCCGGTACAACGGTAAGGCGCTAAAGAAAGAAGAGGCACAAGTTTAGTTATCTGTTCTAACCCATGTGCCATGGTTTGGTACCCTCCACCCGCAGCACGGTGTGTTCAATCAGAGGTACGATTGACCTGGGCCCTGGAGCACACGGATGTGTGTCCCTGCCCGGCTGCAGCGCAGTCAAATGCCCCAGCGACTCTGCTGCTTCACGTTCCCTCGCCTGGCAAACAAATACAAACTCTTAGATCCAATAGAGAGGCAGAAAACTTTGCTGCAATTCTCTGCAGATGTTTAAGGAGCATGCCTACAGCATGCAGACTTGTTTCAAATGACTTCCAAGCTGGGATTTGTTTCATGGTGTCCCATATATAGGTCCTCTACTGGGGCGTGCGCCAAAGTCATTGGATTGTTTAAGTCTTTCTGTGTTAAACTGTCCATGAACTTTGGAAATTGAGTTAATACTGGCCTGGAATTGCCAAGAATTCATGAATTTGAAGTTCAGTGGTCTTCAGCTTTTAATTAACAGCGGTATTTATTATATTGTATTTTTAAAACTCTGTCATGGGATCTAATTATTCCAGAAGACCTGGACCATGAAAATCAAGAATAAATAAACCTGACGTGCTGGAAATTATGGGGAGAAATCTGCATGTTTATCATTGCTTTCACAAGCTTCCTAGCACATTTTCAAATTGGGTTTGCAGCACTGATGCATTTGTTTTTAACGGAGATGTATGACTAGAAGAAATGTCTTGGTACTTTAAGAAATATCAAAGCAAAATTCAACTATGAGGTAGCACAGCACCTTGCCACATTAATTTAAGGAAGTAATTTAATTTCTTACATCAAGATGGACTTTGTCTTCTTCTGAGCGAGTAACTTGCCATTTTCTTGTGCACTTAAATACATAATCTATGAATCCCGACCACACATAAATATTCCTTATTTAAACATACTGTGTTTGTCATTTTGAATATTGTGCATGTTGCTACTTAGCTGCTTATCAGTAAAGTGATAAATAGTTGAATACTTTTTGTTCTCTTTTCTCATCACAAACAGTAATTTTATTTTGAATTTAGGAGAAAGAGCCAGAAGAATAATCATCAAAAACGGGCTGTTAAAGATGCAGCTTGTCTCTTTTAAAATAGATGACAACTATTCTAAGAACAAAATGTCTCAGAAATCCTTAGACTTTTGAAGATAATGTAAACAAAACAGCAAAAGCATTAAAGTTTCATAATCGCATCATATGCTCAAGACTTTCAGTTATATATTTGATTATATATTTGAATTCATTTGATTATATATTTGATTATATATTTGAATTCAGTTATATATTTGATCCACAACTGCTATATATAAGAAAACATGAGTCAGAGAATGTATTCAAAATGTAATGATAATACGTGGCTTAAAACTCACGGCCATTTTTTAAAGAAGGAATAATTTGCTGTTGATATACTCAATACCATTTCACTGCTCTGAGCTGCAAACGGGTCTTCTGTAGTGTGGCAGGCATTACACATATGTAATCCTCAAAAACCATGGGTATAAAAAAATGAGGAAAAGACTGATGCATCGCTGTTCATTTGTATGCTATGGGTGATTTTGTCTGTTCTTCGAAGTATCCTCACCATGCTTTCCTTCAGTGGTTTACTTGTTCTGTGCCTTAGTCAGTCCAGATCTCAGTCTGCAGCCTCAAGACTTTCCCCAAACTTACTTCTCTGGGGAACTTCACCGATAAATCCTTGCCCGGCAGATTAAGCATCCTCCTTTTTCTATTAGCTGTATGTGAAATAGCTGACTTAAGGGGAAGTGTTCACATACTGCAAATCTGCAACTACAGTGGCCCCATGTCTTCAGGGTCTGATTACAGTGGCATGTCTCGCAATTCATTAATGCCAGGCAAATATGAAAACGAATATGGGCTTAAAATAAGTCCTTGCTGCTCTCTGTCCCTGACTATTCTTTGGGCTGCTGGAAATAGTCATTGTATGTCATCTAATGGGTGGGTCATCGTGCTATTCTGGGATATTCAAATAGAAATGGGCTTTGCAATCTCCTCAGCTGAGGGTATCTGGAGTATCGTGTTGCCCCGAACTCTGATATGAATCATACCACATATAACACAGTTCTCAGAAAATCCTACCACTCAGTGCTACAGAAGGTTACTCAGGACCCGTTCTCACCAGTGCAGTTATCTCAACAATTTGCAGTGATATATATGCTGAAAAGATAAATTTTCCTCTTATTCTGGTTTCCGTAGTTTTCCATCAAACTTGAAAGATAATTAGATTTCATGTGTTTAGAAATTCAGCCATCACAGCTACTGAAGTATCAGAACTGAATAATTGCCCACCGAACAAAACCTAAAACAACCAACCAAAAATTTCCCAAAGAAATGTAACAAAAGCAAATAGATAAAAGGAGGGAAAATGGATACAAGAAAAACAATATGGGAAAGTGATAGGCACTATAGCAACAAATGTGTAAGTCTAAAGAATATACAAATGTTTCCTGAAACAACTATTTGCTCCTGGATGTTGTGTATTATGCATACATCGTAATTGTATAATTAAGGCTAGTTCATAGTTTTGCATATACTTCCTAACATTGGAAATTAGTGCCTCAGGGAAGCCTGCCTGCGTGAACGGATTTTAAACAGGTAAGGTACTTCTCAGCTTGTTGGTTCATGAAATGTGGCAGCAAAATGTGAGAGGCTTTATTCAGACAGGTTGTGATTACGGTGTAAGCCTCCCCACTGAATTCTGGAGGTGCTGAACTGAGCTGCAAGTCCAGCAGAAAGAATTTTTAACATATTGATAAAGATGGTGTCATATAATTTCAAAATATGAAACAGTGGCTACATTAAAGAAAAAAAATTATCAATGCTACGTGTAAGTGTACACCCCTTCACAGAATGCAATGCTTTAGGAGAGAAATTTTAAACCCGTGATTAAGTTTTTTGATGTCACACAAAATTAGGAGCCATTATCAATGGAAAACTGCATGATCCTGATGACTGGAGTACTAAGACTGGAATGAAATTCAGTGGTACAAAGACTGAGGTCATGCACACGTGAACTAAGAGCAAAAAAAATCTGTTAGAAACTGGAAGCTCATCAGTAGGAAATAAAGGCAGAGGAGAGCGACTTGCACAGAACCTGGCTGATCAGAGGATGGCTGTGGGTGGAAAGTATTGTGCAAACATGAAGAAAAAAGTATCTTAAGATGCAAGAGGTATCTCCACCTGAGACAGGAAAGCGTTAGTGCCATTTGTATGTGGAGGAATACTAGGCTTAGTTCTTGTCACGCACATTCAAAAGTATTGAGTAGAGCCCCAGGAGGGACACTGTGATGGTCAGGGGAGCGGACAGTCGATATTACAGATGGAGATTGCCCTCGTATGAGTGGAATGAGTACAAAAGGGGATACAATCACTGCCTGTAAACACAATGGGGATGGGAATAAGTACTAAAGAACAGCTGACGTGAACAAATGGATAAACTGATCGCTAATAAATTAATTCAGAAATCAGGGGGATCCTGGAGCAATCAAGCTTTGGAAAGCCTGCTAAAGAGAGCTTGGAGGAAGAAAACAGTCAGCTTTAAAGATGAATCAGCATAGGTGTATAGATGGGATTCTGTGAAATGGTTCCACGATAACTGAAGTGGCAGTGGTACTCAGTCGGTAACTTTGAACTCTGTACTCCAAAAGTCCCAAAAGACTGAGGACTGAGACTGCTGTCACTCCTTGTCATGCCCTTCCCTGTGGCGCCTGTACTCGTACTGTTGACAAATACTGGAGTTCGGCCCTGTGAGCCCGTCTCAGAAGGGCAAAGGGCCGTGGCTGGGCACCGGATGGGAGCTCAGCCCCCATTTTCTCCATTCAGACTATCCACAAACCCCCTCAAACACATTTGGTCTGGGTGACAGCCTTCGCCTCTTGTCTCATTCGGGTTCAGACTGCCAGCCAGGCAGCACAGCTGCACCATCCCGAGCCCCTCTGCCTGCCGATGAGCCTCCTCTGTACACTGCGGTCTGCTGGCTGTCTGCCCAGGAAAGAAAAACATCTGAACTTATGCTAAATCGATTTAATGCATTCCAATGACATATTTAATGATGTAAGCTTCCACAAACTGCACACACAAATGACGTCCCTGCTACGTCGACGTGCTTTACGCTCCATCGGGAGACGTTTGTGATCTGTTGACACACAGAGATACTTAGTGTTCGCTGAAATGTGAGCTGAGGGTCTAAAAATAGGGCAGAGTTTTGTAGGCTGGAGCAGGGAGCAGTCACCCAGCAGGCACTCACCCAGGGTACTGTCCGAATAAACACCACCACAGTCCCTTAGCAACGCTACACCAGTGCTACCTGCCCTAGAAAAGGGGTGTTTGTCTCAAGTTCACAGATCATAAATTAAGTTCATTTAAATGCATTCTAATAATAAAGCCTATTTTTTACTTTTTATTTCAATGGGAACTGTGGCTGGGCACCCATATAGATTACAGAATTTTGGGGTGCATTATCCCTTTCAATTTATTTTTACAACAGCTGACCTAATGAAGACTAATCTGATCTGAGGCTCAAACAGCTTCCTTCACGTGAACACTAACTAGCGTGGCTATCGTTTTTCCTTCAACTTTCTGCACTGTCCTCTAATTGCCTGTTTATATGGTGGATACCAAAGGAGTCTGATATTATGCAAGCCTGGATTTTTAATACATAGAGCCAAGGTCTGCTCTTAGTTACCGATATAAATATTGAGTTTCTGCATCGATTTTACTAGAACAGACCTACATCCATACTGACACTAATTTTATATATTTCACAAGTATTTTTCTTTTGTCAGATCTTGCATTACCTGTTAAGTAATTGAAACAAATACTTTTTGTGACTCTGCTCAAAGAGGAGACCCTTTTCACCATGCAAATGTCGTGTCATAATACATTCAGCAATTCATACTGCAAGGAAAATACAGAAGAAGGAACAAGGGAACCCATCTTCCTTGGGAAGTTACAAGAGAGAGAAACATAACTGAAAGATTTTGAGTTTGTGTTGCTTTATTTTATGCCTAGGAAGGGATTCCCATATTTCTGCTTCTCACAAGCAAGTCATCTGAAATACCATGACAGACGGGATCTCACCTGGAGTTCCCTACCCTGATGTGCTGAAACACGCTGTGCTGAGGCCGCTTCACTGAAATCCACCAGTCAGCACAATGCGAGAAAACCATCATAGAAATGCTTGTTTCACTCGGCTGTTCTGGTTTTGCTTTTGTGATAAAGAGAAACGTTGGGATTTTATTCATTTTAGGTTGGCTGGTTTTTTTAAGGAAGTCTCTGTAGGTAGAGACGATATATTCTATTAGGCCAACCAGTGTCTGGAAAGGGTAGAAAAGCTTTGACAAAACCTTCCTTTACATATTTAAATTTGATTCAGTAACCCCTGGTGGATTCAGACCCAGCCAAAACGCGCAGCAGCCCAGCGCTGACCCAGACTTTCTGTTAAAGCACTTTCTGTCGGGTCCTGACGTAAAGCTCTGCCACCCCAGACACCCTGCCCTGCTCTTGGATTTCAGTCTGCAGCTCTACCACAGGTGTGGCATTGTTTCTTGTCAAGAATTAGGTTGTTATCTGGAAATTCAAACTCCAGGTGCCCTGGCAAATGAATTGCATCAGGAAAAGCTTTAGAGAAATAAAACCCGTTTTGGTAAGATCATTTCTTTCAGACATTTTATTCCATAGGCAGTGTCAAAGTTTTTACTTTTTGTCCTGAATCAGGAAACACTGAAAGCAGAACAAAAGACTTGCCAGTATCTCAGGTTGCATCTACATTGCGACTGTAGTGCTATTTAGCAGTACCTGAGCCAAACTTAAAAGATCTGGTTTCTGTACCCAAAAGCTGTAACACAGAGTTTCACATGAGCTTGTTTCCTCTGCAGAGAAGCAAAGCAACCTGGCCAACTCTAATGTGTTACCTTAATGTACTACCCTGTGTAAACTTGCATTAACTGAAGGTACAACTGAGTGGAGGCAGGAAATCCTAGACAGGGAGTGATTCAAATCTATTGACTATGTTCCTTATCACGGAGATTTTTTTACAGCCTACAGTTTTGCCTGAATAAGGACCTTCTGTGTTTCTGCCTCTCACTTTTAGTTTTCTCCGATGCTGAAAATGCCAACAGCTCTACATACAGGAATTCGGTAGCCGGTGTGGGTTGTTTGTTTTGGTTGCTTTTTTTTGTTGGTTTGTTGTTTGGTTTTTTTGTTGATTTTTTAAATTATTATTATTTCTATGTCCAATTTGAATTGTGTTTTAATTTTCATTTTGGAAGACTGATCAGAGTTTTGGGTATCTGGCACTCTTGGCCAGCAGTCTTGGCAATGAAGTTTTAACCATTTGTTCATGGACTCAGTCCTTCCCAAGCCATGGAAAGAAAGCTCTGACAACATTTTTCCAGTTTCACGTATAGACCCTTATCAAAAAGTCTGACACCTTGGTTTCGTAAGTAATATGCTTGCACAGAAAAGTGCTGGGGGGTGGAAGCGTAGCGAGAAGGGTCTCGGGAGCTGACACAAGGCAGCTCAGTGTTGGTGCCACTGAACCTTCCGTACTTCCCCCATTTTCTTCTCCTGTGATGTCTGCATACCTCCTCCCCTTCCTGCCTAGAGGGAGGCACATATTGGAAAGTAATTTCCCTGCCCAGCATATTTAGAAACAGGTTAATGACACTGCAACTTTAAATAGCAACAGAATGTGAACAGCAGGATTTATGGGCACAGTCAGTTCATTGAGCAGCAGCAGCTCCCTGGAACCTGAGAGCGAAGCCAGCGCTGTGCAATGACTCTGCACATTAATCCGGGGAGTCTCAGAGTTGCGTCCTCTGCTGTGCTCATTAGCCCCATGGTGAATTACCTCTGAATGAAAGACTGGCTGGGAAACAGAGATGTCAGGCTGTAGGAACCTGATGACATTGAACTCACAAGAACACTTTCAAACTCCTCAGGCAGAAGGATTTGAAGTGGATTGTTCCAATAAAAGGTACATCTTTAATGACTCTGTGTAAGGAGAAGCTCACACGCTCCATGGAGTAATCTGACATGTGTCGGAAATCTTGCTATACCAGCAAATTTAGGAAACAGTCATTCTGCTGCATTATCATTAGAAGAGTTGCAGAGGTGCTAGAAGCACCAAATGTTGTTAGGTTGAGTGCAGATATTGCTATCAGTGTGTAATTTACTCCAAGATTTTAAGTGATACTGAGGTAAAAAAGGGATCAGCAGACAGGAATTTATTATAAATAGCTGCTCTTAGCTATTTTGCATTTTTGAGGAAATTTCTTAGTCAATCCTAAACCAGGAAATTCTTCAGTCTGACTTGCTCCATTGAAAGTGAGATGCCAGACATCAAAATTCAAATATTGAGGCCAAACTCTGCTGTGTTTATAACATACCAGCATCGCACATCAGAATTTAGCTAAGGTGCCAGATAGGATTAATCACAGGTTGCTGTGGAGCATCACCCAAAACAGGACAATGATTAGATACCGCGAGAAGTGCCAGATGTAGAAGAAAACATGATGCGTACAGGAATAGCCGCTAGCCTTAGACGTTTCAATAACAGAGTTTGGAGACAGGATCTACCAGAATATTCAACAATTAGTCACATGGTAATTAATCCCGATGAGTTGGAGTTGTCTAACAGAACCCCTCAGTACCTTACCTTCCCTGTCGGTATGTAACTGGTGCCATTGTACCCAGCAGATGTTGTTACCATCCCTGTTGTTGTAACTGTGACGTGACACACAGTGGGAAGGTCGGACTCGGGGATCTCCTGGCTTTGACTCGATCGAGGACCAGCAGAGGTGAAACACCTCTATGTCACATGCCTGCTCATTCAAGACCCGAGATACTCATCACCTGAAAGCATCAGATTTTTATTGCTGTATTATACATGACATATTTTTAGACATCTATTAATTGCTTAAAATATAAACTTGTATAGCCATCTGTTCTCACTACCGTTACATTCCTATTTTTTCTCCCCCGAATTCTGTTGTACTGTGTTCCCACTTTGCATTGTGTATGAGGTAAGTATGAGCTTTTCTCAGCAAGGGCTGCCTTTTACACTCTTTCTGCAGTTCCTCACACAGTAATGATCCAACTGGTACAGTTGGATTCTACTGAACTTAATATAATATGTATTCTTATTTTATATAATGAATGAATGCCACCAACTCACGAGAAGCACATTTTAAAGAGCTACATAGCTGATACTAAACCACTACAAATCGGTGACAGTTCATCTATTCCACTAAATGTAAATGTCCAGTGGAATGCCCACTTATTGCCTATCAATTGTCCCTCCGATAGTTCTGAATCGATACTGAAAATGGTTGGATATAAAGTACTTCCAGGATAGTAATAGCAGAAGTAATCACATTTCAGCATTAAAAATGTTTTCTTGAGGATTTTTGTCATGAAATTTAAGATACTATTTTAAAACTGATGCCATGAGATAACAATGAGTTTTGATAAAGCCAATACATGAAGCCAGATTCCTCGCTTCCCTGAATTCAGGATATTGGCTGCTCTATTTGTGCCAGCTGGCAAAGGTTCCCAAGGGGCTGCCTGCCAGGTATGTGCCGTCAGAATGCTCCAGCCGCTGCTACTCTTCTTTTTTTTCTATCCCTAGACCTCTCCTCCCATGCCAGAGACTATAAGGAGATGATATAGGAGCCAAAAATACAAGCTGCTGTTGGCATAGCTGGGAGAGACTACAGTCTCTTGGGCTGAATGGAGTGGGAGAAAGAATTTGCCTTACGATTCCTAGATACATCTGAACTGTATTTCCTTACAATCAAGTATAGAACACATTGGGACAACACGAACAGGACTTATAAGTATCCTCAAGCCCTGAGATTCATGTTTAATGGAGTACTGAGCCATGGTTATGTACCGTACCAGTAGCAGAATTAATCTTCTCAATTATACTGAGATTTCTTTTTCTGTCAGTGTGGGATGTAAAAATCTGACCTGCTAAAGATTAATATGTTAATAAATGCTTGCAACTTTTTAGGAGTGATAATGAGTTTAATTATTCCTTACTGAAATCTAGCTCTTTCTATCATTTTTTGGAGCCTTCATGTTATGAGCAGAGAGCTATCATCCTTCCCAACTTTGTCGCACAGCTCTTGAGAAGCTGTAGCAGGCTACCTGCAGCTACACTCAATTATTAATGTGGAACTATCCCAAAGTCGCCGGCGGTCAGGCCCGCTCGCTGGCTGAAGCAGCTCGACGTGGTGCCCTGCGGCAGGAGAGACCTGGAACAATGACCCGCCTCTTCCTCACCTCTCCAGCTCCCTTCTGCTGGCCGACATCCGCCATAAAGCCTTCAACAGCCGGCTTCCCCCAGCCACGCACACGGTCAGAGATGGGCTGTCTCAGTTACAGTCCGTTCCACTGCTGGTTTCGGGTATTTAAAACAATCCCTTCTAAGAAAAATTACAAGTTTTAAAGTGGGAGGCAGGTTCTTCTAACACTTTGACTGAAGGGAGAGAGAGAAGCAGCAGTTAGGCACTGACAGGGTGGGACGGCCGAGCCCGGCGGAGGGCTGCGTGGGGCCGGGCCGCCGAGGGCCGAGCACCCTGAGGAGACGCTGAGCACCGTGCCGTGGCGACCGAGCGCTGCGGGACTAGCAGAGCGGACAGCGGGGACCTGGCTGGACGAGGTGGAAACCGCAGAGATGAGGCGGCAGGAACGGGGACCGCGGGCCGCCCTGTGCCTCCCGGCGGGGCCGTGACAGACCCCACCGCGACCTGCAGCCTCCCGCCCCGCCAGTGCCATGGCAACGCGAGAGCAGGCGAGCCAGGGCGGAAAGTGCGGTCCTCCCAGAGCGTCCTCTCTGGCCACAGGAGAATTTCCTCTCTGTGACGGCCGCTCCGTCCCCCAATGGGAGCAGGCGGCGGAGGGCATGGCCCGGCATGCAGCGCGGCCCGCGCCTCACTTCCCGGCCTGGCCGCTAAGATGGCGACTCCCATGCACCGCCTTATCGCTCGGAGACAGGCGTGAGTGCAGCGGGCGGGCGGGAAGGGCCTTGCGGCGGAGCGGGGGTTTCCACAGGCGAGCCCGAGCGAGGGGGACCCTGCCGGGCAGCACCCTAAGGCGGCCGCTTGTAGGGAGAGGGCTGCGGAGGGGCAGCTGCGGGACCCGGAGGAGCGGGGCCGGGACAGGGCCGGGGGCGGCCCCCGCGAGTGGGGCCGTGGGGCCGTAGCGCTTTCTGAGGGCTCAGGGCCCCCCTCCTCGCAGGTGCTCTGCGTCCGAGGCAGAGTGCCGCTCGTCTGTAAGGAAACAGCTTTAAAGTACGGCTGGGGCGACCCGATTAGTGACATCGTTGCGGTGAAATGGTGGGAGTGAAAGGATTGTGGAAAAGGAGAGGAAGTCATCAAACTTTCGCTTCTGCTGTTAACACTAGTTAGCAGCGCTTTGGGAAGAGGCTACCTTACAGGTGTCGGCGTGCCATAGTTTTCAGTGAAGTGTGTAAGATCTTGTGATGCAGGCGTTTACTGATCTTCATTGTGGACTTTAAACAGATTAAAAAATAAGTTCTAGGTTCATGTTATGATCTGTTTACGGAACTATAAAAGAAGGGGGGGGGAACTCCAAACAAGCAATCTTTCTTCAGATATGGATATTGCATTTAAGTAATTCTCAATACCTGTTGTACTTTAACCCAGCCAGCAGCTAAAACAACCCCACAGCCATTCGCTCACTGTCCCCCAACAGTGGCATGGGGGAGAGAATTGGGACAAAAAAGGTAAAACTTGTGGGGTGAGATAATGACAGTTTAATAGGACAGAAAAGGAATGGCATAATAATGATAGTGATGATAAAAGTATATACAAAACAAGTGATGCACAGTGCAATTTCTCACCACCCAAAGCCAATGCTCAGCTAGTTCCTGAGCCGTGCCGCCTCCCAGCCACCCCCAGCTATATACAGAGCATGATGCCGAACAGTATGGAATATCTTTTTGGGTAGTGAGGTCAGCTGTCCTCGCTGTGTTCCCTCCCAGCTTCTTGGGCACCCTCCCCACCTTCTTGTTGGCAGGGCAGTATGAGAAGCTGAAAAGTCCTTGACTGCTTGACAACAACTGAAATTTTTGTGTGTTATCAACATTATTCTCATCCTCAATCCAAAACACAGCACTATATCCGCTGCTGGGAAGAAAATTAACTCTATCCCTGCTGAAACCAGGAATCTGATTGCCAAGCACCAAAATGAGGAAAAGCCAATATTTTTGCTTGTTGATGTTAAGTACAGCAAATGCCTGCGTTCACTCTCATGTATTACTTGTGCAGACTTTTCATTTGTTTGTTGGTTTGGATTATTTTTGTCTTCCTTAGAATAATTTATTTCTTGTGTTTTGATTTTTGGAGTGTGTTTGGGTTTTTGTCTGATCATAAGAGTTGGATAGAATATGGATGACTTCTGCATTCTCTGTCTTTTTTTTTTTTACTGATCAGTATAATTTCTTTCCTGTTTTCCAATGAAAACTAACTTGGAATGTCAAAGTACTTATGCAGTACTTGTTCTTTTAAGATGCTATTTTGTTCTGAGTCAAGGAATGATTTCTTACATTTCTTGTTATATTGCAATGTTCTTCATGGGTACATCTGCCAGCCTTGGCTTCTGGGTTGTGGCCATTGATCTCTGTTAAAAGGTTACTTCAGTCTTGTGCTTTTCATTAGTGTTAAGACTTGTTAGTGCTGATATGGTCTTTATAGATCTGTAGTTGTTGAGCTCTTCTGATCTGTTTTCCTGGTAATTACTTACATTGCTTCTAGGGCTTGATTTTACCATTTTAGCTTGCATAGAGTTGTCTGCCCAGGTCGTGTGAGTAGTACCAAAGCCCTGGAAATACTGAGATATATTATTGTTGCTTTAAACTGCCATTCTGTTCCAGCAGAGACAGTTCTGGGCTAATTTGGAGTACAAAACCAAAAAAGTGAATGTTTTTCTGTGTGGATGAAGAGGAGGGAGTATGGTTATTCTGCTTATGTGTAGCTCTTGTGGCAGAGCCAGAAATCCAAGGCAAAACAAAGTGAACCATTCAAAGAAGTTGGGGGTTTTTTTGCTCGTTACTAGATGTACTGCTTCGTGTTCAAGTCTGAGTTAATTGTGCAGCATAGGTTGCAATTTTAATTAGTTTTCTAGTGCTGATTTAGATTAGTATTTCTAAGGCTAGATTATGAAGCCAAATACTCTTTGTATTGAAAAAGGTGTGGATGTTCAGAACAAGATTCCCTTCAAGATATAGTAGAGCTGTCACAAAAGGTGATGGCTAGAGTTGAAAGAGAAGCAATTCCCACCTTGTGTTGAAAAGCAACACTCCTTTTGAGAGAAAAGTGCTCACTGCTAGTCTATCACTCTTCATGCTCTCTAAATACTAAATGAACAGTCTCGGAACCTCCTCAGCTGGAGCTGTTAATTTCAGATAGCTTAGACGGGCTGGCCTTGAAAAATTAGTGTTTTGGTGTTTGGAAAAATAATAGAAGGTGGAAATAAATTACAGCAGCTGCAGTGAACTGTACGGAAGCTACAAAGTCCTGATTTCAGTCCTGGCTCTAAAAGTAATTTGTGATTCTGACCTTGAGTGAGTCACTTGACTGCTGTACGAGTTTCCTTATTTGTAAAGGAGGAGGATGCCTGTGAGAAGATAGCAAAACAGCTTTTGCAAAGCTTCAGAATAGTGGAGTAAGAGCTAGAATATGAAAATATGAGTTGTCTTCCTTAACTTGCTTCTAAAAATGATCAAAGGATTTTACCACAGGATGAAAACTGAAATGTGGATGTGAAATGCTCACCAAATACTTCAGGTGTTTGGATGGTACAGAGTAGTAAGTGAAGTGTTTGATTTACATTGCGCAAAGAGAGCAACAATATGATTGGTCTTATGATAAACCTTGTGCCAGCCCTTAATGAATCTTAATAAATTCAAATAAGCCACAACTAAGATCATCTCTGATTTACCTGTTCAGAATCCTAGGCTGTCTGTGAGAATTTGGCAGTTTGGTACTTGTGTTAAATTCTAGGATGTGGAAATGAAGCTTCCTGCTTTTTGCTAACAGTGTTCTAAAACACGATTTCAGTTAGTTATCTGAAGCAAGCTAGAACCATAAGCAGTTTTTGGATAGTAACAAACTGTATGCAGCATAATCATTCCCAATAACTGTTGTATAATTCTACCCTATAATGCTAAAAGTTCTGCCAATTAAGTTGATCAAAATGTGATTTTGGTGATAGGATTAATCATTGTTCACTGACATGAATGGTCCTAGCAGCATTTTTCAAAATGCTCAGGTTGTTTACGATATTTGAAGGGAGTGGGAAATTGTGGAATCTTAAGAGTGAGGGAAGACTGCAAGGTAGGCTAACCAGCAGCTAGGGTAAAACTGAAAGGGAAATTCGGTGCAGTTGATGAGTGTGTTGACAGTTGATGTCAGTAGTTCAGGATTTGCTGCTTTAGCAGAAGAAGAGTTAAGCTGATGGTCTGGAATAGAGGCAAAGTGTCTCTTTGTTCTCTTTCATAAATAGTTGATATGGGAATGTTTTAATAAATGGAAATGTGTTTGCTTAAATTCTGTTACTGTTCTTGTCCTGATTTAAGATGTATAACAGCTAAAGCACCCATGAATGTCTGGTTTAATCATAACTACATAAACTGTTAAGAATCCGTATAATTAAAAAAAAAAATACTCTTTCAATAGGTAGAACAGACTTGGAATCAGTCACTTAAGTAATTCTGCATTTTTATAGGGAGGCAAACAAGCAGCATGTAAGATGTCAGAAATGTTTAGAGTTTGGACATTGGACATATGAATGTACAGGGAAGAGAAAATACCTGCACAGACCTTCAAGGACAGCTCAATTAGCGAAAATTCTTAAAGAAAAAGAGAAGCGACTATTACTGCAACAAAGGTAAGACTGGCAGAATGAAAATGTCTAGTTTATTAATGAAAAGGTAATTTTGTGGGTGGGAAAGATGGTGTCCCAGACCATTTTCTGTCATCTTTTCTTCCAGCCTGTGTGATGCTTGCTTAATATTAGAGCTGGTTTGTATGTTAGGTGGAGTATGTACACTCAGGTCCCACAAAATTAAAATGTTGTTCATTAACACCTGCTTGTCTGAAATACACTTAAACTTTTTTGAACTGTCTGAAACAAAAAAAGTGCACTAAGCCAAAGTTAAGATAGTTGGAGCCTTTTTTTTTGTAATGGAGTACTGTTTCCTGAATTCTTTGGTTACTTGATCTCATAGGTTTGTGTGCTAGTACAAGCAGGTATGTGTGAAGACTGCAAATGTATTTATAACAGAGAAGCAATTCTTTCACTTCTGTTTAGGTTTGCTGGTAGAGTGTGCAGTTAAAACCGGGTCTTCTGGATACGACCTGCCAGCAGGTCTGTGCCAGCACAACTCCTATACATGGTTCAGTATGAGCTGTGATGGTTAAATAGGTGAATGAGAGTTGGACTATCAGGTGGTTTTAACTCTCAAGCATAAAGTAAAAACATCTCACTGAATTGCACAATTGTTTCCCTTTTTGACATCTGAGGAAGTGAAAGATACCTGCAGCTAAACAGAAAAAATTAAGTAAAACTCTGCATGTGTAATGTGATTTCCTTTCCGCTTTGCTCTGAGTAGACTTTAATGCTTCCCCCAAGTTTAATAAGTGTTTTAACAAGCAGCTGCAGATGACAAAGAGAGAACTAGTGTGCTGCACTAGTTTTCCATGATATTCCTATTTGTGAGGGTCTCCATTCTGCCATTGCAACTCAGATTTAGTTATGGTGGCTGGAGAGTTGTTGCCTCAGCCACACCGAGGGACAGTATCGTTTACAGCCAGAACTGCTGAGGATTTGGAAACATACCCCCTGTTGCTGCCATTTGCAGCTCATTGTGTTGGCTGTAGGTCATCACTGCTGCCAGGATGTGAGTTATGGAAGAATGTTCACACCTTGTGCTCTGTTATCTTAATGGGGAAAGAAAATGGGTGGTGACCTCTGGCAGAGAGGTCTGGTTTGACTTAGTCAGCTGCGTCAACTGAGGCAGCAATAGGAATCAGAGTGCTGAAATGCTGACTTAAGTGGAAGCCCATTAGCTTGTATTGAGTGACATAAAGTGTTTGATTTTGAAATTAATTTTGATCCAATGAGTAGTTCTGAAGCAATTATAATCCCCTAGTAGTCTAGATATGAACTCAGGAGCGCTTAGGCTCTAAAACTTGCTCCATTTGGAGACAGACTTTGAAACAGTTCTGCAGAGACTCAAGATTTTTAAGACAAAGATTGAATTTAAGGCTCTTCCTTGTTCCTTTTCTACCCTATTTCTGTTGAATTCTACAGGTTATCGTTGGACGATAGTGAATTGAGGGCAAAATTGTTTGTTGCCTGGCTGTTGTGCTTGAGTCTGCATATAGGATAATTTTATAGAGTTACAGGCTTGTGCAGCGTCTGCCATGACTGGAGTTTTTTGAGTGTGTAACGGTCCGCAGTGCAGTCATCTCATAAAAGAAAGACTAAGTAATCCTTGATAGGAACAGTTTTTAATCCTGGTTAAACTGGGCTGGATTCATACTGGTTATATCATCATAAGCTCTCTGAAGCTCCTTAACTGTGCCATGAGGCATCCAATTCCTTAGATGCCAATGTCACACTTATTGCGTAGCTTGTTTTGGAAGGGTATTTCTTATCTGCAGAGAAGTTGGGTCTGCTACAGGTCTGCCTCAAAGTATTTGTATCATCATCTTTAAAGGTCTAATAATGAATCATTAACCAGAAGGCAAACATAGTCTAATAAGTTTAATATTTACTTTTTGACAGCCACTTACAAGATTTTTCAGCATTAACTCCTTTCAGCAGTTGTTCCAGGATCTATCTGTTTGTCCAGTATTGACCCTGTGATTCTGATGGACATCATGGAGGTTTTGCTTCCTGGTGTCAGTAAAGCCCACGGCTTGCCTATTCTAGAGTAGGAGTTGGGAGGGGAGGAATGGTGAGAAAATGCTCGTTCCTTAGTGATGTTGCTGCATTGAACCAAACCCAGGGTCTCCGAGTCTTATTTATGGTTCTGGAGACAGTGTGGTGCCACAGGGAAAACCACCAACTGCCATGAAAAAGATTTGTTTGACCTGTAGGGAACTGACCCCTCTAGCTGTGTGGTTCCAGAGAGTAGTGAACTCCTATACTTATCCATACATTAAACGCTAGAGGGAGGCCAAGACCCGTGCCCGGGTTACTCAAGGCTGAATTAGGTCCTGTCTTCTGAAACGTGCTTTGGGAGCTAATTCTGTTTACTCACAGGGATTTTCCTATCTGTGAAACACCTGGTTACCTATGGTGAGGGGATAAGGCCTCGAATATAAATATTAACAGCATTCAGAAGTCAGGAGGGATTATAATTTGGTTCAAAATCTGAATCTTCCTCTTGCCCACAGGAGATTGTGAGGAGTGTGGAAAACTCTTCTGTGCAACTATAATATTTTCATACCATATGCATGAAAATAAAAAATTGAAAAATCCTATTTTTCTGGCATACAGATGGCATTGAGTACTTTTATTGAAATATAGTATAGTTTACACTTAACACTTTTTTCTTTCTACCCTTTTCTGGAGTCTTTTTCAACACATGCTGCTGTCTGATTTCTAAATGAGATATATTTGCAGTTTTTGCTTTTATTTCTCTGTATTTAAGATGGCTTCCAAGTAATAGGTTTCAGTTGAGGATAAAGTATCCTGGTTTATGAAACAACGTACAACTTCCTCATAGATCAGTTGCACATTAAGCATGTTACAAGTATATGATGAGGGTCTACTTTAATCACACATGTACATTCCAGGTTGAATTATGTGCTATATATCTGCAGTGGATTGAGAAGAGCAGGTGATTGGTACATTTGACTGAAATAATTTTATTTTATTGTAAAAAAAAAAAAAAATCCAGAAGTGAAGACTGGTTTAAAAAGAAAATCTCCTAGTGTTTTGTTAAAAGAAACTTTCTTCTGTGTCATTTACAACTTCCTGTGAATGTATGAACACCTGGTAATCTGAAAGACAAATAGCTGGAAAGCATCAGTATAAATAGATTGTTCTGTGTCTTTTTGCACTTGAAAGAAATACGTGGTTAAAACTACAGACTAATTCAGTGTTTTACCCTTTGTTTCAATCAATTCAGTTATCGCTAAATATAGGCACACAGAACTTTTTTTTGTTATCCTTATGTCCTCTGTTTTTTCCATCCCAAAATGTTGTTGTCCATATAATATGAAGACTAAAGCATACTTAACACAGAAAATTATACGTGAATTGCTGCTGCTTTTTTATTTATTTTCCTCATTTGTAAGTATTGTTGTTTTTCTCGTTTGAATAGTGACTGGAAATAAATGCCAAATGAACTTTGGGTGGTGCGGCTCTCTGCCGGTGGGATGCCGGTGGGATACCAGTTTTCTAATATTAAACTCAGCTCCACTGTGCTACTATTTATTTAATTGTCCTACTGTATTAATCACAGCCATTGTTTTTCCCCCCCTTAATTAGCACTGGAGAAAGTACTGCAGAAAGGAAGACCAAGAAAAAAAGGTATGTGGGGAACAATGACAAGTTGTGCAGGTGTTTGTGTGTGATCTTGCACTGGGTATTGCGGCAGGCAATGTGGAAGGCGTGTGTGGGGAAAGTCAATATTGCAAATACAATTCTGATGTTACTGCTTTTAGCCTGTTACAGGCATTTGTACAAAGACGTTTGGAGAATTTCTACTCCTCCCTGTCCAAAAACTCTAAATTCTTTGTCCTCTGCTTTTTTCCCTACTGATTGTCCTATCTTTTACATGATCTTGCTTTAATAATAAAAATCTTCCTATTTCTGCCTCAAAGTTCAAGTGTATTTTAAACAATTGTGTGAATGGTGTACTGTTTTCCAGTTGGTAATCGCTCCACTTACCCATCTTGCTCTTCCTTTTGTTTTCATTCCCTTCTCCTAGCTCCTAGCAGCTGTGTCTCCCAGAAGCTTTGTCTATTTGTCTAGAGAATGAAACAAAGCATCTTAAAAAAAAAAAACAAACCCACAACCCCAAAACCAAACAAAAAACCCCCCAATCCCAGACTAAAACAAAATTCAGGAAATACCCCCAAGTACTAATTTGAGGCAAGAACTCTTTCTCCTTTATTTCTACTTCACTTTGCAGTAACATTTATGTGGGAATTCGCTTCTGTCTTTTAGCAAAACCCTTTCAGGATCAGCGGGAACCCTGGCTGTAGTACTCCTGCTAATCTGGTCCCGACTTTTTCTTATGGGGGATGTCTGACCGGTAATCGCCTCATTATCTCTTCGCATTTAGCTGACTGTTCTCTGTCTCTAAATCTAATCTAAAAACAGTTTTTGGAAGATTTGTTAAGACCAGGCCTTTTCCTTTAAATAAGCCACAGCAGTTTTTTAAAACACACCTTTATTTTAGGCTGTCGTGTGGAATGTGGCTTTATTGGAATGCTTCTTGGTGAGAGTCTTCGTTCTACTATCAGAATGTGTTTTATCAAAGGCTCCTTTCTCAGTGTCCATTTACTGTTTGAGTTACATGGGACCAGTGAGATTGTAAATTAACTGATGTCTGAACAATGTAGTTCAAACCTCTTCCTTCCTCAGCTTTCTCATATGCTGCAGTCTTCTACTTGGCGTAATGATTTTCAGAGTATTTGAGCTCTAAACTAATGCAAAACCAAAAAGAGCAAAAGGATTTATGGGAGAGGGGGTGGATGGTCACTTTTTCCTTAAAATTTTAAAACTCTTCTAGGTTTAAATTGTTATCTTGCTTTTATGCAAGCACCAAATCCATCAATATAAATTACTTTCCAGATCATTTGCTAGTTATATTTTTATTATGATACAGGAAGAATTAAATGCAGAAAATTGAGCAAAGTGTTACCATTGAATATGTAAGTTCCAGATTAAAAAAAAAAATTGCAAAAGTTAGGGTTCTGGCAGAAGTGAGCACTAACCTTTTACATACTGTATGTTTGTTTTGATATAAACAGTAATAAGCAGGCTACAGGCTTAACCAGAAAAACAGGAACAGGCAAACCAGCGGTTGTACAATCTTATGACCTCAGGTGACACAGAGCTGTATTCTGGATGCACGTTGCCTTCAACGTTCCCATGCGGCATACTTTAGTTGAAAGCCCACTTCGTGCTTGGATCACATGCTACTTAAATCTACCTGTCTGAAGGGTAAAATCATGTCTTGATTCACTTCTTTCTTCAGGCACCCAGCTGTGATTGTGCCCAAAACTGTAGATTTGATCTAAGTAGCAAGTTTAAAATCACCTGGGGTTGTTTGACAATTGCAATAGGATTAGAAAGGACAAAAAGTCTCAGAGAGGGCTGATAGCATGTGTTACAATCATACAAGATAGTAACATTTGTGAACTTGTTCTGAGGAGAATGAGTGCTTCTCTGCTGGAGAAATCTTGTGGTTTTACAGTGGTGTAGTAGACCCAAAGATCTTCGATCTACCAGTCTATAACATCTGGGCTGTCACATCACCTAATTAGGACAAGGCGAAGTAGTGAATTTTACTTGCTCCCATCTCCATCCTCCTGTAACCACCAACAGGCCACATATTGCATCACCCAGTAACAAGTATCTGCTTGTTTCTTCTCTCTTCAATCTACTATGGCTTTCCTTTAGGAGAAGCAGTATTATGTTCTGATGTTTCTCTGAGTGGATTTCAGATTATAACCTAAATAATGGAGGTCCATGGACTGCTCCTATGGATTCTGTGCAAGGTGATTAGGAAAAGAAAGCTCAGTCAAAGTTGTTGTTCAGAGGATCCTCTGACTGATTCTCATCCATCTAAATGGGTTTGTACATTTTAATGAAGCTGTTTTGATTTAAACTACTAGTTCCCTTTTTTTGTTGTTTTCTCATCTTAAGACTAGTTTTTCATAATCATTAAGTCTGTATTTAACCAGCCCTTATGGATTTATCTGTAATAAATAGCCATTGTGTCTGCATGCACAGCGATAACAGACTACAGATATTATAAAAACATCAGTGGTTTCATAGCTTAATGCATGCTTCCAGATTTGTCAGCTGACATGACCATGGCTGATATGATGAAAAAACATTGCTCTTTCTCTAATAGCCTTAACATTGGCATTTCCTGAGTTGTAATATTTAAGCAAACCCTCTGATAAAAAACTACTACGTTAATTTTCTAATGGAAAGAAGATTCTGCGTTATTATATCTAACATTTTTGGATGCTGTTTGGTTGACTTGGTGGGAAGCAGGGTGAATTAATATCTTTACACTTTGGAGAAGGATCTATGGGAGAATTAAATTGTACTTTCTTGGAATTCATATTGCCTTACATAATCAGAGACCTTGATCTGGAAAAATGCTGCCTCAGTAAGGGCTAAACATGAAAAAAAAATTGCAGAGGATACAGATATCTACTTTTCTATGTTCATAATTCTGTCTTTACCTTGGACTCCTTGTCTTTACCACTCCTTGTCTTCCATTCTGAAGATATAAGCATCCTGTAGTGGCAGGTAATTTGGGGTCTCTTGCCATGAGTAATCTAAGAATAGTTTCTGTTGGGTACAATTCTGACATTTGTGAAATCGCTGATGAAACTTCCACCGATTTTGACATTGCCAAAATTTCCCCTCTTATTACAGTGGTGTGCTGGTGCTGGCACCAAAAAATTATCTTTGATCATTTTTCCCCAAGGCTTTAGTAATACAGGACATTCATGCTTCTCCTGCAGCCTTGTTCTTCTATTTAGCCACGTCAGTAGACATTCCTCATTACTGTGAACAAGATGCTTGCCAGCTTTCAAACTTAACCTTTTTCTGCAGTCCTGTTTGGGCTTACCTCATGTAAGCGGTGTCACTCTGCTGCTGCTCAAGGGGCCAAAATGCATTTGTTCAGAATTGGGGGAGAGAAACAGGGATTTGTCTAGATTGTCAGGCCTGGAAATTTTCAGACCAAATAATTGATCTTTGGATTACAGCACAGTACAAAGAACACTGTGTATTGAATGCTGTCTCTAGCAGGCCTGTTCTCATCTGTGTATTTGTTTTCTTTCAGATCTAAAAGCGTCACCAGTTCCAGCAGCAGTAGCAGTGCCAGTTCGGCTAGCGATTCCTCATCTGACAGTGAAGATTCTTCTACCTCCTCTTCATCTGATGACAGTGACAGTGATGAGAGCTCCTCTACTTCCTCATCTTCTCCATCCTCGAGTAGTACTTCCTCTTCTTCAGAGTTCGAATCAGATTCTAGTTCCTCCAGCAGTAGCAGCAGCAGCACAGACAGTAGCTCTGATGATGAGCCACCAAAGAAAAAGAAGAAGAAATAGTGCGGTACAGTGTAGAACTATTGTTCAGTGAATGATAACACTCTTCAAAGATGTTTTGAGCACATGGTTGCCAAACAGTTTAACTGGTCAACATTTCTACTGCTAAAACTTTCTAAATGTTTTGCATAGTTGTTCATAGGACATGAAAGGTATTAAATGGCACGTGAGACTTACTGAAAGAGTATTTTTGTGGTTTATCCTTTTATGGAAAATTTTACTTTTTTAGTTCAAAAATCTATCATCAGATTTGTTTATATGAGCTAAGGTCCAGTAACCTGGATGTTTACATGCTGGAAAGCAAAAGCTTTTTATCACAGATAATGCTGTGCGTCATATGCTAGTACTCTGTTTATGACAGCTTCACTTACATTTAGAAAATCCTCTAAACTATTAGAAGCAAAAGTTTTACCCTGCTGGCTGTAGAGCACTGTCATTGTTGAAACTGAATGCACAATGTTGCACACAGAGGGCCTTCCATCTCACTGTTAACAAATGTATTATATGCTGCTGAGCTTTTTTTCTGATGGCTTTTCCTGATGCTTCCAGGTCGAGTCTTAACTGCAACATAAAACTTTAAATAGTGTTCATTTGTTAATGATCAGTATACTACTTGTACTGTACAGAGGCTTTAGTCTTTTCAACTCGCCCGTTTCCTTAGCTCATGCATTTGTAGTATTTTCTGAGACACAAAGTGTCTTTCGCAGCGGTGTCTGTAAGAAAGAGGAAAAGTGCACAGTGGAAGAATTATGACTGATGCTGCTTAGGAGTTTCATCTTTGTGCCTTTTTTTGTAAATTAAATGTATCCTAGTGTGAGAAGGGCTTGAGTGGGTGTTTTCCAGAACTCCATTAGCTTTCCATACAGAATACGGTCAGTAGAATGAGAGAAATAGCAGTAACAAACGAAAATGGGCACTATTTTCAAGGAGATAGGAAAAAGGCTATTTTCACTGGCTGCTCAGTAAGAAAAGGAGTCGCCTTTAAATAGAGGTCCCAAAGGAAAGTGTTTCCCTTCTGATATTTTTGCAAAAAATGGTTGCATAATGCAAGATTACCAATCCGTGTTGTTGGGCACACAGTGACTGGCGTTATAGTCTGCGGTATAATCAGTCCCTTATTTTTATGTAAGAGCGTGTACGTGTTTGTGAAAATCAGGCATGGGAGAAGCAAGTTAGTGCAAAAAAACCAAACCCAACAAAAGCAAAATCCAAACATACTGCAGAACAAGTATTGCTGGTTGCAAATTGGAAGTTATTTGTTCTTTTGGTGAATTGAAGCAGTTGGCATTAGTATTTTAATTTGTGATGCAGTCTCCTAAATTTCTTATTGTTGGAGTACCCTTTTTTGGGGAGGAGGCATCACATGTGGAAGAATTCTTGAATATCTTGGTTTAGGTAAAATATAGTAACTAAACTATTTTTTATATTTTTATGGAGAAAGTAGTGTGTAGAATTAATTTTGAATAAACTGTGCTTATTTAAATGTTTGAAAATATGTATGTTGTGTGTGTGTTAGTCTGTAATCATTATTGTGTTTTACAGAACACTCTGCAGACTGTAAATAAAATTACCAGAAAATTGTTTAAGTCTTCTTGAGTGAATGTACCATTTAATGGGAAAGTTAATAAATTATTAAACAGTAGTTGCTACATTCATGCTTGCTGCAAATCCAAATGCAAGTGCTGTATAATAGTTAAGGAGATGTGTGGAAGCCCTTTGGAATATGGGAATTTTTAAGCGCATCGCAGCAGTTCCAGCAGGCCCCACGTGATGACTGGAGCGAGTGTGGTGGCGAATTTGCTGTCGGGGACCTCGTCGTCCTGTGGGTGCTGCTGGAAGGGGTGCGGAGCCCACCAGGTTGCAGGTCCCACGCTACAAGGGATATAGGCTTTAGTTCAGTGGGCGCTGGGCTGGGCGGCAGCGTGGACGTGCAGGGGGTTGTGGTGAGGAACAGGCGGTCCTGCAGAAGGGAGAGGATGGGGATGGAGGTTTGGCTGCCTTGGCCGTCCCCTTAAGACCATCTTGTACGTTTGTTTCTTTAACGCTGCTGGTGTTTGTGCATAGATGGTTTCGCCAGAAGTGCACTGCTTCTTACAGACGTATATTCCCCCTGTTAAGTTGTCTCTACCTAGAAAAGAGAAGTTTAAGATTCTCGGACAACTAATTACAAAAGTTGGTCATTGAATTCAGAGGGCTGGTCTCTTGGACATCTGTTGATGTTTGGTGTCTACAGCCAGGCGAATTGGGTCCATTCACAAAGGCAAAAGGAAACACTTGCGTATGTTGGGTTCTGTCAGCAGGAGCTGGGATAAGGCAACAGAATTACAGATGATACTAAAGAACCTTAATTTAATTTCTGCTCTGCTGTTGGCTCGTGAGTGGAGATTCAGAGAGATGGCTTGCTGCTCTTACTGGCTGGCTGATACTGCCAACTGCTGATTTAACTCTGACACCAACCATGAATCCCTCTGTACTCAGAATTTTAAAAAAATGTTTAATTTCGGAGTCAATATTTTTGTTGGGTTTTTTACATTGCCCTTTCTGTTTAACTTGTCTCTAAATATTCTTATTTTACAGAGTAAAACCCACCAGCCTGTCAAGAGCCTTGCCAGTTCATCTTTCACTAGATCCCATCCTGATTTCTTACTGGATGCTTTGATTCAAACTTTTTTCAATGGGAAAGGTATTTCTTTAATTAACTGCCTTCCAAAGCTCTAGGTTAAGTACAAAAGATCATTAACGTAAAAAAAAAGCCCGAAAAAACAAAAAAATCCCCACTAACTAGGAATTATGTTTACTAAGCAGTTACGTGACACTTGTGTGGCTCTGAACAACCTCAATTTAATCCTTCCAATTACAAGTAAAGCTGCCATTGCTAATTGAGGGGAAGCGATTGATGCAGTCTGGTAGAAGAACAGCCTGGGGAAGAGGCATGGCATTGCAAGGGGAAACACTGCGAACTGAGGGGAGAGCAGAAGGGAGAGACAACCTGATCTTCTAGTCCAGGCCTTTATTAAATCCGACATCTGTCAGCCAGGAACAGGTTTTTGGGTGCCCTCAATGAAATTGCATTATACAGTCTCTTGTGGATTGATGGATTGATTTTTTTATTATTTTTTTTTAAGGGAGGAGTCCTTAATAAATAGGACTTTTGGTATCAAATGGATTTGCTTTATAAAGAAACGATTCAACATCCCTTAGCTCCATGGGTTTAATTGGCTTTATGAAATTATATTTATCCAAGCTCTGCCTTTAAGCAGGCAGCGAGACTTCAGTTGTGTCTGACGCAGGTCTCCACAGCCTAATTTTGTTAATCGAGGTGCGTAAGAGGGGGGGTGTGTGTAATACAAACCATGACACCAGAATGTAAGTTTGACTTTTGAGATTTGATATATCAAAAACATCACTGGCAGAACATAATTTTAGAAACATCGTGGAAACCTGATAGGAACGGGCTATTTTTATTATTTCCCGTTCTTTTCTCTGTTATTTACCGTGCAGTGATATTTCACAAAGCAGCTGCCGGTGCCTTCCCGCCATGGAGAGACGGGAAGTTATAGGTGCATTTAATTTTCAGGTGGGTTGGGGTCCCACCCCCGTTTGATCGCGTTTCGTGGAGGTGTTGGTCGTATTTCGGTGTCGTGACAAACGTCGGCTCTAACTGCCAGGAGTTACCAACTGCTCGAGATTGGCTCTCTGCTTAAAACTATTATTGTGTCTTTTTACAGCATGTTGGTATGAGGGGCCTCTGCAGTCACAGTATCAGAGACCGTATTTTTAAAAGAAGATTTAGATTCTGGAGTTTATTAACTTATGCAAAAAGGAAGAAAAAAGGGGTTGGGTTTTTTGTTTTTTTTTTTTCACCATTCCGCTGCACTTTACTCACTTATTTCAAATAATAAAGTATTGCTTTTTAACAAACGCAAGGCAGAAGTGTGTTCCCGTACGTTTCGAAGTGGGCTTACGTGGAAGAAAGAGGTGTTTAAAGGCGAAGCGTTGCTACAAGCCAGCTGCGGGATTTTGGAGAGGATTTCAAAGCCCCGCGCCTTGCCGCGTGATGCCCGCCGCGGGGGGCGGGGCCACGGCACGCCCCGCCCCCCTCCCCGCGGTCACGTGCTCACCGAGTCCCCTGTCGCGGGTCACGTGAGCGGCGGCGGGGCTGCGGCGGCGCGGGGGCTGCCGGGTAGCGCGAGTGCCCGGCTGCGGGAGGAGCCGCGGCCCGGCAGGACGGGCGGAGGGAGGGAGGGAGGGAGGCCGGAGCCGGGCGAGGGGCCGAGGGCTGCCCAGGCCGACGTCGCCGGCCCTCCCCGACCTCTCCTCGCCGCCAGCCCGGCCCCGTCCCGCGATGGAGCGGCGGGACCCCTGGGGAGCCGCCGTCGCCTCCCGCCAGTGAGCCGCTTCCCCCTTCCCCCGGGCCTCGTCCCCCGCCGGGGGCAGGACCTGCCCCTGCGCTCCCCGGGTGGTCGGTGACTCGGCGGCGGCGGCCCTTCCTCCCTCGGGCCTCTTCGTGTGTCGTGTCGTCCCCCCCCCCCCCTCCTCCCCGCCCGGCGGGCCGGTGGCGGCAGCCAGGAAATGGTCCGGGCCTAGCGGAGCGGCGAACGGAGGTGAGACGCGGCCGGGGGTGGGGACGCGCCGGGGCCGGCCGCGGGGCAGGGGGGCCCGCCGCGGGGGCACGCCCTCCCACCGACACCGGCACCCCCGCGGCGGTCCCGCCGGTGGGGGGAAGGGCGGGATGCCGGCAGCGGTCGTGTCTGTGTCTGTGTCCCCCCCCCTCCCTTCCCCGGCTGGTTTCTCGGGGAGCTTTCCCGGCCCGCCCTGCCCTCCCGCGCCCGGAGCCGTCCGGCGCTCCGTGCCAGCGTTACCTGCGCGGGCCCCGGCCCGCCCCCGCCCCGCCGGGCTGCGGCTCCGGACGGTTGGGATCGCCCGTTTCAGGGCGCATCTCTCCCGCTTCAACCCGCGGTGTTGCCCCGCACACGTACGTGGCGAGGGACACGCCGAGAGGAGCCCCGCACCCGGCGGGAACGGCGGTGGGTGTCTGTGCCGGGCACCGCTCCCCGCCGGCCTGTCCCTCTCACCGGGGAGCAAAACCCGGGCGGCCCCCGGTAAAAGAGGCGTTCGGGACGGTTCCTGTGCTGGCCGAGGGGTGCATCCCCTCTCTTAGCTCTCGGGTTTAATCCTTTTCCAGTAATTGACGTCAGGGCTTTGTTCCTTCCCCTTTGCTCTCTGCGTTTTAGGCCCTGAGCCGCTCTGGGGATGGAGCGGGCAGGGTGCCGCGGGGGTCGTAGGAAACGGCTTCGGGTAGGTGCTGCCCCAAGGTCAGGAGAGGGGAGACCCTGCGGTTACTGGCACGCAATCGCGTCCTCCTGGTGAGTGACGAGGTAGTTGTTACGTAAAGCGCCGTCCCGATGAGGATTGGGTTATACTTTGTAATCAAAGGTCCCATCACTTAACGTTTCTTGAGCCTGGGCTGATAAATGTTTTTGGTTTTTTTTTTTTCTTTCTCCTCTGAACAAAACAAAGTGAGAAAGTGTTGAGACGTGTGATACAGATATTAGTGCTTTCACTTGCTGTGTCTTTCATTCACTTCTTCAATGAGGAAGGGATTAACTTCATTTTGGGGGAAAACGGAGAGTGCTTCTACCCGTACCTCAAATAGGGCCTGAAAAGACGATGCTCTAATGAAGACAGCTCCCTTCGGCAGGTGTGGGCCTCTCCATTTCACAAGCCCATCTCCTCGGCTTATTACGGTCCCGTTTGATCATTTACTCATGAAGACTGTGACGGTTTTAAGTGTTCACATGCTGCCACTGATGTCAGTCAGCCCTCCCACTTGCCTCTGCGTGAGCTGAACAGGCACTTACTCAGCATCAGTCGTCTTTGAAATTAGCTTGTTCTGCTCCAGTCCGTGCTTTCATTTGTCACCTTACTGCCAGCTCCCTCCTCGTTACTGGATTTCTCCTCACGGGTATATTTCTAGTTCCTTACATTTCTTTACAACTTCTGAATACTTCTCTTAAGTCACTGGACCGGAGTGCTTTGCAGCCCCGGAGGCATTATTGCGAAATAGGGTCTGGTCAAATGCTTTGGAGGAGTGGTTGGCGACTGGATTTGTAATTTCGTTATCTCCTCTAACGAGAGAAACATCATTAAAGTCACAGTGCTACTGGTGTGTCGTCCGCCTCAGCGAGGTGTGCCGTATACAGCCGTAGTCACGTCGGTACTGTGTGTGGGCATTGTTCTGGAGTTGTACAATGGCTCGTCATGGTAATTGTGCAGTTCTTGTTGGTTAATGACAAGAAAGAAGATTTTACCCTTTGGCATTATTACTATCTTGGCTGTATTAATGTATCGGTATTAATGTTTATGATTTGCTAACTGCTAGGCAATGTATTTGCAGCTTTGGGCAAGAGCAAGCTCTCCTCTGTGGAACAGTTTTAACAATCATGAAAGAAAACAGTAAATTTCCACTGTAGTCTCAAAAACGGTTTCAGGTCTCTAATATTTCCTTTAAACATCTCTGCACTTCTCATTTTATGACTTTTGTCCCGTGTCTCAAACATCAAGTGAGCGAGACTGAGCGCCTGGGGTAGGTTTTTGAGCAAGAAGGCACACAGCAACCAAAAAAAAAAGCAGTTCATGTTTG
This sequence comes from Grus americana, assembly GCF_028858705.1. NCBI lineage: Eukaryota > Metazoa > Chordata > Aves > Gruiformes > Gruidae > Grus > Grus americana. The sequence continues at coordinate 1,776,575 of NC_072865.1, forward strand.
TGTGCTTTGCATTCTTCCTAGTTATAATCTAAACTTGATAAAGCATGATAAAACTTCAGTGAAACAGTACTTCTAGCTTGTCTTTTTAATAGGCTGGAATGTACAAATGTTTTGGCATAGTTATGACCCAACTACTTAATAAGAAGCCACATATTTTTATCTGCAAACGCCACAGACTTTGTGTTATTCAGGTTTTGTAGATAAATAGTTGCAGCAGAAATCTGTCCTGACATTACAGTTGGTAGATAAGTTGGCACATACGTACTAGTTCCTTCTTCCTTTTCTAGCTCACAGCTGCTGGCAAGGATGTTCTGCTGCACTTTTGTTTTTCCAGCATGATCGCTCCTGGATGCGGGATGTGACTAAAGACGTACGTGATGGCTGCGTTGCTGGCTGAGAGGGCAGTTCACTGCAGCTTTTGAAGCAGACGGGACTCTGTGACCAAGGGATGGTGGCACTGCTGTCCCCCGTATTTTCGGTGCTTAGGAGAGCTGTAACTGCTCATCACTGTTTCTCATGCCTGCCTGCCTTTCCTTCCTGCTCATCCTCTTCTTTTGTGAGTTTTTTTAATCACCACTTCTCTTATTCTTTGCTCCAGATCAACAGAAATGTACGCTGTTGAGGGTAGCAGTTTTAAGCAGTGATACCCGTGTCTGAGGCTGAATCTTGAGAGTTGAGAGACGAGATGAGCAACTGTCCTGTGGGCAGGTTTTGCCTTGGTTGGGGTGTGGAAAGAGTACGAGCATCTTCCAAGAGGCCGCCTCTCCCAGCAGCAATGGGTATGTGGAGGTGGGAGGAAAGTTAGTCGCGCAGCGTCGTATTTGGGATCTGCCTGGCTGAGGATGTAAGAATAGTCTTGAGATTTTAGTGACTTTGAGGTTTCTTTTCTGCTGCAGTAATTGTTCTCAGCCACATAATTTCAGATTGTTACTCACGTGTGGTTTGTTCTACAGGCATATTTCCTTTCTCTAGTGTTACTATAGTCTCACAGTCTACCTTTAACAGAGGCAAAGAAATTACCGAACTCGAGTCCACCTGTCTTCCTCGTCATTTGATTTTAATGTCTGTCTTGGAGTTTGTATCAAGAAAGAAGCGGGGTGGATGTCCCCTTCACTAAGCAGTGAGAAGAGAACGCCCCGAATTGTGAGGAGATGGAGAGGCTGTAGGATGAAGGGGGACTGTCTGGAAATGAGTCAGGAAACTTTAACAGATTGCATTTAGATAGAGGAGGGTTAGATGTACGTAAAATATATTCCTAACTGTGTTAAAATAAGAATATAAGAAGTCGGGTTCATAGAATTGCAAAGCTACAGATGAAAGAACTTACCTGGCAGTTATTCTTCTCTTGTGGGCTTGTTCCTTCTCTGCAGTTGCTAATGACTAACACGATGCTCTCCAGCTTGTGAAAGGATAGGGGTTCTGTCACTGCTAGGAAACAGAACTGCACAGCCTCGTGCTCCTTCCTGTCATAAAGCCTTTCTCGTAAGTTTAGTCAGCCTGAATTTTTAAAGTAGTACTGTTCCCTTACTGTTCTCTTAAGAGATTTATTCTCTTTTTAGATACTTGAACTAGATGTACATATTCCTGTTGAATTAAGGTTTCCCCTTTTGAATAATTGTATCGGTGCTCTGAAATGAAAATTTGATGTTGTCTACGAGTTTTGCAGAGGTGCCGAGCACAGCACATAGCTGCAGTGTAGCACAGCTTGCTTCCTTGTCTGGTCCTCTGCCAGCTTCGTACGTGCTGTCCAAAATTCCATTTCCCCCGTAGCTGTGATATTGTTTGCCTCATGCACTCGTGTCTAATTTGGTGTCTGCCATCTCTCCAGGCTCTCAAATTCTTACAACTTTCCAAGTTTCTTTCTCCAACTTTGTGTTTCATACCTCTTTTTTCCCTAATGTAGTGAACTATATTTTTTTCCCCAAGTGCATTAGCTTGTAGTTCTTCAAGTTGTAATGTCTCTTGTTCTCACTTGATTCATTAATATTTGCTGATGAATGTAAAACCTGGTTTATTAACTGGCAGTAGTGCCAGGTACCAACAGGAAAAGAAGAAAAAAAATACCTCCTCGTGCTTGGTACTGTACAAACATTGAGTAAGAGAAGTTCTTGCCCTGAAGTCTTGAAATAATTTTCTTCTTTTAACAGCTCATTAAGAAAAGTTTTCCTGCACCTCTTTCTGTTGAGCTGTGGTACCCAGTCCCAACAACACCTTGTCACTAGCCAGTTCGTTGCCCCCATGTACTGATCTCTCATCTTAGTTTTTAGTTCATCTTAGTTTTTATTCATGTCACAACATTTACTGATAATTTACTTGAACGTGTTGCTTTCCATGTTTTATAATTAAACAAATACAGAGTGTACTTTTACTAATACGGTAATCCTGTAACGGTCATGTTTTTCAGGCTGTTTTATCGTTCCAGATCTCTCCCTGTGGAGAGGTGTGCTCCTCTGCAGCCTCACAGCAGCCTCACGCTCTTTATTCCCATCACTACGCTGGGGGCATAAAGACTAGATGTAGCAGACAGCAGCCCAGAGTAACGCTGTGGTTCTCTTCAGCGTTAGCGCTGCAAAGAACTGATGTTCCCCCCTTTATCTGCTGTTTCCAAGAGAAGCTTTAAGATGCTCGCCTTTTGGACTGGACTCGAAACTCCTCAGCATTTAAGTTTAGTGGCTTACTCGTGGCGGGGCAGAAGGGAGCCCTGGAAGTGCCTGTGCCCATCCTGAAGCTCCCGGGAGTGGTTCTGGGATCGGGAACAGTGTCGGAGAATGCGTCAAACCAAAGTGGATCCCTAAACGTAGTGCTTTTATATGTGCTGTCACTGTATATGGTGTTAAAACGAGAGGGCACCCAGGTTTTGGTATGCTGGGGCGTTGTAGTCTCCTGGAAACAGAGATGAGCACTTGATATCTCGCTATAGTTGGATCAGAGATAATTTTATTTGCATACATTTTCCAATTTTAACGAAAAAATAATAGTATGTTTCATTTTTAGAACCAAACATTGGGAAAACAGTGTTTCTAACCAGTGGCCAGTTAAAAAGTACCCGTCAGACAGGAAAAAACATTTAAACTTGTCCTTAGCTCACACTCTGAGATTTCACCAGGGTAAATTGCTCCCTATTAGATACTTTTCTCAACAGTTTTGGCTCCTGCTGAAGTTTCCCACCACTGAACATTACTCTCTCCTGCTTTTTCATTGAAGTGTAGCAGGTCCACATGAATCTTTACTTGGAGAGCTGAATCACGATCTGTCCTCGGGCAGCGGTGTGAGAAATGAAAGTGAGTTTCCAATACAGAAACCAAAGAAATACGAGGAGAACAGAGCAGATGTTTTGTTGCTCCTCTAGCAGCATATAGCGTATAGATACCGAGGTAGTAGGCACCTACCCATAGATAGACACGTCCTCATAGATAAATGTGCAACCACCCTGGGGCCATATAAGGCAATGTTAGTGGAACTGCTCCTCCAGCATCGGGATATCTGGAAACAAGTTGTGATAGCTTTATTCACCCCAGCAGGCAGTCCTGCGCTCCGGGCTTTTTTCCTCTGGTGCTGCAGGGCCGTGGAGAACAGTCAGAAACGTAGAACGCGCTTTCCTTAGTGCCGTCCTGTTGCAAGTGTCTGTTTTTAAATGAATGTTTAATATTTATATTGGTTATCTGCAGTATTTTTATATAAATTACACTTCAAGATACTAAACGTGTACTTCCACGTACGTCACCATCTACGCTAACATCACTATAAAAGCTCAATAGCTGGTCATAATTGTACACCTTTGTACATTCACATGTATTTTTTTGTTTGTTTCTGCATTTAATGGAATTTAATTTTCAAAAGACGTTAAAGAGATTTTAGTGATGGAAGTGCTTAAATGGTTTTAATTAGGCTTTGATGTGCACAAATCATTAAAGCAAGTAGGATGAGGAGATAAGAGTCCACAATTCTCTTTGTATAGTTTGGCTGCAGAGCAACTAAGGGAGTATTTTCCTATAGGGGAGGGTAAAATCAAACCCAAAAAAGCCACATCAAAATGGGAATTTAGTTTTGGTGTGATGTTATGTATTTTGTGGGCAGAGTAGTAACCGGTTTCTGGGGAAAAAAAAAAAAATCAGAAATGTGCCAATCTAATTTTCCAGTGTGCCATTACTATTAGCATAAGCATTTCCTTAGTTAAAGATAATTAAAAAAATTGCTTGGTCAAAGTCCAAATCTGAAAAATTGAGCCATTAAGATGAAAATTTCAGGAAAAATTGAATATGGAGAAACGGGTTAAAGGACTTAATGGAGGAACACATCGTAAATTTAATTTAGCAAGTTGTGCTGTGTTTTGGCGTGAGTAAGAATAGTAACCTAATGGAAGTTGCTGTGATTGAAAAAGGTTTGGTTTTACAAAGATGTCTTAATACTACTTTATTCTTGTAACTTCAAGGGCCTCGAAGCATGAAGATTCGCCAAGATAGGAAAAATATTGGTCTGTTTTATCTCACTCGTGTCTTTTTTTGATGTGCTGGGTGGTCCTGTATGGAAAAGAGTTCACTGATAGTTTTGTTTGTGTGTTTGGAGTAGGTTTCTGTATATTTGGGTGGGTGGGTGGGGGTTCTGTTTGTCTGTTTGTGATTTACCATTAAACCTTCCAGTTCACATGTGGTTTGTATGTCAGGGACTGGTGCTGGCGTGTAGCTACTGCAATCCACGCTGGCTGAGGCGGAAAGCAGTGTGGCCACTGTACCTGCTTGATATCTTGTTGTAAAGTGACTGGTGAAGTTTTGGAACCACTGTATTTAATTTTGTCCTTAGGATGCTGATAGGATAAATTAGCATCATATTAAAACATTGGTCTCATGCAGTGAAAACTATGGTGTCGACAGCCTTTAGAAGATACAGAGTGAAAAGGTTTTTCCTGGAGCAGTGATTTCTTCTGCTGAAATATCTGCACCAATTATATTTAATGAGGAAAAAAAGTAAGAAGTTTGTACTGTGACACATTCTTAGCCAATAATTACCAGAAATATGTTTTACTAGGAGAGAGTTTTAACAAGTAGTCTTCAGCTTAAATTTGTTAATCACTAATAACCTCCTAAAAAGGACTTTTCTTTCTTAGTTTTTTTTCTCCAATTCCCTCTTGTTTAAGAAAAAAGTTGCATTCTTTTGTGGCCACATGAAGCATGATCCGTGCTGAATTGACAGCATTGACATTTAAAAGATGTTTTCATGGTGTCCTCTTCACGTACCTAATTGGCCCAAATAACTTGTGTTGATTTTTTTTGGTTGGTTTGGGGTTTTTTTTGGATAAGTCCAATTGCCATTTGCAGAGAAGCCACGCGGTGTGCGGGGGGGCACCGGCGACTGCAGGGACTTGCTCTGCCTGGCGTTCCTCCTGCTCTGCCAGCACGTATTTATTCAGAGGAATGTTAAAATACATTCAGTCATGATTTACTGACAGACTCGAAAACTAAAGGTGGTCCAAAATGGGTGTGGTTTAATCTCAGTTTCTGTTTAAGATGAGTACAAAATTTGGGTCTCGTTGGCTGGTATAATGGGGGGTTTCTTGCTATCAGGAGTGTACTTTGTATTGTTACAATTTATTTTAATCCATTATACAGCTTAATATTTTTTAAATTATTATGTGTAAGTAAATAGTGAATCATACCTTATAAAAATTAATCTTAGCTTGTACTTGGTAGAATTGAGTTAATTCAGCCAACACCGAGGAGTTGCTGTCCGTGCTGGGTGCCAAGGAAAGGCAACAAAACTGTTTAATTGGAGCTGGTTTGTCCATCACATCCCTGGGAGCTTTAGCAGTGAGAAGCATTTCTTGCCGTGTAATTTCTGTAGCACTTGAAAGCAGTTTTATCTGTTCACAGAGATGTTACCAGGTTTAAGCTTTGTAACGAACTGACACGCTGCCAGTCTGTATGAGCTGAACCAGCCTGTTGCATTAAGTGTTTTGAAATTCAACTGAATTTTGACAAGACTTTTGCAAGGTTGCTTGTGTTTTTCTTTAATTTCATACAGGAGAACGCGTAATTTTTTTTTCTAGCAGCAAGATTAATGTAGTCTCACTGATTTTAAATCGTATACGTTGTTATGATTCCATGTTTTGCAGTTTTATGCTGAGTCTTTTAGCTATGGTTAAAAATACGTTAGGAGCAGCAGTTCAAAGCCAGCTTGCACAACGCCTTTACTAGTTTCTCAAATGCAGAAGTTAAGTTTTTGGTCTGGGTAGACCAAAAGCTGTTCACACATCTTCTGCAGAAGATGCTTCATAATTATTACTCATAAGTATCCCATCTCGGGTGTAACTGCGCGGTCCTTGGGTGACAGCAGGTTGCACCCGAGCGGTGCTGGAGCTCTGAGGGGTGCCCATGAAGGCGAAGTTTGGTTCCCGGCTGCCCTGCCTGGGATGTGGGACCCCAGGAACCCTCTCAGCTGAAACCAGGACAGGCACCTTCTGTCCCGGCTGTCTTTGGTGGCTCTGTCTCTTTTGGGTCCTTCAGTCTGATAGAACTGTGAACAGCGTGACTTCTGTTTTGAGGCCACATCCAGAAAGGGGATAAAAAGCCCCAAGAACTTTGGGGCGGGGAAAGGTAAGAGCATTTATGGAGGGAAAAAAAAAAAAGACATTTTATTAAAAGGGTTTGTATAGCTAAATTAATGTTTATCAACTGTTTTCCTGATGTAATTAACACTCTGCTAAATGCCATGATATTTGGCGGCTGCTGAAATGGTAATGTTTTTCTCAATCTGCTTACAGGGATTATAAAGTACAGGTGGTGTTTAATAGGTAGGATGAAAGGTTAAAACTTTCCAACTTGTTTAACTAGTGTTTGTTGGGAAGCACTGCACCTCAAAGCTGTGGCTTTCCAGCTGAATTTCAGCTTACCTCTGGAGATCTGGTCCTTTGCCCTCGCTTCAAATTTTTTGTCTGCAAATCTCTTCTCTAGTGGGTTTTTCCAATGTTTAACTAACATGCGCTCTCATCTTCTTAGTGTACTTCAATTGCAAAAGAAAGTTTTCAGTTATCAGAAAATATCCCAGGTCTCAGAGCTGTCATGTCACTCACACATTAATAGCAGTTTTAGACAGGTAGCAAATGGTGATGAATTTGGTTAAGCGTCGTGCATACGAGTTAGGGTTGAAAGCTGGGAACTGGAGTTAAAATTCTTATTCTCTCTTTTCTGGTACTCAAAATTGTGGATTTTAAGCAGTCTGTGAACCCTGCCAGTTTTCAAAAAGCAAAGCAATCCTGGAAATACCATAACTGCTAGCAGAGACCACTGGTGCTACGTGAGTTCGAGCTGTCGCTTTTGAGAAGATCTTTACATGCCGAGATGCGTGAACTCACTTGGCTTTTTGCTGCTTCCCCTCCACCCCTTTGGCTGTTCCGGTAATGGTCTGGAAACATAATTCACTTTGTTACGCTAGTCAGCCTTTCTGTAGCATACCTCGAATGTTTTCCCATGTTTCTGAAGAGTTAAATCACAAAACGGTGAAGTTCCTTAGCGCTGGCTAGTCTGCCAACGTGCTCTCCAGCATCCTTCTGCTCTTGCTTCATCAGTCGTGACCACCCTGCTTGTCAACTGTTGCAGACAAAGTCCACCTACGGCACTGCGATGCAAAAAACATGGGCAGCAATTTAATGAGACTTCTGTGGATTTTGGGGGGGTTTGTTTGTTTGTTAGGATTTTTGTTGTTGCTTTGTTACAAGCAGGTCGCTTATTCCTGCTCTCTAATGATGCTGGGACTGTTTTGGGGGGTGTGGAGCATTCAAACTTGTCTGTGTTTAAAAATAACCCAGCTCCCAAAATAGGTATTTTGAACCTGCATGGATTTCCCCAGTTCAGCTTAACCAGCTCCAAGAAACAGCTGTGTCCGCACAACCGGGAGAGCGGTGCAGGGCAGGAGCACGACGGGTGGGAGCTGCCGTGGGCATCTGCCCTGACCGGGGGCCAGGAAGCGCACCCGTGCTACGTGCTCACGTTTAAAAATTGCCTTTTGCTTTAAGTACCAAGTACAGCTGGGCACAGGATGTATTAATAGCCCCAAAATATTTTATTACTGATACTTGTGTTGTGAAGATGCATGAAACAAGCTGTGTTTAGAAAACAAGCTGTGCTTGAGCGAGCAAGGGGAAGAGGCAGAGACACTATCAGTGTTTACACAGCGTTGTCATGTGGAAGAGACCTTACTCACGCGAGCACTTACAAAAGACCTAAGTGGTTTATACAGTGGTGGAATTTATTATCTCAAACCCCGATGTTCATTTGAGTATGTTATGCAGCAGAACGCGTGAACTGTGGGTACGATAGGAAGCCCAAGATAAATGTCTTGTGAGACAGTGCAGACAGATGAGCTTTCAGTAAGGCTGGAGGAAATGGCAGTTAAACCTGGGTAATGTATGCAATAAACTTTTTCTCTCCTTGCCTTTTCTGTAGTTCTCTTAAGGTGGGAGAAGGATGTGAACCTTGAAATGAATGTGATTTTTCTCTCTTGTCTTGTCACTCTTTTAGTTTAGATGGCACCTCATTAAAACATTGTCTACTGTTTGAAATCTTACACAGAGCATATTTATCAGAGAATTTCTGTGAAGCGAATCCTTTCTTAATCCTGATGCTATAGAGTTCATAACACTCAAATGTAATGATGCCTTTTATGAAAGTAAATTAATGTGAGGAAGTCAGAACTATAATAGCCAGATAAATGTTGGATGTCTGAATAACTATTGCTTAATAAAATTTAAACACCAATTGTCTTGGCTTCAAAGTTTAAACAGAAGAACATGTAGGCACAGGAATTTGGTTATTAAGCTTCTGCCCAATTAAAGTGCAGAATGTTGTTGGGAAACAGTATTAGAATGTGCTTTGGTTAGCCTGTGTGGACATGAAAAGATCGCAGGTAAAAATTTTGTGTTCGTGACGCTCCATCTTTGCAGCATGCAAATTATAGAACCTACCAGCGATGGAGAACAGAAAGGTTGAGGAGAATGTCGTCGCTTGAGCGCGAGGTTGAACTGGGTTGAAGTTTGCTGAGTTGAGATTTGCGTGAGAAACAGATTTGTGTTCCCGGTGGATGGCAGAGCTCCGCTGACTTCGGTCTCACTCTAGTGCTTTTGGTTTTGTCATCTTCTGGAGTGTTAGGACATCAGGGCTTGAGCTTCAGATGATGTTAAAAAGTATCTTTGCCTTGGTGAAGAAAGCCTCCTGTTCCTGAAAGTAGTTTTGGTATTGCAAGGTGAAGCAAATAGAAATGCAAAAACTTGGGAAGGCACCGTGGAAATTCTGCTTCGCTTGACAGCAGAAATGAGCTTTCCTTCCCTCTTCTGGCTCGGGCTCAGTTATTGATACCTTGAAGACGTTGAGGCTTCTCTGTCTTAGCTGACTTGGTGATGTGGTAGGTGCAGAAAATAACAATTTTTGTAGATTATGGCTTTGTTGTATCACGGCGTTCAGTCTTAGAGCTACTCTTTTCCTTTGAGGGTCAGTAACGGCACTGATGGGCCATTCCTCTGGGGTCCGTGCCCTCCAACACGTGCCCTGGCTTTGTGGCAGATAGAGGGACAGCTGATGGAGGCATGAACCTTCCTCTGCTGTCTGCATCCACCGAGAGAGGAGGAGAGAGCAGGGAGTTGTGCTGCCACTTCTGGACCTTCCCACTTCTCTCCCCTTGCTGAAGAGCCGGGACAAAAAGGAGGGACTGAAGTTGGTGTCCTGTGAGCAGCTCTGCTCTCTACGGAGGAAACGAGCTGAGAACTTTGTTTCTGAGAGCCAGGCGGCTGTTGCTTCTTCCTGTCCATAAATGGGATAGAAAAAAGAAAAATAGGCAGAGCCAATAGCCTCAGGTGTGCTTGTTTTCGGAGCAGATAAGGACTATTTCCTTGGAACAGCTCTTTGGGTGGGAGCTACCAGCCTTGCAGAAGAGCCTGGGTGGTGCAGCGTGGTCCCTTCGTGGTTCTGCAGTCATGGCTGTATCGTTACAGCTTGTCCCTCACAGCGACACAAAATAGAACTGACGCCTGTGTGAGGTTAATCGGGGAGAAAGGGGGACCAGATTTTTTTCACTACCCTGTAATACGTTTGCACAAAAATATGACATTTTAACAAATGGGTAGTTTTGCATCTCTTAAGATGCCTTGAGTAAATTACATCAAGCCAGTCTTGCAAATTCTTCCTGGATATAAACAATTTTAAGCTATTTTAGTAGTATGTTTTAGAAATGGACTTAAAACTGGGTTTTAAATGAGCTGTATTGCAGCTGAAGTTCAAAGTTACCGTCCTAATTTGGCTTCTAAAATCCAGTTACTGGGTATTAACTTTTACCTTGGTCAAAACGCAGTCCTTGCTTCTCTGTGCTGAATCTCGTGTACGGTGAAAAATACACCATTTCTCATCTGAACTTGTTTAATGAGACATTACACGTACAGAGCCTCTTTAGCCCTAAAGGATCCCCAAGTGCTTTGTCAGTAGTTAGTGTTGAGTTACGAATCGTCACCGTGATTCTGAAATCCATCACTGCGGTCTGGTGGCTTCTCAAGTAGAAGGTGCTGATCCCTGGGTAACCCGATAGAGCTTCGGGGAGCGACGGGGGCAATCCGGCAGGTAAAACTAAAGAGCAGGATGCAATTACTTGCATCGTCACTTGACTGAGACGCTGGAATTAACAGCACGCCCTTACAAAAAGTAGAGCGCAATTTCTCTCGACTAACGGCGATGAAGGATTTGCGCTCATTTGTCTGAGAAGCAGCGGCAAGTCCAGGCGTATAGTGCTTTCTCGGGGATTTCTGCGGTGTTTGGGAGCTGGGCAGGAAGGAGAAGCGCCTGTAGCAAACTGCGAGCTCTGCCCTCCCTGGTATTGCTCCTCAAACGTGACCCTGACCCGGGCCAGCTTGGCCTCTTTGTTTGTTTGTTTGTTTGTTTGTGTGAGAGCTCTGCCAGCCTCCCCGTCCCAACAAAGGTGGTGGTGTCCGGCTCTTCCAGCGCCTTCCAGCGCGCCGCGGAGTGGGCGGAAGGAATCCCTGACGTGAAGGGTGGGATAGAAACAGTTCTGTTTATATTACAGAAACAAGAAACGTTTATGTTAATGGTGAATCACCATTTAAGAAATAATATTTTGTAAAAAAGTGGAATAATTCGTCCTTCTGAAAAGTTGTTTTTTCCTGTTTCTTGGCACGTGGATGTTACTTGAATTCTCTGTAAACTCTTGTTCTGTGCCTTATTTCTGTGTTACAAAACTCTATGAAGACGACTTTGATGATTGCAGTGCTTCTGTGTTTGCAACTTTGTGATTGCCCTTCCAGCTGCACCTGGAGAAACGTACTCTTTTGTGCAAAACTGTGTCGTTTTAGGAGGAAATGTTTTATTTTCTCCTGCAGTTTTTTTTTTTCTTTACCATAACATTGAAAGTTAGAAAAGACTACACATTCACTTTTACATGATAAATGTTGTCACATAGTTATTGGTGACACCAGAGCCTGTTCCTGGCTTGTGTGTTGGTGGATTTTTGTTTGGTTTGTTGCAGGGCAGTTATTTTTTTTAATTTCTCCCTTTTGTAACAGCTCTTGTGTGAGTGCATTGGTACTAAAAACTGACAGAGTGGCATTTTAGCATTGTGCACGTGATTTTAGTGACAGGTTTAGTAACAATGCCATACTTGATGCGTAAGTTGGGGGAACGGGTAATTCCTTAGATGCTCCTTGCTGTTCATGGTGACGTGTCAAAAAATATTTGAAATAAAACAGATATCTTTAGAAGGGATGCAGCATTAAGGCAGTTTCTGATATTCGTAAATGCCTTCCAAAAACACGTCATTCTTTATTACAGGCAGGATTTTCAGCTTTTTTTCCTTTTTTTTTTTTTTTTTTTTTTTTTACCCCCACTGTACAAGTTGTCTGTGCTTTGTGCGGCTGGGTGTGCCCTGCATGGAGCGCTAGATATTGTGTGTTCTCTCTGAAGACTGTTTATCGTTCATGGCCAAATATTGTCAAACAAAGTTTGTGTTTCATCACAGCCAATTGATAAAAAAAACCGCCACTGGATAAACGAACTGTTTGATTTCTCTCGCTTATGAAACCAGTTCAGATAGAAGAAAGCCCTTGAGTTAAATGAGGATGTCTTGAAGGAAGTCAAGGTGTTGTAAACAAGCTTTGAAGATCCACTGATGCCCGGTTGAAAAGTGGTGGGTTTGGATCGCTTTGTGCTGGGCTGCGTGTGGAGGGTTCCTCGGGCGGACCTTCGCCTTTGATGGTTTTGCCTTACGGTGCCTGGGAAGATGGAGCGATGCTGGTGAGGTGCTGGTGAACTTGGGCAAGGACAGGCTCTTGGATGCCTGAGGTGGTTCAAGAGGGGGGAGAAAGGTAGGCTCATAGTCCTGCGCCTGTACCCAGGGGTTGGCCAAAGTCCTCGTTCCTTTAGCAGCGTTGCCAGTAAAACTTGGGCAATGTGGGCGTGTTGGTTGGTTTTTTTTTTTTAACTGAAAATGTGGCCCAAAAATCCTGTCCCTGGGATCTGCCCCCCCACCCTGGAGCTGGGGAGGTGGGAAGCAGAAGGCTGCAGCAGCTGGGCAGGGCAGCAGCAACGCTGCGATTTCATAATGCCACTTAGAAAGCCCAAGATGATGATTGCTTGAGTGAACTCCAGCCAAAACCATGCCCTTTGTGGATTAAGGATGAACAGAAATACCAAATAGGATTTGGTAAGGTATTGGAATGAGAAATGAAAATTGTGTTTCTGGTATGGATGGTTCGAATGACGCTCAGCTAGTTCATGTGCTCGGTACGTCCAGATCAGCAGTGAACAGTGGTTGAAGAATACGCACAAGTGGATGTTGTATCAGAAGTTCCCGTGAACTTCCTGCTGAATTTCCTTCTTTCTTTCAGCTCTTTGTACTGAGCTGGAGAAGAGGCATGAGATTTGAACAGTCAGTTGTGTAGTGAAATCACGTACGAAATGGGCTGTGCAGAGTACAGCCTGGCTAACTGTGCGCAAATAATGACTCAAACCATGTAGAATTAGACTTTCTAAAAATGGAAATACTATGCTGCACTTTAGACCTGTTTTCAAATTTCTTTTAATTTTTGAACTTTTCTTTCTCCAGATGTGGAAATCAGGGTGACTTTGGCCCTTGCTGCGGGGACGTTAGTTTTGTTCCCCTTAGCCTGGCTCTGCTCCTCCTAGGAGTTCACACTTTTGCTCAGGCCTCCCGGGAAGAGGGAAAGGGAAATTATAGCAGGATCCTCTCGATAGCAGCAGCTACAAGTCAACAAATTCTTCGTCTTCCACTTCCAGGCCTGGTGTGCAGGGAGGGAGGAGCAGAGGTGCTGTCCTCTTCCCCAGAGGGTGGCAGGAGCTTGGCTGCACGGAGCTGCTCCGGGCTTTTTTATCTTGTGGGAAAAGGTTTAAATCTGGGATGTGGGTGTGGACGTGGGAGAGGGAGAAGCAGTCCTGGCTCCGCGCGCCTCTGACTCTGCAGCGGTGGTGGGAGCGGTGGCGGGGCAGAGCTCCTTCCTACCAGTCAGCGTCCAAACTGGGAGAGAACGGAGCTTCTCATGCCAGCGTGAGAGGGGCTGGTGTCCGCTCTGACTGGGGCAAAAAACCTGAGGACCAGCAAATACTGCATAACTTTGATCAGAGTAGTAAATTCGAGAGAGTGGATTTTAAAGGTTTGTTATAATTATAAGTGGTCTGAAAAAGTAGTTTTGCAGTTTCCTTTATGCTGAAGCTAATTGCTGGCAATGTTGATTTGGTGTACCTTAGTCTTCTGCTTTTCTAAGTACCTCTGCTGCTTACATTTCCTGAACACAGGCAAATTTATCTTCTGTTATGTTTCGTGGCTGTGGAAGATACGAATTTAACTGGGAAGCTGTCAAGTCCGGAGTTAAGGAAGCCCCACTAACTTCATTTATTTACACATTTAATGCTGGTGTGATTTTAATAGCTTAGTGCACATTGTAGACAGTTAAAATATCTCTGTGTAGAGATTTAGAAGATTAGATACAAACAAGTCTAACTTGAATCACATTCAAAGTATTGACTCTAATAAAAAATGTAAAAGAATTAAAAAAGCCCTGAACCCAATCCCCATACAGTCAAAATGACTACCCATGAAGATATTTAGCATTTACTATACTACAAAAGACTGGGGAGGAGTGGTAAAAAATGTGATTAGCAGGTATATTTCTGATGACTAATTTTATATTAACCTGGCGGGTGTAGCCAGATCAGCTCTGGTTTTGCTCCAACTCTGATCTCAAGCGGATCTTTGCTATAACGTTCCTTTCACGTGACAGTGTTGGTACAAATGTTGGGTTTTTTTCCTCAGTCCCAAGAGTTATAGTAGATGGTGATACAATTTTGAAAGATGATGCTTGTATCTGTAAAAAATAGCAAAGGTCTTTGTTAATATTTAACCCTCTAGTTGTAAAATGTGCATGTAAAATTCTTAGTTAAGATTACGATCTTCTAAATGTCTTAGCTGTATATAATTCACAGTCTTAGCATATATGAATGAACTACTCAAAGATAGAACTACTTGCATTTTGCCTTTAATAGTAAAATGGCATAGATTCAAACTGTTCAGTTGGCTTTAACTGATCAGTATCTCTAATTAAATCTGATCTTTGTCTCTGTTTAAATCCTACATGTATAAGAAATTAGGCTGCAGTCTGAAGAATAAGTTTTTTAAGCCTCAAACTTGTTCTAAAAGTTTGCCATTAATGTGAAAATGCTCCAGGTAGTTTGCTTGGCAGGTTCCAGTGCAGGTCCCTCTCTGTGTAGGCAGCCTTGGTGTTCACTCACAGTTACATGAGTTCAGCTGATTACTGGATAACTGGAGGAAAAAGTGATGTTTCACATGTAACTTACAGTTCTTTTATTCATAGGCTCGATAGCAGCATGGAGTTGGATTAGGCTAGTGCTTTTACCTTGTTTACAGCACAGGGAAATACAACAAACCCGTCACCTTAAAAAGTGTCAAAGATTTAAACTTACACTGTGGCTTTATTCTGGTTTTGGCATCCTCTTAGATTTCACTATATTCAGAGTAGTAGACAAAATGAAGCCAAATGAGTAAGAAATTACAGTAAGAGGCTCAAATGTTAAGGTGAAAAGACTAATATTTAAAAAACTGAGTGACAGGTTGAAGTCGTCTTGTGTAGCCTGGAATAGCTGGTTTTGCATAGCCTTCAGAGTAATGCTGTAGCAAATTTTATTTTTTTTTTAAATAATCAGACAGCTGTCTGAAAACATGAAATAATGATTTTCTAAGCAGACAACATTTTCATTTTAGACCGCAAATTATGTGAAAGAACATCTATTTCTTTCCTGGAAGCACCTACCATACTTTTTGCAGATCAGCACGGTACATTTATAAATCTCTTGATATGAAGTACAGCACATGTTAAAAGAGTTAGTACCACCTTATTTATCGTCTTACTTTGTTTACCTCTTTAAGTCCCGATGATTTATCAAGCTCAAAGGGAATCTTTTCCAACTTTTTTTTTTTTTTGGTGTGTGTGTGTGTTGCAACAATTTGACGTATTTCTGCTAACTCAAGCGGCAAGACCAAACTGCGAAGTAAAATGTACAAGAGGGGAAATTTGGCAGGTTTTTAATCTGCATTTTTGCAGTAGGAGAGCACTGGTCTAAGGCAAAAGGTGCAAGATCACTGAAATTACTGCTTTGGGTAGAAATGTCTTTTGGGAGACCTGGAAACAACATCAAAGCCTGAGGTTAGGATGTGTTGGAGAATGGGTGCCGGTAAAGGTATGTCAGCAGCAAACTTCACCCCAAATCTATCCAGGCACTGAATGGGAGGGGGGATGAGAGAGTAACATTGCAGAACATTTGGGGGATGTGGAGGAGAAAAAGTATTTTAGAAATGAATGGGAGATGTACAGCGTGGGTTGAAATAGCTACATGATTCAAGCAGGTGAGATGGTTTGAAATAGTTACTCGCCTGAGGACTTTGTGGATTTTTTTTTTCATTTTATTACTGCATAAACTTTCCCTGGTAGAAGCTAGCTGGAGATGGTGGGTTGTAGTGAGGTGTCTTACATTGGACAAACGTCTTCTCGGTTTTGCGGAGTTACAGTCATCAGGGGGTTCTTAACCAGGATCTTAACAGGGCTACCTGTGTGCGCCTGCATCCCTCCTCGTTTCTGTCCGTGATCAGAATTTTTTTTTCTGTTTGTAGCAACATGAACCGTGAAGATCGGAATGTGCTGCGTATGAAAGAAAGGGAAAGGCGAAATCAAGAAATTCAACAGGGTGAAGAAGCCTTTCCACCTAACTCTCCTCTCTTTGCTGAACCATACAAAGTTGTGAGTTTATGCAGTTTCTCCAAATGCGGTTTTTGTAGCAGAAGTCGTATGCAAATGCGTATTTTAAATTTATCTGTGTTCTTTTTAGATCCACAGCTCTTATGTCAACCAGGTATTTAAGCAGGGCTTGAAAATAAGGTTAGACAGTTACTAACCAGCTCTACTGGCAGATTTATAATAATGCATACAAAGGAGGGGCTGCTTTGTAGGGAGTGAGAAAAGGGATGATAAAACCATAAATTCATTATTTTTCTTCAGCTTTTGCTACAGTGACTAAAAACAATTAAACTGTCCATTGTGACATGCCAAAATGCTTTTTTTGGGGGGTGCTCTAGCCTGTTGCTAAACTTTCTAACCTTCAGTCAATGTAATCCAGACCCGGGTGAGTTCAGAACGAGAATGTTTAACTAGGAGGTTAATTTTAAATGCTGAAATGCCTGATATGATAGAATTATCAGCTTTAACTAGTAGGCCAGTAGTTTGTATCTGATTTTTTGGTAGTTTGTTTTGAAGGAGTTGACTCTGTGATCTTGTACAGCTTTAAGCCTGTGCCAGGTTTCCTTCCAGGTTTCCTTTGCTGAACAGAACTGGAAAAAATAACCTAATTCTGGAATAGCTAAAAAAGTACCAATTAAGATTTTAATTATGTAGCCCAAATCTCACTTCAAAAGCAAACCCGTTCCCTTATCACAATTTCAGCTGGTTTGCAAGTAGTAAAGCATTGTGACTGAAAACTGTCTCTCTGCAGGAGGAAAGCTGAGAAATGCTTTGTGGGTTTTTTTTAATTCCTGTCCTCCCGTCACTTTATGGTGCTTGATAACCAAATCCCACGTGTACGAAGTTAAGTGAAGCTGGTCGCAATGCATGGGGAATGATACAGTATGCCTGATTTGGAAAACAAACTACTTATATGAGAAAGAACCCTTATAACTCTTGGTAACAAGAATTATGCCAGCGTAAATACCAACTAAAAAATACATACAGTGGTGAGGTTAAGCTGATTTTATTTTACCATTAATTAAAACTTTTTAGGACTGATGCATTCTGTATTAGAGAAATAGTCTTTAAGGTGACAGTAGGCATCTACAGTTTTTAAACTTGCATCCAGCTCACCAACGTATTGTTTGAAGCAGTGATTAGTGCTGTTTCAACTGTTCCTGCTGCTGAAGTACATCTTTTCCTTTTGTTTTAGGGGGTTAAATTATTGCTTTAAGAACTAAATTTGTGAATTGGAAACAATGACAAAACAAACATGGATGCTAGCCATGATCTTAGCGCTGAAATTTAGATGAACTGCAGTAGTTGTCAAATTAATTAACTGAAAGTGAAGTTGTGATTTTTTTTTTTAAAGCATTATTTTTTTAAATTATTTTCACAGACCAGCAAAGAAGACAAATTGTCTAGTCGTATTCAGAGCATGCTTGGTAATTATGATGAAATGAAGGATCTTATAGGAGACAGATCGCTACAAAAGCTTGTTGGAATTCCCAAACCAACTGTACCATCAACACCAGATGAAAAATCAAACCAAAGTTTCTTTGGTGATCAGAGACATAATGCTAGCTCACATCAGAGCAGCAAATGGACTCCTGTAGGACCAGCACCTAGCACTTCCTCACAATCTCAGAAAAGGTCCTCAGGTTTACAGAGCGGACATAGTAGTCAGCGTGGCAGTGGCAATAACACTAGCAGTGGTAGCCAGAGGCACGACCGTGACTCATACAGTAGCAGCAGCAGCCGCAAAAAAAGCCAGCATGGGTCCGAACACTCCAAACCCCGTTCTTCCAGCCCTGGAAAACCATCTGCTGTTTCTTCGTTGAGCTCCAGCCATTCGAGATCTCATGGAAATGATCACCACAGCAAAGAACATCAACGTTCAAAATCTCCCCGGGATCCTGATGCCAACTGGGACTCTCCCTCTCGCGTACCCTCGTTTTCAAGTGGACAACACTCTAATCAGTCTTTTCCACCTTCACTCATGTCCAAGTCCAGTTCAATGTTGCAGAAACCCACTGCGTACGTAAGGCCAATGGATGGACAGGAATCCATGGAACCAAAGTTATCCTCCGAACACTACAGCAGTCAGACTCACAGCAGCAGCGTGAATGAGCTGAAGCCTAGCAGCAAAGCACATCTAACCAAGCTGAAAATACCTTCTCAACCACTAGATGTAAGTTGCTGTCTGATTCCTGGCTTCTTAAATGTAAGTCCCTTTGGGCTGGGATTTTCCAGCTGCTTTAAAATCCCAAGCTGCATAACCAAAATTTAGTTTTTAGTAAACAGTTGGGGGTTTTTTTTGTTATGCAAAGCATCTTAAACTTACGCAGTGAAGACCTGTATTTTAAATGGGGAATGTACAAAGGTAATTACTTTTTCCTTCACTTCTTCCATGCAGATACTGTGATTTTTGTTAAATAAAGGCTATGAGACATTCAGAAGGGCTAACTTAACCCAGAGAGGCCAATTTTCATGGAGCGTTTTTGTAGTCAGAAGTCAGTGAAACAGTAGGATATTCACAAATATTTTGACAAGCTAGATACATATATTGCCATTACTGGGAGCCTAGTGATACTATCTGCATATATCAGATTTTCTTTTGAAGTGTAGCAATTATTAGGTGTGATTATTATACCTTCACCTAGGGAAAATGAGCTAACCCTAAAGCACACCAAATTGAACAGGTTCAGAACTTGTCACAGGTATGCTGGATACAAAATACTATTGAGTTAACAACTTTTAGTAGTTTGGTAATTCCTGAATTGTTGAGGCACAGACTCTGACTACAGCTCAGTTACAAGGAGAGTGCCTTTCTTAATAATAAAATGTCATTGCATCTCCTATTTAACTGCTTGAATTGTGGTAGCTAGAGAAAAGCATTTGTTCCTGGGATTTCAACAAATGGCAAAATAAGATCCAGGACACAGGTTAAGGAAATTTGAAAATAAATTATTTTCTTGTTCATGAAGACTTGACCTGCTAATGCTGATGCAGTGAATCGTATGGTAGTGTTGCTTCCTTTCCACTTGTAGCAGCCAGGCACACAGAAGATTCATAGTTTGGTAATTATTGCTGTTTCTAGATTCCTGCTGTAATGTATGTTTTACTTCATAATGCATCTTGTCGGTACTGTATATTCACCGTCTTGGATTTGACTTCAGATGTTATCCAGTGGCTTCTTCCAGGAAAGGATTGAAAGCTACGATTCTCTTTCCTCTCTCTAGAAATTTTTAATATCACTGACTGCCTGTGATCACTTTAACTGTCAAATGAAAAGGAAGAAATTATTGTGGCAGTTTTATAGATCTCATGTATTTGCTTTTCATAACTGGATGTGATTCATACCATAAAAATAGGGATCTACCTGATATTAAAATTACTTTTGCTGAAAAGAATTAGTTAGCAAGATCTGTTTGTATCTATATAGAGTCCATATGAATCATGATGAGGATTGAGGTTTATTTTTAACTGTTTCTACCCCTGGGATCTTTTAAGGAAAATGTACTTTAGGAGACGTTAATCTTGAATTTTGATTTGTAGGCATCAGCATCTGGTGATGTGAGCTGCGTGGATGAAATTCTAAAAGTAAGTTCTCTGTGCTTTTGTTCATAACTTGCTTGTTGAAAACACAAACATTACTAAGGAGGTGGAAAGTTGATTAGTGCCTTTTGAATTGACTTGGCTGCAAGTCGTTGCAGGAGGGCTCTTCAGTTACTCCTCCAGCGTGGGTAGACCGGGGAAAACTGGAAGCAGAGCTGTGTGCGAGCGGGGCACTGGGCGTTGCTGGGTGTGCGCATCATCTGCTGGATATCCTCGCTGCATTCCTCCTCTGGGCCACCTCCCTGTTAACCTAACCAGAACTACCCATTTCTTCCACCAAAATACACTCCTTGCATTCTGATATCTTTTTAGATTACCGTAATTTTTTTGCTACCCCACGGCAGAACTTTCCCTTCTCTTCTACCTAGGTCATTTTCTCAAGTCTCTTTAATCCTCATGTGATCCCCTGGTCGTAGGTCAACTATCACACAAGAATCACCAGCTTCCCCTTGAACATTTCCATGGCTTACCGTTTGCTCTGAGCCTCAGTACTCCATGGTTCCAGGAGATGCTCTGAGGGAATACAAGGCTCTTCCTTTCCAGCTTCAGGCATTTGATTTTCCCCTTTTTCCTCAAACTTTATAGGCTTCCCTTTCCAAGGATTCTTCTTTCTGCCCCTGAATCCTACTTGTGCTCTTCGCAGTCTGAAATGATCAGACTCTGACTTCTACTGCAGCTTATGTTCAGGCCAACCAATTTTATTGATTTATGCCTTTCTGCTTGTTATTATGTCTTAACTATCTGTTCTCATGGGTAACAATTTAAGATTTAGGTTTACGCGTAAAATTTCTGTTACACGTTTGGGAAATTAAGATTTGAATATAAAGCTTAGTGAAGTGTGGACAATGAACTGAAAATTGAGAGACAGGGATACCATTTGAATCAAGATTGTAACTTGAAGTCTTTGCTTTAATTTTGTTAATAGCTTTTCTTTTTTGTTCTGGATAGGAGATGACCCATTCTTGGCCTCCTCCACTGACTGCTATTCATACGCCATGCAAAACTGAACCGTCAAAATTTCCTTTTCCAACAAAGGTCAGTCCTGTAGTCAAATACTGAATGCTGTTGAAAGAGTAATTCCTATTAAAGATCAGGGTTTTGGAACTCTCTTAAATTCAATTCTCTATAGTTCTGGGTTTGTTTCAGTGCTTTGTATCTCTTTATCTTGCTGCACAACATTTGTCAGCAGAAGCCTTATGAAGAATGTCATCGTTTTTCCTCTGGTTTACACACACAGAGCAGTCTGCAAAGATGTCTTTAATATAGCTTTCCTTATACTTTCTAATTTTTGTTTCATAAATTCAAACCTTCTCCAGGATACTTCTAAAGCTTGAAAGTGCCATCGAGCTTTTTTCCATGTTAGGGAAATGCTTTGCACCATTTTGTGTAGAAGCAAGCAAGCGTTGTGTTAACCTCCATCTAGCAAAGCCACGGAGACTGGCTGGTAAATGCTAAGAAATTTAAATGTTATTTTCTGCATAAGCTGAGTTTTCCTCATAATTTTGAACTCCATTAATAGTTCTATTAGATCTTATATTTTCGTTTACCAAAAAATGAAAACTGTTTTAAAATCAGATGTTTTGCTAAAGAAACTTTCAGATCCAAAAGTTCCAAACGATCTCTTCCTGACCTCCCATATACTTAATAACTGCTGGAGTGTTTAAGCTATTAATTCCAAAGAGAAATCAGTCGCTCTTTGCTGCTGTTGACAGCACAGGACATGTTTCTAGGAGACCTGCTTGAGCTGACACCTCCGAGGAAGGAGTTCTCCTGCTCTCGGCTGCTTGCTCCCTCCCCTGAGGCTGGATCTGGCCGTCCCAGCTGCAGGGTTCAAGGCAAACTGGCACCGGTGATTGTCTGCCTTGAAGCACAGCTCTGCAATCTGCAGGATCTTGGAAGCCGATGGGTAGGCAGGGTAGAGATAGGCAGGGCAGATAGCTGTGGGTAGCAACTTTAGCGAGTACAGTTCAGCTTGTGATAGCTGACTCATTCAAGAATTCATGTTCTGTTTCCTGTATCTACTGATTACCAGCAGAAGATTTAACTCGACAATATAATTTGTCTCCAGACTCAACATATCTCTGATATGGATTGGGGTACTCCACCCCTAATTTGGCATAACTTCAGAGTGAAGAAATCATGCCCTTTGTCTTTTAAAAGTTGCCTTCATGATAATGAAGACTACGCTTTTTCTGACCAGACTGCTGCTATCACTTTCCTGTTTGATCCAAATTGCTCCCCAAAACAGAGTGAAGTATTTTAAGAAGATTTTCTCACTGAGGTCTCTAATGTAAGTCTGTCTAAACAGATTGTCTTATGTGAGTCCTTTGACATCACCTTTTCTTGGCCAAAGCTTCCAGGTCCCGTGTTGTAACTGCACATCCACAAAACTCCGTAGACTGGAGCGAGGTTAAACAGTTCCGGCTCTCGTCCTGGCGAGACGTCCCAGAGCTCTGGGCAGCCCTCTTGTCATCGCCCTCTGCGTGGCTGTTCCTGTCTCACTGCGTCTTGCTTCCTTCTCCAGTGAGCTGAAAACGTAGAACATCCTTTACCGTTCTCAGCTTTACCTTTGAAGGCATATCTCAAAACAGATGTCATTGTCTAGTTTCTTAACATTATCATGACGAGTTCGATCAATATTAATCTTGCCTGTATTACCTTCAGTCAGGGCTGATTTCCTACGTTAGATAAAACTGTGAACTTGGATATAATTCTTACCTTTTATAGTAAAGCAAGAAATTCCACACCTTTCCTCATCAGCAAGGGTATGTACTCCACAGCTTTGAATACTTATTCCTGAACCTTTGGGGAGGTGTTTTCTCTTCACCCACTTCTAAGTGCACTTGATCGTGGGGTTGCTGGAACTGCTTCTTTCTGTGTTTCTCTAGCATTTGACTCAGATTGGAAAGAAAGAATGTGTGCAGAGATATGTGTGTCTTTGTGACGCAGAGAGAAACTCCGTAAGATTGCACAGTCTTATTGATGTTTGAACAAAAAAAGGTAGGTTGTGGGTTTTGAGCCTATCGACCTGGATTGTGTTTCTTCACCCAGTTTGCAAAAAAAATTCCATTTATGGCTGCTCTGAGTCTTTTGACTTTGTGCCAGCTTTTTTATTTTGTGACTGCACATCTTAGCTATGGAACTTTGTCAACTTCTCTCTCTGCATCCAAAGCCTATAATTTCCTCTGCCTTCTCCCCTCTGTCATTCTTGGCAGCAGGATCTTCTCAGAATTCCAGTGAGTTAGCGAGCCATAGGCTTGTGCAGTCTGGGCCCAGAGCGGAATTCAGAAAACAAAACAAAACAGTGGTTTACTTTAATCAGGCAGTACTGTTTGAGGAAAGCTTGCTCTATTTAATACTGTGCTCAATTTATTTACAAGAAATATGCGGCAGTGTTTCACAGCATTCCTCTTGTGTGAGAAGTTTGGTGGGTTTTGCCTGCGCATGTAAAATTAAGCTCCCTTTGGTGGACCAGTCAATTTTATTTGTAAGACTGTTGGAATAAGATGATTTTCCCCATGTGCAGATGCTGAGTAGCTTGAAGGGACCCAGACTCCTGACCGGGGCCTCTCTGCATTTACTATAACGATATCTAAGAATTATCAGGAAGTCTTTGAATCATAAGATAAAACTTCATGAAAATAGGTCAGGGAAAGTTTTATGGATGCTATGAAAAAAATGTAGATTCCTGAGCCTTGATGAAAAATGTTACCCAATGACCTAACACTCTATATTTTTATCCTGTGTAACTTTTTTTTAAGCCATGGGCTTCAAGTCAAAACCTCCAAAAATACTGGCCTGTTTGTAAAATATATTAAAACCCCCAGCTGTTTCTTAGAGGGTGGAAGCTTTTCGTTTCAAAGCACCGTGAGCGCGTTGGCAGTTTTTGTACCTGCCTACCTGCGCAGTGACCTAGAGGCATCGCTGAAGAGCTGGATCCCGTCTCCAGGTGCGTTCAGCATCTGCCCTGTGCTGGGGTTACCGAGAAGGCCAGCAGTCGAGTCCCTTGATTCGCTGTGGTGCAGAAACTTTCTTCCAAGAAATAAAACTGAGATCTGACCCGAGACTGCCAACGTTAAATGGAAATGGGTCCCACGCACCACAGCTGGGACCACAGCCAAGCTGGTCGCCTCCAAATGAGAATTCGGTACCCGACTGCTGTTCCATCCAGCTGGCGAGTGTTTTTCTCTCCACAGTTCTCGTGTTTGAGTACAAGCTGCGATTTTTGTTTCCTGCTTAAGTGTCCTCACTATCTAATTATGCTTTAGTTAAAAGGGTTTCCTTCCTTTAAGTTGTTTTTAATTTCTTCTTTCTGAAGTAGACCTTTAAAAGATACTGCTATAAATAACTTCAGAGGTGAAAGTACAGCTTTTTTTTTTTGATCTCTTGAGTTTCTTAAACAAATATGTTTTCAGAGACAAAATAGATGGCAAGAGAGTTGGAAAAAGTTGCACATTTAAACGTAACACCTCGTTAAAGTGCATTTAACTGAAAGACTGCACTGTGCCTTGGAAATAGGAAGTTGACTAAAGTGAGCAATTCGGGAGGTGCTTTCTGCAGAATGTGTGATACGTGCGTTGGTAGGAAAGGGTGCCAGTTCCTCATCTGGTGCTCACCCCAGTGCAGTGGCTCTGTAGATGTGGTGGTTGATTACTCCGTGGTCTTTACTACTTTTTTGACTTACGGTTTGTCAACTTGTGTGAGCTGTCTGTGGGAAAAGGCAGTCAGGGAATCACACTTGCACTCCTCGTACCTGTGTAAAAGATAAAAATCAGTTTTTCTTTTGAAGGAAGTGTAGCTGTTGCTTTCTGTTGAAGTCACAAGGCTTCCCTCCAACTTCATCTTCACTTTGCACTTTAAACATAGGTTAATTTTATTTTTATTGTCCCTTTCTTTCTTTCAATTAGTAAAGATTAGAGGCATTCGTAACCCCTTACAAGAAAAGTTCCCTATCAAAAAAATACTTGTTCAGTGCATTATTGCAACTGCTTTCACTTTTGAAATAAAAAGTTAAGGGAAATTAGAAATATCTAAGAGT
Organism: Grus americana; assembly: GCF_028858705.1. Lineage (NCBI taxonomy): Eukaryota > Metazoa > Chordata > Aves > Gruiformes > Gruidae > Grus > Grus americana. The sequence goes on from NC_072865.1 coordinate 1,801,525, forward strand.
GCTTTGCTGTGTAAAGCCTTAGTGTGCTTAAAAATTTGATTTTGTGAATTGCACGTACAACTGCTGCATGTCACTGACTTGGCTGTTTGGGAAGACTGATTCACAGGTAGAGGGAAAAAACCCCTGGATTTCATTGCTGAATTGTTACTCTGGTTTGCCATTGCCAGAGCATTTAAGTAAAAAGTGTGTGTATAACTTTGAGTTGAGTGAAACATTTTCAATTTTTATTTATGGGGCCAGCATTTGTCCTCATTTTAAAACGAGGTCGGGAAGGTCCTATTTTAAAATGGCACTCTAGCCTAGAAGTAGGTTTTCAGTAACTCTGCGTAGTTGTTTGTTAACGCAATATTTTAATGTTTTAAAAAAAAAATTAAGTACTGTGTTTTGGGAGAGAGAATTGGGTTTTCTGGAATGGGAGTACTGAAGCTAAAATTTGCAAGGCTTCATCCTTCAAGGCTAGATTTATAGGTAACAGGTTGGTGTATAATCAAAGCAGTTACATATCATTGTTTATTGGCTTTTGCACAAGTGAATTCTGTGATTCCATGAAGACCTGGCAGATGGGGGAATGAGGGATGTGTTGGTCACCCGTGCCGGGTTGCATTTACCAGCATTACTCGCATGCAGCCGTGGCGAGAAGGGGTTTGGGGCACAGTGTGCAGAGCTCTTCAGATTTTGAGTTTTCGTTGTCTCTTGGACTCCTCTGTAGCCAAGACAATTTTTTTGTTGTTGATAGGTTGTTACTATACTCATTGCTTGTCCACCGTGATGCTGTATGTGTCTGAAAAAGAAAAATGCAGAGAAAATAATTTGAATGAAAATACATAAAACTAGCAGCAAAGATTTTCCATGTATAATGAAGTTAAAGAAAAACATACTGAGCGGTTCCTCTCCATGCTAAGCATGCATGAAGATGGGATTTATGGAAGTTACGTAGGGATTTGGGAGTTTCAGCTATCACGTAGTACAACTGCACGTGGCGCTTTTACAACCCAGCAAGCAGGAGAGCTGAGGAAGAGGAGCGGGAAGCATTCCTTCCCTGCGCCGGCGGGGCCGCTGCGGCTGGTGACACGGGTTGGGGCCCAGGTAAAGAATCACTCGTTCTCTTTTTTTGTTAGGTTTTTCCCTTTTTTAGAGGTTAGGTGCCATCCTCTAAGTGGAAAGAATATCTTGATTGCAGCGTGGGTTTTGATATGTTAAAATTTGCAGTGGAAAAACCACTTGTGATCTTTTATTCCCTTAGGAGTCCCAACAGTCCAGTTTTGGCACCGGAGAACAGAGTAAGTACATGAAACTTCCTGTAATGTGTTTAATGTTTTCATTGTGATTTGGTATTTTTAGTCTCTCTTAAGATGTCATGCTTTTTAGAGAATGAGATTTTCCAGACTGGTCGTAGGATGGAGTCTAAGTTAACATTTTCTGTACATTCTCAAGTTTTAGCCTATAAAACAATGCATTTCTTGTTGAGATCTACACAGTTATGACTGAGTTGCAAGGTTGCTACTGTCTTCTAGGAAAAAAAAAACTGTCGCGTTTCTAATTCTCGAAAAAATGCCTTCTCGGTTGATCTAATTGAAAATAGCTGAGTACTAAAGCAAAACACCCTTTAAAAAATCCAAATCCCTGCTGGGGGACATATTAGAAACCAAAGTAGTGCTTATGTTTATATTTCAGTAGAAAAAGCACATTGCAGTTTCACTGTTCGTTTACACGTTGTCATTTTAAAATCGAGAGAGAGAACTGGTCAGGAACTCATACGGTAATATACTTAGCAATATCCTTGAATTTCTCGTTCCAGAAACATTTTCAGATTTTAGACAAAAGCAGCTTTTATTTCCCTTTAACTGTATTGTTGTTTTGAACGTTACTGAAATGAATAATTTAACACAGGAAACATACTGGGTAGAACTGAATTAGATGCGTGCTGTTACCTTCCAAAAGTCTTGCCACTCCTTCTCGAAGTGATTAAGCAGATTAAATAGTAAAAGAAGAATGGTTTATTCTTAGATATTCACAAGCAGCTTAATCTAAACAGCTGATACACTGGGGAATTACAGAAACAAATTAAAACTTAATTCCATAATGCTAAACAGTAGACTTATGTTATAGGAGCAACTGGTCTTTAGGTGTGTAAATGGAGAGGCAAGGTTAGTCAAAACACAGAACCAGTTTTTAACTCCTGTTTGAATTTTCTGGGAAACTTTTAACAGCCCCAGTTCTTGTTTCTGGAGAACTATGCAATTTGCCAGAATTAGAGCAAGGGAAGGAAAAAGCAGATTATGTCAGTATGTATTCCTATTGTAAGAATTGCTTTCTGAGTTTGGTTTCTGGATCTAAAGATTGCTCATCCACCTATAAACAGGGATGCTGAAACAAGTCAGAGCTTGACAGGCTGATTTGTCCTGTGTCCTGCATGTAGAAGGCAATAGATTAATCTTGATAGAAGCAAAACAGGTTTTCACACCATTAATACCAAATTGAGTGTGTATTGTTTTAGACAGCAATGATTTAAATAGTTTTCTGGATTTTCTTGATTAAATTATTTGCTGTGTTTAGTATTTTGTCTCTGCATCCACTCACTCCTTCAGTCTGTGGGAGATGGTACCTGGCGTCAGCTAGTTAGTTCTTTCGTCGTCTACTCAACCGTTCTTGGTTTATCTGAGACCGTGTATTTCTGGTAACTCGAGAGTAACTTATTTTGCTGGCTGAGTTTTCAACTGTGCATTTCTTTTTTCTTCTTCTAGAACGATATAACCCTTCATCAAAAACATCCAATGGTCATCAATCCAAATCGTAAGTGGCTGTTGAGAAAACGTTTCTCAAACAACAGTTGAATTTTAAGAGGCTTGGAAAATTGCTGTTTCTTTTACTAGGATGTGTCAGGTCTTGCACAGACTCTTTAGCACACCTCTCCTTGACTGGCAGAAAAAGGGGATCATTTTTAAGCAACCGTTTTTTGGGACAATAGATCACATACGGCACGTTGGAGGGAATAACAAATACACCGTGCTGCCTTTCTGTTCCCCTGTTTGTCAGTTGTCAGGATAGGTGTGTGAGAGTTTGGACCTCGGAATTGGCTTGTGAACCAGAAAAGTGTCGGCACCTAAGAACGGGCAGGGTGGGACGGGACTGAAGCGTGTGCGTGGCAGAGCTGTCAGCTTGGAAGCAGCTTGTAGCAGTTGCACAAATAGACAGGAGGAGGGACTGGTTTGTACTGGAGGAGACACCAAACTGCGTTTGGGATCTAGTTACGTTCGTTCTACTCAGTCTCTTAACTGCTGGCAACCGTTTCTATTAGTTATTCACATGGACCCAACATTTTACTTTGTCAGTCACGCAGCTGGGAGGAAAAATAAAAAGCGACTGGATGGCTGTAGTCCTGAAAGTACCTGAAAATTGCTTATATGCTGTTAAAAGATTGTTTCCAAACAAATATGTCCATGAGTTTTTCCAAACAAGTATGTCCGTGAAAATAAAGGTTTGCCAGCTGATTGTATTTTTAATAAAAGTGATTGTAGATTCTGAAAACTCGTTATCTACGTTAACATTTGTTGTGATGCAATCACCATATGAAGTCTAGTTCTTCTGTTTGTCCGTGCGCGTGTTACAGTATTAGCAAGATAAAAAAGCACGCGACCTGTGGGAAGGGAATAGAACAAGAAAACCCCCTGAATTATTATAGCCTCACAGTCAGTTTCCCAAAACCACTTAGTTGAAGAAGATGCTCATATGCAGCCAGTTCAACAAGTGGTAGAAATACAAGTTCACCGTCTGGCTTTGCTTTAGTCGTAGCACTATAGACCGCTAGGCAGGAGCTGTGGTATTTCCAGCGCTGGGGAGCGCGAGGTGGCATTGGACATGTGTTGAACTGGGATGCGCGGGGAGAAAGTTGAGATGATGTGTACTGTGATAATACCATTTTAAGTAATTTTTTTTAAAAAGTGAGTGTGGTCTGGTCAAAAAACATAAAAAGGGAGATAAATGCATTTTTTGTAAAGGGATAGCAATGAAAAATATTTTGGGAACTAGATCCTAGAGGCTGGTGTTTCTTTTCAGATCATCAGCAGAACAGCTGTACTATGAAACCCGGAAGTATTAAACTTTTAATCCTTTCTCATTTTCTTTCTCCAGATGTGACTCGAACCAGACAGAGTAAGATGTTTTATTTTTGTAATCAAAGGTGTTTTTCAATAAGCACAAAGGCCCTGTACCCTGCTATATGTTTTCAGTGTGTTCACACGTTTTCAGTATTGTGAAATAGTGTGCGTGTGTGTGTGTGTGACTACCAGAAATAATTATGGCTTTGAATACTAATAAAATAATTATGGCTTAGAACATTTGCACTGTTGCCACGAGACAGGAAACAGCCACTAGTGTTGGCTTTCTATTTAAAACAGTATTCTTGGCCATTGTGTATAAGAAGTTGAACATACCCAAGGTAGTTCCTCCCGCGTTAGTAAATTGTGTCAAATTTCCTTTCTAAATTTAACAGAATGGACTAAGGAGTCAAAGTACTAGAGTCCTTATTCTTCTCTAAAGAATGACTTAACTCACTATTCTTAAACATTAAATGTTAGAATGGCATCTTGTGGAGTTCACCCACGCAGCCTGCTTCGTAGTATAAACAAGAGCATGTTGAAATATAGAAGAATGCTTTGGAAGTAATTAAAAGTATGTGGAAAAACTTGTCTCACTTTCTCCCTTTTGCTTAGTATGTTGAAAGATGACTTAAAACTTAGCAGTAGCGAAGACAGCGATGGAGAGCAGGTACGTTCATTAAATCAGTCTCCAAAAAACATAGCAAATGCATTCACAGTTCAGTAATTCAGCAGTTTCAATATTCTAACAGCTGAGCAGCTTGAGAGGAGAGTTATGATTAAGAAACAAAAATCAAATGGCATGTTTTTAGACAAACCTCAGGTATTCCTAAATGTAAATTTGGGGAAAAATCATCTGTTTTGTGGAAGCGGTATGCTTTTATCTAGAAAATCTCGGTTTGCTGATTTCAGATGGGCTTTCTCTGAACACAAAACAGCAGTACTGCACTTTAAAACATATGTAACAGCCTGCCATTTAAAGATAGAGCAGAACCCTTCATGTTCTGCCACTCTGGCTAAAGAGCCCATGGTAGGAACGTCTCTGCGCATTAGTCGCTTGGGACTGTGTTTGGGGTGATAAGGGATACTGTACCTGTAACTGGGAGTGTAGCAGCACCTTTGTTTTTATTGAAAAGTCTCTTTTTTCCTCCTTGTCAATACTAACTTTGTGCAGCTTCTGCCAGAAATGGCATTTAGCATGCGAAATTAAAAATACTCGTCTGTGCTACCCAGCAGTAACCCACGCTCCTCTTCTTTTTTTTTTTTTTTTCTTCCTGTTCCCAGTTCTAGTACTTGTGGTGAAAACTTGGAGAAAACTCTGATTTGTTTTCCTTTCTGTATAATGCAGACAAATTTAAACTGCTGCAAGTACTGAACTAAGATGCTGTTCAGGCTTAATAATTTAAAAAATGTAAAGGCTCTAAATTGATGCTTTGCAATTTAATTGTATACACAATCCTAAAGTAACTTCCAGAAGCTTCATGCTCTTTTTCTTAATTGCAGGACTGCGATAAGACAGTGCCGAGGAGCACGCCTGGAAGGTAGGCATTCCTGGAAGATTGCAGCATAGGAAGCAGAGGGGTGATATTCAGTCCAGTCAGCACTTTTGACTTGATCTCATTTCTAAACTCCACGTTTGTCTTTTGTCTTGTGTTAAAGCAAAAGACGATTAGAATTTAATCAGTGATTAAATAGCGTATATCCTGCAAATTACACGAACCACTTTGGTAAGGGAGGAAAAAACAAAGGCTGTTGTTTGTTTCTGGGGTAAACTGTGTTCAGTCATGCTGAATTTTCTAGTAAATGTTAATTAAAATATTACATCTTATCCTTTCTAATGAAAGGACTTCTAGGATATAGTTGTGCCTTGGGTAGCATTTGTTTATTTTTCCTCATTTTTGTTTTCAGTAATTCTGAACCTTCGCAGCATAACAGCGAAGGAGCAGATAATTCAAGGGATGACTCGAGCAGCCATAGTGGATCTGAAAGCAGTTCAGGATCTGACTCTGAAAGTGAAAGCAGTTCCAGTGACAGTGAAGCTAATGAACCATCACAGAGCGCATCCCCAGAGGTAGGATTTGACATGGATTAGGGCTGTCTTCGTTAGCTTGGAGTTAATCCTGAGTTTTAAAAGCAGAAAAAAATTTCATTAAATTCTCAAAACTGTTTAAAAAAAAAAAAAAGTTAGACTGACAACCATGGGATCACCGTGAAGATGGAATATTCTTTTGCTGAAGTACCTGTAATTGGATACAGTAACGAGTCTTTATATAAGCACGCATTTGATGTTTGACTTGGGAGGTGATTTTTACCACCAATTATCTATTGGAGTGCAGAAATTAGATATAGTAACAGTAGCTTGAAAAACGGTGGGCTTTTCATCTGGAAAGCTATGGCAGCAAGTCCTGCCTGTTGGTAGCAGCTGCTCCAGATGAAGGGAAAATGAGAGCTGTTATTTGTGCCTATATTCATCAGCCTATATTGCATTTGTTATTTATCTTGGGTTTTTCGTGTACCTCTTGCTTTGGCGTGCAGCATAGGACAGCTATCCTGTGGAAGAGATGCGAAAAATGTGAAATATTTTATCTAATGCTGTTTTTTCATTTGTTTTTAGCCAGAGCCACCACCAACAAACAAGTGGCAACTGGATAACTGGCTGAACAAAGTTAATTCACATAAAGTCTCACCAGCTTCTTCCGTGGACAGCAATATCCCATCTTCCCAAGGCTACAAAAAAGAGGGACGGGATCAGGGGGCAGGCAGCGGGTATGCTGATCAAAGCGGATCCAAGGATTCAATTTCTTCCACACCAGGGCGAGATTCCAAACCCACCCAAAAGGGCTCAGAGAGCAGTCGCGGCAGGCAGAAATCACCTGCCCAGAGTGACAGCTCGACACAGAGGAGGACTGTAGGTAAAAAGCAGCCCAAGAAAGCAGACAAGACATCTGTTGAGGAGCCTAGAGGAGGTCTTAAAATAGAAAGTGAAACCCCAGTAGACATGGCAACAAATATACCTTCAAACAGGCATAAGGCAGCCACAAAAGGCTCCAGAAAACCCAATATAAAGAAAGAGCCCAAATCTTCCCCTCGGCCTACAACAGAGAAAAAGAAATACAAGGCTTCAAGCAAATCTGCCCAGAAATCCAGGGAATTCATAGAAACAGATACCTCATCCTCTGATTCAGATGAAAACGAGAGCCTGCCTCCCTCATCACAAACACCCAAATACTCTGAGAGCAATAGGACTCCTGTTAAATCTTCCATGGAGGAGGATGACAGCTTTTTTCGGCAAAGAATGTTCTCTCCTATGGAAGAGAAAGAGCTTCTTTCACCACTCAGTGATCCTGATGAAAGGTACCCACTTATTGTGAAGATTGACCTGAGCCTCTTATCAAGAATACCAGGGAAGCCTTACAAGGATGCTGACGCACCCAAAGGGGAAAAGAAAAACGTGCCAGAGAAGCACGCGAGAGAATCCCAGAAGCAGCCATCTGACAAAAGTTCTACAAAAGGCAAAAGGAAACATAAGCAGGTGATCATTTTGCAGACAGAGATTTACCTGTTATCTCAGCCCCTTCGTGGGTTGCTGCGCGTGTCAGGCGTGTAGCCCAGCAGCCCAGGTCACACCTCGGTGTAGTGACTCTGAGCGATTTAGAGATGACCCTGGCTAGCTGTTTTGTGTAGAACACATCGATCATCCCTGTGCTGTTACAGTAGAGACTATTGGGATTTTCTTTTGGCGTGAAGGGGGGAAGGGAGAAGGTCGCACTGTAGGAGCGTTAGCACTGCAGCTAGAGCTCGTGGAGCTAGCGCAGCGTCTGTACCTCTGAGCACTGCATCCTCCCCTGCCTCCCCCCGATCTGCTCAGGCAGCTGATCCAATGGAAAATTCACCTGGCCAAAAAAAACCCCAAAAAAACCCAAACCAGTTTTCAGCTGGATCAGCTCCTGGAACCAGTGAATCATGCAATTGCATATTGCCAGGGCAGAAATGGGCCTGGGGCATGGCAGCAGCAGGAACCCTAATCTCAGGAGTGCTGCTTTACTGGGAGCGCAGGGATCTCTCCGTAATGATATTTAATCTTTTCCAAAAAAGTATTTCATCTTTTCACCTATAATGAAAAAGCAGAAATGCCTGGGGGCAGTAAAGTGGACAGGGATCAATGGGGGAGCTGAATAGAAGTAATACTCTTGGTAGGGGGAATGGTAAGAAGCAGTTGGTGTAATTTAAACTGCTTTTAGACACCTCAGAAAATGGACTGACTGTACAAAGAGCAAACCTGCGACTGTAAGAGGACTCAGTGATCCAATGAGTTTTTATAAATGTCTGGTTTCCATGAAGTTAGGAGTGTGAAGCCCTGGCTCGGGGATTCAAAAATTGCCATGCTACTCTGGATTTCATTCTGAAAATTTCATTTTGACAGGGATTTGGCAGTGGTTGTAAGATTTTGTTGACATGCGGAGTCAGAGGATTATATGATGTCATCCAGAGAGTCATTTGACTCTCCAGAGGAGATAGATAATTTCAGTTAAACCATTTTTCCTACTGAGCAACCTAAGTAAATTTGGTTACTTACTAAAATTAGTGTCATCCAGGAGACTTGATATGTAACTGCAAACAGGGGTTTCTCCTGTGCTGTTCCTAAGGTTCTTATTTCCTCTGGATAAGGAAATTGAGAAAGTATGAGCTTTTTTGTAGAACTGGAATAACTCAGGCCAGTACAGTGACTAATTATTATTTGCAAGCGTTACTAGATAATTCCTAACGTTCATGGAACACACTCACATGTTCCAGTGGCTCTGAATACACTGACTTCTGTTTCCTTGACCAGTTACACCTTTCAGTCCACATTTGGAGTTACAGCATTAGAGATCTGTGCTCTCACATCTAAACCAGAAAGCTTTGGTAAGACCAATTAAATGTAGGCTTTATCCCGGTAAATAGCCTGGTTGTTAATTGGTTTGAATCCTCAGATCACTCTGATGCTTACTGGTACGTGCCAGAGAAGACACAAGCCTGTTTGAGGCAACTAAGGGAAAAAACCCCTTTTCCCCACCTCTCCAGTGTTTAGGTTTGCGAGTGCTCTGTGCGCAACTTGATTTCTACACGTCTTTCCTTGCTCGCAAGGCTCGGGGTTGCAGCGTCAGAGTAACAAAAATGAAACCTTTTGGGTTTGAATCTGGGTTATGTTAGCAGATGACTTGTTCTGCGAGGCCCTACGTTCCATTTTATTCACTGCATTAATACTTCAGTGCTTGCTGAAGACAGCTTAGAAATTCTCTTTCAAAATCCTTTGACTCTAGAATTAAATTGATATGATTTATGTAATTGATAAAATTTAGTCCTCACCATCTCTGAGCTTACTTTAATAGACTGCAAGACTTTCACCTTTTTTATGGCATTCGTGACACCTCTGTTAGGCTTCCCAACATAAAATCTGTCTCCTGATCTCTGATCGAAGCCTTTCCCAGACTTTTCTGGTATTTCATGGTGATAATATGTTTGTGCTAAAATGAACAACTTAGCTGCTACTTCTTTTATGCAGGTTGGTAGTTTAGAAGCCAGACTTTGTTTTTCATTATGTTCCAATACCAGGGTGTGCTCAAATATTTGATACAGACTAGATGCTTTAGGGAATCTCTGTGGTCTGTAGATATCTGTACACTGCAAAACGCCTGCTAAATTAAATCTCTTAATGTGAAACACTGTCGCTCTCGGTGAAGCTGTAAATGTGGACGTTTGCCTAGATGTGTTTTTCGTTTGCTTTATTCAGAATGAGGATGAAAACAGAGCCAGTGAAAGCAAGAAAACGAAACTGGAAGAAAAAGCTCCATCAGGACACAAGACTTCTAGCAGTAGGGAGTGAGTATCTTGGATATATTTTCAACATTGAAGGCTCAGGGTGATCAAGGAGATGGGTGCCCATCTTTCCCCTCCTCCTCTCCCCCCCCCCCCCCCCAACCAAAGTATCTCCTCATTATTACTCAATGGGTTAAATTTCATGGCTTCTTACCCTTCAGATGGTTTTACTTCAGAGTTTCTACTAGTAGTTGGTAGAAATTAATTCCCATAACCAAAACTGTTGGCCAAGGACAATTGTTTTACTTAACAGAAATAAGGTAAACCCTCATGTGAAGGGTTGGTGTGTTATGGAATGGATGCTTCCTGGTTTTTCTCTAATATACAGTGGGGTTTTGTTCTGGTTGAGAAATCAGCTGTGCATCTAGCTTTTTGATCTTGCAAAAATCTGTGCCCAATCTGGTAATTCTCCATTTAGCAAGTTTGTGAACTGAGCACGAATTACTTAACTGGCGTTGTCTGGGAAGCCGATAGCAGTGAGGTTTGGATCCATGGATTTAGCCTCACGTTTGCTTGATAGATTAGCTGAAGAAAAGTGTGAGTGACACAAAAGCAAAGTATTACAGAAGGAGCAAATCAGTAACATTGTTTAATACGCTTTTACTTGTACAATATTTCTGTAATTTTCCATGCTTTTTGTAATAGCTATTATGATTTTATTTGCTTTATTTCTTGGTCCGTGTTAATCCGCAGGAAAGAGTAAGGTGGTGGGTTTTTTTCCCCACTGCCTTTTAAAACTCTGCTATTTCACACCAAGCAACTGAAAAGTGGTGTAATTATGCCATGGAAAATATTTCTGCGTAGTGAGTAATTATGAGAAGCTGCAGCACATCAGATGCTAGAAATCTTGTTTGCCCGTTCTGACTAAACAGTGTCTTACTATTTGTTAGGAAACAGACGTAGAACAAATGGATGCATTTCTATCTTAATTATGCTTTTTTACCTATTATTTCTGATATTTGCTTGCTGGCCAGTGTAGTTATCTGAAGGACATTTAATTAGATGAAACTATATGATTTTATAACAATAATGTGTAGAAATAATTCTAGGAAGCCAAAACTAGTCCACAGTAACCCTCGGCAGCCGAGACAAGAGGCTACGCTGGGAAAGCTTTCCAGTTTCCCGGGTTCCAGAGAACATTTATCTGGACCATCTTTTTTTCTGAGCTGTTAGGCTGCAACAGACAGCCTGGCGCTGACGTTGGCATCAATTTCTTACGTTGTAAGTGTTTAGGGTGGTTTTTTTAAGAACTGTTGTAGGGATGTGGTTTTATGGTTAGAACTTGTCTTCTGTGTTTTCAGGTCAGAACAAATAAAATGGTGAAAACGAGTTCAATCTGGCTTCGTAGAAACCTACTCACCGAGATGATTATTCTCTTTCTTTTCCTCCATATCTGCTTTGCTATGTCTAGCAATAAAAATCTTGTTTGTTTAAAAAAATATTTATTTAAAATCAAAAATAAAAGTTTTGTGGTGTTGGGGTTTTTGGGTTTGGTTGCTTGTTTGTTTTGGGTTTTTTGGGGTTTGGGTTTTTGGTTTTTTTTTTTTTTTTTTTTTTTTTTTAGGAAAGAAACCCCAAACCTGAATTTGTTCATTTTGTCCAGGTCTTCAAAGCCAAGTACTGTTAAAGAGAAGGATTTACTGCCGTCTCCTGCTGCCCCGGTCCTGCAGAAAGATTCCAAGCAAGAACATGGGTCCCGGAAGAGGACGGTCAGTCAGTCGTCAACCTTAAAGTCCAGCAGCAACCTCAGCAAGGAGAGTAGCAGTGGCAGTAAAGGCAGCTCGTCTTCTAAACAAAAGAAGACAGAGGGGAAGGGTTCTGGCAGTGCTAAGGAAACCAAGGTAAAGGGCTTATTCTGTAAACGCCTTGAACCTGTTTCTGTGCTTTGCAGTTTGACATGCTCAGTGTGATCTGAACAATAATTTGCAGTTCAAGTTAAAATGTGATTAGTTTTAGATATGCATGGTTTCATGTCGTAGCGCTTAAGTACCTTGGAAGTCTGTAAATTAGAAAATAACCTGGGAAAGATCGTGGGATATTAATGCTTATTCCTACCAAATTCTTATGTTAATTAGTGAAATGTGTTTAGTCATCTTCTGATTACTGATGCTACTTGTTTATTGTTTAATTTGTTAATAAGAAATACCACTTGAAAGCTGTTTACACAACAGTAAATGGAACAATGAGGTCACTCTTATCTCATCGGAGCAAGCACAGATCTTGTCCTGATTTTACAGGAGAGCAGAAGCTCAGTCCATGCTCAGCGCTGGGATGCGAAGCTGTAGCTCTCATTTTATGACATTGTGGGACCCCAGAAAGATTATTTGAACTCCAGCTCAGGAATGTACAGTGTTCTGTCTGGTTGAAGTGGAGAAAACATGGTTAGAAAGATGGTGCAGAGAGTGTTTTTTCAGATATTTAGATTAGGAAGATATTTAGATGGTGGAATTTAGAAGTATTATAGGAAGATGAAACCCCTAGGTCACTAAATTGTAACGTGCTTTTTCATCAGTATATAAATGTGTATTACTGGACAGAAATTATCCTGTGAGGACATCTGAGAGTGCGTTGTTGAATGCCTGTGATGAGCAGTTTCGATTGTATAGCCAGCTGTTGAGCAGCGTATGTTTGACTGGGAGGGATTTCACCTTCGTCTTTGCGATTCCAACGCGTGCTGCAGGTGCTGGCGCGGCTGGCTGAGCGCTCTGCAGCAAAGCCCCAGAGCATCCCTCAGGCTGTGGAAGCTCCGGTGGTTTAAGCAACTGCTAAACCTCGGTAGCTGGATTTGCAGTCTCGGAAAAGCTTAGAAGCAAAGTCTAAAAATGTTCAGGACGAGTAATTGATGTGGGGAGGAGTCAAGCAGCAGATAGACATTAGCAATGGCAGAGAATAACTTAGTCATCAGGGTGGAGTCGGTGAATACCTGAGCTGGGAGACATGCTGTATCCCTCCAGGTGCCAACGCCAGGAGACTGTAGAAGCCTGGCAGGGTTGTGGATATCGGTGGCTGCGTAAGACACTTCCAGGAACTATAGACACTGAATTTCCCTTCCAGGCTGAGGCTCTGCCCTTTCTTTATTCGTCGGTGTAGAAATGTCCCTAAGCCAGTTGTTAATTTGTGCGATGTTTATCGTTTTATACTTCAGATATGCTTAGTCATGCCTTTCTCAAAGCAGTACCTGCTCTTCCTGCATTCCGCTGCATGTTTTGTTATTCCGTCCGCATTGCAATGGTAGATAGTGCATTGCTGTGCCAGTCTGGTGTCCTGCAACTCCAGGATCCTTCTGATTAGCAATAATCTGATAAATGTAGGTTATGAAATACATCTGTATGGATGGCCTTTAGTGATGATAAATCAGGAGAGCGGAAAACACGTATGAAGCTGGGGAGTTGTTTTATACTGTTTAGCTCCTGAGAACAGGTTCACTTATGACTCACAGAATCTCCCGGTGTATTAGAGCAAGGATCTTGGTTATAGCCTCTGCGTCTTCCTCTGCACCAGCGTTAGGTGAAAGCCTCGCGGAAGCTGCGTTACTGTCTATGGAATGGCAGCTAAGGCAGCTGCAAAGCTGACCTTACCGCATAGAACACGTGAAGTCATGGGAGACATTTATACAACAAATGCTTTTCTTGAAAACAGAGACGATGTAACAGTTCTTTACATTTATTATTTGGCAACAATTTTCCTTTCAGGAAAAGATTCTGAACAATTCATCAAACTGCCCTCCTGCATCTGCTCAGTCTACAGAAGGTTCAAAGTCAAGAAGAGCAAAACTTGCTTTTGATGATAGGTAAGAACAGCAAAAGGCACCTTTCCCTTTGTGGGGCTGTGCATCTCGGAGCGTAGCCGATAACTTGGCGAGAGTTGCAGTTTTGCCTCACAAAGGATGCTCGGTACAAGCTCACGCTCTGCAGAGCTGTGCGTTGTTCCTGCAGGGATGTGCTGCTCTGACTGCTCCCGGGGCCCGTTACTCAGCAGACAGCACAAGCCTTGAGAAGGAGCTGTAGCCTGCCCTGTGCCTTCCTGCCGAGCAGAAAAGGACCAGCAGTAGCTTAAATAACTCAGGGTGATTCTGGTTTTAAATGCTGGTGGGTCCTTCTCACCTTACCAGGACACCACTGCTACCTGTTCGCTTCTCCTTGAGGGTCAGGAGTTGTGGTCATTGACAGCAGAGAGGAGCCTTTGGTTTGGAAATTCCAGATCCACAAGAGTGGGATTGGGATTGAGTCCTGTGGGGTTAAAGAAAATATCTGGGAAAGAAAACAAAATAAATATTTTATCGTCTTGTGCAGACTTTAGGTTTCACTTGTACACACATTCAAATCTCAGCACAATGCTTGCTCTTAAAGTATTTCTCTTTGTTGTTCTTTAAATTCACTTTACAGATAAAATGTGTTTATACCAAATGTAAAAGTAACTCCCTGGTTAAGAACTCTTTGAAAGTGTCCAAGCTAGCTGGTCAGTGTTTTCCTCCTGATAGTTATTCCTTAAAGAAAAAGAGAAAAAAAAAAAGAAAAAAGTCAGGTGAATTTGATGAATGATGAGAGTACGCTATCAATCATTTAGGACAAAATAGTTTACAGGGATTTTGTAATTATTCTAAGACAAAACGGGGCCAAGGAATTGAGATAAGATCAAATTTTTAAAAAAAAATAAAATCTGAATGTATATTGAAGGACAGGAAGACATAACGAGTGCACTCTCCGAGGAACAGTAAGCGTGTTTTGGAATAGCAACGTGTTCTAACTGTACAGTTGTGATTGAGACGTTTTAGGTCTTCTTGGGCCTAGAGCTGAATGAACTAATTTTGTAGGTATATAATCTTTTTAATATTAACTGTTGCTTTGTTACAACATCAATTTCCTGTAAGTGGCCTGTTAAAAATGTTGATTTTTAAATAACTTTAATTCTTAGGCAAGTAAGATGGAGTGGATGGGAGAATTTATTTCAAACTTTAATCAACTCATAGTAATATATTAATATATTGAAGTGTATAATTACACTTTTATCATTACCTTCTGCTCATCTAGTTGTGAAAGTTATTTAGCATTGATTGTCTTAGGTGGGTAAGCAAAAGCAATTAACACCTGAATGCATCTTGATTTATTTTGTATTATTACCATAGTTTTTAATCATTTCACACCTTCAGTAATGCCAGTTGTGGAGGCACTGGATTAATTTATCCTCAAATTTGTGGGTTTTTTTCTTTGCCTACCCCTGTTAGTCAAGCGTTCGGTTTGCTTGACTATCAAATAAATAAATAAATTTAACCAAGTCATGTGTACTTATCAACTTGCTTGAAATACTGTTTTGAATTACCTGAAACTAGAAAACTAACTTTAAACTATTTTTAACAATTTTATCATACTGGAACTAATCATACTAGTTAATTATTTTAACCACTTTTTTAACAGTTTTATCATAGCGTAGCTCCTGTAACTTGAGTTAGACAGAAAAACAACATAAAATTGGGCAGTGTTAAGAAGCTTCAGTCATAGAAGGAAACGCAGTATGGGTGGGGCTGAGCCCATAAATCTGTGTCCTCTGTTGCAGGACTTACTCAGCTGATCATTATTTACAAGAAGCGAAGAAGTTAAAACATAATGCAGATGCATTGGTGAGTAAATTCCCAATACTCATCCGGGACACGGCGTGGTGGTGGACTTGCCAGGGTTAGGTTTATGGTTGGACTCGATGATGTTAAAGGTCTTTTCCAACCTCAATGATTCTGTGATTATACTGAGGTTTGTTTACTGCTTTTGCCATTTTGCTGCCCTTCTCTACTGGAGCTTTCTTGTGCTTCCTTTCTGGTTTTTGTCCTTAAAAGTTGTTTCCAATCTCCTCAGTCTGACAGGTTTGAGAAGGCTGTGTACTACCTAGATGCTGTCGTGTCGTTCATTGAGTGTGGGAATGCATTGGAGAAAAATGCTCAGGAATCCAAGTCCCCGTTCCCTATGTATTCAGAAACTGTGGAATTAATCAAGTAAGCATGGCAAAGCGGATGCAAAAGTCAAGTGGGTGGGAAAAAGGTCTGGACATCAGAGCCTCTAGATTTACTAAAGTTTTGCCACTGGCTTTTGAAATGTCTTATCATTCTCTAATAAAACTGGATCACTTACCAGTTTGTTCCAGTTGCTGAGGCTTAAAGTGTTTTCATGAAGGTTGAGGTCCTTTCTGCTAAGGCTCTTGAAGTCTATCGACAGCACGTAACAGACAAGAAGCAAAACTATTCCAGTTACTACCTAGTCAGCATTTTGTTTAGGGTCTGAGAGAGGTTCTTGAAATGGTGAAGACGGTTAAAACTAGAAATTCATAACAATTTGAGTATTTTGCGATTGATAAATGATACTGTAATCTTTATTTTATTGTTTACTTGATGTCTTTCTTTGCAGATACACTATGAAACTGAAGAATTACTTGGCACCGGATGCTACGGCTGCAGATAAAAGGCTAGCAGTGCTTTGGTATGTGTAGTCTGAACTTAACACAGTACACTGATTAATTTCAAATGTTTTATCTGCATGAAATGATGCATTACACTGAGTTGTCAGGTGTTTCTGAAGCAAATACGTGAGTTTTCCACGTGGCTGTACATAAAGATTAATGCTGTATATCTGATTACTGTAAATTGGGGCAGAGGGGTTGTTGACGGTGAGGATGAAGTCTTTGAAGTATTTAGGAAATTACTAGATTTGTATGGAGTAACACCAGAAAGGATGGAGGGCCTCCCTACGTACTCATCCAGCGATAAGTTCAAATTTGGACTGGCTGTAAAGAATTCTCACTAGCCCCCTTGCTTAGTGAAATGGCTGCAGCAGGCGTGGAGGACCAGAACCCTGGGCTGTCCGGTGGAAAACAAGGGGAGGCCGTGGCGGAACACGTTCGGCTCGGCATGGCCTGCCACGGGCGGAAAATGAACAAAAGCCTTGTCTAGGAAGTAACTTCGTGTTGTCTGCCAAGCTGAGAACTGGAAACGTTGTATTGGCAAGGTCACTGAAAATTAGAGTTTCAGCTTAAGGCACACAAAGTTATGCTTCTGTTTCCTTGGGAATTTAAAGGTGCTTACGGATTTTTTTGATAGACCTACAACTTGACAGTTGGCAGAGAAAGCTTTAAAAACACACCTATTAGATTGCTGAACTTCTCATTGTAATAATCTTGCCTTTAACTGTGTATGTTTTGTTATTCTGTCTTTGGTCAGTCTTCGGTGTCAATCTCTGCTATACCTAAGGCTTTTCAAACTGAAAAAGGAAAGTGCATTGAAATATTCTAAAACCCTGACTGAACATCTGAAGGTAATTACATATCTATTTTCTTAGAATATTAAAACCTAATCAAATTAAAGCTCTACGTCACTTTAAATTCCTGAATCCAGTTTTCAGAGAGCTACGTGTGAATGTGGAATATACCCTATTTGGAACTGGACCTTGAAAGTATATTAAAGTTTAAAGCTGGGAAGAGACAGTGTGGCTGTCATAACCCTGCTGGTCCCAGCATGACAGATCTCTATCAGTAATTTGATCTAGCTTTTGTCGTCTTTAAATTCTCCTTGAAGTCTGCTAAATTTATGAAAAATGTTTTTCTTGCTGCAGATAGAACAAGCTGAAACTTCACTGTCATGTTTAAGCTTAAGGGAATTCAGGATCCAGGGCTGTACTACATGGGCTGCAGCCATTCAGCCTTCGCAAAAGCTGGCAGCAGCACCGGCTTCTAATTCAAAACCAAATTGGTCTTTCTGGATTTTTGTTGTTTGCAATGGGATGTGTGATTTTTTTAAATTACTTTCTTATTATTCTTCCATCCTCCACTCCCCTGAATTTATCTAAATTCCTGTGCATCTGATTTAAAAGTGCTGTCAGGGAAAGGAGATTGAGACGCATCCTTTGAATAAAGTTATTTTAATCAAGATGTCGCAGATGAGAAATTTACTGGGATATTATTCAAAATGTTGATTGTTGCTTAAAAGAAAAACTACAAAAATTAATTTGGTCAAAAATAACTAATTAAATAACCAGATAAAGTATAACTTGTTAAAGTATAAACGTAAATCAGATGACAAATTTCTTTTTCCCCAAACAGAATTCCTATAATAATTCTCAAGCACCATCACCTGGCATGGGAAGGTAAGCAGTAAAAGCTGTTACCTGTATTTCTCAACTTATAGCTAGTTTTCTACATAAACTCTGTGCCTGAGGTGCCCAAAGAGGAGCTTTTCACTCTTTGAAGTGTCGGGATGATTGTTCTGAGGGCATAGATTTTGATTCGGTTGTTTGTGTAATTACACTGCTAAAAACCTTGGAAGACCGCTGCTTGCGGTAGTGCTCTGCAGAGTTTGTCAGGCAACTCCTTGCTGAAAAAAGAAAAAAAAAAAAAAAAAAAAAAGGGCTCAGTGTGTCATTAACACACAAGTCACTTCTCTCAGTGAGTTTTATTGTTTCATTTAATGCTTTTTCCCCTCAAAACAATAGCTTTGTTAATGCTGCAAGCCCAGACAGCTGCAGGTACTTTCAGGGCTGCCTGTTCCATAGCATAGCAATTTACTTCTGGTCTTTAAAACCTGCCAATGGACCTTTGACAGATTACTCTGAATTTTAGGGCATTTCAGATTTGCATCATGTTATCTGAAAGTGTAATATTATGGCAGAATAGTTCCCATGTAGTTGTAATGCTTTCATTGTCGTTCTTTAAGGTTCCATTTATTTAAACAATGAGTTTTAAGATGTTATTGAATTAAAAGGCGATGAGGTTTGGTGGTTAGGTTTTGGCCGTGAAGTTAAAACGTAAAGAGTTGGAGGATCCTCAGCAGTTGTTACCAGCTCACGCGTTTCATTTGTTGTAGGGCAAATCCTGACCTCTTAATGTGTAAAGTGGGAGCGCTTCAGCATCTCACACCCTGAGATGTGGGAAGAGAGGTCTTAGAGGGGATCTTACAGCATGATGTGCCTAAAGTACATAGATATATATTCATTTTACAATTTAATATTTTTCTTCGAATAAGCAGCAAGCCTGTCGGTATGCCGTCTCCAGTCTCTCCAAAGCTGTCTCCAGGGAATTCAGGAAATTACTCTTCCGGGGCAGCCAACCCTTCAGGGAGCGGGTCTTCAGTGACGATCCCCCAGAGGATCCATCAGATGGCAGCCAGCTACGTCCAAGTTACGTCCAACTTCCTCTATGCCACTGAAATTTGGGACCAAGCCGAACAACTGTCGAAAGAACAGAAAGGTAAGGGCTGGCACAGGTGGCTTGTAACATCAGATGTATCCGAGTGTGCTGAAATGCTCATAGGCTTTGAATTTTGGAGTTGAATCTTTGGTTGATGTGCACAGGGTGCCGAACCAGAAGTTCTGGTCCTCTGCAGAACTAAGATGGAAAGTTATACCTTCGATTGCGGTGATACCCCGCGCAGGTTGTGTTGGTTCTCAAGGTGGTGTTGGAGATGTAATGTTTCCTACCAGCTATGTGTTTAAAAAAGATAAAAATCTCTGTTGCGTTTCCTGCAGAATGTTAGGTGTAGGAAGAGGAACTTGGTCCATTTCCATTTATGCAGTTCTTAAGTGCAGTACCCATTTGAGGGGGAAGGCCAGGGAAGTTTTACAATAGTTTAACCATACTCTTAATTATTCTTTTCAACCAGTCTTCTGCAAAAGAGTAAAGAAATTGATTAGAAAGGACCTTTTCCCTTCATTTTTATTCTTCCATCGTTCGGCCATCTTTCTTTTCTGCTGTCTGTCTTACTCTAAAAGGCTCGTACTGAAAAGATGGGGAGTTTGGGTGTAATATTTCCCATATAAAAATACGTGCATAGTTTAACCTGTGTTTCTGTTGTTCTAGAGTTCTTTGCTGAACTGGATAAAGTTATGGGCCCTCTGATTTTTAATTCAAGCATCATGACAGACCTAGTGCGTTACACCCGTCAGGGATTACATTGGTTGCGCCTGGATGCCAAGTGATATTTTGAACTGAAGGAATGGAAAATCGAACACGTTTTTCTCGCTGCCTCTGATTTATCTCCACAACACTGTGTCATGTCAATAAGGAAGACTGCCATAACACATTGCTTAGTTGACACTAAGAGCAAGGAATGCTTTCACGTCTCCCATCCTCATTTGTGTTTTGTGTTTTAACCCCAAATGATCTGGTTAATGGACTTCTTCAGTATTCCCGTTTTAAGTTATTTAAATATTTTAAAATTTGCTACATATAAAAGTGTAGTTTTGCTGATCTATCATGGATAGATCATTGGAATTCCAGTCATAATGCATAAATAGTCCGTTTAAATCCTATTTATTTTAATTTTTTTAATTTTAATTTTGAAAAGCCCGGTTTGGGGCAGTTTTTAGCTATTTCTTCCCTAAATTTACCTGTTCGAGTACTTAGCAGAAATTAAACATAGACACTTTATTTAAGTACTTTGTGAGCTTTGTTACTCTGTAATGTCTTGTGGTGGTAGAGCCTGTAAAAGGAACTAGGGTTGATAGGTTCTAACGTGTAGGGACACCATACTTTTCATGCCTAATGCCTATGAGTCAACTAATAAATGACAACTTCAGATTTATTATTGCAGAATTTGTACTAAATAGAAAAGTTTCAGATATTCTTCTACGTATTAAGATGCTTCATTTAAATTAATTATAAAGAAATTTATATGGAAAAGTATTTAGCTGGATCTGTCTTGGATTGTTTTCAAGGCAGTTTCGAAACGTCAATTAACACTATAAGAATCACAAAACATTACAGTAATTTGCATTTAATGTAATACCGAAGTAATGGTGTAGGAATGAACTTCAGTCTGATAGGTGCGATGCATACAGGAAAGGTTTCTGAAATGGACAATCTTGTGCTTTTTTTGTGTCTCTTCATTTAAAATACGTTTTGTTTTCCTTGCTTGTCATTTCTAGACGCTTACAAAATCGGTGAACTTTGTGGTTAAGAAACCAACAGTAGTTAAATTCCTACCAGAACTGTCATTTGCATCTTTTCCATTGACTGAGAAACCAGGAATCTTAAGTAGAAATCGAGGTCCATTTTTTTCCTTTTAGGGTCTGATAGGTGATGGACACTACAGGATGAGAGTGCAACAGCCGCGGTGGGGTGGGAGCACACCTGCTATTCCAGGGAATTCGACTGTTCTGATGCAGAATGGATTTAAAACTTGTATTTACCCCGTGTTAATGAAGGTCCCATTAATGTTTGGTGGAGCATAATACTCGCAAGGGAGCGACTCGGTGCAACAGAAGTGGTTCGTGGAGTTGCAGCTGACTGCTCTCAAAACGTGTAAACCAAAGTACCTTTCCACGTAAGGTGCTTGTCCGAGTAAGAGGTTTCAAATGCTACTGCTTTCAGTATTGCTTAGTGCCCCTAACATGTCTGGTGTGCCTTATGCCTTACTTTTAGATGAAGATTTTATGAACTGTTTACAAGATGTTTTACAGCAGGACCAGGTATACTGTATGCAGTGGTCTTCTGCAGTACTTTGGTAAAATTCCATTTCCTTTCCAAAAGAACTAGTGTCTGTCAGACAACCTGACTTCTCATTGCGGTGGTCTCCTTCTGAAGAGTCAAACTCTGAATCCTTTGGAGTGAGATTGTGGAATGCTGCTTTGTTTTCTCTCCCATTTAACCCTTTATTCTGTACCAGATATGAACGTGCATGTTCAGGAAAATTATTGCACTAAATTTTTTGTGTAGTTGTAGTTAAGTGCCAAAATCACGGCAACCTCGAGAGAAGGAATAGAATTCTACGCTACTTAGTACTGCAGTATGTCCTATGGGCTTTAAGAGTTTAGAAGTTTTGCAAATTAGTAACCTACTAAAAGGTAGCTGCGTATTCATAGAGCTTCCTTTGCGTTCCAGCGTGTTTTGTACTTCCAGAAAAGCTTTGCTACGTACAAATGGATACACGGTTAACAGACCTGTGACTTTTTCCACAAGAGCTGAATTTACTCGGCAGGTCTGTCGGAGCATTCTTTTTATTGAATCACTGTGCAAGGTCACATTTCTGTTAGTGTTTGCTGTTCGAGACGGAACTCTGTACCCTCAAACTCCGCATCTTGGTTAATGGGACACTGTCAACTACTTTTCCTTTAATACTCTAAAGTGCCTAGCACACTTTTGACGCTATATAAAAAATACCTTCTTAGAAGTTGCATCCATAGTTTATTTTTTGTGTAGTGCTGCACTAGCCAGCATGGCTGTTTTTTGGCTTGCTCCTTCGTGCACAGTTACCATTACTGGTAGCAGGAATGGTCTCATCTCTGGGAATTTGTTTTCCTCAGCTAGAGTCCCACAAATACCTTTTGGTGTCACGCTTAAATTGGTCTCTGAAAAATGTATCGCTTGTCCCTACATCAGTGGATCTTACAAAATTGTCTTCAAGTGACCGGAAGACTTTTTACATCGTGTCAAAATGTGGACCTGAACTGGTTGAAAGTGTCCCACCTAAATAGTATATACTTCGTAGTAAAATACCCTCTCGAGTACTGTCCCGGGTCTTCTGTCTGTACGGAGATATGCAATGGTCTTGTTAACTGAAAAGAAATGCCTTACACATCTGTGGCTATTTCAAACAGATATGTTTAAACTTTGCGATTCCAAAAGCATATCTTAATTTGGGACTTACCATTGTTTCCGAGACTTCTGTGCTTTGTCAGATTTCTTAGCTTAAAAAAAAAAAAAAAAAAATGCAAAAAGGTGAAATAGGCTTCCATCCCTCTGCCGAAGTGCAGGCGAACGGTCTAAACCTGTCCTTTCGTACCTCGACACGACCGCAGTGGAAATGCACCTCACTTCAGGACTAACGCACGTCGCACTAGTGACTAACGAGGGAATCCCGAACTCCTAGCTTCCGAAATGATTCCCGAGACGATTGTATATTCAATACATATCAACGCCGTAATTTTAATTCCCTCACTGAACGCGGTCCCAGTTGGTGAATCTTAAAAATGGCTTAATCAGACTAGGCTTGCTCAGATATCAAAACTATTTGAATTTGCTGTCAGACTTGCAGGTTCCTAGGTGATAAGGTGCAACCATTTATAATTCTAAACAAATCTTCAGGACACCAGAGTAAAACAGCCCGAGACTTTTATTTTGATTTGAAACTATTAGCCATAAAGCAGAGCATACGGATGGCTCTTCTTGGCTTTTGATGGCAGTATGCAATTTGTACTGTATGTGTCTTTTAATATATATGTATATATATATGAACTCAGTCTGTCCAAAGTATATGTTATACTTGTTTTTAGATTATGGTGCAACTGACTATATTGATATATTATTTATTGAGTGCTGAATCACCATCTTATCGGTGATAAATCTTGCATATTATACAGGAGTGCAATGTATATTCCTTTAGATTGCTGAGGCTTGATTGCTGTGATAACAAAAAAAAAATGCCCTGAAATGTATTTATGAATGGCCCCAACATACAGAGAGTCAGTACTTTATGGAAATAATGTAGCGCTTGCCTGGGGCAAGTAAAATAAAGCCGTAGGCAGATAAATATGTAGTTTGCCAAAGTGGCAAACTACTGGAAAGAGAGACTACCTTTGCTGTATTTAATATTTCACGTACCTACCAGATCCGTGCTGTCACTGCAGTGTTTATACTGAGGCAGATAGAAAAGGGCCTGAGCAAGTCAAGTTTGAATTACCCATTGGGGAGTAAACAGCTTCCAAATTCTTAGATTTCTGACAAATACTTTGGTCAGGGTTTAAATTACTCCATCTGAGGAATCAGTGTTACGGAAACCCCCGTGTTTCCGTGGAACAAAGTTCACGTTAGGCATCTTTAAGTGTAAAGAGTAGCCAAAGCTACTGCAAAGAGCAGCCAAAGCAAATCCCGACCTATTCCAGGAGACGAATTTCCTAAGTAGGCAAGTTACGTAAACTCGAACAATCAGGGAATCGTGATGCGTGTGCAGCTCCTTTACTTTTCGAGGAATCGGTCTCCGCTGCTGTGATGCCGGGGCGAACAGCGGCGCCGGGGCGGGGGGACGCGGGGAGGGAAGGGTGGGCTGTGCGGTGGGTGAATTCTTCTCTCGGTCGAGCGTGGCAGCGCAGAGCTCTGGTCTGTGCCGGGTCAGCCCTTGGCACCGCCTCGGCTCCGCGCTCTGCCAGCGCTCGGCGGAGCTTCGCTCGAATACGCCATCCGGAGCAATGTGAAATGCTGCGGTACAGCATGGAGTTTATGTAGGCTGTCTTTATGTCAGCGCTTCACCTGTCTTAATTTCCTCTGAAACTTAACGGAAGTGTATCCGTTCCTGGTGTAAGTCTCCACGCGTGCTAACGGAGCTGATACAGGCAAACCGGAATGCAGTGTTCCCCATCTTCGGTCTTTGTACGCGGCCCCAGTGGCTGCTGCGGCTGGGCGCACAGTGCTCCTGCAGCGTCTGCCTTGGGCTGCGTTGGCGTTACACACCCCAAAACTCAACTCTAAGGACCAGGCATGACTTTTGCAAGCACAGTTCCCGACATTTGTATCTGGTCCCCCCCTTTTAAATTGTTTTAAGAAATTTTGTATATGGAGGATAAAGTGCTTATATATTTATTAAAGAAATCCTTTATCTTATTTGAAATTATTATTTGGTGCAGAAGGGTTTTTCTTTTGGGGGAGGGCTTGTGGGGGGGAAGGTAACTTTTAACCTGTCACTTCTAAATGAAGCCCTTATTAATCCTACAGGAAGGTACTGTTAGTAACCAATGGGATGTCTCTGTTATACGCTTTGTACATGACAAGTCCATGTGTTACATTTTGTTTTCTATCAAAATATTTAGGCACCTGTCTTCAACCAAAACCTAAAAAAAAAAAAACCAACTGTGATTTTATTTGTTGCAATACATTTGAAATTTCAAAGGGTACTTTGGGGCTCAAAATTAGGATTTCTAAGTCAGTATGTGCATTTCACGTAATAAAGCTGTTAATGGTGAGCAAAGTATTATATACTAACTAGATTTTTTCCACATCTGTATAGTATATTCTATGTATTTTGTGGTATTGAGATTATAGAAAGTTTAGTGTCTGAAACATGCGTTTAATGTGTATTTTTAAACAAATTTATGGCAATTAAAATATTTGGAGAAAAGGGTATCACATTTCAATTTGTAAAGATCTTTTTAACTACTGTGTCATTAAAATGCTTTGTACAATGCAAAACTGTAACTGGAGAAACTAAGTTTAATAAATATCAAATAGATTTTCTGTATTAAACTTCAAACCCACTGTGCTCGTATCTGTTGCTTGGGCGTTCTCCTCCCTGGTACTGCGTTTTTAAGCAGAGTTTTCTTTTTTGGTCCCAGCGCTCTATGTATAACAAAAGGAAAATATCTGTTTGTATCTGAAAGTATTTGTGTCCCAGACTGGTTGGTATTTGTCTAATCAAAAGTGGTTTTGTTTCTTTCAGCCCTCCGAGTTAACGTGCAACAGATCAAAATGGGATTTTGATCAATTTATTTTAAAGTGGGAGATGCTTCAGTTGCAAAAGTCGGTCTAGGACAGTTATTTAAGTAAATTTGATAGAAGTAATTAAAAGTAAATACTTTTCCTTCCAGTTATCGCCAGCTATATTTGGGATATTGAAAATGCTATCAGTATTATCAGTTTGTTGGCTCCCTCTTTCTGACAGGCCTTTATCTGAAGCGCTGATAAGAGTTCAGCGGTTGGGACTGAAATGAGATGGAAGCATGATCTACTTTGTGCACTTGCCAGGTTGAAGGATAAATGTCTAAAGTCCGGTTTGAATTAAGCACTCCTACTCGGAACGCCAGCTGTGCACTCACCGTACGCTTTGCTCACAGGATACAAGGAAAACCAAGGTGGTTTGCTGAATATAAATTTTTAATTGACACCTTAAAAAAAATAATAAAAAAGGAACCATTACAAAAAACCAAAACGAACACGAGATGCAGAGTCCTTTTATTGAGCTTGGCCAGAGTCATCCTGAAGGGTGAGCTGCAGAGATACAGCCTGGGTTAGAAAACGGTCTCAAGCTCTTTGAAGTCCTTTTATCGGTTCGTACGACAGAAATGTTAAATACACTTATTGCTCATTCACTGTCCTAGCTTTCCAACGGCCAATAAATATTTCCCAAGTAGAGTGGAGCATTGTTAGCAGTAACAGTGATGGTGTTCTTCATCGTGGCAGGTCACTCCGAGGCTGTTCTAAGGAAACAGCGGTTCTTCCTGGAAAACAAAACACCATGAGCACCGACGGCTCGGGCTGCCGGCTGTGCCAGGCTCGGACGGACATCCTCAGGTACATCCCTAGCAGCGCTCCTCTTGCCCAGCCGTTGCAGCAGGGCTGCTGTTCGGCTCGTGTAGCCGAGCACTTTGTATTCGCCTCTCTAACTCTGTTCGCTGTACTGATTCATTTTCTGTTCTTTGCTTTGCGTAAGGACTCCCAAACGCCTGTTGCCAGGGCTGCACGGTCGGGCTGGGGTGTAGAGATTACACACACTAGAAATCCCTTTCTGCCCTTCCCTTCCTGTAGCTGCTCTTAGAGTTCACCTATGTTACTCAGTAGAGCCAAAGGATGCATTTCAAATGGATGCAAAATAGCGGCCCGACCGCCGTGTCCTGTTACGTTTACCGATATATTCTGCCCCGTCTCTCTCTGCTTTCTGGTGTTTGTACAGTAGGTGCCACACAAAATCAGCTTTCAGCAACTAAGTAGTAATTTTAACTAATCAGCTATACGTAGTTGGACAATTTGCTCCTGTCTAGTGTTCATGAGGCTAAACTGCTTTTGATATTTTAGTTGTCTTTTAAACTATGAGCTTAAGTGATCACCACAAAGGAGTTAATTTAGGATAAGATACTGCTCCAAATTAATATATGCTTTAAAGAGAACAGTATTGGCTTTAAGAGGGATTCATTTTGAGGTGTCTAAGTGATTACTTAGCTGTCTGGAATCCTCTGTTCTCTTTTGAAAAGACGGGTTATTTGGGGTTGCAGTGAGAGGACTAAGGCTCGTAATCAGGGGCACTTGGACTCTGCTCTGTTTGCCTTGCTTACAAAAGAGGTCTAAATCTATTGCCCCATCCCTATTCCTGGTATCCTTTTTATGCGCAGACTTAACTCTGTATCTTGTTTGGGTGAGAATAAGTGGGAACTTCCTCTGCATAACAGAATTCCAAGTGTCGATGAGCCTGAGCATTGATGAGGACGAGTTACCTGCACAGCATTGTAATGCATTCGCTGTTATCCCTGCATGAGGCTCCGACGGGTCTCAGCGAGACTCCTCTCCAGAAAGGCGTCATCCGCCTCTGTCTCGTTAGCCGAGGCTGTTGGTGGTGCAAGGAAGCACAGTCTGTCTGAAAGAGTTGGAGTGTGACTGTCAGAACGCGCAGCAGCCGAAGGCACTCGCTCGTTCTGATGCTGAGGTCAAGACTCTCACGTGGGGAACTTGAAATCTTTCTTGTTTCTAGATCATAGCATGCTCCATTATAGTTGTTTATATCCTAACCCCAAAGTAGTATAAAAATTAACTATGTGTTTTAATCTTCTTGGGAGGGAAGGCAGAATGACTTGCTGAGGTATGTCTGAGTAACCCAGCATTCACTAGGCAGTTACTCTGCTGTCCTCTCAAAGAGCTCTACTGTCACCTCAAACTCCTGCCAGTTGTTCTTATTAATGCAAATCCTAATGCTTTTTATTAACTACCTGACCATTTGAATTAGCATGTTAAATAGTTATCTCTATTTACCTGGCTGAGCAGCAGTGAGCAGAGCAACAAGACTGCCATCATTTTCCAACAGTGCATCTTCACGGTATGAGCTGTCACTTCGACCGCAGGACCAGCCTTGGGCGGAGGAGGTAGGAAGAGCCCCAAATAGAACTTCCCAGGCTTCAGCTAGATTTTTATAGACTCCATTCTCTTATCGTTGCATCAGCTGTCAGTCATTACAGGAACAAAGTTCGTTTTGGAGCAAGAGGGAATTACTAAGTTAGCATCTGCTGAAGTGATCTAGTTCAAGGCCTGTCTATCTAGCTAATGATTTACTCTCCTTCCACTTGTACTTTGTCTGGTCAGCTTACCCGTTGTGCCAACTGTTCCTTTTTTTAAAACCTACCTAACGTGTTACCAGAACTCCATGGAGTATTTGCAAGCAAAAGGGTGGTTGGCCCAAGCTATTATGGTAAAGATCAAAAGCCATAACCTTATTTAACTTCTGCGACAGTCACAGTGTGTGCAGCTTTGAGTTGTCAGCTGGAGGCAACTATTGTCTTATCAAGCTTATTTGGAGCAGACTCATGCTTTTGATTCTGCTTCTTATTCTTGGTACATGAAAGAATCACAAGGAAGTTACTTAACCCTCCTTTCCATGCACGTGGTGCTTGAAAAGCAGACATAATGCTTTTCAGATGGGTTTTGGAATGTAAAAAGTCCCTTATGCACAATAAATAATAGACCTCTTCTTCCACAGATTCTAATGCATAGTTAAAAGATAATAATCTCGAGATAGCTAATCCCTGAAGTAGAAGAGACCCATGTGAGGGTTTTCTGGAGCTGCGTTGCTCCGTGCGGCAAGACAGTGGTTTCTTTGGCTGAGCCGTCTGCTCCAGTCTGCCCGCGTACCTCACACTGGGACTCACGAGGAGTCTTCTGGAAGGTGCCGACAGCTTCCCTTGATGTGGATGGGTGGTTTGTAATTAAGAGGAATCTTAATTTTTTCCATTGTGAAATGAGATTGCGACAGCCTAGAGAAAAGAACGTTTAAGAGCAGCTATCTGCTACCTCTCCTCTCCTCTATAATCCTCTCTGCTTACACACGTGGGGACAAGTGGGAGAAGCGTATGTGTAAGGTTACCAGTCTTGGTAACATTGCTGGTCCTTGCTTTTCCTCCTCCTCCATGAGATCTTGCGTATCGGGCTCCCACATCTGTCCCACGTATGCCGTGTCTGTCAGGTACGAGAATTTTGATACTGCAGAGTAATGTAACAAGAATACCAATTTATTTGTGTCAAGTATGTGTAGGTTTTGGAGCACGCTATGTTTTGAGTTACTTCAAGTAGGAAGCTACTGTATAAAATGGTGAACTATGTTTTAGCGAAATTGTAAATAAATACAAGTCTGGATGCAATAGGCTCCCATTTTCTGTGATTGCTTAATATGGAGGCCTAAGTGCCAGCGTGGAAGGCAAGGCAAGTTACTTAGATTAAGATAATGCCAAGTTGTCAGGTTCCTGTCTACAGATGATTACCCCTTAGCCCAAACTTCCCTGGGATTAAATAAAAACCCTTCCCAGCACATTGTCTACAACCGCTATTGGAAAATTTGTTCCTTTCCTACCTGTTCCTGTGGTTCTTACACCCTTTCCTCTGCCCTGTTTGTTGTGCTTCCCCGGGAGGAGGAATCAAACCCTTCGTTATTTCACCTTCCTCGGTCTTGTGAAGGGAAGGAAATGGGACAATAAATCGTGGCACATCAAATAGCCAAGCTTAAAAGTTTCTTTTACATTTGGCTGTGAATATCTCAATTGTTTTCCCCATGAAGTCCTTTCTTTCCGTGCATCTGAGTTCTAATTTCCGTTATTTCTGCCAGGCAGTAGTATAGAACAGAGGAAGGCAAACAAGAGGCGGTGGCAGCAGCCTTGACTTCATCTGTGGAGCACAGGATTTGAAATGACAGCTCTTTCAACTGACAGCAGTGCCCTAAGTCGTCGTTTCTCAGCTTTTTTTGGCTAGGTAAGACTAGTACTTTGTGATGATAGGTCAAAATTGTGTGTCTTTCTGGGTTACTGATGACATCAGCATATCCCTTTCAGGCAGCAATCTGTTTACTCTGTACAAGAAACTGGGAGAAAAAGAATAAAATTGAACCAATTGTTTCCATGTATACAAGTCCAGCACACCAGTAAAAAGCTACAGCAAAGATGCAGGTTTTAACAAAAAACAAAAAAAAAAGACACAAAATGTTGCTGTGTTGCCCACTTATTTACCACAGGGAGAACAGAAATAAATCAGATGCCTGAGACATTTCTAAACACCTTGTTTGGACTCTGCAATGCCGAATGCCGCACGTCGGGCAGGAGCCATCCCTGCTGGTGACAGGTTCTGCATCGGGCGGGCTGGGTGAGCGCAGCGGTACCGGCAGGGCTGGCGGGGCGGTGGAGCAAAGGGTGAGGAGGCCCAGCCTGCCTGCTGACACGCTGCTGACATCGCAGCAGGGCTGAGCTGCTGCCGAGCACCGGCTGGGCTGAGGGGAAGGTGCCACGCTGTTTACAGTCGTCTGTCAGCTGGCTCGGACACAGTCCAGCTGTCTGTGAATGGGGGCAGAGACCTCGTGAGAGAGGCTGAGGTGAGCTGCTCACCTTCAGCAGAGCTGCCGGCACAAAATGCATTGAAAAATGAGAATTTACCGAAGCTACTGACGTACAAGTTCACATGTGCTGTCATTGAGGGTACCCACCAGCTGCTGTGGGTGCTCTTTGAGGCTAAATGAGCAGGACACAAGTACAAGTTTTGAATAAATCTGCCTCTGGACATCTTTGCCAGCTCTTGCAATCGTAGCCAGTTCGTTGCTCCCCGCTTGCTTAAGCTGCGGGGGAGAAAATACCAACGAACTGAAACACGGAGTTAAATTTAAGCACAGAATATTTTTGGCACAACTTGCAGCACTGGATGACTTGTATTACTCCTGTTTATGCCAACCTCAGGCTGTGCTTGGAGTAAACAAAAGCACAGGAGGAACAGCCCTAAGACTCAGCTTAGTATCACGTGCTTTTTAAACGTGTTAAGAGCCCCAAAAGAATAAAGTGTTCAGCTATAAAACTCGCACAACCCCAACTCCCTGAGGTGAGAGACTGAGCATCTTCGTCTTCCAGACAGCCCAGCCCCGAGCACACCGAGAAACTAACACAGGGAAACGTCAATCCTGCCCTGCGGATAAGATAAACCCTCAGTACCAGCTACAGGAATAGCACAACAGGGAGATAACCATGTGGCTTTGCGTGGGGTATGAGCTCGGGACAGTCAGCTGAAGACTGTAAGGGGAAAAAAAAAAAAAGGATAAAGGAACCAGCCAGATGTTTTGGACTTCAAACAGTGAAGCTTGTCTATATACTGAGAGCCACAGGGTGAATTTCCTTGTCACGTACTGAAGTAACTTTACTACTACCATTTGTTTCTAAATCATCTTCAGGAGTTTTTTCTTGAAGAAAACAGTCTTGTTTCTCCCGGCAGGTCCCAAGAAGCAGCTTCTAAACTGTTAACACTAATCAGACAGCAGAATTGCAGTTAATCATCCAGCTAACATTAATATGACAACTAAGTAATCAGAATCACAGTGACAGAACAGCCCAGGGTGGAAAGGACCTCGAAAGATCATCTGGTCCAACCTTTGGTGGGAAGGAGCCCAGGTGCAATTATCTGACACCCTGTCCACTCACGTCTTGAAAGCCTCCAGCTGGGGCCTCGCTTCTCCCTGGGGAGGTTGTTCCAGCAGCTGATAGTTCTCACAGTAAGAGATTCCTTTCTTACACTGAGCTGAAACCTCTTGTCTTCTGCACAGGGCTCCTTGTGAAGGGCAAGCCTCTGAACAGAGGTCAAAGTCCACCTTCCATCCTGAGCAACCAGCCACCTCATCCCATTTCGGGCAATACCAAATCAGCTGGGCTATTTGGTTTTCACAGATCTCAAGGGCAAAGGAAAAAGAAGCGACCAGTGATGATAAAGGGAGCAATGAGCTGTTATTGCAAGTCATCTCCAGCTGAAGGCAGCCCTCGCTGCGCTAGTTATACTGAGACACATTTCAAAGAAAGAAGGAGTCAGAAAGGCTGGAAACACTCTAACATAAAGACGTTTGAGCACACAGAACTTTAGCCGGATTATCTCCTTGCACGGAGCGAACCAGACAGAGATTTGATGCTCCTCAGCTTCAACATCTCAAGACACAGATCTCACACAAAGTCATAGGGCAAAGTTAAAGTTTATTAGACAAGACTTATCTCCCCCTTCATACCCTTCTAGTCATGGGAACAAGTTCAGCAAGACGAAGTTGATAATACAGTGAGGTAACAATCTCCTCCTTATTAATTTGATTACTGGTCATTTTCATAGTCAGCGGGGTTCTTCCTCTTCAGTCTCTCAAACTCTTGATTTCCCCAGGAGTAAAGGAGATAGGCTCCCAGAAAGGCTGGAAAAGAAAGGCCACTCTCACAAATCACACAGCACTGCCCGAACCACCGAGCTGCGACAAAAGACGGCATTACACAAAACCATCGTTACACACACGCCTGTCCCGGCCTCCCCCCATGCCCAAAATAACGATACTGAGGGGGGGGGGGGAAAAAAAGGGGGGGGGGGGGGAGTTTGATCCCACAGACCAGGCCTGAGGCATCTCCCACCGTACTCACGGGGCACCACCTTGAAAACCTGGGAGCTGAAACGCCGCCAGACGTTGGGCAAGCCGTGGGACAAGACGTTGGGGAAAGCTCGCTGTTCGAAAGGCGAAAGGCTGTAGGTAATGACATGGCGAACCCGAGCCAGGTTACCGAAATGAAGCCCCATGGCGCCGAGGTGTCACCTTCCTCACCAAGGCTGCTGCCGCCGTCCGCCCCCGGAAGCGGAAGCGGCATCTCCGATGCCGCTTCCGCTTCCGGGGTCGGGCGGCGGCCGTTCCTTCAGTGTCTTCTCCCTCATACCCTGAGGGAGTTTCGTAACCGCTGCCGCCCCTCTAAAATCACACTTTATATACCGCGATTGTGATAATTTAACCCCTGAGTGCGGAGTTGCAAAGGCGGGTCAGTAACGCTTTGATTTCGGGGCGGGGGGGGGAACACCTTAAAAATCCGCTCATTAATACCAGATATAAGTTTATCGTCATAGAAGAGGTCGCCTTGTTGTGGTGATGATGGTTTCCTGCCTCCGCAGCAAACGAATATTAGAATTACTACTAGAATTAAGTGTCGCTGCAGACTAAAAATGGTGTAGCGATACCAGTCTGCTCTGGAAAATGTGATCTGGACCTCTAATCCATTACTGAGGTTGTGTATTTCTGAAGCTGCTCATAGCTGACCCAAAAACGCAGTTTCTTTAGCTTGACTTCAGCACTTTGTCCTAAAGAGGCTTTTCCATCAGTGCCAAAGAAAAAAATTAAGTTTATTTTCCTTCTTGGCACCTCAGTGAAGCTGAATTCCCAGTATTTGAAAGGCATTAGCGGGAGTGACGCTGTATTAGGCAACTTGATTTAAACCAAATATAGTATCAACTCTGGGCTGGGATTTTTTTGTTTGACATCAAGATATTTGCTTTGAGCTTTTGATATTTCAAACATACCTTCAATTAGCGCCAGAGCAAGCGCAGATTTTACTTCAACAGTTCTAGGCTAACGCGGTCTTCAGTTAGCAACATCATTCATATAGAAGCAATATGACTCTTAGCCAGATCATATCGCATCGCACCTCCATGCAGTACTTCAAACTCAGAGGAGCGTCCCACCAGCATCGACTAGTTCACCGTGACAAGGGAAATCCTCTCCCAGGCTGAGCTCCCACTCTGTGGATCACACAGGTCAAGATAGAAGGGTAAGGTCTGTTTAAGTGGCTTATCGGAAGGAAGTTAAGCCATTTATGTATCGATGCATTAGCAAATCATCATTTTAAAGGCTCTTCTTAACAAGTTGTGAAAAGACAGTGCTGCTCCGCATCCTTTTATTAAGGAAACAAAAAAACCCACAAAACCCCACCCTACCAAAGCTGAGGTTTTTGTGTGCGAGCCCTATCTAAAGCCCTCCTTGCTTGGGTCCCCAACCTGAAACCAGCATTTTAGGCAAAGTTCTTAAAACTAGAAAAGTCTAGGAGAAAATATAATCAATCCTAGTAAAAATTTTATTTGAAAGCATATAGAATTAAGGCACTGTTACCTACAAGTTTATTGTAAGAGGAAATGAGGCTATGACCCCACATTTTCAGCCTACTAAACCAACTTAACAGCATTTAAATAAACTAATTTAAAGCAGGCTTCTAAAAGCTTTTTTAATTTTTTTTTAAGCTGGCAGCATTGAACATTTCTTCATAATTCAGAAGCAAGCAGCAGCGTGGTTCCACGAGTAGAATCCTGTGCCCTCACCCCAGGAACAGCTTGCGCTTTGTTCTTCAACTAAGTCAAGCCTTTCTGGTTTTAACAGCTCACCAGTAAGCTGGTGCCGGGTCTTACTCAAATAGTTCAGTGATTTAGGTTTTCACAAGTTACCACACAGCTCTCCTTAAATTCTTACCACCCATTGTTGTGAGAAAGGCCAAAGAGTGTGACAGAAAAGCAAGAAACAAGCTTGTAACTTTTTAATGGAACTGTGAGGAAGAGTTATCATCTTGCTTGGGGAAACTGGAAGTGCTTTAGGGAGAAAGAATGAAAAACTAAGAAAGTAACATTAAAGATGTTCACTTGCTGGAGACATCATACCAAAGATTTCTTTACATAAAAGGAAGACTAGCAGGCACTGAATTTTAGTGGTATGCATGATAGGTATTTATTTCTTTTTGTAAATCTATAACAAAACAGCTTAAAATAGACATCTGTAGGTGAAACCTTTTTCATATTTTAAATGCAAAATTATTCCAATAAAAAGATATTATTTACATTTAATTTCACATGCTAGAAAGGCTGAGTGGCTACAAAAATAAGTGCTATAATGTAAACACCTTCTACTAACTCCATGCTAAATCCAAACTGATTTTATAGAGCTATTAGAATTACACGAACGCTATTCACTTGATTATAGTTACAGATACTTTGAGAATGCAAAAAATACCCAAACCCGGAGTAAAACCAGTCAGGGTTCACCCACTACCGACAAGTGCACTTGGTAGCTATCATATCTTCATACTCCTTGTAGACTATGGAGCCATCAGGCTCTATGGTCAGGACGCTCAGTGGGCTGTATTCAGCAGGAACACAGGAGGGCTTTGGGACAGAGGAGTCCAGTTTCTCGTATATTATGTTCTGTACCATGGTGTGTACGGGAGAACCGTAACGGTGCCCGACGACCCTTGGACAGTCACCTTTGCAGTACTGAGGGCTGTACCGGTGTGGCGCTATTATCCATTTGTCCCATTTTAGTTGGCTAAAGCTTAGACGGAAGTTGTGAAGCTCACACTCGTTTTGAGGGAACAGAAATTGTTTGAAATACTCGCTCAAGTTATAAGGTGGAGTTGCTGGCGTTTCTTTCAGATTCTCAGCTCTTCGCTGTCGAGAGGCCCTTTTACCCTGTGAATTCTCTTTTCCTTTGTCACCCGTAGGATCAACACGCAGACTGTTCCTTTGCCTGGGCCGCACTGGGTTTTTCCTTCTGTGTCTAAGTGAGTTCCACCTGTGATAAGCTTGCTCGCTGGTATCATTCAGATAAAGAAGAAGAGAAGGGGGAACCAGTGCCATATTAATGGGATTCTCCAGTTTAGTGTTCTGTGGTGGATCGCCCATCAGACAAGTGAAGTTCACAGCCATATGAATATTCCTCCTGTTAGTAGCAATTAGAGGCTGGAGAAAAGACGTCACATCAACCTCAACCCACTTGCGTTTTCTAACTTCAAAGTGCAGGCTAAAAGCTATAGAGTGTGAAACACTGGGACATACTTGGCTAGAAAAATCATGCTCCTTAACAGATAAATGGCACATGCACGTAATGGAAGAAGGAATGGGAACTGATGTGTCGAAGGAATAGAGCAGGACAGACTTGAGTAGGTG
Organism: Grus americana; assembly: GCF_028858705.1. Lineage (NCBI taxonomy): Eukaryota > Metazoa > Chordata > Aves > Gruiformes > Gruidae > Grus > Grus americana. The sequence goes on from NC_072865.1 coordinate 1,837,161, forward strand.
CTCTAGAGCAGTAACACGATCCAGGTTGAAGAGTAAATCCACCGAGTGAACATCTCCTGAGAAGGGAAACAAAATCCTGTAGAGTTAGCACATCTTAATTTTCCACCTAGACACAAATACTATAATGTAGTGGATAAGCGGAAATAATTCAGCAGCAGAAGAAACCAATTTAGATGCCCTCCCTTGTTTTTATTGTATGGAATTTCTATTTTGGTCAGGGACATGAGATTTAAAAGTTAAGACAACAGAAATCAAGAAAACCCATGCTTTTAAGAGGTATTAGAATTCATTTCATTAAAAAACAGTACAGGAGGAAGTTAGCAGTTGTCTCTTCAGTGTTGCTATGGGGAAACAGGAACTAGATGCTCCAGATTATACAAGCCATGAAATGAAATAGCTAAAGTTTTAAAATGAATGCTTTCAGAGCTTTTTAGCATTAACTCTAGTTAGTCTTCCTACTCACATTTTTTCCCCTGTTTAAATCTCTTGACCAACAGCTGCCAGCAAGTCTGAGTAATAGAAAGGCAGAAATTTGTTTATTGGCACTACTTAAAACAAGTGATCATTCTTTCATAAGCATCACTTTTCTTTTGTGAAACAGAACCAGAGCTTCCAAGTTATTCTGAATGCACATTTCTGTCTCACTCACCCCTATGGGAAAATACACTATTCTTATCTTTTCCCATGATGTTAAGCATTTTCTGGCATTCGTTGAATTGGCTCCAATTTCCATCTTAGTTGGAGATTGATGAACCCCTTTCCTGGCCTGTGTTCCAGATATGGACATAGTATATGTTTAATATATTGCTTTTTTTACTACTCACCACTGTATTTTTTTCTGTAATTACAAGTTATTAATTTTTGACCACACAAAGGCATTAAGTGATCTCTTCAAACTCATAGGCCAAATAATAAGAAATCAGGTGAGGGCTCTGTAGACATTGATAAACTTATATTTCCTATATTTATGTATTTTTCTATGATCATGAATTTCACTAGCCTCAATAATTGTAGGAAGTTGGTTCAGATTGGGGCTGCTACTTTGTTACTACGTTTAGGATATATAATCATGAGATTAACTGCTAATTGTGAGTATATTTCTGAATCAGTAGATTATACTATGCCAGGAAATTTTAGTCATAAACATTGGTTTGTTTTTAATTTTTTTTTTCCATAGTGAATACTTCTTAACTGCACCTCAATCTCAATGTGCTGTTACTGTGCACAAGTCTGATGTTTGTGTTTAAGGTTATCTGTCTTTCTGGGTGGAAAAAATCCAAGTCAGGAGCACCGAGATCACTTGTCAGCAGTCACATAAGTCGAGCTAAAGGCCAAGGATTTCTAGCTGCCGTGGCTGTGACCAGACCACATTGGAGAAAACCATGAAAGCACAGTATGTTACAAAGTGCCCAGACATCCTAGTTTTTCAGTCCTGAGCCTGATTTACAAGTGGTTCTACTCTTCCCTTCAGAATATTCACACATTTGGGTCAGGATTCTTCCCTAGCAAACGTACAAGGTAAGGAGAAAAGTCGTCTTGCAGTGGGATTCTGGCAGTTTGTCTCGTTGCAGTGCTGTGTTTTTATGGCCATGAAAAAAGCAAAACCAAGATGGGCAGGAGAAGGAAACATGATGTCCATTATGCCTAACCATTTTTTCCACTTTCCTTACTTTACTTAGAACTGATTGTAGCTTCCTCTGACTCATCATAAGATTAGTCAGCCTGAAACATCAGTATCATCTCAAAACATAGTACCATTTGTGTGGCAGTTCCCAAACTGGGGGGAAGCCTACATATAATGCCATTCAAGGAGAAGTAGTTTATGAAAAACTCCTACAGTTTAAGAGAAAAGCAATCAGGATTAAAATAGCAGCAACTTGAAAGAAAGAAGACAGTTTTATATTATGCTGCAAGCACAGAACACATGGAAAACCCCCATTTAACCTACCTTTCATTAGGTCCCCGTGGTGGTGCTCACATTCAGAACATGGAGTGAAGAGTCGAACAGTGTTATAGAGGTGGCTGTTGGTAGCCTTTGGGACTCCCTCCTTGGTAGCAGACATCTTGTATAGCCTCTTCATGTACCGAAGGGCTCTGGAGTCTGGCTGTAGCCTGGGGGCCTCGCTTTCCCAATTCTGGTTTCCCCGGTCAGACAGCACCTTGAGAAGGGGAGGCAGGAGGGCATATCCACGTCTCACACCTTTCGGCAGCCGCAACAACGGATTTAGCTCACTGGCAGCATCCTCAGGAGCTACCAAAAACCCAGAGGTCTTGTCAGAGACTACATGACCCCTGGAGTGGGGGGAACACTGGATGCTAGAAGAAAGCCAGTGAAGACAGCAATAGAAACAAACACAAATTCTCCAAGTACTCTCCATGCTCTTTAGGGTTGTAGCCAAAAAAACACCTCCCCTAAAATATTCAAGAAAAAAAGAGTACCTGAGCCCCATCCCTTATATATGTTGCAGCTGTGGAATGGGAGGGAGGTTTCTTTCTGATTAGAAACCAAAGGGAAAGATCTGCAGCTGGCTACTGAAACCACATGCTTGCTTGCCTTTGGGCTAGAGCCTTTGCACATGACAGTGTATTCTAACAAAATCCTTACTCTGAGGGTTAACCTTTTTCACTTGGTAAATGACAAAACGAGAGTGTGTGCCGGCCTCCAGAGGGAGCTGGGGAGACAAGGTAATATTAGCTAATCTAACTAAATCCATCTTTAGTTGCAGAAATATATAAAGCTAAATATTACTGATTTTAGCAATGATAAGCTAATAAAAAAAAAGAAACTGTTTTTCATTTTCTGTTAATGTATTTGTCACATTTCACTTCTCTGTAGACAGTAATATCCACTTGAGAGAGAGCTGTGACTACAGTACCGTCAGATTTGTTTTCATTCCAGCACACAGCACGTATTTACCTCCAGTCTGAGGTGAGGCATCCAAAAAGCAGAGTGTTTTTTTCAGTCAGTGTCAGCCATCGGTGGAGTCTGCTCCGAAAGGCTCCACATGGAGTAATATTGATTGCATCAGAAATGCTCAGAAACTCTTGTAGCTGAACATAACTACAGGGATGGGTTTCAGTTTTATTTAAGTAGCAAAATACAGGGGGAAGAAAATCTGTTTTCATGACAGTTGTGATAACAATCCATAATATGAAACAATATAACCTTTCCTGCTAGATTTCGTAAAGCTGTTTTGATTACGATGAGTGGGGTACTGTCACTACTAAGGTCAGCTATGTTTAAACTGTTTTGAATAAGGTGATCTGTACTTTGATTCCTTTTGAAAATATATCCTTCAGCCAGGCATGCTTGCACCAAACAAGCTCATCTGCTCCTTCCCTTGAGAGTTTGAATTAGTCCCACTTTACATTAGTATCAAACCAATGTAACTACAGTTTCTGCTGTTTTTTCCTGCAAACTACTCCTCCTACCTATGCAGCTTTGCATATATCATTTGTTTTCTTTATGTTTTAATTTGCCATCACTTTATTGTCATTATTTATAGAACCTAGAAATTTCCCTAATGGACCATAAGCCCATTTTCCTGTGGGCTGCATAAATAGGGACTAAACTGCCCAGAGAGTTTATAACCTAAATTAGGACAAGAGAAGGGACTTAGCACACAAATGGTTATTTGTATTTGACGGCATCATAGAAGAGGAGAGTTTTAGAGATTTAAAGAAGATTATAAGAGAGCATTGCTGCTGTTTGCGTCAGGGGCAGCATGCAGATTTGTTTGAAAATGGAATGGGTGAACAATGGAAGCTGGCCCCGTGAGAGGGAGCCAGCAGGGTACACTGGTATGTCCTGTACCTCACAGGGGTGCTCTGAGGATGAATATATTCAAACTTATGAACCATTCAAGCACTAGGATAATGATAGTTTTGTAAGGACCTGGCATAGATGCACATAGCAAGGCACACAGCCACAACCGTGACTGCATCTCAAGTATTCTTTGGTGTCTGCGGGATATTGCTGTAATAGGTAGGTAAGATGAAGTGATGATGTGTTTCAGAGAGATGGTGAAACACTGTTTTTCCCACGGTAATTAGGTTTTAGAACCTAAAATAATGCAAAACTTACAAATTATAATTGTCTCGGTTCCTCAGGCAAGGGAAAAGCCTGCATGAGGAGGACATGCCCAAGAGGGCATCTTTCTTTGTTTACGTGGCCACCAAGGTCCCCAAAGCATCAGGATGAGGAAAGATCATTCCCTGGTGGTTGACTCCAGCGAGGAAGCTGAGAAGAGGAAGGAGATGAACTTTGTGGTGTACCTGGCAGCAAGGAGTGCTCAGAAGAGAAATACCCCCTCCAGGGGTGTTTCCCCCTTTCTCTGTACCTGAAGACAACCGGAGCCTGAGCTGCCCTCGGTTAGTGGTGTGGGTGCTGGCTGGCTCAGGGGGCTGCGGCAAGACGGGTCACTCCCCCTTGGCTTTCAAAATTGCCATCTGTGGCCTCTCTCTGCCTTAGCTAAAAAAGACTGTCTTCTACTATATCCTTGTAGAGCTAAGGGGACTGGGCAAATACTGTGGATTTATCCAGTGGCATAATAATATTTTGTTTTATTCCTCTGCCAAGGGAACAGTTGTGAGTCAACCAAAAAGAAAAAACCTCTGCCTCTGCCTGCTTCTCTAAGGCATCCGTGTCTGAAGTACTGGATTCCCACTATACAAAAATTGTGTTATACTGGTGCTTAAGGTATATCATAGCTGTACTTCCACTGCTCACAGTAGGTATCTGTTCTTTGTTGCTAAAAGATCTAGCTATAGATGATCCAATACTCAATTCTTCTACATAGAGTTTCTAGATTTATGAAAATAAATTCTAGATTTATAGAAGTATCACTTTACTGAACATTTTAATATCTCGTGCATTCTATATTTGATTAGGATATTCTGACCAAAAGTGAAACCTTATCTCTGGTTTATCGTACTATTTATAGGTCAATAAAAATAAATAACTCTTTCAAGTCTTTCAAAATACTAGCTGATAGATGAAACAGCTCTGTCTGAGTATGGAGTTTGCTGTACCAAAACACAGCAATAAAGATAAACATGACGGTTTCTTCAAGGATGCAGAGGAAGGTAGTGCCAAGCCGGAATTGTGGTACATTTCCAAGCTCTTGCTCCCATTCCTTTGGGCATGTCGTCTTCCTGTTATCTTACATGGCGTCGCCATAAACTGACCGTGTAATAACGCCGAGGAGAAGTGACCTTGTCAATGCTTTGTACAACTGGAATTAATAACCGCTCTTGACAGGGTAATCAGTTAGTTGGTTCATTTAGTACATGAGTTTAGTGGCTTAACAGCCAGCAGCGTGAGAAAAGTTTTCCTTTGTCCTGTTGTGAAAACAAAAGATGAGCAAAGAGCAACCCAGCAGCCTCCCTCAGCCACTGAAAATGAGCCCAGGTTTTCCTTTGCTGCTAGGCTGCTGGTGGCCGTTTGGATACTGGTGCGGTATCTTTGTCAAAGCTCTTCAGTTTTACTGGCGTGAGGGTACGTGCTTCTGGAGTGCTTTCTTAGAGCTCCTTTTTATCAAGAGTTTAGTTTACAACTCATTCACACGTTACTTTTCATCATCCATGTGATGATTGGGGAAGAATGTAGATACTCGATGCTAAAGTATGGCACTCATAATTTTACCTACTAAGCAAATATCACGTGGAAAACTAGTAGGTTTCTCCTTGTTGTAATCAGATATTCTTTAAAAAAATAATGAGAGCTCATTCTCTGAAAAGAAACAAGAGCTGCAGAAAAGAGCTACCGTAGGTAGCAGAGCAAGGTTCCTGGAGGGGCCCTTCAGCAGAGGGACGACTCCGTTTACGTTATTTCTAGGCTGCATAGCATCCAATAGGCACATAGCAAAAATAGAAAAGTTAAGGTTTTGGTATGCACTGTCTGCAAAGAGCGAAATCTGTGACAACTTATTTCACGTAGGTCTTTGAAAAGCTTTCACACAGGGAAAGTTCTGTGCACAGCTACAAATATGACTGCCCATGTGGAACCTGGATGAGATAGTCCTTTAATATAGTTAATTTTTTATTGAAATAAAGCTTCTGAAGTTAATGAACAGAACTGTCATTTGCGCATGCTCTTTCTGTTACAGGGAGGCGCTACGCACGCACCCATAACTGTGGCTTTCGGGTCAAGTTTCAGAACACATTTAATCCGGTCTGAGGGCTACTGCCATCAGGGCTGGGGTTTGCCTTTTCCTCCTTGATTTTGGCCTTTCCCTTGTGTTGGAATACTTTTCACCTGGTCTGTGAGCTGAATGCCTTACTCCCCAGCTGTACCCTCTATATAAAGTTGTGGGGCAGCCCAGGGTGTGGTTTTGTTGAGGAGGGGGGGTTGGAGACAGTGATTTGTTGCTTTTGAGAGCATCTAATAGTGTAGTTTAGATGTAATGTGAAATTATATAGTATTATAGTCAGGTACATTTTGGATACTAAGGGTATCTAGAAAGATTCAGTGACAAAATGTAAATGAGTAGATAGAACCTAGTTGGATTTTTTGTTTGGGGTTATTGGGGTTTTTTTTTCTTCTCCTCTTCATAAACAGGCAGGCAGGATTGCAGGAGTTATCTCCCTTCCCTTTTTTCAGAAGGGAGAAAGAAAATATTGGATCAAACTATTTTAAACACTAGGAAGCTAGGGTTGTATGTTGGATATTCTTCTTCTTGCCTTGGTGTGCTGGTGTGGAAAGCTGAGTTTGCTAAGCTTCTCATTACCACTTCAGCTTTCCTGGTGTTTCTTCCTGCCTGGCAAGCTCTTCTTTACAGGCTGGAGAGCAAAGCAAGCCCTGAAGAATACAAATTGTGAAAAATGGAGAGCCTGCTGCTGTTACCCCAAACCTCACCTCGGGCAGCGTACAGGGCAGGTAGATTGCTGTATACCAGATGTGAGGTTTGTTTGGGTTTTTTTCCCCAAAATTGTTTCTAAATGAAATAACAGTTCTGGCCATTCTTGCAGCATCTCTGCCGTAGGGTTCAGTTGTGGCTGCAAGGTAGGAGTCCAGAAACTGTTTTTCATTTTGTTAGGATCTTGTTTAGTGTGCACTACTATCAGATATGGTTAAGATGCAAGTCCTTATGTGACCCTTAGTGAGAAAACCACTAAATTATAATTTAGCTGCTTAAAATTGCAGGAAAATAAATTCTAGAATTATATTCTTTTTCGGTCTCTCCGTTCTCACGTTCTGTATGTGCATACGCTCCTGGTGTGGAGCTGCACGTTAGGTTTGCAGTTGGACTCGATCTCACGGGTCATTTCCAACCTCTGTGATTCTGCCCTGTGAGCCCTTGGCTGGAGCGAAATCTCGACCGTTCCAGTGATTTGGGGGGGTTGGGGGGGGCGGTTTGCCTCCCTTTGCAGAAGGAGATGTGGCTCAGAGAAACGCTTCTCCCGTGACGCCAGAGGTCCAGGTTCATCACCCTGACGCCACCTCCGTGCCTCCCCCGGGCAGGGCAGGGACCTCCCCCGGCACCTTCCAGGCTACAAGTAGCTCCGGCAGCGGCGAGCCCGGGAGAGTTTGCTCCGTGTCCGAGCCCGGGAGAAATGCCCTGCCTTGCCCTGCCTGCCTGCCGGTGCGGGCAGCGCTGCCTGCCGCAGCTGCCCGGGGCAGCGTAGCGGGGTCCAGGTAAGCCCGTGCCGGGAGGGGATGCTCGGGGCGGCCGGGTCCCTGCGGAGCTGGCAGAGGAGGCCACAGCCCGATGTGACGAATGCTGGCGGTGATGAGCCGTGTTCGTAAATTACACTGATTGCTTCTAATTACTGTGAGCGTGTGCGCCCACGTGGAAAGGGTCCGGCTCTGCGGGGGTGTTGGGGGGGGGGGGGGGGCCTCAGGAATGCAGGAGGGGGAGGAGGGGAGCGAAGCCATTGAGAGTTCAGTGAGCCCTTGGGATGTTTGGAAAGCTCACAAAGCCGCGTTTTCCCCGCCCTTGGTGTTTGAATTACCCGAGAAGGTCGTGCTGCCGATGCGGTGCAGCCCCCGTCTCCTGGTGTGAAGTCACGGGTGGAAGTGGGGGGGGTTGGCCGTGTCTCTCGGTGTGTAAGTGCTAACCGCGGTAGGGACACGCTGCCAGGCAGAGCACTGTCCTCTGCTAACACCAGAGGAGTTCTTAACAATGACTTTACCGACCCTGATGTTATTTCAGTGGTCGTAGCTCAGAATATGTGGGATTCCAGTACTAAAGCGGGTTCGAGGTGTAACGACGTGGCTTACTTGTGCCGTCTTCAGCAGGAGGGTTTTTAATCTTTCTATTAATTTAAAGACCTGAGCTACATAATTATTTCCTGCAGAAATCACAGGGGCAGTAATTGCCTGGACCCTTCTTTTCCTGTTGTGCAGAGACCTGTTAATAGGATTCTTCTCAGAAAGAAAGGTCTCCTTAGCAGCATTTAATGTCAAGAATGAAGCAGTGTCAGGTAGAAGCCGAATGTATTTCAGTGAAGAAGTGTATTCTAAAGAATTCCAAACTTAACTCTAGAGTGTTCAGTGTTTTGCAAAATGTTTGTGAAGTGATGCATTTAAAAAGTAGAAACATCTCCAAATGGTATGCACTTAAGTGTGAACATTAATGAGAAAATATTAAGGTTAAAACTTGAAAAACAATGTGAATGTGCATTTAGAAAACAGAAATCCAGGTTGAATAACTAGGGGAGGGGACAGAAGAGTATTTTCAAGTGTGTGTGGGAGGGAATCACATAATATTTTCCAGCCATTTACAAATGGTGAGAGAACATGCAAATGTATTTATTTATGAATTTGCCCCAGAGGGGTTTTGTACGCTCTGGTACTCTCTTGTTTGGCCTTATTTAGTGCTAAGGTGCAAGTCCAGGCCTGCGAGGGGCCAGATCCGTGCTGACAGGGCTGTGCAGGGCTGCCGGGGTCCCGCTGGCCGCACGCATGGTGCAGGGTGAGCTGTGGGAATGGGAAACCTCATCCCAGCATCCAGCGGAAGGACCGTCAGGAGGTGGCTGGAGCTCCCGCCCGGACAGCCGTGTGCTGCCAGGTGCTCGTACCTCCAGCTCTGACACACTCATTTCCTCATGCTGACTTTGCCCAAGATTTTCATCTGAGAATTTGCATTCTGGGTGTTTGCTTTGCCCAGAACTTTGGGAAAACGTGGACAAACTGAATCCTATATTTCTAAGAAGAAGCTGTCCTGGTTTCGGCAGGGATAGAGTTAATTTTATCCCTAGCAGGGGGTATGGTGCTGTGGTTTGGATTGAGGATGAGAATAATGTTGATAACACACGAATATTTTAGTTGTTGCCAAGCAGTTGAGGACTTCTCAGCCTCTCATACTGCCCTGCCAACGAGTAGGCTGGGGGTGCCCAAGGAGCTGGGAGGGGGCACGGCCAGGACAGCTGACCTCGCTGCCCAAAGGGATGTTCCATACCGTACGGCGTCATGCTCCGTATGTAACTGGGGGGTGCCCGGGAGGTGGCACGGCTCAGGAACTGGCCGAGCATCAGCTCCAGGTGGTGAGAAATTGCACTGTGCATCACCTGTTTTGTATGTGCTTTTATTATTAATAATTATTAGTATTATTCCCTTCCTTTTCTGTCCTATTAAACTGTTTTTGTCTCACCTCGTGAGTTTTACCTTTTTTTTTTTTCCCTAATTCTCTCCCCCATCCCGCTGTTGGGGAGGACAGTGAGTGAACAGCTGTGGGGTTGTTTTAGCTGACTGCCAGGTTAAACCACGACAGAAGCTTAGGGAGAAAAATGTCTTGCCTGTTTTCAGTACTTCTGACCTGTCACTGAACAACTTTGTTTCCCACGCTTTGGAGAAAGGAACTAAATTTTGTTTTGCATGAATTTGCATGAGGGATGCGCTTTTTGTTGTTCCCTCTGAAAATCTTCCCAAGTCTGGCCAATTAACAAATCTCTGAAAAATAGACACGCTTTGATTTTTTTTGTAGTAACTTAAATGTCTGAGGATTCTGTCCTCAACATACTGGAATCTCCAAGAGCTTCCAGTTTGGAGCTCAGAGCTGGCGCTGGCTGAGCCCGCTGTGCTGACCGGGCAGGAGACTCACTGCCTTAACCCGGTGAAAATGGATTTGTAAAATAATTGAAGGGTGGGGCTGACACAGAAGTGGAATAGGAGTTCTGTGAGGGTTCTTTTAACCTAATTTCATATGTGTAGAATTTTAATACAGAGTGAACAAAAAGCAAAGGGAAGAGGGGGAAAAAGAACTAATCATAGTTAGGTCCTCTTTGTTTATAATGTTTGCCTCATCTTAGTTATTCAAATGAAGTTTTAATTTCTTCAGAAGTTATTTACAAAGGAAAAACTGCGTTAGAAATTTCATTGATGCCAAATCTGAATATATCTCGTGAACTTTATTCTTTGAAAAATTCCCTCTGATTTCTGTTACCTGGGTTTTCATCTCTTTGGTCTTGCGCTGTCGGCTCAGTGTTTCTGCAGGTGTCGTGCAGAATATTCTGGAGCTCCAAATTTCCACTAGCTTGCGCTGGAAGCGTTGGCCGAGCGCAGGGCAGAGCAGACCGCGGTGCCCAGGGCTGACTCCAGCAGCACTGGGCTCCCCTGGGTGCCACCCTGCTGCCTTTCGGCACAGCTTTTCCCCCCCCCCCTTTTTTTTTTCCAGTGTACCATTTGCACACTCAAACAAGAGAGGGCAAACGTAAACTTTCTTTAAACAAGGGATGTATTTATCTCAAGGGTATGCAAAAGATTAATTGCTTTGGATATTTCCTGCCCATTTGTTTGGGTCTGATTCAAAGCAATAAAATCAATGTAAAGGTGCCATTTACTTCAGCGGGACTTGAAAAAACTTTTTAAAGGATAGCAACAGAACTTATCATTACGTCAAATTATGTACATCTTTAAGAGTGAATAAATGTACTTAAATATTGCATAAGCAATCTGACAAGCGCATTTTCTGGTGACCTAGAAGATCCTTCACTATCAAGAGGGTGATGATTTTATGGCTCAAAGTGGTTTTAGTTTTTGGTGTTGAATGATGCTGGGTGCTAAGGCGTGAGAATGAACATCTGACAGCGTGACGGGAAGTGAAATCAGTTGCACCGACACTGAGGAGGATGCTCCTGCTGATTCGGGGGGTTCCTGTTCCGGTGGCTGTACGAGGTGCACGAAGCCAGAATGGGAACCAGATGTTTAGGAAATGATGCCCCAGTACAACCCTGTGCATCAGCCCAAATGACAGACAATTTACATTTTTTGCTCTGTGTGCGTGCAGGGGTGTAGACTATGTGTCTCAATAGGATGTATGATTTTTTCATATGCAAATTAACAGAGTGCCTGTACTTGCTCTCTCAGAAATGCATCGTTCTATAAATACGAGCGGGGCTGCCTTCCTGCCGGAGCAGCGGTGAGTTCAGGGCGGTGTTGGGGTCAGGGTAAAGCACGTGCTGCTTCTGTGTCAGAGCTGCGTTAGGAGACCTGCGTCGTTAGCGGGGGGATCTACCGCGAGCCTTTTGCTGTCCCCAAAGACTTGGCGTGTCTGACGCTGGAAGCACTCACAGAACAATGAGGGATGAAAGAAAGCGGTCTGAGAAGCCGTGTTCCTATACAGTAGTTTGGAAGTATTCGAAGTGGTTGAGCTTGGACAATCTTCATACAATGAATGAAGTGCAGAAAATGTGCAAAGTGAGTGGACGTAAATAATCAAATGAACGGATCGCAGGGAACTGTAAGTTAACGGACTGTTTCAAAACGTGGACTTGTCAACAACGGACAAGGTCAACTCAAAGTTAAGCCAACCAGACGCTGTCTCCTTCCTCTCTATTCTTCCACCTTACCCTCTTCTGACAGGCATTTTATTTGCCTTTTTTCCCATTTTCTGTGACGTGACCAGCTTCCACCAGCCCTCAGATAAACACAGTCCTGCGGCTGCTTTAACCAGGCCGTTAAATATCCCGGAGCGAAGTCTGTCAGCCTCGGGCAGTCTGAGGAGGAGCTGTACCTTCTTCGGCTGTCGAAGCTGTGAGGTCTTGGACTGCGGTGATAGTTTTCGGTAATGCCCAGCTCGGTTTTGGCCTTTTGAACAAAGACTCCAACCTACGTAGCAAGAATGCTGTTCCTCTCATTGAGCCAAGAGTACTTAATACTGCCCTTATGTGTATGAGTTTAATTTCATTTTGTATCTTGGGCTTTCGGATTTTGTCCGTTTCTCTTTGCCCGAACGGCCCCGTTCTCCTGGCTCCTGCTGCAGCTCCTCTTGTCACTCGCTTACTTCCACACCCCAATCTCTTCGCCAAACCAGTCCAAACTCCCCCAGTTTCCCGTCTGATCTTTGTCTTCCTCTTCATCCTCCTCCAAATCAGCACTTCTGGTTTTTGGGAAGTTTTTTTGGTGTCCCCCAGTTAATTTCCTTTGCTGGCTCCTATTTCAAGCCTCCTTGCTAGGACAACCTTATCCATCGTTTTCCCTACCAGTCCAACCTCAACACGCTTTTACTCTGCTACGTTCCACCCGATTCTAACTCTTCTCCGAATGTGGCAATTCCTTTGCTCCACCTGACCGTGACCCAAGCAGCGCAGAACAGAGCGATGCTCTGGTTTCACTAGCTGTGGGTGATGCTGCGCTTCCAAAAGAAATTCCAAGAATAACCCTGGAAGCTGCGGATTGACTGCATGGAAATGTTAATACGTCGAGCCTCTACTGAAATTATGCAAAGCGATTGTTCAGGGATTTAAATTCGGTCCCAAATTTAGATTACTTGGCTTTCACAGATAAATCAAACCCAAGTACTTGGTGCAATAGCTGTTCCTTGCCAGGTTTTTAGTCTGAACTCTACTTTGTTTCATAAAGGATTGTCAGAATATTTTTAACCTTAAGAAGACAATGTATTACCCTGTGACTTGTTCTTAAACAGCTGGGACACTTCAGCTGACAATTAAAAAAACCCCAAACAAACGACCCAAACCCCATAAACGTATCTCCAGCTGGAACATCCCAGTCAAATGGATAAACATTTGTCACAAGAAGTCCCTACAGCAGGAAACGTGAAGCAATGCCGATACGCGTAGGACCTTTCTAGAATACACAAACCTATTTATTTTTCATCCTGAGTGTGAAATGACATCTCTTGTCTTTGGGAGTTTATTCTTGGTGCAGCATTCCATGTGTGGAGCTATAAAAGATTATTTCTTGGATCGTGGACTTTTCTGCACCTGTCCCTGTTGCTATACAGGCTTCAACAACAGGGAAGGAATGTGATCAGAATTTGAAAATAATCTTTTTGCTATTCATCTGTCCAGGAGTAATTATGCCTTGGGCTGTCCACTGAGCCTGTATGTAATAAAATTTCAGTCCTGGTTTGAAGCAAATGTTTCTCATTAATTTTTTAAATATAAATCAGCAAGGCTTTTGGTTTTGTTTTCTGAAAAAAGTTACTAATATAAAATTACAAATAAGCATTTATTTTAAAATTCTCAACAAACTTTCCATGAGTTGTAAAACAAATGGTTTAGATAGTAAACATACTCTTTGAGCTGGGTTTTGTGATAATCTTAGAGCCTGTAAAATGTGAAGGTTTGACCCAGGGGTTTGTCGTACCCCTGTGACTAATCACTGTAACGCTAATCTCTGGGGTTTTACTGTTCTTTGAAATGGTCGCATCACGTTGCATATTTATTGCTAAAGTGGAGTTGTCCGGTATCTAAAATATCACAAGCCATTTTTACGGGACCGTTTGTTGAACACTCAAGACTGCCTCGACTTCACACCATGTAGTGCGGAATTGCAGGCAGCAGCGATGTAAAGCTGCTTGTATGTAACTGGCACCGTCAGCGTTGTCCTGAGACGTGACCGATGTCTCAGTTCTCCAGACTGCCCCATTCTGCTCTTCACCCAGTCAAACCTTTCAAGGGAACAGTATTCCCAGTACCGCAAGGTCTGATTTAGGAGATTTACACAAGTCCTAGACCGTGGTGCCCACCCCGCTTCGGCGTGCTCAAAGCAGCGGCGATGTGATGCCCCAGGATCTCGCAGGGCTGAAATCCTCCGCTCCCTCGCGTGCTGACCGTGAGTCTCACGCAGTAACAGCTTGGCTCGTCTCAGGAATGTTTCGTGGAGGCAGAAAGGAGTTTGTCCGTGCCGATTCCCCACGACGGCCGTACGCGCGTATTCCACATTGCTGAGAGATTTCTGTGTTCAAGGATCCTTCCAGCTGAAGATCGGATGAGCTCATACGATTTGTATTTTTGTCTAATCCCGGCGTAGCGTGGTCCTTCTGCTTGTGGCAAGTGTGCGGTTTGCGCCTGTCCCGGCCTCCCTCCGTTTATTCCTTCCCCTGTCCCTGCTGCTGAAGACCATTTGCAGAACAAGCTCTGAGACAATCGAATTGTAAGATCATAGGGGTAGGAGCGCTGTCCTCGTGGTGACCGCTGCTTTAGCTACGTCTGGGGCTGCTAGGAGACCTCAGCAGGAGTTAACCGCCCGAGAAAGTATCCCGCTCTCAGATGCATTTTGCAGCCCTTGCGGGCTCCGTGCTGTTCCGTTACGCTGCTGACCGTATCCGCGGTTTGGTGGTTCTTTGATGGTTTTACATATCCCACATACCTTGAAATGAAATGTTTAATTTTGGGTGGAATTGGAACTTTTTACTTGGCAGAAAACAAAAAATTGTACTTTGAAGTTTTTTGTAGAAAAGCTGAAAAAGTGATTTGGATGTGAACTGAAGCAACTTAACTGATTCAGTTCTCAAACTGAAAATATCTATGATGGGACAACGCCAGAAAGCTGTTCCTGGCAGACCTCGGCTGGCAAGGTTCACAGCTCTGACGCTTCAACCGGTGTGAAATTTTGAGTTTCTAGTCCCAATCTCATGAGAATTCCCTACAAACTCTTGACTGAAATAAGTTGTGTAACTGGAGAATTTGACTTTCTCCGTAAGCAGCATCCGTTCCTCGGGAAGCTCAGCTGCCGTTTCTGCCCCGCGGTGTTCTCCAGCGAGGGCTGAGCCGTCCCATGTGTCGGATGCAGAACCATAACTGGGCTTAAGGACCCGAGACCATCACCAGAACCCACCTCTGGAAACGCACCCACGAAGCTTGCCTGTGGCACGACGATCTAACACGGGAAATCTGGTCTGGTCGATAGAGCAGGCAACTGGGAAATAGAATTCTTCTTCTCTTCCCACTTTTGCCGTTAACTTACTGCATGAACGTGGCTAAATCGCTGCATAGCTCCAAATCTGTCCATTGAATATCTTCCGTCAGCTCTACGTCTGAGAAGTGTTGAGTTCAGAGCACCTTTTTATATTTTTTTTTTTATATATTGCAAGTAATTTTGCCTAAATTACATAAAACAGACTGGTAAAACAAGAAAGATTTGATCATATTAAATAAAAAAGAAACCCTTTCCTGGTTCGTGGGGTTTGTTAGTGAATTGTCAGTCATTAGATGAGGATCACAGAATTTCACGTTGCGTACCTAGGAAAATTGCTTCTTTTAATATAGAAAATCAGATTTAAAAAGCAGAGACCAGTTGTGGCGTCCTGTATATCCACTTATAGGTATTTCCAGAACAGAGGCCTTCTGTGCTTCCTGTTTTCTGTTAATAACTTCTTATAACTTTAGCACATGAAAAACATCTTGAAACTTGTTCCTGAGGTTTTTTTTCCGTAGTGAAAACTCTCACAAAAAGCTGTCGTGAAATTTCCATTGTGCATAGCTTGCAGAATTAGGTCCTTATTAGCAGAAAGGGTTCATAGAAAAGAAAATGTATGCTTCCTAAAATAGTAATCTTAAATGTAAAATGGCTTTGTATATTATTCTGTCATCCTAATGCCTTCCGAAGCTCAGGGAGACTCCAGAATTTAAATTATTAACTGGCATTTCCAGACTACTGGCCAAATGAATGCTTGCCAAATGTGAAGTTATGTGATTAATGAGCCAGGTCTGCCTGGAGAACTCCGAAACTCTTTTTTAGTGTTTGATTATTAGAATAATATTGCTTTTACTTGTGAAAATACGTGCTCAAGTTGCGCTGTGAGACAGGCAGATTTTTTCAGAAGCTACATTTAAGAGCCATTAGTTCAGATCCTGCTGGGTTTATACATTTACAAGCTCCACTGCAGTAAACAAAAGCGTATGAGAAAGAAATACCTGTTATCAGTCATCGTTCTGAACTGTACTTACTGCCCAGACCTTCACGTTCTTTATCTCTGTTGACCCCGTGTAATTTTTGCCTGAGAACCCCCGCGCGCTGCTGGACCGAGCTGCTGGCAGAGCCCGCGGCTTCCTTTGCCGCACGCTGGTTTATCCGGGAGCTCTGCCCCGCTCCGTACCTGGAACTTGATCGCGTAACGCTCCTTTTCTTCATGCCATCCAATGGCCACGTTATTTATTTAGCCTGCCCGTAACAAAGGCACCATTGTAGTCGAGCGTTGGGAGGGAAAGCGGAGAGCCCGTAACTGGATCAATGCAGCGCCGGGAGCCCTGGCCGCTCGTTTGGGTTGAAGCGCAGCAGAGGAGCACTACCCGATGGCAAAAGCAGGCAGCAGCCCACGGTGTCCCTCTCCTCCTTCTTCTCTCACGTTTTACAAGGCTTAAAAGATAAACAAATGTGTCACCGTCTCCCTGGGGGCTGTTTATGAGCATCCTGTGCTGCTCTTAACACTTAGCTACAGGTGTGATTCCTGAACCCTTCTTTTCGTGTAGCGACGAGTCTCATTTCAATTCTAGTTTTATAATTATCTGTGAAAAAAGAAAGCGTACATCTTCTGACGAGCGACACGTTGCTGAACCAGAATGCCCCGTTTGTTTTTGGAATGCCCTTTCATTTAACCCCGACAAAGAAAGAG
The DNA here is from genome assembly GCF_028858705.1 of Grus americana. Classification (NCBI taxonomy): domain Eukaryota; kingdom Metazoa; phylum Chordata; class Aves; order Gruiformes; family Gruidae; genus Grus; species Grus americana. Next base: position 1,853,960 of record NC_072865.1, read on the forward strand.
TTCTGCCATTGATTCGGGGGGAATCGGACTCAGGCTCAAAGCGGATTTCTCTGGGTCTGTTTGCTGGCCGACGCCGGACACGCGCTCGTATCTCGGGTACCGCACGCCCACTGCCATTAGCTGGGGCCGTGGCAGGACGGAGGGACAGGCCCTAATGCTTTCCGTGCCTGGCACCCAGACCCTTTTTTATATCAGGGGACGCTCGGTGCAGCGCTGAGAGCGTGAGGTGACTTGGGATGAACGTCTGTGGCGCGGCCCCAGGTGCCGGGACGGCGCGGTGCTGCTGGAACGTGGGCATCGTGCCCGGCAGCCTCCTCTCCTCGTTCACCCAATTCCTCTGTGAACTCCTTCAGCTCAATAAACTGTCAGAAAACGGGATAAAACCCCAGAACAGCTCCGGCCAGGTTAGCAAACCGAACCAGCTCAGCCGGGTCTGGGCTGGGGCAGCAGGGATGGGGTGAGGGCAGCATCTCCCCTTTCAGCACCAACATTGACTCAGCTGCGTTTCCACTGACACGGCTCCAGCAGATTCCACGCTGGGGCCCAGGGATCACTGGTGATCTATGAGCCGCACAAAATGAAGTTCAGCTGGTTTGAGAAACAATATTAAACAGGAAAATTAAACCCACTTATCCAGGCTGGCACAGCCCCTTGGTTCAGACACTAAAATGCCCCGCTGTTGTGTGACACGGCGCGTGGCATTCCCGAAAGATTTTTCTGTGGGTTCAAAGAGCTCAGACTCTGGTGGCAGAGGATTTAAATGTGCTTACAACGTGGTTTCAGCTGGAAACCTTGTTTGGCTAAATATTGTTTTATTTTTCTAATGAGGCTTTCAAATACGATTTGACTGTTCTCACTTAAGGATCTACAATTATGTATTTTATCAGGGACAAATCCTGTAACCTTACTCGGTCAAAACTCCCAGGGAGGATTGATGTGAGTAAAAGCGTGGCTGTGCTATCTGGCAGCAGTACCAATTTAAGGAAATTCTTGGCAAGAGCAGAGCTGCTTGTTTCTGCTCCGCAGTGCCGCAGAAAACCCTGCTCCGTGCAACTGCTTGTGTTGCTGTGAATTGGGAACCCAGCTTCAAAAGGAGCGTGAGCAAAGGGAACTTCTGTAACCTGCTCTGGCTGCAGGACGTTTTGTGTCAGCCCAGGGACCGGAGGAACGCGGGGACCTTTGATCCACGGTACGTCGGGTACGACTTAGAACAATAGTGCTGGCTTTGTGGTACCTTTCTTCTGTAAACCATTACCAAACAATTAACGAACTAATAGGAAATGCTAAAAAATATTGATTGTCTGCCGCAATGTCATGCGGAAGGATTAACTCCTGTAGGAATTATTGGATTCTAGTGAAAAAAACAGTGATTCCGTGTCTGCAATAACACTGTCTCAGTCCTCTGCCCCGCTAGCTAGTTTGGTTACTAGGTAGGGCAGCCACATCTGTGATGTCTGGGATTGATGAGATCTCTCAGGAATATTATTTATTTTGTCTATTAGGCTGCTGTTACTTGGATGGGTTTGGCGGGTAAACCCCAGGATTTTTATTTTTACTTTCTATCTGTGCCACCATTGACCTAGTTTGTGAAGCCAGTAACTCTGAGCAGCCATCTGCATCCCAGCTGACGCCAAGTAATGAAAATACCACGGAAAGGTAATAGCCCGCTGGGCGATGGGAGGGTTTTATGGGCAGCATTTGCTGTTTGTGTTGCTTCCCCTTTGGATTTCGCTTTCCAACTCCCAGTAAAAAAGGCCGGGAAGGCAGAGAGATGCGAGGGGGCTCCGCTCAGCCCTGCCCGCAGCTCGTTCCCACCGAGGCAGCTCTGGCTTTCCCTCTGTCCTGCTGCCCGCAGGGGCTCACCCGCGTAACCAGGGACCGATCGGGTGGATTCGGGGCTGTCACAGCCACGAGAAATTATTTTAACCTTGTGTTTATTCTGTAAATGTTTTCGTGGTGCTGGTACGGCACAGTTAGAGCTGAAAGGGCAGCGGCAGAACGCGAGATGCTGGTGAGCAGATTATCTCCCGTGGTGGCTGTTGATCGCTGATGTTTGCTGCGTTTTAGCCGGTTCCAGGTCCTTGCCTTCAGGAGCTGCACACAAGTGCAGAACGCGTCCTAGCGATTAAGCAGAGGATCTGTAAAGCAGCATTAACAGGCAAGTTTGGGCCCGTAATCCTGATTATTGCTTTTCTACTTCCAAGCGATTTTGTGCAGTGACTGTGGCGGTGTTCAGAAGCGACAGGCGTACTGATGGCAACTACTGCCGTCTTTATCGTGAGTATTAGGAGATTTTGTGCATCTCTGAAAGCATTAGCTGTAAAAATTCAAAGATTCCCTGCAAGTCCTAGCTCTCAATTAAGAAATCCACCGTGTATATCAATGTTTCTGGTTGTGAAGAAGACTTTGAAAACATAATGTAAATGCACTCTAAATATTTAGGAACCCAAGGACAAAAAATGAACCTCAGCTCTGTTGTTTTTACAAAATCCTGTGGTTGTTTTTACTCTTGGCCCTGTTTGTTATTGTTACCATGTAAGTTTATAGATAACAAACCTCAGCATGCGTTCTCATGACTCGTAGATCTCCCGAGAATACTTTAGTTACTCCCTGGTGATGGGGAGCGAACGGCTGGCGTGCTCGTGGCTGCTGCGAGAGGAAGGTTTCTGCCTCGGTGCTGTCGTGTTCTGACTCTAATGTGGTGTCGCGTTTTTAATTGCCAGGAGCAGCTGTAAATCCTCTCTTTCGGGGTCTCTCCATCACGTCTCGTTCAGTCGTTGTTAGTCATTAGAGATATTACTGCATCTAGGGCAGGGCTGCGGGTAACCCCCGTCTCTCAGGACTGCGCCGTGCCCCTCAGCAGCTGCGCTGGGCTCGAGCCCGAGGACTCAGCAAAGGGCAATTGGTGAGCCCGAATCTACAGCGCTTCATCCAAAGGCAGCGGGAAGGTTTCGTTGTTAATGCTTGTAAAACATGGGTTTCCTGTGGCCGCTGGGGCCGTAAGGAGCTCTAGCCCTACTCACTATTATTAGCCCTGCTCTCTGTTGTTATTAGCCCTGCTCACTATTAGCCGTGCCCAGGGTTTTGCACACTTGTGGTTTCAGGAGACGAGCGTGGCTGCACAGCCCTCCCCGGTCGTAACACAGCTGGATCCAGCCTCGGAACAATTTGCCTTTGTGAGATACGAATCATTAGAGCTGTGGACCATATATAATGTTTAATAACTTCCTTACAAGGCTGACTGGTTTATAATATAGGAGGAGCATTTGGAGGCCTGTGATTTATATTTGGAATAATTTTATAATTGGTGAACGCTGTTACTGTGTGCAAAGGACCGCGTGTTATCGCGAGTTACTGGTGACGCTTCTGCTGGTTTAGAGCTCCAGGTTACGCCACACTGTGCTGACAGGGCCGTTTTCCTCAGGCTTTGCGCTGTTTTGCAAAGTTTCAAGTGATTTTCTCCGAGCCGCTGCTGACACTCTGCACCCTCAGAGGCTTTCAGCGCCCTCAGGTAGGGAGGGAAGCTCCGTTTGTTGCTGGGAGTCTCGCAGTTTTTAATGGATTTATCCTGACAAGTGTGGCAAGAAGAGTGTTGTTTGTCCATTTACGTACAAGAGACGCTTCACTTAAGGGCCCTTGACCTTCAGTGCCTGTACAGTTCTTGTCCAGAGCGGTCAGGAGACAGAACTTGTGTCTGGAAAAGTCTGGACACTAAACCTTGATGTGTTCAAATGGCTTAAAAAAAAAAAAAAAAAAAAAAAAATCTTATCCTAATACAAAGGCCAAACCTTGCAAAGATCTGTGGCAAGTCTCGGCGTTAAGCCGAACTCCCCGAAGTTTATAGCCTCGCTGTTGAGCTCGGCTCAGTCCCGCTGGGCCCGGGGGGGCCGGAGTTAGAGCATCTCTGGGGCGGAGGGTGGAAGAATGGTGACTTAGGCTTTCGGTATTTTCTCGTGTTTGAACCTTTATTGTTCATGTAGGACTAAGGTCGGCTTTCTGTCTGCAGCGCTTCAACAAACCGGTCATCTTGACGTACCTGCACAAAACTTACCGTTACAAAAAACCGGCACAAAACCTCCGTGCGGAGGAGGCAGGACCAGCGTCGCCAGCTCCGGCCCCAAACGAGAGCTTTGCTCCTGGCCTGGCAGGAGGAGCTGCTCGGGTTTGTCTTTTCCTTCCAAGCTGGCATCGTGCAGCACAAGATTTTTTATTTTTTTTTTCTTCTCGTTTCTCGGCCCATTGGAAACGGTCCCCTCATGCCCTGTTGCAGAACACTTGATCAGATACCGAGTCACTGCTTTGTGAAAACAGTATTTAATGCGGTGACTAAACACCGAGTTAGTTACTGAGTAACTTCCCGGGAGCCTTCTCTATACCTGGGAGTTACTGATCACATTATGTGCTGGTGAAAAAAAATAAGCCATAGGGATGGCCTGTTTGCGTACAGGATTTTGAAGAGGAACCCGGAGGGTTGCTCGCAGAAAAACCTCAAACATGGGTTAAACGAATCACCAGTGAGCGGTTTTCCAGAGGCTCCTGTATTCTCCTCCTGCACAGGAGATGTGGAGTCGAGATTTTCCCAACAAAACGATCCCTGTCCTCGTAAACCAGGGACAGGTTCTGCACTCTCTGCGGTGGCTTTGGCACCGCCCGGCTGGAGAGCGCGGTGGAGCCAGGCAAAATCCAAAGGCTGAATCTGTGACCCACTGAACAATAGTTTGCTCCTTGCCACCACGGAAAAACTGAACGTAGCCACCAGCGAGCGGATTATTTTTGTAGGAAAGCATGGAAGGAATCCCCAGTTTTCCCTTGAGGGACAATACATCAGAACAAATCAGAGAGCTGTTGCCTGCATGGCATTATCCCGTTGGCAGCTTAGTTTGAGGAAAAAAATAGTGGCATAAAATCGGCTTATTTTTTAAGCCCAGCTGGAAACTAGCGGGAATTCGTCTCAACGGATAAGGATATTATAAAATGTTGTATCAAGCTCCATCACATATATTTGGAGGCAGGAAAGAATTTATTGTGGAGGCTCGAGTTGATTCAGAGTTGCAGAAATTAGATGAAAGCCTCGATCTGTGTCTCTTCTGTGCTGTTTTGTGAACGAAACTCTTAAAAAAAAAAACCCCAACCCCAAAACCCCCAAGCCCCACCAAAAACCCTGCAGCGTATAAAACATAGCTTCGGTGTTTCCTTGAACTGTATTCGCTTTCATTGTAGAACCCTTTGTCTCTCCCTCTCTGAAAGCAGTACCTAACTTTGTAAGAAAATCAGATCTAACCTTGCTGTTGGATTAAATCTGACTACTTTCAGTTGGATTTAACTGGCTTTTGTCTAGGAGCGCTTCTCAGCTGCCCCAGAGCGAGGGCTCTTGGCCGGTGCGCTACGACCCCGGGCTGGGGACAGACGGGACAAGGTGCGGCGGGGAGAAGGATGCTGCTCTGGCGATGCCATCCGGAGGGATGCAGAGGAGGGCAGTGTGCTGCGTCCCGGGGGGCGAGGGCCTCGCCTGCTCGCTCCGCCGTGGCCTCGGCAGCATCTTCATGGAATTTTTCGGTTGTGCCCACGCAGGAGTCATGGTCGCTGCCCAGCGACTGGGCAGAAAAAGCACCATCGTTAATAATTGACTGGTGAGATAATGAAATAGCCGAGCCCGCTGTTTGCTTTTCTTCCTTTCCACCGCCACTGTAACGCTGTGCGCGGCGGAATGCAATAAACCAAAGGGCAGTTTCCACCGGCGAGGCGGAGGGTTTGTGTGTGAAAGGCACTCGTGCAGGTTTGACGCCGGCGCTGTGCGCGGAGCCACCCGCTGCCTCCGAGACGTCCTGGCCGCGTGGCGGGGCCAGGTGAGATCGGGGAAATTGCCTCCGACGTGTGCGAGTTGCACTGAAAACACTTCAGGGTCTGATGTTCAGAAGTTCTTTTCCACTGACTTTCAGACCTTTTCTGCGGACGTAGCTGGAACGTGGAACCGAAGCATTAGCTTTTGTTTTCTAAAGAGAAAAGTGGAGATAGAACGTTTACGTTAGCTATACTTACTGTGAACGTGCCTTCGGGTCTCTAGAGGTAACTAAACCAAACATCGTTTCAGTGTGTGTGTATTTTAGACGGCTGAATCTGGTACATAATGTCTCTCTAATTCAAGAGGTGCTGTGATGCCTGTCTGTATATTTGCTTTGTGCAAGATAAGAATGAAAATAACATTCCGGTCACTCCGTGGTGCTCGTATCTTGTTTGCTGTAAAGCTGGTAGGAACAGTGGTTCTGCTGATCCGCGCTCTAAGTAACTGCTCCTTAATCTCCGGATAAGCGCGTGTTTGTGGAGGGAAAGCGATTCGGTGAAGCCCGGGGTGCAGACCCGAGGGGCCGCAGTGTCCGTGTCCGTACTACGCTGTGGATGGCCTCGCTAGTCTCTCCTTACAAGCAGATTGTCTTTCGTCCCAGCAGCCGGAGGATGCCGCACAGGTCCTCGGACCTCACGGGGCTTAACGCAGAGTCCGTACGGTGTTATGCGGTTCGGGTGCTTGCGGGGATCGCGGCAGCAGCTTGCAGGCGGTTTGCAGGGCTTGGCGGAACAGGAGGTGCGGGGTCCGTGCTCAGCACCACCTCTGCAGGGCGGGGAGGGCAGAGCCGCGGGCTGCGCAGGAAGAGGACGGTTAGAGCCGTATCGCCATGCCAGAGCGCATCCCGACCCAGGCGTCACCCACTCGGAGTGGCACGAGAAGGGAGCGCAACGTCGGGAAACGAAGCGTCGCGGTTTGGGCGTCCTGTCCGTCCCTTCTGCCCGCCAAGGACTGACTCGGCTCTCGGGTTTCTTCGGAGCATCCGCTGCCAAAGTCCATCTGCTCCCGTCCGGGGGCCGTTTCTGTAACAGGCAGCAGGAAAACAGAGGAAGGAGCAGGATAGTCTTGGGAAATATTAAAACCACGTTTTGAAACGTTTAACCTAGGGTTGAAAGCAGCCTTAGGCACACGCGATTACTTGAGGCAGCCTGGACTTCAGGGCTTGTCCTCTGTATCTTCGTGTGAAAGATGACATTTTTATAGGGAAATGTGTGAAAGTAACCACGTAATTGAACAAGGGCAGAACTGAATTTATATCAGAAAATTACTCTTTAAAATGTAAATTATAACGCGTAAGGGACCAGCCTCCCATGGACACGGACGGTCTGCATCACCTCTGGTATGACCATCAGCCCAGTACAAACACAGGAGCTCTGCTCTATCCGTGGGCGTGCAGATTAGGTATTTTGTTGCAGAATAAATAAAATCTCAGTCCATGTTAAATAGATGAGGTAAGAGGTCTGGCAGTTAGACATTTTTACACAGAAAATAGTTACCTTGGTACAAACGCACTTACCGATCCTCCAGCGTGGGCACGTTGAAGTGGCGAGGCTGCTGATGAAACGCAGGTTAGAGGTGACCGACTGCGGAACTGGAAGGGGAAGTTTCTGTAGAACGGGTTAAGAGTAAAAGCCATAGCTGAAAAAACTCACACCGTTCCTTTGGGTAGGGACTAGGTGCTACGAGGCGTTACGGACAGGGAATCGCTCCGTCTCTCGTTTGTACGCTCACCAGGCGATCCTCTAAATGAAACCTCAGTTCTCTCGGGATAACTCGCCTGTTGTCAGAGGAGGAATGCCTGCCCTGGCGTTAGCTGCTTCGTTACCGTCTCTCGTCATTGCTCTAAGCACTGCCTTTTCCCAGAACGAAATACATCTCATTTTCCCCAACCTTTTTCCTCCAGCACCCCCTCTCAGGTTTGCAGCGCGTCTGAATGCTGTTTGCAGTCCGGGTGTTAAATCTCTGCCCCTCATTCCGAGCGACTTGCACCCCTCCGTTAAACCGGCACTAATAGGACTCTCAGCTGTGTCCAGATTGGTTTTAACTGCCACTGCGGTTTCTCATGGTTTGTTACGGAACCCAGCGATGATAATGTTTAGTGAGATTAAGAATAAATGCTTATAAATCCTGCCCAAATGAAAGATATGGGAAAATACTCGAATGCAATACCTGCCAGAGGAATGGGCCAGGCTAATATATTGTGTCTTGTATATATTTGGTGGGTTTCCCTTATTCCGGTGGAACGTTCCGCAGTAACTGGATATTACGTTACTGTCTCCCTCAGCCCAAAGGCAGGCATGATTATGTTTAACATCTGGATGAATTAGACTGAAAGCAGACCTCCTTGGGAAAGGAATAGTTTCTGTTTCTTATGTCAAAATAAGAAAGTTAAAGAGCTAATGGCTTTTAAAATACAAAATTAATTAATATGAATTCATAATCCTCAATTTGTATGTAAGAAAATGGAAGTGCTAATGTTGTTTGCTAGTTACATTTTAGACTGGCAATGTGCTGTGACAGAGTGGAAAAGTTAGAAGCTTTATTGAGGGTAGTAAGTTATTTTAAAAAAATACGTTGTAGTAAGGAGAAGTGCTTAGGAGGCAAGAGTGCCGGGTTCTGTTCCCATCGCAGGACTTTAAACCGATTTTGTGGTAAGGCAAATACGACTACTGGTAGTGACAGCGTATGATTAAGGTTTGTAAGATAAACTCTGAGGTACAAGGAGGTTGTTGTGGTGTATGAAGCCCCCTTGCCACATCTCTGCTTTCTTTCTCTCCTTGTCTGTTTTTCTCACGTGCTCAGTCTCCTCCTGGCCAGTGTTTGGTGTTACGAAGTTTTCCAATTAGCGCAAGCTGATGACTCTGCTCTCCTGTTCTGGGGGAGAATCTGGGCGAGCCAGCTTGGCCGTGCCGTCCCTCCGCTCTGGGAAGATCCAGTAGGATCCTCTGCCCAACGTTTTCGGTGTAGGTAATGCCTAGATGGGAATGACCTTGGGAATATAGCAACGGGACCGGGAGTGTTTCGGTGTCGTTCATGAAGTTCAGAGCATGTGCTCTAAAGCTCCTCAAGTTCAGCAGAAACCTTCTCATTACATTTAAGGAGCAGAGAATGAATTGTTTAATCCGTCTTTATTACATCTAAAGGCCACAATCCAAACATACACACACATATACACATAAATAATATATACGGTCCCACTTGATTAAGCGCGAACTGGACGCTGTCCCTTGCCTGCTCCGGTGCCTCCGGATCCATCTGGTGTAAAGCTGGAGCCGCAGCAGCAATGTTTGTCCTCATGGCAGTTTTGTCTGTGGAAAACGTAATTACAGCGCAGAGAAATTGGAGTCCGTGGGGTTTTTTTTCTGTCTGCAGTTACAGAGCCATCCGTTACGCTTCTGAGAATAGTTTTATGTTATAACAGCAGAAAGCCTATAGAGCTGCCAGAAAACCACTATTCTTCAAAAGATAAGGTGACTTTATGGCACTTCCCAGCCAGCCAACTCTCACTCATAATTTGAGAGCGAGTTAGCTCTCCCAGAGCTCTAACAAAGCCCGGGAAAGGCAAATTCGATCCATAGAACGCTGTGAATGCATTTGGCTGGGGATGTGTGGCAATTGCTGGAGCTGTCTGTTATAAGCACTTGGCTTTTTCTAATTACAGGCTGTTAATAATGGACATATTTCTAAAACTGTCATGCATGGAGTACTACCAACTCTTAGTTATTCTGGAGTCACACCACGTGTCTGTGGAAGGCGATGTTGAACTAGCAGCCCCGTTTTCACCTATTTTGTGGCCAGTTTCTTCTCTTGTGGGCTCGACTTGATGCCTAAGCTGCGGGAAGCGTGGTGCAGTCAGTAGTAGGTCAGGGGGACTATGAGAATTTTATTTTTCTCTGAAGTTTCTTGGACAGCCTTGCTGGCAAGCAGTCAACAAGGTAGAAATGAGAAACCATCTTCTGAGGCTGCTCTTACCACTGATCCATGAGCTCATGCTGCAGCTTGCCCTGTTCCTGGAAATCAAATCTCTTTTTCCTTGCTATCTGTTAAAATACGATGGTTTATCCATGGGGGGAAAGCAGTGCTCTGACTCTGATCTCTTTGGGATTTCTTGCCTCTCTATTTGTCCTGAGTCAAGTTGGGGGGTGGAAAGTAGTTTTCTGTCCTTGAAGAGAAGCTTCTTCCTAAACTTGTTGGGAGAGGTTGGAGACCAATGAAGACTTTTTACTTTGAATTTTCTTCTGGGTACTGGATAATATATACTAATTCTAAAGACAGGTTTTTTCTCTTTCTGACATTTTGAGTTCTTTAGAGTCTGTAATTCTTTAATGCTCTTGGATATTTTTGCGTCTGTTCTTATAGCCTGTAAAAGCAGTATGGATTGCAAATTTATGGCATCGAATGACCTTGATTAGATTTAAAAAAGAAAGAAGGAAAATTGTGATGAAGTAAGAAGGGATGAAATGGAAACGATTGGAAAGAAATCGTGCATATGTTTGGGATGAAGCTGTGATTCTGGCAAAAGCATTTTTTGAGACGTGCTTTCAGAGGTAGAAACAAAACTATGTGTTTGGTGTTCAGTAGATTAGGGAGTAATGATGATGGAAGCCAAGAGAAATTTTTGAGGCTGAATAAGGGAAGTCAGGGAATTCAAGGACAATGGAGAAGTATGTGGCGGGTGACTGCTCTAATTAAAAGGTCAGACTCTGTTGGGCGCTCAGAAAAGGTCTCTCGCAGGGCTGTGAAGACTTGCCAAACCTGATCTTCCTCATTAAATCCTCGGCCAGAGATCGGACCATGGTTCTCGGGTCCAAACGCGTTTTATTTGGGCCACAGCTTTTCGCCAGCCAAGTGTGCACGTTATTGAAATGCCAAACGTTCGCGTCCAGCAGTGAGATGCCATCGCTGTATGGGAAATGACCGGGGAAGGTGTAGGACGGATCAGTTCTGGCGTGGTGGCTCCAGCAAAGCTCCCACACTGGTCAGGAGGAATCTATTCCTTCTCTCAAGAGCTAGGCACAGCCGGGTAAGGAAGTTTTGAAGATTTATCCCCATCCCCCCCCAAAAAAAAAGGGATATTGAGATGCATTATTATTTTCATCCTCCTCTAAATTATTCAAGACGCTTTCATAGCTCCAGAAAGCCTTAAGCCTATATCTGTGGTTTTTACTGGAAATGTTTACATTCGTCAAAGTATGGTGAAATTTATTTCTGTGCACACGAGGCATAAACCTCATGGAAATCCCACGTAGGCTCTGTTTTGAGAATGTCTGACACTTCGACTTTCCCTGGCTCTCAGTAGCAGGGTAAGTCTCCCACTGGGCTGCGTAAGCCAAACTTAAAGTTTGTCCTTGGGTTTTGATGTGTGATATCCTTGGCAACCGTTACCTGCATGGTAGTTCTGGAATTGCACTAAATGAGAAATCTGGGTTTTAGAGTCTTCAGAAATCTTTGCAAGAAAAATGCGGATTAGCAGAACGTGTGTTTTCCAGTCATCTAAAGGAGATGTCATCTGATACGTTTGCTTTCCTGCTTGAAACCTAAAAGTCCTAGGAGACAAAATTGTTGATTATAAGCTAGAAAAAAATAAAGGGAATGTTTTGATTTTTTTAAAAAAGGGGGAAAAAAGGAAAAAAGAAGCAGCTAAGAGAAAAACAGTGACTTTCAGAGATGCTGGGCACAAAGATGGTCAGCCAGGCACTTTCCTGGGTGTTGTACCCTCCCATTTCTCTCACCCTTTCAACAGTCACGTGAAGTGACGGAATTTGAAGACTTCAGACATTTGTCTGGAATTTCTGGATATTTCAGAGTCTGGTCAAAGGAGCAGCTCTCATTTCCAGACATCTCATGTCTCAGAAATACAGTCACTGAGAATGCAGCCGTGTTGTGCATGTGCATAGATTTCTGTCCAGGAAGATGTGGGTGGAGATCTGGGAACCGGTGCTAGATCACCGAGCGATGACCTGCCGAAGGTGCCTGTGATACCAGCGGCTCTGCGCTTGCCTTCCCCAGGATCTGGGGCTCTCTGGGCTTCCCTGGGACGGCCAGTAAGACTGCCTGCTAAAGCGGGAGTCTCGCCGATGCTATTTTGGGTAGCAACTAGATCCCATGGTCTGTGAAGCAGATGGGTCAGTGCCGCAGATTGTGCAACTGATTGGAATCTGAAGAATTTCAGCTAATATTTACATCAGGTGTTTACCCTTTGATAAGAAACAGGTCATTCACAGACATGTACATGACATAATATTGGTAGGTTGGTCGGTCACAGTGTTTGCTTTGCATTTCCCACACTTATGCTCGCTGCTTGGAGAACGGTTGCGTGTTGTAGTTTGATACGGATTAATAGCTGAGTTTTCCCCCTTTATTTCCATGGAACCATTTGTGCAGAAAGGGCGCTTTTACAGAAACATGCCAACATGTTAGCGGGGTGTTGCCTTCGTCTCCGGAGCGCTTTGGAGGAGAAATCCTGCTTGGTTTTCCAAAGTTACAATTCCTCACCCATAAACACCACCAGCCCAGTCTCAAAAGGTTTGAACTCTGCTTGTGTTTATTAAGAAAAATGCTCATTCTTGTTTCTCTGAAGGAAAGATTGTGTTGGGAAATTTTAAGGGAACTGCACAAGTAAACAAACGTACCGCGTGGCTGTGTTCAGTGCCGGGGGCGGTTTGTCCTGGGCTGCTGAGGATAAACCAGAGACTTGGTAAGGAAAATACCTGCGTTTCAGATGGGTGACGCTGTTTGGGCGAGCATCGTATGTAACTGCAGGTGAGCTGGGGATTAATGAGCAGCACCTAACACAATCTAATGAGGCCAAACATGAACAAGCCGGAGGTAGAGGAAAGCTTGCCCTTAAAAGATGCGTAACTTGTTAATTGACTGCAGTCTGGAGTCGCTGAGTTTTCTCTGTACAGACTTAATTTGCTGGAGACATGAGGCTTTGACCTACTAAGTTGGTTGCAAGGAATTCAAGTTGTGCAATACAAACCACCTTTCCCTAGAATTAAGAGGTTGAGGTGATGACTGGTATTTTAACAGCGGGCCGTGAGGGACTGGAGACTTCAGCAGGACTCAGACCTGCACTGAATGCTCGGGGGCTGGCTTTGATAAATGGTTGGGTGAAGAAGTTTTAGTGTGAGCACTGGTACCCGAGCTGAGAAAACGTACAGCATGGGCTGTGACGTGAATTTCCTGGCACTGCCTTACCACTACTATTTAATTTATTATTATTATAGTGGAAACTTGGAACAAATCTTGTTTTGAGACGTAAGACATCATCGTCTTAGCCCAGAGACAGCCCAGCCTGGTGTACACAGCGTCCTGTGTCATCTGGGTTTTGTTCTTCCGCGGCCATCAGCCTGCTGTGAAGCATTAGGCAAGTCCCGTCCCTGTTCCTCTTCCACGCTGTTGTTCATCTCATCTGTCTAGTCCGTCAGCTCTACAGAGCAAGGAGTGCGTGGTTTATTTTTGCAAACTGCTTTGCATAGAGGGCTGTGCCCTGTGTGGGTTTTCCTAGGTGGTGCTGGAGTAAATATAATAAATAAGTGGACGGAAGTCATTAGCCTTTAAAAAAAACCAAAAACCCCCCAAAAAACCCAAACAGACAAAACCAAAAAACAAAACACAGAAGCAAAACTTTGGATCTTAATAGGTTGTTAGTGGCTTTATTTCTTCCTTGGGCATGGAGTGACACACTGTTAATACGCTTCCCTTCATCTTCTGGTGTCCTTAGTTCTCAAATACTTTTAACCTAACGTTTTTCTTTTTGCTTACAGAGGTTTACAATGAAAATATTGCGAGTCTGTCTGGAACGCGCACGTTGTGTTACAGCCTCGCCAGGGCATTTCTAAGACCCAGAGACAGTGTAGACCATGAGGGTGCTCTCCTACCTACCGGCTGAGGAGAACGACGACATCATTGTTAATGGCAGTTGAGTTTTAAGTATATTATTGTTTTTCTTTTCCATGTGAAAGAGAAGGCAGTTTTCACACAGTTCTTTAAACACATGGAGATCAACAGTTCTGCTTCCAGGGTTTAGGAAACATCTTCCCCAAAGAAACAGGATAGATTTTCCCAAAGATGTGTGTCATTATCGTATTACTTAAATTTTAGCAGAGACTTCTGGAGTATGTTACTGTTCTTCAGTATTTTACTTCAATTCTTATATTTTTTCTGTCACTTCAAGGATGTGAAATTGCAAACTTGATCTTAAGCAAAACAGGTATGCAAAACGCGAGCCGTGGCAAGAGCGGGACCAGAGGGCACCCAGTGGGGGGGAAAAGTCCTCTTGCTTGTCTGGCACTTCTCCGCGGAGCAGATTGAAGGGCTGGAGGTGGCTTCAGACAGGCGACGGAGAGACCGCGCGGGAGGGAACGAACGTCCTACGAGCTGCGGTGTCCTCCTGCACCCGGCGCAAACAGGGACTCGGGGCTCGCTGCTGCTGTTTCCAAGTCCGATGTTCTGACCTCAGTCTTCTAGGTACTGAAAGTGTATTTCCTATGATTTCTGGCATCATCATAAAAACCTGAGGCAAAAATTCTTCACACTATGTTGCTGACCTCACTGTAAATCACAAATAGGTAGCTTGAAATAATGGGGGAAAAGACGTTTTGGGGAACACTGGTGTAGGAAACCAAGAGAGTACTTTCATTGATACGCATGAACCGGAGCACAACTGTTATTTAGATTCTACATGTAAGCGTGAAGAGTTAGAGCCAAATTCTCGTTGTAAATCAAGGTGGCTCTATTAACTTCAGTGGAACAGTGCCAGCCCATCCCAGACAGACTTGGCTCGGTCTATTAATAGCAACAGTCGAGTAGCGGAGCTGCTTGGAGAAGTTCCACTGGAATAAAATTTTTATTAAAAAAAAAAATGGAGATAAGAATGACAGAGGCATCTGCCTTCTGGTTCTCTTGTGGAATGTGGCTCCCACGGGGTTTGATCCTGTGCAGCTCCCAGCACCTCCAGAGACCACCAAGCCTTGTGCAGCTCAGCGAAACCCAGCAGTCGCTGTGGGGGTCCAGGTTTCCAGTGTGGTCATTTAACGAACACCGGTGTGATGGCAACTGTGGTATGGTCTGATTCTGCTTTTAGTGTCAGGGCAATCGTTCTCTTGGCTGCTTTTCTTTCTCTGTAGCTTCACAAAATCCAAGGTTTTCCTTTCACCAGATAGCAAAGGTTTTTATTTTTTTAAATTCTTCGGTACACCACGGTGAAAAGGATGGGGAATGTCGTCATCAACCATTGATGCTTTGTGTTTCCTATGTGACCCTGTTATTCAGGGATAGACAATTAAATTTCACAGCTGCATTTTAGATCATCTCTAAAGAGAGAGAACTTCTCCAGGCGTCCTTGAGTCGGTTTCTTACTGAAATTTCAAAAAAAGCCCAGCAGAAATTCCCACTGCGCAGTGTTATGCCATTTTCATTTCCCAGAAACTAGTTAGTTCATTTTCTGTGCCCCACCGGCCCAAGTTTCCTTCGTAGATTAACTTGTGTATTTTGGCTCCTATCCTTCTCTTCCTTTGGCTCAAAATGAATGGTACCAGGACTGTCTTTGAAACAAGGCAGGAATGTGAAGTTTTTTGATTAAACAGCAACGTGACCCCTGAAACCTCTCTTTCTACCAGCTTTATGAAGCCCCGCGGCAGAAGCGCAGCATTGGGAATGGCAGATTAAGGTCTGGTGAGTTCAATCTTTTTGAAGAAATCAGCCACGTAATATTCTGGTAGGATTTGGAAACAGTTTGCATCTCCTCAGAAGGCGTGTCACTGGAGCAGCTTGTCACCGAAGGTTTTCAAGGCTGTTTGTTTGCTTTCTTCTAAGGACTAATAAGTCTTTAGAACTGGTTTAAGTGAGAATGACTAAACAAGGTCACTTATTAGGGGCTCGTGCTGCCGGTGAGTGTGTCAGGGGTTCAAAGCTGGCCAAGGTGGGTGAGGGGGTCACACTGTTAGTGCGACCATCTCCTCCGTGTCTTCTCTTGGCCCGTGAAGCGGGCTGCCTGTAGAGATCGCATTTGTTAAACTAAACCTGCGTCATGCGTAACACTCAGAGCGAACGTCAAGTGCTGCCGATAATCACAGGCTGTTTTCTAGACTCTGCAAGAATTGTGCATTTGTCGTACATGAGCTCTAAGCTGGTGCTTTTTTTCTAGTACATTTGGTAAGTTTGCAGGGGAGTTCTTAGCATCAGCCGTAAAAATATTTGGCTGTCTTTTAAAAATCTGTGATTTGTTACTGACAGCAGAATCTCTCATCGAGATACTCTATCGATCTCTCATCAAGCCACTTTCTATAAGCCTCTGGGAAAGGTTTTCCAAGATGCGCTTTTTTGAGCACAGATGGACGTGGCATGGAAGCTCACGTAAATGACAAACCATTTTTATCGTGTTCATGAAATAAAGTGTGATTTGGTTCTTGCTTCTTTAAGAAACAACGTAAACCTTTAAGGAGTGGGGAGAAGCCTGATAAGACTGATTATAATCATGATTTCTTCCTATTTGATAATTCTTCTGGGTTAATCTGTGCACTGCTTGTTCGGTACAGTTATCCATGGGGCACTGATGTGTCCAACCGAATGTCCGTGTGTTCACATCTCTCTGAGATTTTCTGAAAGGAAACGTGGAGGCACTGGTGGGGTTTGGGGCACGCTTTGTGTGATGTCATTGCAGTTGTGTAGTTGCAGCCCCCCGTGCTGCTTAGATCCGTACAAATGAGAGCGACGCACCGATCCGCAGTTGTGAGCGGTTTTGGAAGCACAACTCGGAGTCGCTTTGAAACTTCAACCAGCCAGGCGCGTGTTGTATTTAAGCACCTCCAGGATTAGGCAGCATCTGAGCTGGGATTTTCAACCTCTCAGATTTATTTCTAGGCAGATTCATAAACTAGTTTTGACTCTGGCCCTTGATATTTTGCAATCATAATGAGAGGGCATCTTCTAATTGTATGTATAGTCTTTTAGATGTAATGAAGATCTAGAGAACTCTTGTTATTAAAGACTTAGTTGCTCTGTTTGCGATAGAAGAAATGATCGTTCCAAGATCCTGATAATTACTGAAGCCAGAAACTTCTGGCTGCTCTAAATACTATTTTCAGGTTCTCATCTTGAGTACGTGTGCAATGCTCGCTGCCCGATCTCCCCAGGTGCAATCAGAATCCTCCCACTGAGTCTTTTTCACATGTTTCTCTTTCTTCTTAGGATCCTTTAGATATTATTGGAATGTGACAACAGAGAAAAATGTGCTTTTTCTAACAACCGATTTGTGGACGTTTAACAAGACTTTGATTTCCGGAAATGCTACAACATGGCTTCGTCTGGGAATGAGATAGAAAGATGGACTCACAGGCAAGGTGGCAGAATTGGAGAGCTGGTAGAGCCTGTGACCTCTCCTAAAAATGGTAATCGTCTTTCGCCGGTGAAGTCGATCAGCAGTGTAGACCATCTCTTGCACCTCCCTGGAAGAGTAGACTCTGCTTACAGCTCTTTCTCAGGGGGATCAAATGTTCCAGAGTATCCCAGCCCATCTTGCTATGGTGAAAACTGCTGCTTGCCCCCAGAGCAGGTACCGTACATGGACTCGGAATATGTAAGAGGTATTTATAATCTCAGTGCAGCAACTGACCTCAGATGCCTGCATCCGAACAAGGCACCAGACCTGAGCATCCATAATCACTCTCACAGCACCAGCCTCGCTGAACGCTGTGGAAGCACTCCTACCCAAGGGACTTGGAATCAGCCTCTGGCTGCACCTCCACCTTCTCCTCCCACGCGGCTCGATAGCTATAAAGTCACTCGACACTTTGAAAACTCAAGAGGGAGACACAACGCTGGAGGTCACGGTGAGCGTAGTGTGCAGCCAGCTCCTTGCGTGCAGGACAGTCACCTAGCAGATAGGGATGCACTGTGGAGTCAACATGGGGATGAAATTACTGAGCAAGATATAGTGGCTGCTAGGAGAAAGACTCTGGAAAATAAGGGCCTTTCTTCTGATTCTGCAAATGAGGTATCTACATCAAAAATTCAGGGGTTAAAGACAGAGGACAATGGAGAGTGGAGCCCACCCCAGCAACCTCTAAAGAGAAGCAATCCACACATTTTCAGCAGACCTTCTTCATTCATTTTTCAGGAATATTTAAAGACTGACTCTGTGGCTAATGTCCCTAAAATACTTTCTGCTTATAATTCAAGTCACGCTTATAAAATTCCTGAAGAGATGAACTCCCGGTCCTATCACGCAGTGCATACCAGCCCTGGCACTGTTAATGATACACGAGAAGACAAACAGTATCCCTGTGGCGTGCGTAAGCCAACTTTCAGAGAAGCAGATCTGCAAAGCGCGGCGCCAGAACCCAGCCAACAGTGCCCGCTCCGTGCCGAGGTG
The DNA here is from genome assembly GCF_028858705.1 of Grus americana. Classification (NCBI taxonomy): domain Eukaryota; kingdom Metazoa; phylum Chordata; class Aves; order Gruiformes; family Gruidae; genus Grus; species Grus americana. The sequence goes on from NC_072865.1 coordinate 1,872,178, forward strand.
CGTTCAGACTTGGATCAAGATGTGTTTGAGGACAGTCGTGACCTAAAATACGTGGAGAATGTTCTTCTAATAAAAAATGCTTCCAGGAAGCTGAACAGTTGTACCGATGGAAATCAGTGCTATGACTCTGAAGGAAAAATAGGGAGTGATGTTAGGGAACCGCTCCTGAATCAGCAAACCAAAACGCAGAGACCGTCCCTGTCCTGCAGCTACGATACTGTAGAAGTGGAGCGCGCTCGCTGTGAGGAGCCAGAGCAGGGAAAGGAGCAATGCTGTGATAATACTAGCCAAATGTCTTGTTTCAGACCAAAGGAAGATTCCACATCTCGGTTTTCACGTGAAGTCCAGAAAGACAAACAGGCTAATAACAGCAGTCCTGACCTCAGCACGCATCTAGAGCAAGAGGAACCTCCTGTTCAGAGATATCAACCTGACTCTCAAAAACAGCTCTTCAGACAGTTTCGGGATGATCTTGCTGCTGAACAAATAACCAGGCAGACGACTCCGATGCTTTACTATCTTTCTGGGGGGAAAACCACCAATATCCTGCACCCCAACAAGCTCACCCAATGTCAAGAGGACTCAAGGAGCTCACCAAAGGAATTTCCAGCAAGCAGCTACTCTGCCTCAGCGCGGTGCCTAGAGATACAAAGGGAAGGCAATCAGCTTCAAAGGACCGACCACCGCCATCGGTGCATTGCTGATGATCTGCTTGAGGCTGAAGATCTCATTCTCGGCAGTCCTGTTTCATCCACGGATGAGAGTTTCAAGAACGACTATAGAGAGAAACTTAAAGTGGCTCAAAAAAAGGTTCTGAGAGAAACGTCCTTTAAAAGAAAAGACTTACAGATGAGTTTGCCCATTAGACTGAGACAGAAACCCTCTAAAAGGCCTTCAATCGAACACCTTAGGTCTTTCTCATTATCCAGTGCAAGCGAGGATGCCAAACCTGTTCCTTGTTCCCCTTGTCACCTAGAATCCTTGGAAAGTTTCAGCAGAGATGAAGAAATTAAGAGGCCACAAATAGGTCAAATAGGGCGAAGGAAAAGGGTAGCAAAGGAGCAAAAGAAACTGTGTTATTCTGAGCCTGAGAAACTCGATCAGCTGGCAGATAAGGAAGTTTCATGGAGTCAAGTCAGGGATGAAACCGCTGAGCAGGATACAGTGGCGGCTAGGAGAAAGACGCTGGAAAACAGAGGGAGGGCACTTTCCAGTTCAAGTATCTCCAGGACGGAGCTGAAACAAATCCAGCATACTGCGCTTATTGAATACATGGAACGAAAGATTAATCAAAGACCAGGTAGTTCACACCACCTCCCGCTGCATAAGCCGCCCCTGCAGACGAGGCTGTCGCATCCCAAATGGCCTCCTGGCAAGGTTCCCAATCCAAACGGGAGCAGGAAGGTGCAAAACAATGAGGTTTCCTGCCAAGTTCTCTCTAAAGAAAAATCGCCAGATGTTTTTCCTCCTTTGGCTTTTGTTCCCCCGCTGAGCGTGACCAGCAGGTGCGATCCCAGCTCCGCTGCTGCTGGCACAGCCACCGCGAAGCACGACCCGTCTCCCGGCAAAGCGGACGGGAGCTGCACCGGCAAGTGTGCATCCGCTGAAAGTCTCCCGCAGGTGGGTGATCCTGCATCTGGGAGAGCTCCTGAGAGATCCAAATCGACTCCTCCTTCCACGCAGGTAAGAACGATGCTAAGATAATAATTATGGTTTGAATCCAACTCATGACTGCTTTAGAGAACTGTGGGACTATTCACAGGAAAAACTGCTGAGCATCACAATTGGGGAATTAGGACTTTATTTGTTGAGCGTGTAGTAGGGAGATGATAGAAGGGGGAGGAAAGCCACATTTGCTTAATCTATAGGAAGTGCTGTGTAGCTGTTTCAAAGCAAAATGCATGGTTTGCTTTGCAGTGTGCAGGAGAAATAATTTGGGGGGCTCCTGAAAGAAGTGCTACCAATTTTAACATGTTATGTATTTCTGTTTGATGATGACAATTCATTATTCCTGAAAAGTATTTTGTGAGAAAGTATTGCAGACAAACGAGGTGCTCTTTAATGTGAAAAGTTTTAAGAATTGCATAAGAACGGAGACTTCGGAACAGCTGACTGAAATGCATACTCGGCTTGGGCAGAGTCGCTTGTTGTCGTTCGGCAAGCGCGGAGGTGAAGGCAGGGGAGATGAGGAGCGTCCGCCTCAGTAACACGCTCTGCAAGCGCCGCCGTAGGCTCTGCTCGAGGGCTGGCCATCGCCCGGCGCGTGAGGGTCCCTTCCAGAGCTACGGAGGGGCGTGCGCGGGGTCTGCGCTCAGACATCACGTTTGCGGAGAGCGCGTGCCGCGCGCGGGGTGCTGCTGCTTGCGTTTCAGCAGTCACCGCTGTTGACTACGGCAGCTACGTTAGATCGCTGTCCCAGAAAGGGTTACGGTAGAGAGATTTTTATAAATGACCAACCTTTTTGGCTCCTGAATTTGAAGGACGGTAGCTGTCGATATTGTTGTCAAGGAGAATAAAGAAGATAAAAGGGTTAGAAAATAACTAATCTAACATATTACTAAAATTACCCAACTGCAGAGGCTGACAAACTTCCACGAGCGCTGCCTGCTTTCTGAATTGTTGTGAGAGTGGAGTATGTATTTTGTTGCTAGCTGTTCTTCGGTTTTCTAGGAAAAAAAGAGATGGATGCTACCTAGGAAGAGCATACTAGCCTTTTCATTAATAAAAGGAAGTAGACACACTCAGAAATGAAACCCTTGTGTACCTGCTCAGAGATCTACTGTTGGCTTCTGTTTCTGGGGATAACAAACGCGGGAGTCAAACTAAACAGCTGCCTAACCTGAAAATGCTGCTCGTCCCAGTGTGCTGTTTTCATTTCCAGGACACTTCCAGATGTGCCGGTGGGGCAGCGGCACCGTCGCGGCGTTGCGAGAGCTGCCTCGGTACCCCCAGGTAAGGCTGCGCCTAGGTCGAGCCTACGTCCAAGCTGCGTGAACTCCGGCTGTCTGCTTCTGCCCTCGTCTCTTGGGATCCCTCGTTAGCCGTACGGGAATCTTCATCCGCTCTGCTAGTTGTTTCATTTCAGGACAGTCTTTAAAAATCATAGCTACTGCGTGGAGCAAAAGTGGAAAGAGCAGAGCGTACCTGAGCCGCTCTCCCTGCGGCAGCCGCTCTCCTTCAGATATCTGAGAGCACAGCTCCCTCAGCTGAGCTCCGGCGAAAACGGCATCTGCGACAGCTCGGGTGTGGAAGATGTGTGTGCGCAGAGTGGTGTAACAGGGGCTTTTGGTGTGGCTCTTTGAAGGAAAGAAAATACTGTGCCGTTTACGCGTAGCTAACTGGAAAGTTTGTATGTTAACTCTCCCTGTTTGTTTTGCTTGTTTGAGGAGCGTCGGGAGAAAAAGATCTGAACTTTGTCTCAACAAGGCAGCGACGCTGACACTTGGGTAGGAATAGAATTTCCAAAGATCCCAATGGTTTCTGGAGGCTTGATTATCTTAGAAAAAAAAAATATTGTATTTTTAGTAAGATTTTGAAGTTTTTCTTGAATTTCCTAGTTTAGTTAAGAGGCTTAGCAGGTCACTGGAAGTTCTGGACGGAACAGGAACATCAGAAACGTATGTGGTCATAGCTCTATAACAGGTACTAAGTAAGAAAAGATGAGAATCCAGAACTGGTTTCATTAGTAATTAATTTAGATGATCATCTTTGGGAAAGAGCTGTAAGTACAGGTTTCATTCTGTTACAGTTGTGTCTCACTTTTTCCTCTTTGTTTTCCTCCACGACGAAGTGCTGCTGAGCTGTGGTAGAAAACCCAGGCTAAACTGGGCGCGTGTGCCGTAGTAATTACTGAAATAAAAGTTCCGACTGGGACCAGCAGGAAGAGCGAGCTGCGATCATTGCCCACACGATAGTGTCCGTGGGTTAGTGGAAAAAAAGCCTGAGGACATTCTTATGCCTATTTTGCATCCATCCAATTGCACAAGACAATTTTGAGGTAGTTTCTGCTGATGATGTCTGTTTTCCATGATAACTGCTGCAGATGGTTTGTTTTGCTGAGAACAAGTAAGAATAAGGCCCGGCAATGTTTGCGGTGATTTTCTTGGGTGTCTGTATCTCTCCTTTTCATCATCGGTCATTCCAGAAACGTTTGTCAGTCCATGATCACAATACTGCATCATCATCACATTAACGCAGGTATCGCAGTACAGCATCACGCTGCGATGCCGTGGTGTTTTACGGGGGGCATTTTTAGCACCTTTTCGATGGAAAGGCTTTTCCAGCACTGGGGGTGTCACTAAATCACCAGAACCAGGTGGTTCAAGTCAAGGTCAAATGAAGTTTTTGTTTTTAATTGCAGTGAAAAGGTGCACATAACAACTGTATCTAAGTGACGCTATTAGTCACTATCTATGACTAAATTTCCCTTTGCCAAGCTGACTTCCCTTTTTTGATGAACTGCTAAAAAGGCTGTGTTAAAGCCGACACGCAGAGGGTCTGCAGACCTGGAAGAAGGGAAGTTATGGGAGAAGATGGCATTTCAGAAACAGTAAGCCTTTCGTCGCCGAGCCACAGCTCAGTTTGGCCACGCGAAAAGCTTTGTGTCTCGGCAGCGCCTGCCTGAGCCGGGTCAGCGCAGCTCAGCTGCAAACCATCCACGCTCTCCACAGAGCCCCACATCTGCGTCGGGAAACAGCGTGGGGCTCGTGGGATTAAATACAAAGGTCCAAGCACGTGGAAGCTTTCCTAGCACGACAAAAATCTGCTGGCATTTTCTTGAAGCTACTCTGTGTATCATCTTCAGTGGGGGTACTGCAGCCTCTGCCGTTAGGCGTTGAGTCTCATCGTCGCTCTCCGCTGCCCTGCTCTCCTCCAGAAAAGAAAATGCCAACCTTCATATCTCCACGTACAGCGTGGAAGGATTCACACCATCCATAGACAGGGTTCATTAGGACCGTCAGGGGAGGGAGGGACCGGTTCTCTTCCAGCAGCGTTGTTTTCACATGGGACATTAGAGAAAGGGGCGGACAAAACCTGCAGTGAACTCTCTATACCTGTTTTCAGGGAGGAGATTTTTGCTTTGTGCCTACAACATTGACGCTCATATGTCAGGTTAACGTAGTTAAATCGGGGCTTATAAATCTTCTTTCCATCTAATCCCTCTAGCTTTCCTCTCTGCTGTCCCCTCATAATGCTGCTAGGTTATGAAAAATACTGCTAGAGGAAAAAACAGGTTTGTTCACTCAGTCACAATTAATACAATAATATTTCTATATCCAGATGCACCGACTACTTTCACAAGCAGTTACATGGATGTATATATGAACATCAGTGACTGCAGAAGATGTTCTATGCATACTTGTTCAACAGTGCCCCTATATTCTTGCAAATTCTGTCTCAAAGTGTATTTTTAAATTACACGTCTACTTATTCTGCAAGTAGCTTTTTCCATCAAAGTTTCTTCTGAAGTGATGCATCAGAAAAGTCAAAGCGCTGGGTCAGACATGCATCGGCGAACTCAGAGGTAGAAGTTTGATCGCAAAATGGTTAACTGAAAGGATTTAATAAAACTTTTACTTAAGTCTAGTGGCCATTTCAAAACAGAAGCCGCAGATGAACAGCCTTTCCTCTGTGTTGGCCTTTGGTTTGCCTAAAGAGAAGGAAGCACTAGATGTCTTCTCTAAGAAGGACTGAGAAGTGACGCACAGGAGATGGTGACAGCATCAAACCGGTTCTCACTCTTGGGCTGAAACATTCTCGCTATAGAAATAAGAAGGTGTAAGGACCAAGACAGTAAAGATTTGCTCTCTTGCAATACAGAGGCTGTTACAAGAGGGCTGGTGGAGGAAAACGCAAAGTGCAAATCGTCCTCCTCCGTTACTGCCAGGTGGTGCCCAGATGTGGCCTGAGAAAGGTCTTGGCAAGCCCCGGTCCCCGCCAGCGTCTCGTCCCGTTGGCACGGTGCTCAGCAAGGCTGGGGGGATGGCTGCGCGCTTGTCATCCATTTCTGAAATAGCATCAGCGTGGCGTTTCCGGGCACGCTTTACCACAGGCTTATTTCAGGAAACGTGCGTGTGGGTCATAATTAGAAAATGAGAAATTGAATGGGGATTCAAATCGCGTAGAGTGGTGCAGCTACACATTTTATATACTCTCTTTTTTTCCCAAGCAAATAGGTATTAAGGAACCTGAATTTTAAAAACTTTAATAAAAAGAGGAAGCTGGAAAGATAATGACATTTACCTGTAGCTGCTTAAACACTCTGCAAAAATGTCTATTTTAGAGGAAGTATCTGAAATAAAAAGAAGTGTCTGTTTTCTCATAGTTTCCGTGATCCCGAGAAAGATGGATGCAAGAATCCTGAATACAAAGACAACGACATAATTGGACGTGCACGTTGTGAGGATAGTAAGGAGCTGACTCCTGAAACCTCTATTCCTATCCCAAGAAGCGGAAGCAAGGAGGATGCTCGGGTGGAGGAGGAATGCAGAACTACATCTCTGAATGGCAATGCTCTAATAAAGTGTCCAGAGCAGCAGGCTGCAGCTCCTCAGGAGCAAGTAACGTCCTGCCACACGGTGTTAGCTCAGCCTCACCAAGGAGACAGAGACACAGCCCAAGGTTTAGTTGCAAAGGACACGTCCGTGCACAGTAGCCGAGATGATGTTCTCGCCGAGAGAGAGACAGATCCGCCCCGAAGGAGACTGCAGTCTCCTGAAGACCAGCGATACGAAGAGCTTGCTATGGAGATCATTGCCAAAGACAGTTCTCTGGTTGATGTTCTCATGCCTCATCCTGCTAGAAAAACTGCTCTAGACCTGATGGAGGGTCTGTTTCCCGTTAACATTTCCATGCTGGATAAATCACACAGAAAAAAGGGAGACGTACGGCATGCGCAGGAGAATGAGTAAGTAGACAAAACCAATTACCTAGTATTTTAAGCTATTTTAGACTATGAATGTCATACTAGTAGTAAGATGACTTGAGCATATTTTTTTATTTTTGTTTCATTAGCAAAATATTTTAGCTTTCTGATTCATATGTCAAGAAATACCTGAGGCTGTGGGTATATGACAGAAGAAATGTGGTTCAATGGTACCTTACTAAAACAGGCTGTGACAAACCTGGGCTGCAAATCTTTTGCTCTGTATCTGTCAAAAAATTAGAAAAATTGCTGCTGTGAGAAGAGAGGAGAGTGAGTCTGAAGTCAAGGTGGATAAAACCATGAACACAATATTTGAGAACAAAACTCGTGTTTGCCATGGGTATTTATTTTCTGTTCCAGTAGCAGGAAAAGCAGTAAAGATGCGACAGAAGAACGTCCTGAATCTGAACACGGTGCCAAGCAAAGGAGCAAAGATCCTACCTCGAAGGGAAACCGAGTCCTGAACAGGAGCAGAGACAGCACAAACGACCTGGATGACATCACGTCTAAGAAAGTATGTAGAAGACCATCAGAGGAACCGCCGTTTCTTCACCACGACAGAGAAGTTGTTATGTCACACACACATTACTGTGGATATTTTTATTCGTTAATTTTATCCCAGTGATAACGTTTCACAGATAACTTCGAATCCATTTTTTCCAGTAGGTGAAGTCCTGGCAAATTGGCCTGTTGATCACAAACGGTATTTAAGCCCTGCCTGGTTTGATTCAGGTCTCCGCTCCCACACAGTTATCTTCAGCAGGTCATGGGGATGGGCTCTCCCTGGAACGGGCACGCAGGCTTGGCTATGCATTTCCTTGCAAGGCCAGCTCCTGTGCAGCAGCTGACTCACAATTTAACACTCAAATCTGGTCTCAAAATCTGTAAAATTCATTACAGCTGGCAGCCTAAATGAGAAATGTTTTTCACTCTGAGAGAACTGGCAGCAGAACTGCACGCTGCAGTGCCCTGTTACCTTCCGTACGTGCAGGGAACAGAGGTGGCTGGGCCATAGCTGGACTACGATAGAAATACGGCAGCTTGGAAGGGCAGTACGTAGCTTTGAAGAATTAAATTATATTTTTTCCTGTAGAAAGCTGGCCGTGCTCCATCCCAGGTAATGACAATCTTCCTCCCGCTGTGTGTGCGGTGACGTTCCCCATTACCCACCGTCCAACTGCTGCTCCTGGTCACAGTGCCACCGGCTGATTTCCGAAGATGCTGATGGGGTTCTTCTCCCGCTCCGCTCTCGGAGCCTTTTTCCCTATCAATGTTTCCGTATCAAACAGCCTCCCCCGCTTGCTTCGCTACCCAGGCGCTGCAGCTTGCTTAAATCACCCGTGGGACTGACTTCTTCTGTGCATATTATAAATGAAATTCCAGTCGGTTCTCGTAAAGCTTAGTAATGGATCTGTGACTTCATGTTCGTGTCTTAGAGCATAACTGCGTGTAATCATGTTGTAATCTTCATTGCAGTTCACTCTGACTGAGTGGAAGCTCTCTGAGCTAGGGATTATATCGCCAGTTAAGGTGATTACCAGTAATTTGCTTTTCAGAGTATGAGAATTAAGTGCAGCTTAGGAAATCTTTACTTTTTTTCCCTTTTTCTTTCCCAGAGCTTACAATTATTTTAGAAGTCCAGAATTTAGCAAAGACAATGTGAGGAAAATCCATTCTCTAGAAATGATACGGATTTTCTTCGGCAATAACAGCTTTCTGTGATTTTTCCCCCCCCCTTTGCAGCTGGAACTCATCTCCAGCCTCCGGTCAAAGCTGCAGACCCTGTGGGAGGAGAGGGAGCTCGTCCTCTCTGAAGCCAGGGAGTGCGCCGAGCGAGGCGAGGAGCTGGAGGTGACAGTGCGGGACGTCTGCAAGCCCAACGAGTTTGAGCGGTACATGATGTTCATCGGGGACCTGGAGAAGGTTGTGAGCCTCTTGCTCTGCCTGTCCAGCCGCCTCGCCCGAGTCCAAAATGCCATGAGGAGGATCGATGGCAATACGGATGCTGAGGAGAAGGTGAGTGAGAAGCGAGCAGGGTATTTAATTTGCTTTGTTCGCTTCTTTCCGGGTGGGGCTGCGCTCACCTCATTTGTCTGACGGGCTCGGAACAAAAGTTGTAAATTATTCGCGAATCCCACCCAGCGTTTAGTGCCACGCCACGGGCTGTGTCTCCGCAGAGCGGACCTTTGGGGAGCACCCTGGGTTCCGTGCTGGAGAACCGAAGTGCAGGGTGAGCTCGGCACTGGGTGCTCCCTGCGAGGGTCCGACACCCTCGGGCTGCTCCCTGTGGAACAGCTCCACACCTCTGCTTCACAGGGCTTTTCCTTGGTTATTTTTTTTTCCCCCACTGGTAATTTCAATGCAGTAATTACTGCCTTTGAAATCATATTTCACTTGTCTTAACTACAGCGAGCAGGAAGAAGATGTGGTCGCAACTTGAGGTAAAATTCCCTGTAGTTTAACTCAACTAGCCAGTTTTGCTGGAAAATTAGGAATTGTCTCACATCACCAGGAAATCTTTTCAAGTCTGAAATATGCTTTTTTTTTTGCTAGAGAAGACAAGCCAAACTGATCCCAGGAATGATGCTTTCCTGCTGTCCTTATTGCTTTTAGACACGTTTTTATCGATACAATACCTGCTGTTATCTCTCATTTGGAAATTAGAAAAGCACAGAGTTAGAAAAGCTGGGATTTCCTGGAGCTGTGCGGCTGCCGACCTGTAGCTCTAGAGGTTTATCGTAGTTCACGTGCAGAAGGGCGCTAAGAGAGTCCTGCCGTGCAGTGTGATACGGAGAATCAGGATCTACCCCCGCTCCAAAATGTCAGTCGTGTTAACACGAATAATTTTGAGCGGTATTTCACACTGACTTCAGCTTTGTGGTTGGCAGGGGGGCTGCTGTTTCTTTAGCGTTATGTTTATACTCTTCATATTAAAAACATTAAAATAATTTATTCAAAAATTTGAATAACACGCTCAGTAAAGACTGGGTTACGTGCCAGCATTTTTACAACCGTCTCCCAGTGGCTGCAATCGCCCCAGTGTTAGCAAAACCAGCAAAACTCCGTTTTTAGGGTGTCGCTGGTGACCGTTGCTCCGTGGTACATTTATGGACACTGTCCTGAAACTGGACGTTGCCCAGCAGTGCTATCCCTGTGAAAATCATTACAGCTGAAAAAGAATTAGCTAAAATGTGAGAGGTATTAAAATCCTATAGAACAGGCAAGGCTTGATTCGCGTGGGTTTGTTAAAAAGAAGCTTTTGATGAACAGTTACTGCCTGCATCGAAGTTACTTTATCGCATGTACCTTTTAACAGAAGTCACGCTATCTTTTGAATATGACATTGGCGCTCTGACCACATGTGACTCGCCAAATACAGAGCTATGTGCCTTAAAGAGCTTCTAATTGAATGAAGATGAATAGAGGATACTCTAAAATTACCACACTGTCGAGTATATTGATTGTTTTCCTGAGGGCAGCACGGAAGAAGTGAGCCTCGATGGGGTTTACTGGGTGTCTTTACCTTACAAGCCACAAGAATGAGTAATTCAATCGAGAAAAAACTCATGTGGAACACAAAGCCCACAAGAGGAAGTAATTAAACTAAATCGACTGTGGCTTCCAAATGAAGATCTAGAGTGTGCCAGGAATTAGGAGTTTTCATAGTGTGCTGCTTTGTTTTTTCGTCCTATTAGCAATCGCTGAACGAACGGCACAAGCTCTTGTCTAGACAGCGGGAAGATGCAAAGGACCTGAAAGAGAACCTAGATCGCAGGGAAAGAGTGGTCTCTGGTATCCTTGCCAAATACCTGACCGATCAGCAGCTCCAGGACTACCGACGCTTTGTTCAAGTCAAGACCTCCTTGCTGATTGAGCAGAAGGACCTCGAAGAGCAGATTAAATTTTCTGAAGAACAATTAGAAAATCTTGAGAAAAGCATCCCCCTCTAACACCCACCAACAGACCATCCGGTTTTACACGTCGTAATTTGGGACGTTTCCCTGGAAATCCCCACGCGCTCCGTTTGGTGAATCCTTGCGATCCTGTTAGTGCCACAGTACTGACAAGTGCTTAGCTGCTCTGGGGATGCTCTAGGCACACGCTGGACGTGCCTTCCCCTTTGGACGGGCCAACCGACAGCATCTTAGGTGTGTAGCAGACTGCATTTTGGAGATGACTGATAGGATGCGTTGCTCCTATTAACTTGGCGTGTATTTCCCCTTCTTGTTGTCTGTCCATCTGTTTCCAGATTGACATAATCTCAATAAAAGAACCATACAAATATTTTCCTCATGTGGGTGGCTTCAGTGTTTGAAATGAAAAATGATGTGGGTGTTCAAATTTGAATTGGAGACTGCACAAAGCCATAGGAAATGTTATGGACCATTTCAGTGAAACTCCTGCACTCGATTCTGCCGTTTATATGTATGGCATATATGTATAGGTAAAAAATACATATATGTATATGTAAAAATACACTGTAACGGAAGAAAATAATTATTTCCTTTCGTGGCAGTTGCCATCCATGGGTCTTTCCTGGCTCTGCATAATCCCGGTAGGCTGATCAGCAGCGGGTCTTAGGGGGGCAGAAAAAAGGGTGGTTCTCATTGGCATCCAACAGACCTGGTCAGTGATGAAGCCAGCTTAAATGAACGCTTTGGGGAACGATAAACTCTGAACTTACTCCTGCACAGTCATTTGCAAAGTCCTCGCTATGCTTTTAAAATGTTCCTTTCGCAAGCAGCACCTCCAGGGGTTTGTTTTTAGGTAGTTTTCAATTGTCGGCATGCAGAAGAAGTGCTGAACGTGGGGGGAAAGCTCTGCTGCAGAGTGAGGTAGGTGGGACGAGCAGAGGAAATTATTCAGTTTCAATGAGGCTTTATATAAATCCCTCGGCAAAAATCTTTTAGACTAATGTTGTGTGTTGAGTCAAACCAGTGATGTTGCTGTATTTAAAATTTGAGTGTGTTTTGTTTATTTGGTTTTAAGTATTCAGTGAGAGGAAGATTCCGTCTGAGCTACATACCTAGACCATGAATAAGGCAGCCACTAATCGAACGCAGGTTTCTTCCACAGGCAAAATAGATGTTCATTGTTCCGTGACGGTAGGCTACACGAGGAGATGTTTTACCAGCGGTGCGTGTCCTGACTACAGTAAGTATCATCACCACTGAGAGAAACCGTCCTGCTCCTGAGGCATCTTCTCCTTTGGGATTGCGTGAGCTCTCAGTAACCACAGGATGGGGAATCGACATGGGTTTAAACTGACGGTTTGGGTTCGTTTTACTTCAGATCGCATTCTTCATCTGAGTTTGCCCACCGGGCAGCACGAATGATGTGATCAAGAAATGACTGCGGACGGAAAGGAGACGACTGTACGCCCGAGCGAGGTTTGTTAAGGATAACTTGCCAACACTCTGCCTGCTGAAAGAGGGCACTGATTTGGGTACAGCGTGCTGCGCTTCCCCGCGAGCAAACTGAGAAGTGGCCTGGGAGTTACACGGCGGTGCAATAAAGCGCAAACAGCTTGCCAGACTCCGAGGCTGTCAGCTGCTCTGTGCTTGTCTTCAGAATAAAGGAGTGTATCATCAGGTGCTCTCCAGACTCCAACAGAGAAGCATTGTTCTGCTCTAAGTTTGCATATTTATGCAGAAGTACTCGTATCACGTTTCAAGAGAAACAACGTAGTACCCTGAGTAAGGCTCCAAAGGCTTGGTATCGGAAGTTTTATGATGCGTACCAAGTATCGGTAAATATATAGCATAGCATATAGCAAAATGTAGTTTTGTGAATATTAACATTTTGTTCCAGTGATCTGAACAAAAGAGCTTAATGCTGAAAACACTGTTTCACTGGACACAAGTAAGGCCAGGAGTGCAGTGACCAGGCTGCCCTGTGTACTCCGGTTATTGCCTTAATATCTGGGGAAAAACGGCCAGACGCTGTAGGTCCTGTGAGTAGATCTGCTCAGTGGTCCTCAAAGGCCATAAATACAGCCTGTTAATACTTAAATCTGAAAGCTGCCTTATGAAAAATGGTCTTTAAAATAACAGAAGTGATGCTAACGGAATCAATGGAGAAGTTAAAAAATATGAGCTATGTTAAATGAGCTGTTCACATTATCTGAGAAGCCTGACTTGAAGTTGCACCCTATTATTACTATTCCTATTTGAGGAAAATCCACCTGATTGGAAATAAATGTTTGATAATTGAAGCCTTTAAGTGGAAGAATGGGTCTGGCCTGTTTAGTTTCTCTTATCTTTTTGGTCTTTTATGTCACGGGGAAGTCGGTTGCTGCTCCTACCACACTGGCATTCTCAGGTATGCTTCAAAGAGTAACAATGAGAAATAACTTTTACTCTGTTTTCAAAAAAAGTCACATATCTTTGCTCCTTGTTACTTTGTTAGAACTGTGAATTTCAGGCAAGGTGAAAAATGGATGCAGCGATGACATCGAAACCTCCTTGCTGGCGAGCAGAAACCCCCTTTCCAAAGCACCGGCAGGTCTGGATTGTCAGGTGGGTCTCGGTTTTGATACTGATCATTTTTCATCAATTTATTACCAGGGCCAAGCCCAAGGTAATGGTGGTAGTTCACACTGGACCCAAGTGCAGCGTTCCTGGCACACCGACGTACTTAGATGTGGGCTTTTAAAATCACGGTCTGATGTGCAAGTAAGGATTTAATCTGATCCCATCTTAAGAGCTTCACAGAGTCCTTTTTAATAGCTAGGAGCAGCCCTGTGTACCTCTGAGACTGGCGAAAGGCTCTTTGGTTGCTCAAAATCACAGCCGTTACCTGCAGGAGAACGTCATGCAGTTTAGCTGATACTCCCTTAATTTTATTCTGGGGAATAACATGAGAAGACTTCATTTTCCAGCCTAAGCTGCCTGAAGAGCTCTATAAACAGATTTCCTACTGCCGTCCCAAGCTCTCCCTTCTCCAGCCGTAGTGCCTCCTTCCACAGGTTCCTGCAGCAACAGTGAGAACAAAACCCCACGTACCCGCGCGCATCTGCCATCGCTGCAGCGCGGCGGCAGCCGACCCCGGCCAGCACCGCTGCTGTTGACGCAGCTCCCCGTCTCTCTGCCTCCCCTTCCTGCCTCTTGGAGCGCAGAAACCGAGATGGCCAGAACTGCAGGGCACCTTTCTACAGCACTGCGATCCCACGCTGCTCCAGACAGTTTTTTGTGACCCTGTAGAGGCAGAAGAGAAATTGAACACCTGAGCTGTAAATAGCAATAACTGGTCGTCTTAGGGAAGCAAATCTTGCAAATGTAAGGATTATGGAACTGAAACCCTGTGCAGTGCTTGTACGTTATTACTATTAACACCACTACTCACGAGCCTTCCATTTGTGACTTCTCCAGCGACGATACGGAGTTGCCTCTGACCGGGGAAGCTGTAACGCTCTGCTCTTCTTCCCAACCGCTGCTGTTGGCTTCCAGGGGCTTCAGGGACTTGGCAGATCACCGGTGCTGAGACCTGCTGAGCTACTTCTTAGGCAAACAAAGTCCAGCGTGCCTGTTGGGGGAATGTGAGGAATGAAGGAGCTCCCTGCTACCTGATCCTCTGGGGAGGGCAGGCAGGAAACCCCCGCGGCTGCCCCAGCGGGAACAGGAACGCTTCGGAGTCTCCTGTTGCAGCCTGCAAGCCTAATGCTTTGTTAACATCCCAGGTAGAAGGTATGTGACCCCACCACCATGAGAGGACTGCTATCGCAGACCTGCGGTGAGCTGTCTGTGTGAATTAATTACAGCTACGTCCAGGAGAAAGCAAAATAATAGTGCCGAGGAGAAAGAGAAGGTGAAATAGGCAAAATGCGAGAGCCCGGCTCTCCCCCGCGGGGTGCCGGCTGCAGGGAGGCTGGTGGGATTCCAGGAACAGTCTCTGTAACTCATTTGGCCATCGACGCACGAGCAGTGTGGGGGAAGAAACTGCAGTAGCTTATGTTCTGCTAAGCAAAAGCAGGTGGGCCTGATTTCAGGACAAAAAGATCCCTTTTATTGCCTGGAGCCAGAGCGATGAGCAAGCGTGCAGGTGTGGGATGGAGCGAGCGGTCAGTGGAGGCAGACAGTGCCTCATCCCTGTCTGACGGTGTCTTGGCAGCAACAGCGGGGCTTTGAGAAGTAGCAGCTCATTTAGAATTTGATTTAACACCCACTGCAATGTGTGGGAGTCGCTGCTGGATCAGGAGCTGCTGTTTCAGCGTCTCAGGCACTAAACTGAAGGATTTTAATTCTTTTTTTTTCTAAACTCATGCCTCGTGTTCTTCACTGGGGCGTTACGCTGTGGGACTTTTGGATGCGGAGCTAACTGAGAAATGGAGGAGTGCAGGGGTCAATGTAAATGTACTCTGCAACAGATCTGTTCGCTGCTTCTGAGAGCTGCATTTAATAAGTAGAAAGATGTTCTCTCTGCTTTGGGAATTCATGGCAACCATCTGAATAAAATTTTAAAAATAAACTCAGAGCAGCATTGCAAAGCTAATCTTCTCCGCCTGAAGGGAGCCCACGTATACATTAAAGAATAATCAGGCTGTAGGCATCATGCAACCTCTGGGTTTCACAAAACGCACTCAAGAAGCGGCACGTGAATTTTGCTGCTAAACGGAGGCATTAAAGGTTATCAGGGAGACTCTTAAATGTCACATGAGCCTTGAAGCTGAGTCATCTCATGGATAAATCCACAGAGAGAAAATATGGGCTGAGCTGATAGTCTTGATTTAGAGAATATGAGACACTTCTAAAAATGTGCATAAACAGGCAGGTGTCTCTCTAATGGCCTTCAGCCCGTGACGTAAGAACAAGAACATCCCAAACTCCTCAGGAAGGAACCACTCGTGAAGCAATCCCTCCTGAGATCCCTGCCCCCTGACAGCTCCTGCTGGGATGGCCGCTGGCTCAGCAGCCCTTCCTGGGGTTCAGCTGCTCCCTCCTGGGCGCGAGGTCCGTGTCGCCCCACGTCGCAGAGGGAAGCAGGAGCCGGTGGTAGGAGAAAAAGAGATCTGAGTGATTCTCACTGATGGGCAAGAGTCTGTTAGAGAGAGCAGAGGCGCACGGACAGCCGGCCGCTTGGAGAGCAGCGAGCTGGTCCAGCCCGGAGCTGACCCGAGCCCGGAGCAGAGCTGTCGTGCTTTGCTGCAAAGGGGGAAACTACCGCAGGAGAGCGGTGGAAGAAACTACAACAAAAAAAACGTGGTGAGAAAGTCTGTTGGTACCACTGCAGTGTGTCGTTGTGACCGTATCGGTGATTCTTACCAGCGGGGCCGTGCTGAGCCCATCTCCTGCGGGCAGGACACAGGTCGGCCAGCAGCGCTGCCTTTTGCAGAGGGAACGGCAGCAACCCCGCAGTGCACGGGTGACGCCTCACCAGCACCATGCTCCGCGCGAGCCCCACGGGAGCCTAAACATCTCGGTGTTTCTGTGCCATGGAGTGTGTTTCCATGTGTTCCCCTCCACATCTGCCCACTCTTTAAAAACGCTGTTTATGGGGCAAAAGCTCGTGGGCTGCGGTCTCCGCGAGAGCATTTCGAGCAGTCGGGGCTGCAGAGAGCCCCCCGCTCCCTGGAGCACCCCGGTGTCAGGATGCTTTCGGCAGTAGGTGAGGACAAGCACGGTGCCTGGAGTCACACTGGGGAGCGAGGGCCCGGCCCCCCGATACCACGACCTTGTGTCAAGGGCTTGTTGTGCACTGGGGCGTTGTGTTTTACGCACTGAAAATGAAGGTTATTTGGTGTGTGTCAGCAGTGAGCGCGCAGTGCCTGCTGCGCTTCTCTGCTGGGGTCTCTGACCTCCTCTGGAGAGTCTCAAGGTGATGGGGGTGGAGCTGGAGGAAGGAAATGGGGTGAAAGGAATTCCTCCCGGGAAAAGGTGGTTTGGCTTTGGCTGGAAACTTGTACTCTCAGATGAAGAAGAATAACACTTTACCTGGGGCTAAGAGCAGAAGTCCTACCTAGGAAGGGAAAGCTGAACGCTGCCAGCATCTGTTTTTGTTGCGCACATCCATAGTTTTTTCTTCACAGAAAGGGAAGATGACGTACTAAAGTTGCGCTAATGTTAACAGTATAGATCTATTTTGCTTGGGCTTAGAAGCAGATTCTTGTTTTAATTTAAGATCAGAGCTTTTTTTCATCACAGTAATAATTTAAAAAAAAAAACAAACCCAAACTGAATGTACTGAGCTGAAAGGATTTTCTGGCAGTTGACTCCAAAAGGAGCAGTAGGTGACCAGCCACCGTGGTTCAACCACCAGCGGTTGGTGACGGTTGGGTTCAGGGTTGTGCACGTGGTCACAGCTGTTCAGCTGATCCAGCAGCCGTCATGCTGTGGCTCTGCCAGCTGGTTATGGGTTTCTCCAGCTGTAACGACCAGAGAGGGAAGATGAGATGGGAAGTAGGGAGGAGGAAGCATCTCTTTGCCCGTAGCTCTTCCTGCTGGGGATAAAAATTAGTCCCTGGGTGTTACCTGGTGTTTTCCTGGCCGTAGACAAGCCTTAAGACACTGCTTGTGATCAGTGACAGAAGCTGAGCCCAGCATAAGGGCTAGATGTGATTAATGCTTTGCTTTGTCTTATAAATTAGTGAAATAAACCTTCGAACTGGAATAGGAAATGAATGTCCCTCATTACGATGCAGAGCTTTTGATCTGCTCCGTCCCTGTTCTCCCCCCGCAGCAAACAAGCACCGTGTTGTTCGTGTCCAGGCTATGTGCCGGCCAAGTCCCTGTTAACAGCCGCTTAATTTGGGGGGGGTCCCATTGGTGCAAATCAGTGGAAAGAGCAAAAACTGCCATGTTGCCATTTTACGCAAATTAATATGCAAATCAGGAGCAAATGCATCCAAGGAATGTAGGTCATGGTGGAAACGTGCAGAGCAGGAGGAGAAGGGACGAGCAATGGGGAATTAGGGGACTGTTGCAAAAGGCCTCCTCTGCCTTCAGCTGGTGGGTGCAACTCCCCTTGGGCTGTTGGAGTTACTCTGCCACCCTTCCGCCAGACCTTGGGTTTGCGACGAAGCCGAAACCTCGTAAAGCCTCCTTTGCAGCGCAGGAGCAGCGTTTCGCGGGGCGTTGGTAGAACAGGGGTTTCTGTGCGGCACTCACAGGGGAACCGAGACGGCCAAAAGTCTATTTGAGCCTGACCACGGCGGCACTGCCTCGTGCTGCGCAAACAGCCGCATCTGGGAGGACAAAGTCTGTCTCTTTGTATAAACGTGGCTTGAAGCTTGTTTGCAAAGCTCTTCAGTGCAGGTTTTTGAGCTGATATTCCTCAGAACAAAATGTGCCGAGGAATGGATGAAACGAGTTATCTTTAGGAAGACAGACTGAGCCAGGGTCAGATAAACATTAGCTTTGCTGATCTCTGATGCTGCTAAACTAAACTCCGAGCGAGTTTTATTTGCGTAGGCGCTCCACTGAATGCGCAGCATTCACAGGTTGTGGATGACGCTGCTCGTGCTGCCTACAGGTCTAAAAAAAATTATCTTGATTTCAATTTGGAATATCAGTACTAACTGTGTGCTTTAAAGAAGCGACCAAGGCAATTATCTCCATTTTATAGCAGGAAAACGGAGACGTGGCAAGCAGGCAGGCTAGTAACCAAGGCAAATTGCAACCCCGAGCCCCGGTCCTGTTTATCTGCACTTGCCACCTCTAGCCGTCCCCCACCACTAAGCCATCTCCACGGCAGGAGCGCAGCCCAGGAGGGTAGGGGTTTTTGGTTTTATCGTCTCCTGCAATCAGCTTTGATGGGCTGGGCCAGAGGTTCAAACGGCTGCTGGCCCAGCCGTGGTGCACGCTGCCGCGCAGCCTCTAGCCCGGGCCAAGGCGCTGACGGGAGCCGCAGTCCTCTCGGCTCTGTCGGCTGCGTACTTGCGAAAGCACCCCGGCTAAACTTCACGGCTCTCATTTGTTCGTGTGAAAATCCTACTGCGTTCAGCTGGATTTGGGCTTGACAAAGTGAAATTAAGGAGGATCTATCAAGCTGAGGGATTCACACCGACAGTCCCAGCCTTAGTCTCTGCCTGGAAAACACTCCCGTGATTGTCCTACAGCGTCCCTTCCGCAGCGTAAGCGGCAGTATACAAAAGCAAAGCCCAGAAAGGCTGAGGGACTGGTTTTACTTCAAACTAGAAGCAGTCCGTGTTTTTGTGAGATTACGGCAGTGCATTTGCAGTACCCCTCAGCGTTTCTTTGCCCCTGAAGTCATAGAGCACTGGGTATAGTAATCACAGCCTGCCTAAATACTATCTTGTCTTTCATCTGCTCAACAAGGAGGAGGAATGAGCTGAGTCACTGCACAAACTTGTTGGCACAGCCTGGCCCACCCCACCCACAGCACCCAACCTCGTGAGCTCCCCACCTTGGTGTCGCAACCTTCCCACCAAGCCTCCGAGCACCTCCCCGGGGAAGGGTGGAAGGACAAGGGCTTGGTTGTTGTTGCTGGGCATTTTTCTGTCACACTAGCTCATCACCGTGATGCCTCCGAGGAAGGAGTAGCGCAGGATTTCCTTGATGATACATGTTGCAATGAAGTCTTATCTCAGCTGTGACTTCTTACTCTTCCTTAGATACAACAATACAGGAGCAACGCAAACCTTCTCCCTACTTTCCGTATGGTGAAGTCATAGCCATGCTTTACAGGCTGGTCAGTTGGCTTTTTTTAAACAGAAAACACTCCATCCTTGAACCTTGCCTCCGACTCAAGTAGGTTTTACTCAGAATCAGCACTAAAAATTCAGTTGTGTGATTTGAACAGGTATCGAGCGTATATCCATAACTAATGAACAAACTTCCCAATAAGGCTGGGTCAAACCAGAGAGTGTTTCCAATTCACACAGAGACGGAATGCTTTTACCAGGCAACATCAGTCCTGCCAGCGCCCCAGACATGACGCGAACACACACACATGCTTCTGTGGTTACAGAAAATGCAGAAAAAAAAAAAGTGTTTAATGTCAATAAACTTGGAAAGACTTTTAAAAACAGAGTGACAGACTTTTTTTTCCTGGAACTCTGCAAGCTGACACAGTGCAGCACAAATCAAGGTTTCAAATGACCACTCTGGCCAATGGTCACACCAACAGCGATGGAGCAAATAGGATTTTTTTTTTTTTTTAAACCCTACTCCAGATATAGAAGTCATGAGGTGCTTGATCATTAACGTTTGCTTAACAACTTAATTAGTTCAATACGGAAGCAGACTGGTGCAGAATAATCCAGTCTGTTCTGAGAGCAGGTGGATCAGACCCCTCTGCAATCGGTGATTACGCTCGCAACGAATGTCACCAACTCCAGGGGTAACGTTTTAGAGTCAAAGACGGCAGTGCCTCCACCTTCGGCACAGTCCTACAGCATTCCTTGCCGAGCGTTTGGGAGAAGCCAGTTACAGCCAATTAGAAGTGCTAGGCTTAATTCAAGGCTGAAAAAAAAAAACATTCCTGAAGTCACTGACTTGGAAAGAAAGGCAAAGCATGCAAACCAGTGTTTCAGTACAGAAACCGAAACACCTGATGGGGCTGAAAAGCAGAGCAAGCGCAGTATTGCCATCACCATCCTCACCTCTGAATTATACAGGTGTTTTAGATACATTTTTAGAGAAAACGTGATGCGTGATGGTTTAGCAGACTGGCCCCAGGAGTCAGAGAGTTTCTGGTCTTAGCTCTGCCTCTTCACATTAACTTTACCCAAATAGTAATTAAAAAAATAATAATCTCACTGCAAATGTATTACTTAACCTGTAGTTAACATGCTTTTTGGAGCTACGTGTAGTTCTATATATAGAACAATTATGTTTATAATATAAAAGAAGAAGAAGAGTTAGTTTTAGGTCAATGATTCATGCTGTTGAGATCAACATTGCTTTAAGAGGTCATGCAGACATTCCATCATCACACACCTAACATAACATAAAACCCAATTTTTATAAATATTTATTGTAAATAGGTCAAAATCAAAGGCCAAGTTTTAAATAAAAAGAATCAAATATACAAGCCTAACTTTGTTTCCAGTTGGCTGCTCAGAAACTCTGCAGGATCCAATTCCCAGTTTTTCAGTTCAGTTTTTCACTATCAAATATCAACAAGGTTTTTATTCAGATTAAGTGATTGAACTATAGTCATTTAAATGTTCACAGTATCAAGACACGTGGTTAGTACCACCTGGTCAAAAAGTCTTTCAGGAAGAGAACAAAAAAATTAAAAATGCTAACCTAGCTTTCAAACTGAGGTAGACAGGTCATGGTGACTTGAGTGCTGAGGGTTGATTTTTTAAATTTTTTTAAACCTGTTCATCTAATAAAATGCATTAGGCAACAATTGAGATTGTTATGTTAGTATTTCTGATAGCGAGAAACTTTGTTTTGAAAAAGTACACAATATTTTTAAATAGAAATATTCCTCTTCTGTTACCAAAATAATCAGAAACATCATAGAAAACTATGCATCTTTCCTCTAATAATTTAAGCCTGCTATATAACAAGCCATGGTAAAGTAGCCAGCTACCAGCTTGCTGTTCACAGTGTAGAATATGCAATTCTTTACCTCACTTTTGCTGTCCAGCCAAGGAACACAGATCAAGAAGGCTGTACCTTAAGGATTTAACCTGTCTATACACACAGAGGTTGTTTTAGTTTTTCAACCGTGAAGTATAAAGTTTGCGGTCTCCACCAATACATCGGCATGATGGTACACACGGCATTTATAACACTTCCTGGGCAGCTCCCTTTCCAGATGTCTGAGCTGCTTTTCCTCCCGTGGCCTTTGGAGCCAGACCCTGTCACTGATTTAGTTAAACCTCCAAAAAGACAGACATGGAGAGAAGATATCCAAGCTGCTTCTGCACGAGAAAATCGAGACCCCAGTCACATTACTGAACAATTTTGATCCCAAGAAGGCAGAGTCTAGTGGCCAAAGAACAGCTCAGAAACAGGTCTGCGTTTCACGACGACCTCCTCTTCCTCCTCCTCCGCCACCTCAGAGAGGGAGGAATATGAAGGGAAGCCCCCTCTGGTCTTTGGCTTCCTCCTCGGGCCCGTTGTGGCAGCCAGGAGCTTGTTTAAGGACGAGGGCTTCCTTAAACCTTTGGTGAGATCATAGAAAGCCATGTCATCAGATATAACCCCTAGGAAAGTGCTGGTGGAGCTCAAGATTGAAGCCGCAAGCTTTGTAGACTTCTTGATGGGCACGGAGGGCTCCACGTTGTGGGAAAGGCTGGGGTCCCCCAGCAAGCGCCTGACTGCAGAAGAGGTCCCTTCCTTTAAGTAGTGGTGCGGCTTCTTCCCGCTGTAGTCCCTCAGGTCAGTCTTGGCATGGTAGCTGTAGACCAGCATGGTGATGATCTTCTCCTGGCCATGTATGGCAGCTAGGTGGAGTGCTGTGTAGCCGCTGTGTGACCTGGCATCCACGTTGACGTGGACTCCCCCCTTTTCGGCCGCTCTGATGAGATTTGTCACCATGTCGCAGTTGCCGCTCTTGGCGGCCCAGTGCAGGGCGGTGAAGCCCGAGATGAAGTCCCTCCGGGCTGCCAGGCTGGCGTCGCTCAGCAGCAGCCCGTGGAGCTGCTGGGTCCACTGCCCACCGGCCACCATCACCAGCCACTGGTGCTCGGCCTCCTCCAGGGGCACGGCCGCCACCTCCTCGCTGGCCCGATGGTTCTTGGGCCCCCGCCGCAGGCCGGGCGAGCGGGACCCGGCCTCCTCCTCTGGCTGCGGGGGTGACAAGGGGGACCCCAGCTCCTCAGGCGGCCCCACGGCGGTGGTGGTGGCGGCAGTGGGGGGCAGCACGCAGCGCACCGGCAGCATGCAGGGCTTGGAGAGCGGCTCCCGCCGGGACCCCCCCCCGCCGGCGGGCAGGGGGACCCCGCCACCGCCCCCCTGGAAGAGGCCCCGCAGCTCGGACACGGCCCGCGGCGACGGTACCTCCTCGGGGGGCGCCGGCGAGAGCCGTCCGGTGGGGACGGGGTCAGGGATGGGGACGGGGATGGAGACGGGGTCGGAGACTGGGTCGGGGATGGGGACAGGGTCCAGGTCGGGGACGGGGTCGGGGATGGGGTCGGGGGCCGGAACGGGGGCGCCGCCATCGTCCCCCGGCGGCGGGGCAGGGCGCAGCTCCCGCCGCAGGACGACGAACTTGGTGCCGTCGCGCTCCTTCACCACGGCCACGGCGTTCACCGCCGCCTTGAACCGCTCCCGCCGCTCCGCCCGCGCCGCCGCGTCCCCGCCGGCCTCCAGCAGCGGCCGGAAGGTGCTCACCAGCTCGGTGTTGCGCACCCGCCCGCCGCGCTCCTGCAGGAAGCCCAGCACGGCCGCCGGGGTGATGTCGAGCTCCGCCATCCCGCCGCCACAGGTGGTGGAGCCACCGCCGCCACCGCCGCCGCGCCCGCCGACTGTCCCCGCGGCGGAGGGAGCCCGGGAGCCCGCCCGCCAGCCAGCCAGCCCTCGGGGGCTCGCCGCGATTCGCAGGCAGGAGGCACCTGCGGCGGCGAGCGAGCGAGCGAGTCCCCCGCGGCCGCTCCCTCTGAGGTGATCGGACCGCCCCGCCCTGCCCGCGCCGCCACCTCCCTCTGAGGGAGCGGAGCTGCACCGGCGCCTGTCTCCGCCCGCGGGGCGGTGCTGCGGGGGGAGCCGCCCGGCCCTGGCCCCGGCTTCAGCCCTGCGGGCCCCGGAGTCGGTGAGGGGCCGGGAGGGCGGCGGCCTGACTCTGTCCCGTTTCGCTACTGGTGTCCCCCTCAGGGAACTGAGGAGACGCGTGTCGGGAAGGTCACGTATATCAGCTCTTCGGAGACTCCTCAGGCAGGGGCAAACGCTTCATTGATTTACTCCTCTTCCAACTTGCTAAAGTGGTTGGTTGGTTGGTTGTTTCAATAGCAAATAAGTGGTGCAGCTTTAGTTAGAAATCACCCTGCAAAGTCAGGTCTCCGTCCTCTGAGAAGCCTCTGATGTTCTGCGGGAGCTGCGGTTCTTGTGGGCCAAAATAAGTCAGAAAATAGGTGGATGGGTCAGTCTTTTGAAATACATTCAACTCTATGTGATACTATATTATCATACCTGCTCTAGATATGTGTTTTATCTATATTGCATCTACAATGTAGATATGTGTATCTATATAAGTGATGAAATCTTTACAACGTGCCTGCATCTATTCATGCACACCTGGAGAAGGGAGAGCTCTTTTTATAAAGAGAGCTGTCTCTGCTGCCATATCAATTACTTCTGCTTAAGAATTTAACATTATTATTGTTCTCAGTTCTACAGGAGAAAAAAAAAATCCTAAATGCCTTTCCCCAGGCACCAGAGTAGGACTGAAGACTTCCTGGAGGGATGATGTTCAGCCTGCAAACTTGTTTTCTCCTCCACTGAGTGTTGCAATTGAGATCGCTAAATTGATTCTTGGATGACTGAACAGTTTGTCTAAGAAACCAGCAACAGAGACTGAACACAGAACGAACAGTGTGCTATGAAGACAGATAAAAGGAACTGTCTGAGGACTGATAAGAAAACAGGTTCGGTTTTGTTTTCACCGTCTTAGAACTTGAATAAAATGGAGTATTAGCCTGTGCCAAAGTCTCCATTTTGAAGGCAATTTGAGGTGCGTCGATCCCCACGCAGTGCATCTCTCTCCCTTCTTGTTGGTGCTGACCTCCCTTCTGCCTTTTCACACCTTTTACTGGTGGTGGAGGAGCCTCTTCCCACAGATTGCTCTGAGTCTTCTTTTGGCAGTCTTTTCCCCTTCTCTCTCCATCTTTGTGCAAATCTCTGAAAAGCTATTTTATCTCTTGCTAACAAGCTGGTGCTGAGCCAGTTCCTCAAAATCATTTTACTGCTCTAATGTTCTTTCACATAATAGCGTGTAATCTTCATGCTGCTTGTAGCAATTCAGTATTTCTACATGAATCGCACACCTCTTATTACTGCCTTTTTACATGGCGTACACAGCAACCTCGCCCTCTGCTGAGGCAGCCACTTGTCTAGTGTTCTGCTGTATTAGCAATGCTTTCTAGCTTATGGCATCGCCACAATTCTGCCTTGCCTACTGTAGAGAGCTAATAATGAGCGTGCATCCAAACATTAGTTGCTATGCCTTGCTTTCAACGTTGATTTCTTTTTCTTACTAGAATCCATTGCAGGCATAAGAAAATCTCAGCAGTCCGTGATTTTTGCATTGCAAACTTTCAACTATACCCTAGGATTATAGTTCATATCCGCAAATGAGCGAGAGGAGGACGGAAAATAATTCAGATTAATAAGCTCTTTTATAAAAAACCATTTTCTTATGTTACAAATGTTAAGGGAGAAGTTGTTCCTATTGCTTGAATTGTTCAGGTGTGGCAGATGTGTCCTCGGGCTCACTGTCACACTGAGGACTGTGCGTCTCCAGGAGGGTGTTTCTGCGGGTGCTGGAGAGAGGTGCTGTGATCTGTCCCTGCCTCCACAGCCCCAGGAAGGCACCAGCCCCTGCACCCATGTATCCTTTGAGACCCCTGAGGGTGCCTCCAAATCCCACCTGGTTTATCCCCCACCTGGCACCTCTCCTGCAGAGGGATCTCCGTGCACCCAGCCCCCAGGAAGCCTCACCCCTCAGCACCCAAGGGGACAACAACCCTTGGGTCGCCCAGGTCCCATCGCCTCTCCAGGGGTTTGCGTTGGGTCAGGGCCTGGAAGAGGAGTGTTACTGAGACTATTCCCCACTGCAGGTCCTGGCATCCTCGTGGCCAGAGCAGAAGGGCACATCCCCAGGAGGTGATGGAAGAGGAGAGAGGATGTCTACAAGTGCGCCGCATGCCAGGCCAAGCGTGAACTGGTTGCTCTCGTTTAACTGCCGTGACACAAGGAGCTCTTTCCCCAGGTAATTTTCCAGTGATACATCCCACCACTTGTCCCACGTGCACTCACTTCATCCTTTGTGGGCAACCTGTGCCGTGTGGTTGTGCTCCTTTTCGCAGTCTCCCTGTCAGTGGGTATTAGGTTAGTCCTATACTTTCTGTAATTAAGAAGAAAACAACACTTCTGGCTAACCCTCCATACCATTTCCAGACCACAGCATGGGGCACATCCTGTTTGCCAGCCTTTCCCTGTATCTGTTGATGCCTTTTGGTTGCCCACCTTTCAGGCTGAGGGCCAAGTACCAAGGTACCAGGACCCAGTGAGCTCCTCTTAGTTTACTGAGCACTGGTCATATTCTGATCAGATTGTGCAGCAAAAATTGAGCTGTTTGAATGAATTTTATTAATATAGATAATAAAAGCCTGGAGCATTCTGAGTGTTATGCTCTTCAGTCATCTGAAATTTCCAGCCTTAAAAAGCATGAGAAGTTTTGCTTCTTTTTCTGTGTCACCAAAAACCTACAATGCAAGTATTTTTTGTGGGGCTATTTACGGAATACTGTGGGCTGCTTCATAGGAGATTTCAAGCCAACTGTCTTGATATTTTTAATTTACTGGCTGGGACAAAAACAATGTACAGAAACCCATGATTAAATTAATTTACTACTACTTTTTTAAACACAAATAGTGCAGTTTGCTAGTTCTACATCATAAGCTGTAGAGAGCTGGCCTCTATTTTAAACTGTGTGACTGAGGAGAGTTATCTTTCCTGTGAAGAAGTTTCACAGACTTTCAAACTATCAACATTACAGTGTAATAAACCACACAGAGAGCCCCGGGCCTTTTGCCACCCCCTCAGAGGAGGAAGGTAAAGGTTATACGACTGTAATTCACACTGCACAAAACCAGGAAATAAAGTGGGAGATCAAGCAAAGCATCCTGTCAGAGCAAAGAGCTTCTACTGACACTTCAGAACTGAAGGAGATGTTTTTTTCAGGTCCTGCTCCTTTCCCATGATAATCTCAGAGCCATAGGGAAGGTGAGGTGCCAGGTTGGAAGCAACGGAGGAAGGAAAAGGGAATGTGGGGGATAGTCTCAGTTGGACAGGGTGCTGCTGCTTTGTAGAAAGGTGAAGTTTAGGTGCTATTGACTATGGATGGGATCTGCACCTCAAGTAAAACTTATTTTCCTTTGAAATTAAATCAGGGTTTCCAGAATAAATAAAATGACAAAGCCCATGATTTTCCACTTTCCTTGCTGATATTTTCATGTGAAACAAAGAGCATGCATTGTGAAGGAAAATAGCTCTTCCATTGTCCCATGGGGAAATGCAGTAACCTTCCAGAGATAAACAATTGTGCAAAACCGTGAAGGGGCAGGGAGAGGTGTGGAACATTATTTGCAGATAAAAGACATTTTCTCATAAATGAGCAAGGTTCAGCTATAACTCAAGGACCTCAGTAACCAGTTCGGATAATGTTTCTCAACAGCAGCCATTCAAATGCAGTTTTCCATGTATCTCGGAGTTTGCGTTTATTAATACTGCTTGTTCCACACGGATGCTGCAAGGACCCATCCCAAACATCCCCTTTTTTCAGGTGGTGCCTGCAAACTTGATGGGATTCTAGCAGGATAATGCAAACTTGGCATGAGGCACAGTGTGGAATACCACCCTTTAGCATGAAGAGGCATGGAAATTCGGGGTGTGTTTCCAGCCATCCCATTTACATTGACCAGGACCGCTCAGTGTGTGTAAGGGAAATGGACCTACAGCCTCTACTGACTTTCACCTTAGAAGGATAGCACTTGTGTAGAAAAGACTTATGGGTCCCATATATTGTCAGTGTAACCAATGAAAGTTTAATAAGGTGCTTGGTGGTAGTGCAGCTAAAAGAGTAGCTATAAAACCATTTGGTTTCTAATAATCCCCAGGAGGATGCATTGTGAGAAATGATTAGTTACCAATAAGCTGCTTCCTCTGGCCTGTGTTGAAAAATGTGAAGTTCTGTTTATCTGCACCTCCTGGATTTGAAGATCAAGGATTTTACTCAGCCCTGAAAAATGCAGCCATCTTCAGAAGGCCTTGGTCTTGCTGCTGTACTCGTGTGGCAGGTAGGATGATCACTTGCTCACTGTGGCTGTGTGTCAAGTAAAAGGGGCTGTGACAGCGTTCATTTCTCCCCACTTTCATTGCCTGTACCTGGGGTCACAACGTGAAGAAGCAAAGCAACTCCTGCTGATCTCCCCACCATCAGGGCTGTGCTACTTGTAATGCCACCATCCATGCAGGCAGGGGCCTTTTCCTTCCTTTCCCCAGGACAGGGATGTTCCAGGCACACATTTGTGCTCTCCAGTCCTTTGTATTCTCTGCCCCAGCTCTTTATCTGTAGAAAATTCACAGCTCATCCTAAATTCACTGTGGATTCAGCAGGTACAAATATTCTACAGAGTGTAAAATCCTTGCAGGAGCATCCAGCACTGTAATACAGGTTTAATTCCCGAGCCATTAAGAATAATTTGCATAACAACTGATGCCTTAGCAGTTAAAGGAGCCACCAAATCCAATTCTCTTCTCTTGAAGCTGTTTTTGCGCATCTGAAGCTCTTGAAATTAGCAGGGTTTCTCTTGAATTGGCATTAGAAATAGTCTGCTTTTTGAAATAACGAGGTGTTTAAAAATAACTGCGAGTTTTTACACAATGCTCTCCTGTCCCAGAGCTCTGCCCCATGCTGGTGGCAGCGCTGGTGGACAAAGGGAGAGAAGTCTCCAGCTGCAGAAGGGCTCAGCTCAGAGAGCCGAGCCACAGCAGCGTTGTCCCTTGATCTGTTGCAATGTCTCAGAATTTCCTCTACGCCACGGATCTTTGCATCTGACCTGCAGCTCACAGAAACCAGTAGCTGTCTGAGAATCAGCTTTTGTGAGCCTTGTGTTGTTACGTTCTGTACTTTATTGGCAGAGAAAGAGCTCTTAATGAATCTAAGTCAATCACTCCTCCCAAAGAACCTGGCATGATGGCATTTAAGCAAGTGTTAAGCAAGAGTTTTATATTGTCTTAAATGAGGACTCCAAAGCTTGCCTGTAAATTGGGAAAAAAAAGTAACTTTTTTTTAAACCTTTTAATTTATTTATTTTTGCTTCTTTGTGATATATAAAGGCAGCCTGGAAAGTTAGTTCTGCTTCTATATAAATTATTCTACTTGCAGCTGTACACCAGAAATACCAGATTTTAGCTTCCCTGTTTTTGCTGAAGGACCCAGGGAAAAGTGGAGAACCTCTGGGAGTCAGCCAAAGAAACAAGATGGCAAAGCGAGTGTCTGGTCTGCACGAACATCTCACTCACAAGGCATAAACAAATAAAAGGTTGAGCAAGCTTATACCACTGCTGTGGGTGGAGGAAGACTGCTCTAGATGGCAAAGATCAGCAGGCCAGCTTTGCTATTCCTGGCAGCTCCAGCACAAGGCAGCATTAACAAGGAGCTGCAGCTGTGACAGGAAGGAGGGTTTGGGATTTTTTTTTTTTTTGTCATTTTTGATGACCCAAGAATGTAAATCAGCAGATGGTGTTCAGCAATGGCCTTTTTAGAGAAATACAATGTTTTGGCAACCTATCTTTAGCCAAAACTAATATACGGATTAGCAGAGGTAATGTGGTCGTAGGCAGTCCAGTCAGGAAGGACAAAAAAAACCCCAGCTCTTCTGACCTGCACTAGATTGATCATATTTCAAAAAGCAGATCACTTGGATAACACCTCCTCAGAAAATGCCTTGAAATTGCTTCAAGGGAGAATACAACCTTCTTCCTAATCTCTGATCTCTCTAAGCACTTGCATTTGATAACCCTTGCCCCCTCACTTCAATTATCTACATCTAATTTTCATATCCTCTTTTATTTCTCCAGCATAAGCACAGTCCCCTTCTGGGATGAACGGTGCTTCCCAGAGCTCCTGCAGCGCAACTCAGGTGGATCCGAAGGAGCCTCATGAAGAATCAGAGATGTGGGGATGTAACATATAGTCTTGCACACCTGCTGTAACAAAGCAACTTAGCACCCACTAGCACAGTGTGGTCTCATTTATTTATACTGCTGCGGGAGAGAGAGACCTTTGTTAAGATCACAAATAGCAGGTAAGGGAGAAGATAAAAGTTAATATGGAGTGCAACTTATCGAGTAGTGTAATGAAACATAACTTCTGTTTTAATTGGTTGCTGAGGTTTTGTTGTCTTTGAATACTTCAGTGTTGCTTTAGGGCTCTCCAGGGACTGTGCTTTTGTGGGCAATGAATTAAAGGAACTGGAATATTAGGTATCTTTCCTTTTCCTTATCTTGCCAAAAAGTTGAAATTTGGAAAACCTTTTGAAAAATAACTGGAAACAGGACCTAAGCACAGTTGCTCACTGTTTCCTAGTAATTGGGGTGGGGCTTGCAGCTTTAGCTGCATCATAATTAGGTAACGACTATATTTGTGGCCTTCCTGTATGTAGGATGCTGGAGGTGATCTAGGAGTATCTGAGTAGACAAGGAAGAGTCTTTGGACCACTCCAGGTAAGTTCTCTTTTGTCTGTTTCCTGGGAGGTGGTTATGTTGTGCATCCCACATCTAGCATAATTTAGGGAAATTCAGGCTGTGAACTGATTCTTGAAGGACAACCCTCACCAGCAGCAACAAAAATGGGACAGCAGGTGCTGGCTCTGCCTGTGGAGGGGAGCAGAGCATTAAGCTCAGCCCATACTCAGGATTATCTTGATTCCTTAATGCTCCCTATAGCTGGTGCTTGTGCTGAGTGGAGAAGCAGCCCTGAGGGTGGTATTGGAGGAGCAGCTCAGCTGAGCAGGTGTGTGTCTAACAGCAGTGAGAGAGGGCTGAGCCTGTGCCTCTGGGGGGACTTCTGCCATGCCCTCAGGAACCGCATAGTAAGCGCTGCCCTTTGCACAGACAGTGCCTTTTCTCTGGCTCTCGTGTAGTGAGCTGCAGGAGGGCTTGCCCTTCGTGGGGGGGGGGGGGGGTCCAAAATGATCCTCAGCAGTCCTTTCCCCACACAGTCCATGTGGGGGAAAAGTATTTGATCTTTTGGCCCAAACTCAGCTCTAAAGCTGGAAGTATGCATTGCTGCAAGAGGGAGGATGAGGAGAAAAGACAAGGATACAGTGGCTGATAGAAAGACTGCGGAAAGCTTAAGACAAAACCAGGGCAGCAGATGGATTAGGGGTGTAGGTCTGGTGTAGCGACCCAGCTGCATGATGGAGAGAACATGTGGCTCTGGTGAGCTGGTCCTTGATAAGTGCACTGCAGCAGAGGGCACCAGAAAGCAAGAGAAACTTTGCTCTGTGCTAACAGCTTGTGAAATACTGATGTCTTTGTGGGTTACAAAGACTGAGGGTGCTGGTGCTGGGATTGGCTTTGTGCTTTGTGGGAAGGAACGGCGAGGAAAGACTTGACAGTTCTCTGCTGCGTACTTTAACTTACCCCGAACACAGGCAGCGTAATGGCCACGAGCTCTTGGCATCTGAGCTCAAACGCACGCTGTGGTGTAACTTTGGTGTAACTCCCGTGTGTGACAGAGGCACTGCTGCCCTATGGTATCGCAGGGCCTTCCAGAATGCTGAACGCTTGGGAGTTCCCTGAGACAGGGAAATGGGTCCCTATATACCTGTGCGCATCCTCTGAATCCCGCAGAGGCTGCTCCTGGCGCTTGTGCAGTCGGGCTCGAACAGAAAGCTGTTCTGTGCGGAGGGCGATGCTGTCCCCGGTCCTCTTCCTCTGCGGAATGCCATCAGCATGACATGCCCACCCCTAACCCTACCTGCAGCTGACCCGTCCCGGGGGATGTGCGGGGACCCCCGGGGGGCCCTTCCCCAGCGCTCTGCCCGCTCCTCCAGCCCCCCTGCCCCGGCTCCGCTCCCCTTGCGCGGCAGGAGACGGGAGAGAGGGAGGGGGCCGAGCCGAAGCCAGTCTGCTCCCGGCCCGGCCTCCTGCCTTCCCCGCCGTGGGAGGGGTCGGGCTGCGCGGGGCTGGGGCCGCTCCCGCCCCTTCCCGGCCGGTGCCGGTGCCCGTCCCCCGGTCCTCCCGGGCGGGCGGCGCCTGTGGCGGGCGGCGCGGCGGAGGGGAGTTTCCAGGAAGTGGCCATATTGGATCCATTCAGCCGCATCCACCCGCGGCGGGGAGAGCCGCGCTCCCGCCGCCGGAGCCGCGCCAGCCCCGGCCATGGCCGCCACCGACCTGGAGCGCTTCTCGGTGAGCAGCGGGGGGGGGGGGCCCGGCCCCGCTCTCGTACGCGCGTCTCCTCGGGCGACTAACTTGGGGTTTTTTCCCCTGAAGAGGGGGAAAAAACCCAAACAACCCCAGCCGGTAGCGGGGCCAGGGCAGCCGGGGGGTGGGGGACGCACCAGGCGCCGGGCTCCGTGTGCGCGGCTGGTGGGGTGTCCGGCGGCGGCAGAGCCGGGAGGGGGCCGGTGGCTGCGGGGGGGGGTCTCGGGAGCGGGACGAAGCCGGTGGCCTCGGCGGGGTGCGGGGAGAGTCCTTGCGGGAAGGTTCTGCCCTGCGCCGAGGGTACGGCGGCTGCAAGGCTCCGCGGCCTCGGTGCTTGGTCTGATGCTGAAAGCGGTAACGAAAGCCTTTCGTGACCCCTCCTTGGATGTCCGAGATGCTCGTAAAGGGTATCCGATACCCGTGTGTCTGCCAGGCATAAAGTACCCCGCAAAGAGGGGCGGAAAGAAAAGGGGTCAGACCTCCCTAAATAAGAATAGTTTACATACCACTGGTATCCAAACACTTGAAACAGTGAGTAACTTAACGGTGTGTATATAATACCGTGAGAGAGACACCGATTCAAACATGGGTAAAGCAAACCCTTGAGGCTAACTGGTCTCTGAGCCAATGTATGAAGAATGCTGTACAGCAAATATGGAGCGTGACCTGTGCACCACCGCCTCTCTGCAACTCACATGTTGTATAACTGCTATCGGAAGTCAATCTGGCTAAAATCTGTGTCGGCTTAAAACTATTCTTTGTCTGAGGCTTGAATTTGTTGTTGTTGTTGGAAGGCTGTTCTGATTAAATAATAGCTCGGCGATGCATCTTGCAGCCTTTCAGAGCTAAAAGCATTTTTACTACATAAAATAGCATAGCTCTCAAAAGTCAAAAATGTCTGGTGTGATATTGCTAAATAAATGGGAACAGCGGTGGTGGTTGACTGAATTATAGGCATGCCGTTTGAGCACAAACAAGTCCCTGCTACTGTTTTCTCTGTAAACTACTTTTTGCCAAGAATCTCAAACTCTGCTTCATTTCTTTGAATCCCGGCCCAAAAGTTTCCAGCTCAAGAATGAATTTGCAAGACTGTAACTTACTTAAAACTTGCATAAAGGAAAATTGATGGTGGGCTCTTATTTAAGAAAACAATGCCTCTAGGCTCTGAGGAGAGGGGATTAAGGTAAAGTCTCAGTGGCAGAGAATGGAAACGCAGTAACTGTCTCACAGCAACTCTTTCTACATTTGTATCTTATATAAATACTTCTAATGTTAATTTGGTGAGCCTGCTGGTGCCTGTGCAGGTTTTCATAGGTGTTACAAGAATATAAAATATTGCCTAGCCTGGGAGAAAAAGGAATTTAATCTTGCATTCTTTGGTGTGGGTACTTTAATGCTTGGTGTACTTGCGTCAATACTCTGTCACTTTTATTTAAAAAAAAAAAAAAAAAAAGGGAAGGAAAAAAGTTCCCGAAGGCGCTTGGCGCTCATTTGGGCACCAAAGTGAAATGGCTGGGCTCCAACGTGACTTCAGTGCCCAGCTCCATTAGGAGAAAATCTGCTTGCTTGGTGCAGGGAGCTAGGGTGGGTTCATAGGGATCTGCAGGGCCAGCAGATCTCTCTTTGGACTAATTTGCCTTTCGCCTGGAACCGTGGACCTGGCAGAAGTGGATGGGAGAGCAGCATCTCATTTCCATTTGATGCAAGGCAGAGGACTGTCCCAGCTGCTGTTCCCTTTATCCTCAGCACATGTCTCTGCTCTGATGCTGTTCCTCCAGCACTATCATGGAAACCTCATGATTAAGGTGTTCCGAGTTGTTCTTTCTTTAGGGTTTACAGCTTTTTTTGGTGCCACTTTATATCAGCTTGCCTCAGTTTCCTGAGCGTAAAGTCTGGGTGGGAATAGCTTGTTACTGCCAAAGAGAGGTGATGATAGATTCATTTATTTTTTCTAGCTGTTTGTATCTGCAGTGGGAAGTAATGTTGAAAAAGCCACTGAAGGAGGTTTTTGATATACAATAGGTCATGCTATTCAGATTGGTGAAGCTATTTATAAGTGTCCAGCTGACACTGACATCCTGGAATGTAGTGACCCTTAGGTTTGGATAATGTGTTTTCAAAACTCCCCAGATGCATGCTTCCCTTGTACAGTCCTCCAGAATGCCTCTGTCTCCAGCACAATAAAGTTCCCTTGAAGTGCTGCTGTTGGAAATGACCAACAAAAGCAAATGAAAGGAAGCTTGCCCATAGAAAGCTGCCTCTAAGGCAGCAGAATCACACCAGTGGTGCTCAAGACCGCCTTTGTTTTTGTGAATGTAGTGCTTGTGAGAGAGATTGGCTTCAGCCCCTGGAGACTGAAGTTTTCTGCTGATCTGACATGAGATTGTGGCTCACCACTGCTGTGTTCAGGGCTTGGTCTGCAGGCATCACTTCTAGATACCTGAGGCCAGCTGTTTTCATTACAGCTACCACCAGAGTGGGAATAAAGCTGATAAAGTTTGGTTCAATTATGAAATACTTTAATTTGTCATCAAAGCTCAGAGCTTCTCCATTGCGTGTTCTGGCCAGTGCGGAGTTAGCGCAGGTGATGACTGTGCTGGAGCAGACACTGGCAGCATCAGCAAGGAAGTTGGTATGTTGAGCGGGAAACAGCCCAACCACCACGTGCAAGCGGAAGCCAGAAAGTGCGTGAAATACATCAGGGAAATGCAGAAGCTCTGGAGGAAGCTAGAAAAGCTGGAAGGAGAAATGACTGAAGATGCGTAGGAGAAAAATGGGATAAGATGTGAGAACAAGACTGTAAGACGGTTTTGCTTTTGAGAAGCTTTTGCAAACCCCCAAATCCATCGCTTTCTCCCATCGACCTCCCAAAATTTTGTCACTTAATGATCTGCATTAACCCATTGTCTGACTTGGAAGTGCTAACGCAGTTGCTTGGGCTCGAAACTAAGCAGCTGCGTGCTCTCAGACGTGTGCATGTGAGGAGGAGCAGGTGTCCTCAACCTTAAAGCTGGGCTGAAATAAGAATTTAACATTATGCCATAAGTTTGAAAATGTCATGACTGATTGCTTTGCATACCGTGACTGTGTGCACGGACAAGGGATTTGTGAGCATTGATGCCCAGTGAAGAGAGCGCTGGGTGCACGCACGTAGCTGTGTGTGAGCTATGGTTGTGGGGTGACTGTTTACATGCAGTCAGTCCTGAGAAGATGTCCCTTCACGTTAGTGATTGATGACTAGGCTTTTACTGGGAGCTTTGCTATAAATTAATGGCCCTTAGAAGATCCTGCCAGAAAAAGCACCACTTTATATAGAGGAAAGCTGAATAACATTTTCCTCACTGGAAAGAGACAATGGGGTTTGTGGCGATGAGCGGCTGAGCGGTGCGTGTGGGTCTGGCCAGTTTGGCAGCTTTGTGTGAGCGTTACCTGTTTACACACCACTGCCTTCTTGTGACCTGCTCCAACAATGTGGGAGGAGAGGGACCTTTGAACAGTGCCTGTTCCTGCCATAACTGTCTGGGTTGTGGTAAACTTCATGCATTGCTGCTGTTTTCTGTAAGCTCGCGTTTTCTCTTATTGACTGCGCAGCCTACACCCGCTCCCCTGTGTGAAGGAGCCAGTGTTATACCTTAGCCCGTGGAAGGTAGGCACGAGGAGTGGGCTGAGAACAGCTCTGTGTACCGTGCCTAGGGCAGAACGGTTGCCAGAAGACCTATCACTGCAGGTCCTAAGCATAGGCTTACATTTTCTTTTACTCAAACTCTCAAGGAAAATGTTTCCATGGCTCAATTCCAGTGGAAATGGGTTTGTTTGGATTTGGCTATTCCCCCTGCCCTGTTTTTTTGCCCAGCTAGTGGCACCGTTTGGAAGTTCCAGGGTTAAATTTCCTTGTCTGTTTTTGTCATTTAATTATTTTACCTTTAGCCTGGAAAAACTCAAGTGATCCCCCATGCAGTGTGGAACAGAAGTGACAGATTTTTCTCCAAGCTGGTAACGCCACCAGGAAGCGGGCCCAGCAGGAGCAGCCCTTTCCCTCCCCGCCCTGGCCAGCTCTTCTGCCTGTAGCGTATGCTTTTTTGGGAAGGAGGGATGGGGAAAATGGTCTTCTACTGGAGGAGACAAATTGGTGGTTGCCTCTCCGAGCCCCGCATTCCCTCCCCGGGAGGCTCGCCTGTGCTCATACAGGAAGCCAGCTCTGACTGTTTCAACCACAGGACCAATTAACTCAACCACAGTTCATCACAGTTAAACACTTATTTTGAATATATGTGCTGGGAACAAATGTTGCCCAGAAAAAGATTTTTTTATTTTTTTTCTCTCTCCTTCCCCACTGTGGTGCTGTTGCTGTTGGTGAATCCGGAGCGTCTCTTCCTCTTGCAGCAGAGATGCAACATGTTGTTCTGCGTGGGAGCTCCAGAGCTGCTCTTAACTGCTCGTAATCACAGCGAGCGCTGAGGCAGTGGGTGGAAGGACGTGAGCTGGCAAATGCTGAAGCCGTGTGTGCCCTCTGCATCGACAAAACAAATGAAAGCCTGAAGAATAACTCTCTTTCAGGAGGCCGGCACGGTGTCAGGGCTCGTTGTCAGTGCTGTGGTGGCAGCTGTCAGCCAGTCTCCAGCGTTGCTGGAAGGCCAAAAGCTCCCTAAATATTATCTTCTGTAGCAGAATACCAGTGCTGTCACCAGCTGCGGGGAGAGACGCAGCCCTGTCTCCGAGTGCCCCCGCTGTCCCCAGTCCTGTCGTCTCGAGGCACCACCGTGCAAACGAAGTGCTCTGGGGACTGGGCTGTTTTTCTGTCCGCAGGAGCGATGGTCATGCTTGTTTCCTTGTGCTCCTTTGGCTCGGAGGTTGGGAGGGGAAGAAATGGCATGATGCTGAATAGGCTTTTCCCGGCTTGTGCAATTAAGAGGAGGAATTTGGGAGGACATGGGACTGAGGGAGACGTGCAGGGCGTGGGCACACTGTTCGCACCCTGCCTGTGCAGGGCAGGGGCACATGTGTGTGACTAACTTTTATTCAGAACGTGTCCTGGGCACATTTCAGGCTGTGGATGGGAGAAGCTGCCCTGCTTGTTTCAGATTAGCTGCCACCCTTAGAAATAATGTTGTCCTGTCCCATATTTGTGTTCATTTACGTGCAGCCTGTTTGTTTCTCCCTTTCCCCACTTCCATGTAGCTGCAGTGAGCTCTGGGTTTATACCTGGAGCTTTGCATTTGTATTCATGCGTTGTAAAAGTGTCAGATGGGTAGGAGAGCCCATCTCTGCTCCCAGAGCAGCTCAAGTGAGGGGGGGGGGGGGGAAATCCTGGAGGTGCTGCTTCTCCTCAGTCCCAGCCACGTGCTTTCTATCCACAGCCTCTTCTCTGGCAGAAGCAGCCATGCTCACCTCTGACTTGTGACATTTGGATGCAAAAAGTGGAGCCAGGCAGGGAATTAGCACCCTCCAAAATGGGGTGACAGTGGAGATTTTCAGAGGGCTGGGGGAGAACGGTGTCAGTGAGAACCACAAGCTTCTTGGATGCATCCCTAGTCGCCGCTCTTAGCTTGCGGGCTGACCAGGGCCCGTAGGGTCGGGGTTGTGGAGGCACCGCTTTGTTTAGATGTTCGGATTCCTTTGTGAAGCCAGAAAGTGTCCGTCTCCCACACACATGAAATTCCAGAGATGTCAGACAGCTAGAGAGAGGTTCCCATGGAGCACCCTGCCTCAGGGCTCTTGCCCTCTCTGGCTCACACACCCTCAAAACCTGATTGTCGCAGGGAGCTGCGGAGCAAGGGAGCCTGGGCTGGATTTCCATCAGGGGACTTGGGGCTGCTCCTGTCCTCTCCTTGCCGTTGCATGAGGTGCTGTGATGAGTCTGTGCCACCGCCGCATTACGTGTGCAAGGAAGCATGCGGGGAATGTCTCCAGAGTCCTCCACAGGCAAAGAGCATTTCGGCTGTTTTTTGCTGTAACGGAGAGGCAGGACGCATCCCTCGGCTGAGTTCGTGTCTGCCTGCAAAGGACTGTACAGGCATGCCTTCAACTGTGGGCTGGTGCGAAGCGCGTTCCCAGAGCTCGTGCTGTTCACGCTGGAAAATTGAACCTTCCTGCAGCAGCAGCCAGGGTTGCTCAGCTCGGTCGCTGGGAGAGGAGACCGACCATGCTGTGCGAAATAGCGTTTATGTTCCTGCCTGGTGTGCGTGGGGCAGCACTGCGATGACGGAGCAGCTCGGGTCGGAGGGACGTCGCTGGGTATCTCGCCCAGACCCTGCTTCCAGCAGGCTGCTCTGGGCCTTGGATCCTAATCCAAGTGGATCCTGGCTTTCAGCTCCGCCACAGTAAAAGGGTTGCCTGAAAAAGGGCTGCTGGATCTGGCTTCCCAGAAACATTCTCCTTTCTCTGTCTTCTGCAGCAAAGATGTTTCCAGCTCATATTGGTATAGGTTTATTCAGTAGTTTCATACAGAACAAAGAGCTCCTTCAGCTTATCTTTTCGCTATACGCTTTTTTCAGATATAGGTTTTCTTTTTCTGTTGCCTTGAGTCTTCAGATTAAAGGTATTCTGTGCTAATATACTTTGAGGCTTTCTGGAGGCATGTGTTAATAGGATATATAGCAGTCAGCTTATTAGCATGATGACTCTGGTTTAGCTCTCGGAGCTGAGTGGCTGTTGCACATAAAACTTCTCTTTCTGGTGTCTTCCAGGTGGTATCACAAGGAGACTTGTCCAGTAGCTGGAAGTGCTGTTTGTGGAGATGCTGTGAGATGGTTGCATAAGGCAAACTGGGAAAAAGCATACAGTAGTGACCAAAATTCTTGGGTTCCCATTATATATCTGTTCCCTTGTCTAAAAATATACTGAATAATAGTATTTATTGTAATCAGGCAATAAATTCTGGAAACGTATGTGGGAATTAGCTATGTTTATTTTAAGCGGTAACTAAAACAAATAATCTCGGTGGCTGATATCCAACATGGCTTGTTCGGCATGATGGGGATCCAGATCCTTTTTCCCTCTTTGCCATTTCTTTCAAACTGCCCCAAGCCTTTTCCGTGCCGCTCCTTAGGGGCAAGCGCTCAGTTGCTCTCTTGGCTTTGTCCCATGGCCATTTGTATTTGCCAGGTGTCTCCTCCTCTTCCTCCTGGTAGGATGGTGGGGAAGGGAAGAGGTCCTGCTGGTCAGATCAGTTGAGTGCAAGCCGGGAATGCATCTGCTGCCTTGGGTGAACTCGGGAAAGTCTCTTACTAGATAAGGTGATAAGATTAGTCTCTTGTCAGGGTTAATTGTGAAATTCCATTAAATTAAAAGCCTTGGCACCTTCTGAATAAATAATTTTGAAAAGAAATGAACTGGGGTAGTCTGGTGGGTTCTTGTTTGTCGATATTTTGGGTTCTTTGTAAACAGACTGAAGGAAAAGTTACGTTTGTGTTTTGGACTTTGCTTTACTTGGTTTTCAATAGCTCATGGGGGATGGAATTCTCAGGCTGATGAAAAGCTGAAC
This sequence comes from Grus americana, assembly GCF_028858705.1. NCBI lineage: Eukaryota > Metazoa > Chordata > Aves > Gruiformes > Gruidae > Grus > Grus americana. The sequence goes on from NC_072865.1 coordinate 1,911,650, forward strand.
TTTCTCATCCTTTAAGGTCATTTTGGAGGAAATGTCTCTCATTTTTGGTTCCATAGTTTTCTCTGTTTTAACCAACTTTCCTTATTCTCAAAGGCAACATTCATGTTTGCAAAATATTGCGTGCGTAATGCTCAGCAAATTCTGTTTGCTCCTTTGTAAACTCTCATCCAGGGCTTGTGATAGGGGTCAAAATGCATGTTTAATCCTTTCTTGATAAGAAAGACCTCACAGTTAATTAATTAGGCTTCATAAATGTTATAGGGAAATGTTGTAGGGAAATTGTTAAATAACAGCTTAAGAAAAGGGAATTTGCTTTTAGCGTAAAAAGTCAGAGAGGAATTTAAGCCAGAAACAGTCAGTTTGTTTGCAGAAAATTAAAACTGATGTTGCATTCACAGGTTGTGAATGTATCATCTTGGATGTATGTTGTATAAGAAAAGATGAGAAGCTTTACTCTCCCTTCAAACTTAGCTCTGAAAGTCAGCGAAAACTGTTGGTTTAAGCCTGTGCCAATTCATTTTATTCTGTAGGTGTGTGTAGGATTTTTATTTTATGTTTTGTGGTTTGTTGGTTGTTATTTTTTAAAGGAGGAAAGGCTGCTGAGACTGAAGCAAAGCCGAAGGCAGTGCCTGCAGTTCAGCTGTTTGCTCATAAATGCTAAAGTGAGCAGGCTGGTGCAGAAGGGGAACATGTCGAGTGTGCAGGTCCCTGCTCCTGGCTTGCTGCTGGGAGTGCTCAGCGTCCAGCGTATTGCTGGGGTGTCGGTACAAGGTGTGCCGCGGGAATCAAAACACTGCTTTGGCACCAGTAGTTTGGATACAGGAAGGCAGTTGTTAAGGAGTTTGCCTAAGGAGTTCCTCCCTTAAAAAGAGTTTGGCTTTCTCTGTCCACCTCTTTATGGGTAGGTGACTACAGTGCACGTTCAGCATGCTGGATTTTTACAGGCGTGCAGCAGAGCGTTTTCTTCCCTGAGATTAGCCTGGGGCCTATGGGACGCTGTGAAACATTGATACTGGAGCAGTGATTTTTTTTTTTTTCTAATTTTTGTTTTCCCAAGATGCTGAGCATTGCTCTTTGCAATGTACTCACTGGTCTCAGGGTTTAGGAATAGCTCTTAAAAATGGGTCCAAAAGCTTTCAAGAGAGGCATCACTTCAGGCAACATAATCTTTAGTTGGCCCTAAAGGAGAGAACCTCAGCTTTTGTCTCTTCTTGCCTCTGTAATGTAAAGTGGCTTTCACTTTTATTTGACTGGTCTTGGTGGTGACTCCATATCTGGTTTCTTCAGTGATGTTTTTGCCCGCCTGGAGTGCAGCTGGGAGCCGGGAGGAATATGAATAAAGGCTCAAGTGTCTGGGAAAATTCTTGGCATTCTTAGGAGATTGGTTTAAAGGGGGGCTGGGAATTGTTAGTTTGGATTTTTTTAATTTTTTTTTTTTTTTTAGCATGAGGTTTTTATTGGGGGAGACTGCAGGGTGGGCTGGGAGCTTGCTGTTGGGAGCATGCAGCAACTGGAGATGACAGGCTGAAATGGCATCGTGTACGTGGAGGGATGGCTCGGACGTGGCTGTGCTCCAGTGTGCTGCGCATTGGGAAAGAGAAGGAAGCAAAGGCCACTGGGGCTTTGCCTCGCTGCTGCTGGAGGGCAGAGCAGTGTTAGGCATCAGAGCGTTACTGTTTACAGTTCAAGCCTGCCATGTGAGGAAAGGCTGAGAGAACTGGGTTTGTTCAGCCTTGAGAAAAGAAGGCTTAGGGGAGACCTCATGACCGTGTTCCAGTACTTGAAGGGTGGCTACAAAGATGATGGAGACTCCCTTTTTACAAGGAGTCACATGGAAAAGACAAGGTGTAATGGGTGCAGGTTACTCCTGGGGAGATTCCAACTGGACACAATGAGAACAATCAGCTGTTGGAATAGTCTCCCTAGGGAAGTGGTGGATTCCTCAACATTGGGGATTTTAAGATTCAGCTGGACAGAGTGCTGGGCCACCTTGTCTATCTAGAGCTTTTGCCAAGAAAGGTTGGACCAGATGATCCTTGAGGTCCCTTCCAACCTGATAGTCTATGCTTCTATGATTTTTTAGGGCTGCCACAGGTATAGTGAAGGCAGAGTTGCTCACCCCATCTGAGATGTCCCATTTGACTGGCCACGTACCACCACTGGAGTGAGAGCAGAGAGAGGAGCTGAAGCACAGCAGGTTACTATTGTAAGACAGCATAAACCCCACATCTAAAATTATCTCTGTAGGGTTTGGGTTTTTTCTTTCTTTCTTCTCTTCCCAGCCTGTTATTAAGTGCTCCACAACAGGGATCTGGAATTTTGAGCATATGCGTAGGATTAACTGAAAACTTCCAGAGTTGCGTATGTGCTTGCACTGTGCAAATCTGCTTGAGATCAAGTGGCCCTTTGGTGTGACAATTTTGGCCTAAGAGGTGCTGAGATCTCCACTGGCCAGCCCCAGCTGAAAGTGTGCTTTCCTTTCATCTCCGGTGCCAAATGCACCCATGAGGTCATGCTTACTGCACCTAAGCCCTCTGTCAAGACTTACTATGCTCAGCATCCTCTGCCTGTTGTTCGACAACCTCAAATTTGGTCTCATTAGCTCTCTTGGGCCATCTCTTTCTGCTTAGCAGACTGCAAAGTGCAAGTTTGTTCATTGATGCTGTAATACATCTAATAGTCCTTAGCCTGAGAGTACAAGTAAGTATTTTGATATGTGATGGTGTCTATTCTGAATGTTGCTAGCACCATAGAGGTGCTTTTCAGACGTCAGGTGTGGTGTTGCTGCTGCTACCCCTCAGCTGCTGAGCTTGGCAAAAGAAATGTTTTCTTTGTGGAAACCTGAGTCTGTACTTGCTGCTGTTTCTTTGCAAATGTCAAGTGGCATTTGTTGAGCCAGTATTCAGAGATGGGGAGGGATCTCCTGAGAGAGGTGATTTGCCAGATTTTTCTGCATTGATCCAGAAACCAGGCCAAGCCCCAGGGAGTGCCTGCTTGGACAAAAAAGCTGAATTTGGCTTCCAACACTGTTTGCCCAAAGGTCTCTAGGCAAGTACTCAACTGCTCCATGACTCAGTTTACTTGTGAAATGGTGATAAAACTACCAGCGCCTCTGTAAGGAATCTGGCAGGGACAGGTGTTTGGGGGGGGGGGGGTCCCTGCAGCACCACACAGTTGTGGGGTTGGGGTAGGGACCCTGCGTGTGCTGGACCCTGACGCAGACCTCTCTGTTCTGTGGGTTTGTGGGCAGTTTGTCTGAGCCGGGCCAGGCAATGCCGGCAGCTGGCTGCTTGGGGTGCCAGCACGTGTGAGCCTGTACATGGGACCGGCTTGCTCTGCTTGGATTTAATAAACAGCCAGATCTCCTTCAGTCCTTCCTCTGCTCAGTTGCAAATGAGACTCCCTGCATCAGGACCGAATAATTTCTTGATTCCATGCATTTCCATTAAGGAGACGAGGGAATAGCATCCTACAAACACCACTGGTATACGTATTAAGCTCTGTGTTGCATGCACTGTTGTGGATTGTGGACAGGGAATCAAAAAGGTGAAGTCATTGCTTTGTGACTAGCAGCAGTCCCCAGCTGTGCTGGGTGCCGAGCCGGCCCCTGCAGAGCGATGACCGCTCCGTCCTGCCACAGGAGCGCTGCCAAAGGCACTGCAGACATGCGGGGCAGGGCCCGCGGGAGCTTTCCCTGCTCTTCCTCTTGCTGGTCTCTGAGTCACGCTGATCAGGGAGCTGCAATCTGTCTGCTAGCGCTGTTTTATCTTTCTGTTTTGATTTGATTGTAAATTGGAAGGGAGAGGATCTGTCTGTGCTCTGCACTTTGCAGGGTGCCTGGCACGCTGATCCGTGACTCCATGTCTGCGTGTGCTACCGCAGTGCGAAATGATGTGCCCGTGGGTATATCCAGTGCTATAGAGCTGCTGATGGGCGTTGAGGTGAAGGTAACAGGCTGTACCCAGGCTGGAGGGGACCTGTGCTGCAAAGTGCTGGTGGATTTGGTATTATTTAAGGTCAAGATGTCATCCAGGATTGAGGAGTTTATAAAGAAAAGTGTGCCTCGGTGGAAAATTGCCGTACAGAGGTTGTATTGTTGCCTCTTGCTACTTTATAAGTGTGTGTGGAAAATGTAACTGGAAAAAGCACGGGAAGAGAGGTACCTGACATAACGCTGCCCGTGAGCTCTTGGAACAAGAGGGCTCTCATCCAAACGGCTGTGCCTCTGCCCTGCCTGCCGGGTTGGCGTTAGGGGAGCTGCAGCCTGGCTGTGGCTCGGTGAGACCCTGGGTCAGTGCTGCAAAGCCTACAGAGGTGCCGGGGGGAGCGTTTGGGAGCATTAGATACCTTTGGGTTGAAGCTCATTGCTCCAGTGTAAGCCCTTTGCATTTAGCAGAAAGAGGAAAGGACTGAGTTTCCCCTCCTTTTTTCCCTGTAGGCCTTTGCAGTTTTGCCTTGGAAAATGTCAGCTGTTTGTCTTTCTCGTTTGTGTCATGTTGGGCCATAGAAATGGGAAAAGGCACCTCAAATACAGAAAAGTTCTGTTATCCTTCAGGGTGTAAAACCAGGAGTCTTCATTCAAGTCATGGTTTAGCTGATAGACAGCTTTTTTCGTGATTTTTGGTTTTTGCTTTTGGTTTTTCAGGGCATATTCAGATGTTGTTTGTACGCTTATGAGTCTGCTGTAGCAGGGCCCAACACTTACGTTATAACTCTCATCATGCCAAGTTTCATCGCCATTTAAAAAAATAAATATCACCATTTGTGTGTGACATTCAATGACGCTTTTGTTTACCCAAATACTTTCACCTGCTTCATTCAGAAAAACAGAGAAGACAAGCCTATGTCACCAGAGAGCATTTCTTTGAGATTAATTGAAAAATTATACTTCTCCATATCTTTTTTCTTTTTTCTTTTTTTTAACCAACTGATCTCAGAATGGTCTTTTATATCCAAGTTTCAGTCTGTTCATACTGCTCCTGGTGTGAAAGCAAGGAGAACAGGGGCAGCCCACCTAAAAGCAGAATGAGCTGCTGCGCTCTGCACCAGCAGCCCCAGCTGGGAAAACTGCAGTTGAGGGGCAGCTGAATGTGGAGCTGATGATCTCGCTGCTGACATCCCCCATGGGTTGTGCAGGCAGTGATGAAGCCACTTTTCCTGTGAGAAGTTGCTGAAGAATGTAATGACGCAAAGTGAAAGTGATGCTAATTTGGAGGTGAAGCATGAAGAGACTGGAAGAAGGGAAACTGTGATCAGGTTCTTACTTTTTTAAAGAATCGTAGGCACACTGGTTGATGCTGTGGCCTGTGCCATTTCTACTCACGGATTTCTTCAATCCCTCTGTCTACTAGGAAGTAGCCTAATTAATATGTGAATACCGTGTTGATCCCCTTCTAGGGATCTGGATTTGGTCTCTCTGATTGCGTCTCTTTGCAAGAGAGACAAGAAAAGGCAGCAACGAAGAGCCAAATTACATATCATCTTCTACGGATGTGGTTTGTGGCCAGCTGCCCGCAGCGATGCTGCCCGTGCCCGCAGCAATGCTGTGCCCTGCTTCCTCCCAGCCCCGCCGTCCGTCCCGCTGCATGGCATGGTTTGTGGGACCCTGTCGTGGATGGGCTTGGGAAGCTGATGTGGGTTTGAAATGCTGCTTTTGGTTCCCTGGGCAGCTTTGTGCTGGCGCGGCCGCAGGAATGGGCCAGCGTGCTCTCCTGCATCCCAAGTGCATCCCCAGCCTCCAGCGGAGCATGGCCGGGAGCCAGGGTGGCTGGTGCCTTAGTGCAGGTTTGAAGCACTATGTTTGGAGGTTTCAGAGAAATGTGAATTAAGAGTTTGGGGTGGCTCCAGTGCGAACTCCCACCATAAACAGCTGCTGTAGCCCTGAACATCACTTCTTGGGGCACTAACAGCATCCTATGATGGGCAGCTACCGGGGTTTTACTTGGAGCTTTTGAACACCATCTTTGAAGATCTTCTGTGCCGTGAGCTGATCTTCAGGGCTTGAAGCAGAGAGACAAGGGGATAAGTTGTATTTTGAATTTGGTGGGAAAAAAATGAGTCATCAGAAGGTCAGAGCAGAATTTATTAATCCAAGTCCTTTTAACATTTTCACATGAAATTGTGTTATGAATTGATCAGTTGGGCTTCAGGAAAGGTTGGCTGCCTCATGGTTATTTGCAGCCCCAGGATGGGGCCCTGCATGGTAAGGAGCAGGAGAGTTGTCTTTCCAGGCCATGAGATGAGGGACCTAATTCTTGTCCGGCATTGTGAAGGGCAGGAGCGTTGCAGAGACCGGTGCAACTGGAAAGGGCAGGGCTGTGTTTCTGCCCGGCTCTCGCCATGGCTGATCCCGGCCAGCTCTGCCACGTAACTTGCTACTCCTGTCCTGCAGGGCAATTGCATTGCCGGCATCAAACATGGAAAAAGTCTTACTGAAATTCTTAGCTTTTGTTTAAAACAAAACCAACAAACCCCTCTGCATTGCTGCATTACTGCTGCCCTCATTTATTGCAGCATTTGTATTCTGGATTGATTATTTATGCTGAGTGTTGCAGGCTGGCTGCTTCTGCTGGAAAGAATTCAATTTTGAGTGTGACCTTGTCTTTACTAGCAGGTGAATCGTGTCAAGCTGTCCTTGAGCTACCCTGGGCGAGCGGGAGCTGGCCAAAAGGGTTAGTCATTCGGGGTGAGACTCATAAATCAGTTGCAGGTGGGTGCAGGAAGAAGTGCCAGTGGTTGCTTCTCAGGGTGGTGGGTAGGTAGGTTCCTTTCCAGGGCAGGTCAATGTGCCAAATGACACAAGTGAGCAGAAAAATTGGTTGTATTTGTGAGACTGTTGAGTTTGTAAGCTCAATGGATTGGAGGGAAAGAATAAAACAGAGAAAACTAGTTCTTATTTTTTTTTCTTAGTTTTATTGCTTTCCAGCAGTTGTTGCTGTTGTTTGTCCTAACACAGCAACAATAGCAAAATCCCTTTGGAGGCTGAATGACAGCTGAACGCGCTGCAAGCACAGCAAATGGTTTTCTGCATTGGTATCAGCAGCGCCTTGGACTTGAACCAGATTAGTATCGCTGCTTACAGAAATAAAAGGAAACTGTGTATTTCAAGGTCACTGACAAAAACGTTTCACTGAAGTTTGGCTCATTGGTTTAGCAGCTTTAAGAGATGGCGAGCAGTTTTGAGCAAGTGTATTCTTGTCCTGCAACAAACAGTGACCAAATGCCAAAAAAAGAAGAGAAAAAGAAAGCCCTGTGCAAATGCGTTTGGGTTTCCTCTGACTGAAGCATGACTGAGTTCTCAATGCAGCCTTGCCTAGCTGGAGCCTATTTTAAAACGCAGCCTTGCCGAGCCTATTTTAAAATCCCAAGCAGTGGTGCTGCCTGTTGCCTGGAAACCTCTTCCCAGCCTCGGGCACTCTCAGCCTAATCATAGCCATCGGCAGCTTTTATTTATTTCCCATCCAAAATGTCATCCCAGGTTTCTGGTTTGTGTTTTTGTTTGCTTGTTTTTGTTTATTATTTAAAATGAAAAGACACAAAGTGTAACCATCAAACTCGGTGACTTTCTGTGGGAACGGCTTGCTTGGTTGCCGCTGCATTGCAGTGGTGGGAACTGGCATTTTAAGCTCTGTAAGGTGGTGGGTGGGGAGGGAGAGGACAAGTGGGTGCTGAGGGCTCGAGGAAGCCCCCCAAGCTCTGCTGATGCAGGCAGTGGCTTCCTGTGCCTTGTGACAGTCTCCTCCTTAAGAGGAAAATAAACCCCTAAACATCTCAGAGCCCTTTCCAACATGGGTCCAAGCTCCCCTTCCCGGTGCGGTTGCACCATCCTGTGCCAGACCCGTGGTTCAGCGTTGGGCTGCCTGGATCAGCACGGACTCACCTTGCTCCCTGTGTGCTGGGGAATTGTCCTGCAGTTGGGGTCTGTCCCTGCAGAGGTGTTAGTCTGAGCTTTAGCATCTCCGTGTGGTGCCAGATGAAGGGAAAGAAAGTATAACTCCAATGTTTCCATGTCTTAGGGCCCTTTTTAATTCACCTAAACTTTTGGCCGCCTTAAAACCTTAATTGATGCCACCTCTCCCACAGGAAAACTTTAAACAATTGCTATTTCCGCTTAGTTAGTGAGCACGATCGATCCTGATGGGATGAAGCAGAATTGATCGCAGGAGTCCAGCTATGATTCAGTTGTGTTTCTGTCCAGGGAGTCCCTTGGGAGAGCACTGGGCTAAAATTATCTGGAAATTGGTAACAAATACTAACCAGGACAGCCAGAAGGTTTGTACATGAGACATAGGAGCTGCTTCAGCTGTTCACAAGTTGTTCTTGTGACTTAAATGGATTATTTTACAAAGCTGAGAATATTTGTTCTACCAAAGGCAGAATTAAAAGGAGCTTTGACTCAAGATGCAGTTGAACAAAGGTTGGTGTTTTGTTTAGCAATCTTGTTGCAGACAGAGCAACACGCAAGGCTTATCACGCCATTTCTTTTATTTTCCTCTTGAGTTAATTTAAAGTTTGATAGCCTGCTAAGGCTCTTCTCAGGGTATGCTCTTGTCTTGCAGTCTTAGTGCTGGGGCATTAAGCCCAAATTGTCAGGGACAGACAGAAGAACCCGAGCCAGACAAAGGGCAGACACTTTTTCCATCCTAATCTTCCACAGTGTGCTGGTGATTAAGAAAAATAGACTCATTTACCAAAGGAACTGTGAGGGTGAATGAATCCCGCTCTGAAATCATGTGTCCTTGCTTCTCCATGGAAGGAGAAGAGTGCTTGAGAGGCGGCAGGGGCAGTGGGCTCGGGCAGCGTTGCTCAGCTGCGTAGAGAGGTGGCAGCATCTGTTGAAATACCTGTGCAAATCCAAACTCTACTGTTCTTAACCACTAGAAACAGAAATGACCCTTCTGTCAAATCCTCTGTTCTGGAATTATAGCTGATCTGGGCTGCATTTTTATCTAATGCAGGGCATGGACCTGTTGTTTCCTCAGATGTTTATTGTCTTGCTTTCGAAGCAAAGCTTCCTACAGGTGATCAGCATAGTCTTCCTCTGGGGGAGGGAGGAGACAGAAGGGAGAACAAAGTGCATGTGGGGGAGGCAGGAAGAGGAACAGCAGAGAAACGGTGGAAAACTGTGTGGTCACAGATGGTAAAGCAAGAGGGTTCCTTACCCCGCCTGTGCGACCAGCACCCCTGGATGTGTGAGTGAACAAAACCACACTGCTTATGGCAAGAGCAAAGGGGAAAAAAAAAGTACTTGCAGAGGGGGGGAACGCAGAGTCTGTCTAGCTGAATTCAGTGCTGGAGGGTTTAAGAAAATAAAATAAAAAAAGATGAGGCGAAATGAGTGCTAAAACACACAGTGGTGGGTTTTCTTTTGCTAATGTCTCCCAGCTGCATGTAGTTGGAGCTCATGCTATTGTTTTCTTTTCTTTGTAGCTCAGTTCTCCCAATTTCCCATGAAGATCAGTGTTTTCCCCCTCTTTTCTGTTGATGGTGGCTGTCAGAGGGTTTGAGTTGTGGTGTGCCAAAATAGAAGCTCTTGCGTGCAGCGTTAGGGTTTGTGTCGGTGGCTATGCAGTGCCCGGCGGGATGGTTATTTCTTGGGCTTGGTGGTTCGTCTTGTGTCTCTGATTTGCCATCTCTGTGCAGTTCTGCTAATCTGATTTCTTCTCCCTACCAGAATGAAGAGAAGAGGAACCTTTCCCTGGGGGGCCATGTCGGCTTCGACAGCCTCCCCGATCAGCTGGTCAGCAAGTCTGTCACGCAAGGCTTCAGCTTCAACATCCTCTGTGTGGGTGAGCACAGTCCTCTGCAAACAGACATGGGCTGGCGGCGCGGTGAGGTTGGGACCAGGATTTATTTATTTTATTGTGTGTCCTGCTCTGCCACGGGCCTCGGCAGTGACTTTAAGCAAGTCAGAAATGCCTAACTTTTTAAGAAAGTTTTTTAATTTCAGCGAACTTGAGGTCTCTGGAGTTTGATGCTTCTGAGTTGTGACTTTCACAAGTGACTGTTGGAGACTCATTACCCAAAATTAGAAATAGTTTTGGGAAAAGCTTTAATATATCAACTTTCTGCCTTTGGTGGGGGGAGGAAACAGGTGTGGGACTGTCCAGCTCTGCATTGAGCTGAGCTACCGACGCAGGAGCCGCAGTGAGCGGCAGGGAGGTCCAAGTGCCTGAGCCTCGTGTGTCAAACAGAAGAATTTCCGTAATCAGTGAGGTGTTGCTCATCTCCTCCGCTGCAATAGCTTTGCAATAGAGAAGACTGTATGTGGCAAGTTTAATGTTTCCATTTGCAAATGGGTGGCTGGCATGAGCAGCTTCTCAGTGAAGACGGTGTCCAAGTAGATACAGTCAGATACACCATGTGTTAGCTGAGAGCTGCTGGTGATAACTCAGTCATTTCTGAGTGCGAGCCTGCACCCCAAAGCTAGGGATAAGAGGTTTGTGTCTGAGCTGTGCCTGGTTGATGCTTTCCAAGGGTGAGTCAAAGGGCTTGAAGCATGATTGTCTCTGTGCTAGGAAAGGGAGAGGGAGTGTTCCTGTCTTTATTGATTGTAAAGAATTTATCTCGAATATTGTGAGCAGGCGTGAGAGACTGACTTTAAAATAACTTCATTATATTCTTGGGTTTTAATTTTGGTATTGATGCGATCTAGCAGGCGATGCTGGCTAGAGTACTAGAAACCAATTCCTTCCAGTGATGAGACGAGCATTATTTTTACTTTGGCTGGCTCTTGTACTGTGTGTGAGGTCTGAAGTACTGTAACCTGCTAGATCAGCAGAAATACATCCAGAGACAGCAGCTCCCTGCCTGGCCCTCAATCTGCCCAAAGAGAATATGGCTTTGTACAGACTGTGCAGTGAAACCCTCACAACTTGCACAAGGTTCTCATGCCATACCTACGGCACTCTTGCATATCCAAACCACAAGTAAAAAGCATGGCTGAAATCAGTCAAACTTCATAGGCTTGTTCCTTAGCAGAAGGGTAATTGCAGCAGAGGGCAATATGTTCTTAATTAGCATTGTTCTTGGGGACACCCGAATGGATACTCCTGCATTCTCATCCAGCCATACCGTTTGTGACACAGTTGAAAAAATTGCTGCTTTTTTTTGGTTGGTTGGGGTTTTTTTTTGGTTGGGGTTTGTTTTGGGTTTTTTTTTTTTCTGACAAGAGGAAAAAAAGTCTTTACCCCTGGTTGCCAGTTCCTGCTCCCAGCTGTGCCCACAACTGAACAGGAGAATGTGGCTTGCATCAGTAATAAGTTGTCCATATGACTTTCAGATTAATCTAGAGCACCAGGCTGGTTTTATTTCCTTGCACAACTCTTAACCACAGCTGGTAGGAAGCAGCATGTAACTCTGCCCTATCCTGAGCACCATGTGGTATTTATGGCTGTGCTTGAAGAAGGAAAAAGCCCAAACCCCTTGGCAGCAGCAGGCACGGCACCTCCCTTGAGCAGAAACTTGCTCTCCCATCGGCGTGTCCGCTGTAGTGCTCCTCGGCAGCGGCTGGGTTCAGCGAGAGGGGCTGTGCTCAGTAGAAGCAGTAGCTGTCTATGCCAAGGTGCAGCACGATGGACTGCCTGGGAAGTCAGCAGGGAGCAGAAGGCCAGGTCCTTGGATTTTGCCTCTCTTCGCTCCCTTGGCCAACAGGGCTGCGTGTTGTGAGTGAGGAGTTTAAATGGGGCCCCTTGTAGGCCAATCTGGAAAATATCAGAGTCTCATTTAGTTACCAGGAGCAGCAGTTCAAAGCCCTTCTGGCTCACAGACAGCCTGTGAGCCAAATATTCTGGGATGGAGCTTGGTTTGTGATGCATCCCAGGTGTCCTTCAATGGCTGTTGGAACAGGGGGGCTACAGATGGGAAAATTCTCCTAATCTTACCCCTATTGGTTCTCCAAGAACTATTCTCTCCATACCAAGTTTCTCTGCCATCCTCTCTTGACTCCATGTTCTCTTCCTCTGCATGAAGAATCATGGGGCAAAAAGGCAACCTTTAAGGAAGCAGAAATACTAAAGGGAAAGTCCAGAAATCAAGAGCAATATGAGATGAAACTGGCTGCATTGCAACCCAGCCCGGATGATGGCATTTGCAAGATCTCCCTGTGCAGCTGGAGCTCTTCAGGGCAGAGCAGCACCTCTTGCTCTGTCAGACAGCTGCTGTCTTGCTGAGATTGTTTGGATGCCTGTGGAAGCTCACGTCTGATATGACGGAAGAGTTTGCTGCTTATTTCCTCCAGTTTGGCCAATTCTATTGCACAGGTGGCCCCATCATCTCAAAGCATAGACTTGCTGTCTGTGATGTGTCTGTGCAGAGCGGGACCATCTTGGACAGTTGGCGTGTACCAAGCCAGATCTCAGCAGCTCACTGAGTGCCTTGTGCTGAGCTTGCGGTGCTCTTCAGAGGGGAGAGTAAAAGAGCCACAGAGCCGACGCTGGTGTAGCTGCTGTGTGGATGGAGGGGGAAAGGGTTACAGCAGAATGGGCTTTAGTCCTCCGAGAGTTATTAATGGGACATGTGGTGCTGCAGGGTTGAGGGCTGTGGAAGAGGGACAAGGTGCTTTAAGGCTTCCAGGCAGACCAAAGTTCAGCTGCACAGTGAAATCGTGAAACCTCCATCCAGCATCTTTTCTGCTGTGAAGAGTTTTTCAGTCTGATGGCAAGTTGTCCTAGCAGGTCTGGAGCTGCCTTCCTGTTTCTCTGCACTGAAATAGGCACCCAGATTCCCTCCTCACAGGGGTCTCCACTCTCTCAAAAAAAAAAAAAAAAAAGTTGGGAATCTCACAGGAAGGAGTGAGAGGAAACCTCACTGTCAGACTTCCCTGTCCCCTCCGTGGCACACTGAACACCCATTGCTTCGTGCGGACCTGCAGTGTTACCTGGAGCTATCGCTGCGTTTGGGACAGCCAACAACTGACCCGAATAGTCCTTCTCAGTGGGAGCAGCTGAGTTTTACTCCTTCTCATCTGAAGACCCAAAAGACTACTAAAACTTTACTCTCCCTAGCTTCTCTGGTGCAGGATCCTGAGCAAAGTCAGGGCACGTGGAGGGGAAGAGAGTGTGTTTGTGTTTTGCTGTGCTGTATGGCCATCGCTGGGGAGATGAGACCAATGCGCTCTGTGTCAGCTTTGCCTTAAGCATTGATGGCCTTCGAGAATGCAGTTACCTTTCTGACAATTATATGTCTGTCCACAAGCAATTTGTAGTAACCTTTCACAGTATAATTTAGTTCTCTGTGTTTACTGTTCTTTGAAGTGCCTGTGACAAATTCACGCGCAGTGAACTGATGATTTCTCCTTCCTAGGTGAGACTGGCATTGGGAAATCCACACTAATGAATACCCTCTTCAATACCACGTTTGAGACGGAGGAAGCCAGTCACTATGAGAGCGCCGTTCGCTTGCGGCCACGGACCTACGACCTGCAGGAGAGCAATGTCCACCTGAAGCTAACGATTGTGGACGCGGTTGGATTTGGGGATCAGATAAATAAAGATGAAAGGCAGGTCTCGTGCCATCTGCTTGGCATTTCTGGGCTTGGCTCTGATGTTTAGATGTGAACTGCCTGAGTCCTGCTTGCAGTGTTGCAGCAGAGGTGTCCATGTTGCTGTTAATGGAATAGCTCCCTGCAGTGGCTCTGGTTTGGGGACTGAGTGTAGGGGGGGGTTGGGTGAGGAGCCAAAAAGAGATGTCATACGAGGTCTTTCCAGTAGAGAATGGTGTCCTCCAGGAGTGTGAGCAGTTGACGAGCTGTCCTCAGTGCAGGGTTGGGAATTATCTGTTTTGGCAGTGATTGGTGTCTCTGGACCTGTCTCATTTAATTACACAGACATCTTGCTCAAGCCCCAGGTAAAGGCTTTCTGGGACTCCAAGGTCTCTCCTTGGTCATGTTGCGTTGCTACAGCCAGGTGGCTCAGCCCCGAGATCTTGGCAAAGTTTTATCTCTGGAAGTAGTCAACTTTCTGTGCTTCACTGTCCTTAGACTTTGCATGCAGCCTCAGGACACTCCAGCAACCTTTGGATTATAAGGTCTGTGTGTAAATGCCATGCTTTTCCTGTTGTAAGGCTAAATTGTTTGAGTCTTATAACTACTTTTTAAATGATACCATGCTATGTCGAGGAGAACTCCTTAAGCCTTCAAACTGTTTAATTGTGAGCTCCAGTATCTGGGTTGCTAATGGTATGGTTTTAGTTACAGGCCAATAGTTGAGTACATTGATACGCAGTTTGAAAATTATTTGCAAGAAGAGCTGAAAATCCGCCGATCTCTCTTCAACTACCATGACACGAGGATTCACGTCTGCCTGTACTTCATCACCCCGACCGGGCACTCGCTCAAGTCCTTAGACCTGGTGACAATGAAGAAGCTGGATAGCAAGGTAAGGGGTTGGAGACCATGGTCCCTTTTTCTGGAAGTGGTGATGCTTCTGTTAATATTGATTGTCATGTGGGAGGTTTTGTTCCTTTCGTGTAAGTGCTGGAGTCCTTCCTGCACATTAGCTGAGCCATATTTAGGACTCTGGTAGAACTTGGCCTTCCCTGGTGAGTTGCTAGGTCCTGTGCTTTTTTTCTTACTGGCTTTCCTGAAAAAAGTCAGGTGAAAAACCTGTTTTCCAGCTAGCTGTGTGAAGTCTAGAGTGTCCATTGTTGTAAGAATCTTACCCAGATTAGTTCGTGTTTATCAAAGCTATCAGCTGCATCTTTATTAGCTCTTCTTTACAGGTGTGCAGGTAAGGATGTGTTCCAGCTCCTGCAGTTGAACTGTGGAAACTGTGGAGCCACCTCTGCTGTCCTGACCTGTCAGCAGGAACAGGGGGACTGAGAGGAGCCAAAATTGTAGATGTCCTAAGGTGTGATCAGTACAGAGGAGACAAGGGCTGAAGAGAAGCATTGGCTGTGCATGCCAGCACACAGGGAGTACGTGAGCTGTTGGTGCTGGTAGTGCCAGATGACCTAGACAGCAAATCACAATATCTTATGAAAATGGAAATATGGTGAGAAACTCTCAAGGTCATAGGAATCTTAAAAGTGGGTCACGAGAGGGTCTAGCTGGGGGTTGCTGCTTTGTGTGTAAGCTGCTACTGCCCCGGGGGGCAGTGGGTTACTTAACTGGCTACCGCTGCTATTCCTGCAGCTTGGAGAAGGTTTCTGACACGCTTCTGGTTGTTCCAGCTGGCTTCCAGGGAGCTGCAGGAGGCGTCAAAGGCCACTGCTGTCAGCAGCATCTCTTCTTTTCTTAGCAAGAATTTCCTGTCTTTTCAGAGCAGTATTTTAGCAGCAAGGTGGTTCCTTTCAGATGGCAGATGCTGATCAGTCTGCAGAGGGGCAGGTGAGGCAGTTGGGACCCTGCAGTACCCAGGGATGCCCTGGATTACATTTAGGGAATGCTTTCTTCTCTGGCTGTTGTCCAGGTGCAGGTCTATCGGACTTCCCTGGTGGGTAGAGTTCCCCCTCGCCGGGTGCCTGCTGTTTGCCCTTGCCACCCGGGGCTGTTGGTTTGCTTTTCCTTGGCCCCACTCCAGAGCAGGCACTGCCTTCCCATTGCAGTGGGGTGTTTGTAACTGTGGTGGCTGTTACACTGACTTCATCAGGAATCTGAAAACTTTCCCTTAATAAACTCTTGTCTCTTGGGCCTGTGCCAGCATTACATGTTCCCAGAAATATGTTTGGAGGAAAGCTGTTGCACGATTCCCCTTGGCGCCGGTGGTCCCACAAAGCTTTTCTCTTCCTTCTGCATTCCCTACTTTTCACATCTCCCCATGGCTGCCTTTAATGTGGTCCTTGAGTAGTACCAAAATAAATCCTTTGTACTTGTGCAGAGATGGGAACTTTGTGTGCACACAAGCTTTTTATACTTTTAAACTTCCACTTAAAATGACTTCAGAGAGGACTATTTATCCCTTTACGCTCATCTTTCTTCTTACCACAGCCTGAGAGTATCTTGGATTTCATTGTGTGGTGGCTTTGCAAAGCATGGACGTGGAAATGAATAAGCAAGTAGAGGCCGTTGATATTTTCTGGGTGTCAGGAGTTTATGCTGCATTTCTGCGTCAGTGTCATCTCAGGACATCAAGGTGCTTTCCAGACACTCCTCAAAGATTTGTGTGTGACAGTGCTGTGCCCCTTTCTAGTACATGGCAACCACTTGTGCTCGGGGGCTGGCACGTGCGCAGGGTGAAGTGGGGTGTCAGCAAACCCCAGGCAGCTTTCTGTCCGCTCTGGACTGGTAACAGTGAGTGGTTACCGTAGCTAAGCAGAGAGGTGATGTGCACTGACTCATGTCCGCAGTTGTGCAAGCACACCTGAACGTGACTTTCCCTTGGGAAAGCTTTACGTGGCTGGTGGCCCCTACTTTATGGTTGAAGAGTGGAGCCCATGGAGACAGGAGGTGTACCAGAGGCGATACTTTGCTGCGTGCTCTGCTGGCTCAGGCTCTCAGACTAGTTTAACGTGGGGTTTGTAGGAACCTGGCTCAGTTACACCTCCGCTTTAGCACACCGGTGACAAGGCATCGAGTGTTGGGCAGGCTTTTGAATCTGTGTGACAATTTCAAGAATGAATCTTGCTTTTAGTGTAAAGTTTACAAAATCCCTTCTGGGTAAAGCTGTCTGGTAAACAAACTCTTTCCTTGTACTGTAATACAGTACTTGTTTGGCTGAGCTCATGGCCAGCTGTTGTCTAGGGTATTTAATTACAGCCAGAGAGCTAGAAGCATTTTCAGAAGCGGTTTTAGGTAGATGAAATGTGGCTGGCTGGGAGGTGGGAAGCACGTATGACCTGGCAGGGGTTGGCTTTCCATTGGGTTTAACCTGAGGAAAGAAGGAGGTAAATAAATAAAATAAATAAAATTGCATCTGTATCGGATGAGAAGGGGATTTATTGATTTAAAACGCAGCCCTGCCCTGGACAGTGCCGGCAGAGCTGTGTGCGGCCATGGGCGTCCCGGGGCTGCCTGCTTGGTGTCCCTGGCTGGTTTCCCGTCAGCGTGTGCTGTTTACGAGCTGCGGCTAATTGCTCGCCCTTCGTGAGCTGACACATCCTAGGCGGGTCACTGGCCAGTGGGGATGCTTCGGGTCAGTTTGTGCCTCTGCTGTTTGGTTTCCGAGGTAGGATTTGCCTGTTGGCTTTACTGGAACTTGCGTTCAGGAATACTTTGGAGATAGGGAAAAATCCAGTTGTATTTCACAGGGTGAAAATGCACAAAGCCTTATTATGTTAGCAAAATTATTTTCTACCAGTTGACCTCTTTCAGCACATTCTTGTAAGTTTTATTTTCGGAGATGAGAAATAACTCTGTGGTCAGAATGACTTGGGAAGGAGGTGCATTCTATGTGTGTGCATGCCAGTTCACTGCCTTGTCTGAATTTATTATGAAATCGTAATAAAAACAGTAATAACTTAAAAAACTTAAGGAACTCACAAGGGAAGAAGAGAAATGAGGGAGATACACCCAAACGCCATTTCTAGGACTTTACGGTATTGATGTTGGCTATTGATTACTGGAAATACAACAACTTGTAAAACCCTTTTGGGTGTTGACCTCTGTGACAGCACGTGCTGGCTGAGTCGCCTTTTCAAAGCGTGAGGAACCTGGTTGGAGGGGACTTGAACCAACCTCAATTTGCACCTTGCTGAGTCCTGCCAGGGCAGCAGCTGTGACCACAGAGCCTGTCTTCTCCTGCTGCTGGGAAAGCCATGCCAAGCTCCAGGCTCTGCACCTCCTCGGAAGAAGAGGGGGGAATTGCTTAGGCCAACTGAAAATGGACTAAAATCACCTCTTTTGCTGGTTTGTCAGTGTGCTGGCTGGCTGGAGAGCAGGGAGCCCCGCACACAGCAGCTCCCTGGCAGTGCCTTCCCCTCGCAGATACCGCTCCTGAGTGTGGGGGGGTACGTGAGCCCTGAGCTCACCCTTTTTCTGAGAGAGATGGCGGATCCTGCTCTTTGCAGGTCAGCGAGGCACCCAGCTGTGGTCATGGCCCTTTTTTACCTTTGTAATGAGGACATCGACCTGCTGAGGAGTGGAGTGAGCAGCAGACCTTGTTCTGCACGGGTTTGTGGTCCTTGGTAAAAGAGGCCAGATCAGTGGCTGAGAAAAAGAAGGAATTTATCCTCTGAGATAAATTTGCAATGAGCAAATTAAGATGATTTTCTTTTGGAGTGAGTAAATCCTCTTGTATTTAGTGAGTGCTAAACCAGAGGGGACAGGAAAAACATGAAGAATGGAAAAAACATTGAGCTACAAAGAGAACTTGAGCTGGGAAAGCAAGGTCATTTATTTTAATGGGCACCCATTGGAGACCAAATGGCTGCTATGAATTTCTGCTCCATAGGACAGAAAGCTGTTGGGAAATGTTAGATGGCAAATCAGACTTTCCCCTCATTTGTCTGAATTCTTGTGTTTTACTGCTATGAATTTGGCTGCTGTTCAGACAGACGAGTTTTGTTGTTGTTTGTTTAAGCAGTGGTTTGCAGTATTGCACTTGGCTTTTCTGGGTACAGCAGCATTATCTAATAGAGGTTCCTGTGACAGATCCTGCCCTGCTGTAGCTCTCCTGAGCATGGGGTCATAGCGAACCACATCCCTCCTGAAGGATGGGGGATGTGGCCCTCATTGGCTTTAGATCTTCGTAGGTGCTGGGCATGGGGGGGGGGGGGGGAGGTGGTGAAGCTGCACGGTGTGTTGTGCTCGGTGACTGCTGATACAGAAGCAAAGCTGAGCAAAAAGAGGATGAAAACAAATCTCTGATCTGCTGTGCGGCACCCTGCACCTTTCCCAGGCGGTCCATGTAATCCGTGCAGCATGCCTGAGTTGTGATCCTTACGGAGAGGCCCGGGGAGTCCTCAGAAAAGATCTGCAGCTGCTGCAAAAGTGTCTGAGCAGTCCCTGCTCCTTCTGCTTAAGCTTGGGGAGGCTTCACAGCAGCTTGCTGCAGTGTTTCATCCTTGCGCTTGTCTTCTGAAACGGCTTGTCAGCGCAGCCAGAAGTGGACAGGTGATAACTCAAGATGTGACAGTTATGCTGTCTCTGCCTCCCTCGAAGCGTGTAACAAAATACATAGGTGAGAGCAGCGGCTTTGATCTGCTCATCGTGTATTTATTGCAGGATGTTTGTCTTCGGTTTATCTAGAAGCCTTGTAGCCAAATTAGTCCTGGAAAACTCTTCCCTCTAGCGTTCAGCTGGGCTTGTGCTGCAGCTTGCATGCAGAACCTAGCACCTTTGTGGTTATATGAAATGTAAAGCAGCCAACGGGGCAGGACCCAGGCCACCCCGCGAGCACCCGTGCTCCCGACAGAGCTGCTTTGCCTGACTGATTCTCATCCGGTTGTTTTTCCTTCTTTCCATCTGCTGTAGGTGAACATCATCCCGATTATTGCCAAAGCAGACACCATCTCCAAGAGCGAGTTGCACAAGTTCAAGATAAAGATCATGAGCGAGCTGGTCAGCAATGGCGTGCAGATCTATCAGTTCCCCACAGACGACGAAGCAGTCGCTGAGATCAACTCTGTGATGAATGTGAGTAACGCTGCCAGTCGCATTGCCTCCAGAGTTGTGACAAATTAAACTGCTGCACAAAAACGCACTTGAAGGGCAAGTTTCATTGGGATTGTCCAGACACTAAAGCTGTTTGAAAGTTGAGTTGTAGATCTGACAGATGCCTAAGGCTATTGCATACAGAATTAATTAAAATGTGGCTCTTATTTAATCTGTGGGCTCTCTGGAGAAACTCAGTTCTAAAATTTGTTTTATTGAATTTTTGAAAAATGTTTTCTTCAAAATTCATTCTGTCTGCTTTTAGGCTACTTTTCATTTGAGGAGAGAGAAACTTTGAATACAAATTTTACAGTTAAGATTTACATTAGCCTTCTGACTTAAGGAGACTAAGCAGAGAAAACCCAATTTAAAATAAAAAAGAAAAATATTTAGACTCTATTTTGTCTATTTTGAAATCCCAAGATCAAATTCAGACGTGGCTGAAGCATATGCAAAACACTTTCAGGTTTCCTGTCTCCCAAATCAGAGTGCAGCTATTGCAGTAGAAACAGCTGAAATGTTTCCATGTTAATCTTTTAAATAAAAAGTAGCTTTTTCATCAAAATGAACACTTTCCTGCATAGCTGTCTCTGATTAAATGCTTTGTCTTCCCTGTTTTCTTTTTTTTCTTTCAGTAGACAGTTGATTCCTGGCTCAACTAGATATGTGTTTTAACTATAATAGTTCTTTAGTTCTTTTTTGCTGAATTCATGAAAAATTTGGAGGATGCACTCTTTTTAAAATAATTGTAAGCTGTGTGCATTGGAGGGGGAAAAAAAAAAGATTTTTGCCCGCTTCTCTACCAGTTCCACACCTCTGGATCCATTTCTTCTTAAACGTGAAGGATTCTGTCTACCTTGTCCTACTGAAGTGCCTGCTCTGTGGCTCCTCTCCTGCAGTGCTTGAGGACGGCGCCCTGTTTCTGTGCTACGCTCGATGCTTTGCAGACTTGGAGAGCAACGAGCACATGTTGTATCCTGCACATGTCCCCTGCAGTGCCCACACACAAACTGCTGTGCCAAGGCCTCTTTACGGATGTCTTTGCTTGTGCTTTTTGCAAGGCAGGGAGTGCCCCGCTCTTGGCGTGCGGAGAGACTACAGATGCAAGAACAACCTGACACACGGGCAGAGGGAGCTCAGTAATGATCATGGTGTTCCTACAATATTTCCCTGTCTAGCTCAGTGCAGCCAGCATTGCTAGTAAGCTGTGCTATGGCCCTACGCTGCTCTCTGTTGTAGTATCCCAGCTCATAGTAGAGGCTGCTCTGAGTATTGGAGACTGCTAGCTGCAGAGGAAGGACTTTTTGAAGTAGATCCTGTGCCTGGGTGAGGGGGACCCACTGGTCAGGCGCATCTCTGTGGGGCTGGCCCATGCCCTGAGTCCCTGGCCTTGGCTCTGTTTCAGGCTCATCTGCCCTTTGCTGTGGTCGGCAGCACGGAGGAGGTGAAAGTCGGGAACAAGCTGGTGAGAGCTCGGCAGTACCCGTGGGGAGTGGTGCAAGGTAAGGGCTGGGAGCCGGCTGCCTGCCACAAACCTCCCTTGTGTGTGCGCACACCGGCACCCTCTCCAGCTCTGCCCTCCTGCCAGTGCGTGTGCACGAAGGTGCTAAATGGTGCAGAAATGTCCTGTGCAGCCTTTCGTGGGTTGGACGATCTTTCCTTTGAATTCCCGTTCCTACCAGCAGGTAGTAATGGTCAGTGGGAATATCCTCGTCCAAGGGGCTGTGTTGTGCCCTGTGTGGGACAACAGGTAGAGGCGCCTGGGAGGGGAGGCTCTGGAGTGAATGTCTATGGGTGTTTGGGCTGCCCTGCCATGCCTGCGGTCTGCTGATGTCTCCCGTTGATTCCATCAGTTGAGAATGAAAGTCACTGCGACTTCGTGAAACTGCGGGAAATGCTGATTCGAGTCAACATGGAGGATCTTCGGGAGCAGACTCACACCCGCCACTACGAGCTGTACAGGAGGTGCAAACTGGAAGAGATGGGGTTCAAGGACACAGATCCAGACAGCCAGCCCTTCAGGTGAGCGGCCTTCATGTCTAGCATCAGTCTAGAGCAATAGTTTGGTAATGACACCCCAAAAAATGGGAGGTGTGTAGGTGGTATCCACAATGGTGGGCTGGAAAATATCAGCACTGGGTTTGAACTTTGCAGCTGGCTTTGACGTTCCCTTCCCTGCCTGTTTGTCTTTCAGCAACACACAGGCATGCGTTTCCGCATCACTAACGCATTGGTGTCCTAAGAGTCTGGATTTCGTTTGCTTTCTTCCCCAGCCTCCAAGAAACGTACGAGACCAAGAGGAAAGAGTTCTTGGGTGAGCTCCAGAAGAAAGAGGAAGAAATGAGACAAATGTTTGTTAACAAAGTCAAGGAGACGGAGGCAGAGCTGAAGGAGAAGGAGAGAGAGGTGGGTGTGCCAGAAACCTGTGAGAGGAGCCCAAAATACAGCCAGCATAGGATCTGGGTCTGGGCAACGTGTGAATCCTGGAAAGCACATGTGGCTTTTAAGCAGACCTCACCAGCCAAAGCACACACACACCTTCCTCCACTCAGAGGAGCTGGGTAATGTTTTTAAAACAGTATGACTGGTTTAGGTGCCTCACAAACAACAGTCTTGCCTGTCCTGTGCAGCGTGTAGGAGACTCGGCTGCTGCTTGGTGAGTGATGGGCAGTGCAGGATGTTTTGGTGAGCGTCCATCCCAGGTAGACTTTGCCCCCAGAGGCTCACTGGACAGCAGAGTGAAGGGGGCAGCTGGGCTGGAATCCCCCAGGTCACTGGTGTGAGGCCACAGGCAGCTGCCGTGACTGGGGAGGAAATAAATGGACCATCTTCAAAGCTAGTGAGGAACGACAGAGTCCATGATGCCCACAACCCCCTTTGCAGGGCTGCAGACTGAGCCGAGACCCTCAGTGCACGTATCCAGGGCTCACGCTTTCTCCTGGTTTGATACGTGGTGTCAGGCAGAGCTGAATTTATTGTGTCTCCCCTGCTTTTGGTGAAGAGGCTGTGATTGCCCAGAGGTCAGCTCTGCCGAGGGGCTTGCGTGGTGCAGGGACACTGCTGTACCCTGCCAGACGCTCGGTCTCTGTAGGGCAGCTCCGGGGGGAGTGGGGCAGAGGGAGCGCAGCCTGGCGCTGTGCCGGATGTGATGCTCAGAGGGTCTGTCTCCTCCCAGCTGCATGAGAAATTTGAGCACTTAAAAAGGATACACCAGGAAGAGAAAAGGAAGGTGGAGGAGAAGAGGAGGGAGCTGGAGGAAGAGATGAACGCCTTCAACAGGCGGAAAGTAGCGGTGGAAACCTTGCAGTCCCAATCCTTGCAGGCTACCTCACAGCAGCCGCTGAAGAAGGACAAAGACAAGAAAAAGTAAGTGACTGGGCTCGAGTCTTTTTCTCCTCTGCCGCTGGGAAGCTGGGTGTCTGCTTAGATGCTTTAATGTTTGTGCAGTTGCTTGGAGGGCAAATGGAAAAGGGGATTTTGGAATCCTAATTCCTGCCCTTCTGAACTCTTTGCCTAAAGCCCCAGGGAAGCAGCAGGTGGAAGGGATCCACAGTTTGAGGCCATTCTCTAAAGGCTGCGAGTCCTGCAGGGTTTCCCCTTGCCTCAAGTGATCCTGTGAGCCGTCTGCTCCTGGAGACAGATGGGAAGGTGACTGGAAATAAGCTGCATCCTCTCCCCAGTGAGAGGAGTGGGGACAATCTCAACACAGTCATAATGTCTTGCAGAGGAGGTCCCCTGTCATGCTCTACCTCACTGTGATCTGTAGGCTTGGGGCTCTCCTTGGAGAGTGCGCTTACTGTATTTTTCAAGGCAGAGCTGTAAAGAAGGAAACAGCAGCTTAGAGCGAAGATGCACTGGAAATTCATTAGGGCTCTGTGTGAAATAGGGCTCCAAGACACAGCTCTGCTTATGAGAGCGCTCTTTTCCCCTAAAGGCAGAATTCTTAGCTTGCTGCAAGTTAATTGACATTGCTGAAGCCAGCAAGAGTGTGGAGCGATGGTGTATAAATAATGCTCTTTCAGCTGCCTGGTTGTGTAATGATAGAGCAGGAATGGGGCAAACAGGTTAAAAAGAAAAGGTGTATGGGGGTGATCCTGCTTCCATTTGAGCCAGTCTTCAAGGAGCACTGGCTATAGGGAGCAAAATGGGAAGTGCCATCATAGAAGCTGGTAATTCTGTTATTCCAGCACTTTTTGTTACTTCTCCTTATGTGAAGGAGCTTAAGAGTCTGAACTGCATTCTGTCAAATCCAGAGCAGGCTGGTGGCCATGCCTTCTGAGTCTTTTAATGATGCAAAATAAAAAAGAAGTCCAAGAGTAGCAACATCCGAGTTTGCTCTTGGCAGCACGACGTTCGGCTTCATGTTGCTGATGAGATCTTGTGCTCTGTCATTCCTCTGCTGTGAACCGCAGCAGTGAACAAGCTCATTCTGTGTACTGACACGCTAGTAATTTGTTCCTTCCTATGGAAGTGTGTATTATTTAACGTATTTCCTTGGAATGTAAATGCGTTGGCGTGAAAACGAAACCAAAGCACATTCTACTGCACGCCTCTTGGCATGCTCTGGGCATGTCCCACCTCACACACACAGAGTCCAAAATGGTTTGTAAAATATTTTGCTGAAAATAGTTTACTCCGGCTAAACTCACACGTGAATTAGGGGCTGGATACTGGGGCAGCCTGGGGCCCAGGTCTGCTTTGAAGAAGGTGAGCACACCGAGCTGCACGCTGTTAATTGGCGTGAGTGATGCCGGTGGCTGGGATGCTCCGACGGCGACGTACTGTGTGTGCTGGCCAGGCGGAAACGCTGCAGCTTCCCCTCTGCTCCGTCTGTCTGCGAGAGAAATAGGTTTCCTGCGCTTTGCTGGTTTTAGCCCACCTGCAGATGTGAGTCCGGACGCCCTTCCTCTTCTGGGTGGTGATTAGAAACCGTCTGCGGTCAGAAGCAGGGTTGGGAGGAGGCAGCTCGGGAGGCGTACGAAGGGCCGAGGGGCACCCACAGAGTGTGCTCTGCGTGCTGGGGACTCCCGCACGGTGCTGGGGCCAGGGTGTGGGCTCTCTTCAGCTCCAGAGCACGGCTAGAGGAGGTGCACTGTCACCAGGAATAGACTTAATAAATTAGGGAGAGGAAGTGGCTTTGGATTGGGGTTTGGGGTTTTTTTATTTTTATTTTTTTTCCCCCAAACCTGTGAGCTAGTTCAAAATGTGGTATTTGGGGGTTTCTGCTCAAGCATGATAATGAAATTTGTAATAAATTCAAAGGAAGGTGATTCCC
This sequence comes from Grus americana, assembly GCF_028858705.1. Lineage (NCBI taxonomy): Eukaryota > Metazoa > Chordata > Aves > Gruiformes > Gruidae > Grus > Grus americana. The sequence goes on from NC_072865.1 coordinate 1,936,453, forward strand.
CCGGCCCTGCCAGTGACCTGTATTCCCAGACACCCTCTTCGTCTGGGTGGCCTCAGAAGGAGCCGGGGGTCTCATGAAACCCGTGTGCCAGGGAGCACAGCCCTAACCCATCCCACCGCCGCATCCCAGGCGGTTGTGTTGGTGCTGATGCCGCAGACCACGCAGGCATTAACTGGCTCTGTGTATCCCCAACAAGCAGCAGGAATGTCTTTGCCAGCTTTCTTACTGAGATCTTTCAAGGCAGCTGGGATTTGGGGGCTGGTAGCAAGCAGTGTCCTCCCCCGGGAGCAGCGGCTCAGGCTGAGCCCGTGGCTTTGGTAAACGAGGAGCTGGTGCTTTACAGAGCTGAGTGTAATATTAGCTGGGGGCTCACACTCGGCTTGCGTGGGGGCAGGTGCCCAGTCGGGGCGGCACGAGGGAAGCGGGATGCAGGGAGCATTGCTGCCGGGACAGCCCCCGCGGTCCCAGGGCACGGGGATGCGAGCGCAGGCACGTCCTGGGTTTGTTTCTGGGCAAGCTGTTGGGACCTTGCAGGAGCTGGGGATGTATCGTGAGCTTGGGGAGGGGTGTTTTTTCTTGGTTTCAATTTCTAGGAGAGCTAGTTGAACCTTTTATCGTCTTCCACACAGCGTTTTTAGCTTTGTTAAGTAAAAACTTATTGCAGGTGTTGGTGGGGGGGAAGTGTTTGTGCAGAGATTCTTTTGCACTTGCAGCAGCCGAGTGGGTCGCGCTCTGTGGCGAGGGGCTCAGCGTGCCGGGGTGGCTCTCACCTGTGAGATATGTTTGTCCTTCTCTTCCTTTTTTTGTTTTTAACATATTTCGCTACACTTTGCTTTTGTTTAATTTTCATAAATTTAATTCATGCTTTTTTTTTATGTTTTGTTTCTTTCAGTTAATCACACACAGACTTTCAGGCCCAGAGTGGACTTGGTGCTTTCATGTGTTAAGTTGCTTGAGTTTCCCACCCTGTGACCCTTCTCATAACATTGTGTGAGTGGACCAAAGTGAAAGAGAAAATGAGCATCTTCGGTGGTTGCAGTGTAACGACTCGCTGTTATCTGTACAGAATTTATCAGGAGGTTTTAAGGAAGTAACCTTACCATGTACATTTTGTTAAACAAGGTCAACTAATCCCTAAAGTAAGATGTTTTGTTTAAACCCAGCAATTGAACAGCCATGTATAAAGTGACCATAACTGTTTGTCTGAACTCACCTTACTCACCAGCTAAATACTTGCTTTCTAGATTTTTTTTTTGTGATTGGCTCATCTACCTTCCCCTGTACATGCATAAATGTGAGGAGTGGCATGAAGAATGCCGAAACTTTTATTTTTCTAACAAAAGTCTCGATTTGAATAAGTTTTTAGAATGGGTAGAAAAACACAATGCTTAGACTTTCTGCCCTGGGAAGCTTAGTCTGAGTAACTCTCATTCCAGTAATTATATATTTTAATCCTGAATTACTCTAAACACTTTCTACATCATTTATAATATATATATATATATATATATATATATAAAGAGAGTGGTTGGTTAATAAAATTCATGGGACAATGTTTTGAATTTTCTTTACTGCTAAAGTAGAACATTTATATAGAAAGATTTTTCATAAGAGTTTGTTGTATAATGTGGAACTACAGGATTTGTGTAACTTTTCACTTGTCATTTACCAATGTATTTTACTGTTGTGGAAAAACTATTTAAGCGGTCACCTTTACTTTTACTCTTTAACCTTAAACTTATTATGTGCCTAAAAAGGAGAATCCCCTGATCTTGAGCTATGCATCGTATTTATGCCGATAGGCTCTATTCCTCTTACAAGGTGCTTCCTTTAATGCTCCGAATGCCTAGAAATCACAGCCTTGTTTTCCTGGGCAACCGAGCTTGGGGGAATAATTAGGATCAATATTCTTTTTTTCCACTCAAACCACTGTGTGATAAGGCAGGACAATAACTGAATAGAGACTTACTAGCTATGTTGTCATGGAAAAAGAGTTGGACCCAATTCTATCCATCAGATAATAGGCTAAAAGAAAGCAAATATTTTATATTAGCCCCCACATAGTGTCTTTAGAGTTTATTAAAACACTGGCTGGCTAAGTGTTAGTTGTGAATGTGTGCATTTTTTAGTTATTAATGTTTCAGGACTTCTCTGATATTTTTTTCCTTCTCTTTAAGCTAAGATGTCAGCAAATCCCTTGTTTGACTTGCAGATGAGGCGCACAGCCTCGCATCTGAGCTGTTACAGGTCTGTCTGAGGGTAGCGTTTTGCTGGATTGTAAAATGACGTTCTTGAACTCGCTTATCCCATTAAAGCAGCTTTTTTCCTCTTTTTTTTTTCTTCTAAATATATGCTCAGGTGTTAAACTGTTTTCATATGGACATTGGCATTTTATACAGATATATGGAAAATCACGTCAGTGTTAGTTGATGCGTGTAAGAACGAACCTCATGAAGATCTCACAGGTACCTTTTAGAACAGGTCACTTTTCAGAGTCAAAACTGTGTGCGCGTGCTAGGCCTCTGCTGAAAGCTGAACGTTTAATTTGTGAGGCTGTGCCTCCAGGTTAGATGTACTTTAGTGGGTAACTGTCAAATGTTAGAAGGGTTCATGTGTGGTTTTTTTCAGAGAAACACACAAGGAACCCAACCTATTGTTACATGCAAAAAGACAATTCCAGTTCACCACTGGCTACAGCCAAGTCATGTAGCAAATTAGGGGCAAGACTTTGATTTTTTTTTTGCTCATGAGAGAAACTCTGGTGCACTAATTGCATGAGTAAGTAGTGCTATTTGGTTCGCTGTTTTGCTTCTCAAGGCCAGCGTTACCAAGGCTGGGATAAAGCAAGAACTGCTGATACTGGCTGTGCACGCTGCTGCCTCGCCATCGCGTTTCAGTCGATAGTTTTTTCCCGCTCGTGCCGCAGCCGGCAAGATCTATGCAAATGATTTCCATCTGCCCTGGCTCCCCAGAGATCAATTCTTTTTTCCTATAATAACAGGTAGTTACAAATAACGATGATAACAATGAAAGAGTAAAAACCTTCAAATCCATGGGCATTGTGGAGAAATTTCCAGCTTTTTCTGATGAAGACATTCAGAATGTATGTAACAATATTTTGATGATGATGATTATATATACGTTCACTTTACGTTGTGATGGACGTACCTTTTCCTCATAGTTACTTGTTCTTTAGAGCAGTCAACATCATAATCTCCCCAATTGGACTCTGTCATTATTTTTTTTTCTCTAGTACTTGATTTTTCCTTTTGGCTGAGACAAGATTTAAGTATGTGGTATATAGGGTAGTTCTGTATTGTGTTTTTATTTAACAAGTTACAAATGCACGGTGATGCTAATCTCGCTCCAGTCCGAAGATTTACATCTTGTAGGCTAGAAGTGAAAGAAAAACCCTTCAGAAATAACTGAAGTTACACATCTTTCAGCTGTTTTATACATTTATCCATAAAAGGTTGGTATTAATGGGAAAAACTATCCATTTTTTTAATCATTTACACATTTACCATCATGTACGTTGTCTGCTTTATAATTTAAAATGTGTTTTGTGGGGCTCTGAGCTGTGTCGGCTTCACATCTGGCGGTGGTGGATGCTGCCCAGGGGAGATGGGTGGTTGGCCCAGAGCACGGGGACCTGCTCGGGGCGGGCAGCATCCCCTGGGGCAGGCAGCATCCCCCGGGCCGTGCTGCATCCCTTCACTTCGTCATTCCAAATGTCTTGGGCGTTCGTTTTTTTTGACTTTCAGTTCTTTCCACTCACTCTGTACTTTTTTTTTTCTTTTATTAAATCTCACGTGTATTTTGAGTTTTTGTGGTGTCGTTTATTTAGCAGTGGGTTTCCCGTGTTATCTAGTGGATCTCTGTTGAAATAGTAACGTGTAATGGCTGGGAGCTTACCAGTCACAGGACGTCTTATGACCATTGGGAACATTCAAAGATAAAATTAGCTAATTAATTTGCAATTAGCTAACTGTGCAGTATGCCGAAAAGCACCTCATTTGTAATCTGGGGAGAAATTCTAAGGTGTTAATTCAAATCCATCCCTTTTTGTGCAGAAGCGGCCTTTAAGCTTGTTTGTACTTCTGTGTTGTGGGATCTGGTGGCTGAGGGGTAGCGTTACCCGCAGGTTCGCTGACCTAATGATGCCCAAAGAGGCGATTTAAGGGCAGGATGAAAAGGGAGCAGAGATGGAGGGTGAGAGTTTCCTCATGGTACTTCCACAGCTTGTTCTGGAGAAGCACGTTGTACGCTTAGATCAAGGCCAGAAAAGAGCACAGCGTTAGTTTGGGGTGACTTTTCCAGAGAGCTGCTGCTGAAGCTTTCCCTGAAGGCCTGTTCTTGGTGTCTGTTCTGTGGCCATTGCTGTGTATGACCTTATGTTCAGTTCACTTAGGGCGCCTCTGGGGTTCATTTGGTATTGGACCGAGATCAAAGCTGCACTTAAGACAAAACCAAGGAGTGGAGTTTGGCTGATGCACGGTGTTTGCTGAAGTGGGGCTTCTGAGGGAGCTTTTTCTGCAGCCCCAGCTCCAAGAACAAAACCAAGTCGGTGACACTGGCTGCTTCTGAAATCTTTTTAGAAATGTGCAGACAGACTGTGCTATTGCTGCAGGAGTTGGCTTGTGCCGGAGACCTCTGCTTTTTGCATTCAATATGCAGCTTGCTTAAAAGGCCGTGGGCAGTTCTGGTCATCTTATGTGCTCTTCTTCGCATCCCACCGTCTTACAAGGGCGGGATGGGGACCCTGGCTGTGGCATCGTGCTGTACGGACACTGTCCGTCCACCCGCAGAGCTGACCAGCAGCGGTGGTTGGAGCTGGTGGGACGTTGCCTGTAGCCATCACCGACGAAGAGTGCGGGTGAAAGTCTGAGCCTGCGCTGGGTTTGAGTCGTGGCGCTTGAGCCTGTTTAATTTTTGAAGGATGAGCCTTAGTGGGGACTTTGCAGTTGGTACCAGGTGGTTTGTGTGAAATGTTTTACAACCTTTTCCATCCCAGTACGTTTTAAAGCCAAATCTTTTAGGAGGCCAGAGAAGAGAAAGTGCATTCAGGTACATAAGAATTAACTAGGAAACTAAGGTGGTGGAGTAGCCGGTCATTTTAAAGATGGGCCACCTGGTGATTCGGGATGACGTACACTGGCAAGTGTTTTTCCACAGGAGTGGTATTAAAATTATCGATTGAGATTTGTGCAAAGCTCCTGGAGATGCTTGCAAGAGAATGAGGAACGCAGGGCGTTGTTACACAAGCAGTTCGGCAGTGGGGTGGGTACATCCGTGTGTTGCAGTCCTGGAGCTGGAGCCTGGTGACCGTGGCCCTAGGACACGCTGATGCAGGAGACACCCCAAACCAGCCTCGTCTCCCTGTCCTGGGCTGCTCCACGGGGAGAGCTGCGCTGCTCTGAGGGACGTAACCTGTGAGGCAAGGACAGAGCAACCCACCGGCCCGGGCCGCTCGGTGGCACCTGCGGTCCTGGCCGGGATGGAGACGGCTCCGTGCCTCCCCATCCTGCATCTCCACAGCACGTGACTTCTCAGATGTTCCCTGTCAGCAGTCCTTCCCTTTCCTCATTAAAATTTTAAATCGATCCTCTGATCACCAGTTCCAAACAAGAACTTGGCAGCCATGAGAGCTTCTCCATGTTGCGATGGCTTAAATTCAAATGTCTCCTGTGCACCCAGCCCCGCTCGCTATCGGGCGGCATACGTTAGATTTGTGTTTTGACCTTTCATGCTGTCTTTAATGTAAATAACTGAAACTTAAATACTGATTCTCTTTTGTTCTTTCTGTAGCTTTTTTAGTCTTCCCAGTGCGTGCTCCATAACATCAGGAAGACATGTTAATTAGAAGATTTATTAAGGCCAAAACATCTCATGCAGAAGAAATTAATTGGTGCTTTCACCTTTAAGCTTGCAATATATTGCACAGAAGAGATTATATAGCAAGGACTAAGATGCACCGTATCTTTTGATTGGGAAAAGTTTGATCAGGTTTCTTGATAAAATTGAAATCTAAAGTACTTGTCAAAAGATAAATTGCTAATGAAGGCTGCTGCATGGCTTGCACTAAACCCAAAACGCTAATCTCTGGGCGAGGGCCCGTAGGAACAGCTAACACCGACCCAGCTTCCAGAGACGAGGCCCAAAGCTGGGTTAGCCCCAGGCGAGATTTCGGCTTGCTGCTTGAGCTGCCGCTGTCCTGGGGTTTCCGTGCGTCCCCTCCTCGGTCTGGCTTTGGGGTGTAACGGGGGAACCTCCTAACGACCCTAACCTTCCAGCTGGATTCTCGCGTTTCTTAGCAATAACTCTTCCGTGTAGCTTTTTCCTGTAGACTTACGGGTTTTATAACAAAAATCCCCCTGCTCCGTTTGTTTAGTTTCCCTGGGGCTGCACACGCTGCCTCACAACTTGCCCCCCTCCCCACTCGTGGCTTCGGGACGGTGACGCTGCCTGGCCAGCCAGGGAACCGTTGTAAAGGACAACTCCACCTTACCCGTTAACGGAGGGGAAACGGTTTAAAGCTGGAGACTTGGCGTTCCTGGTTGTGAGTTCTGTGTTTAACGGACTGATTTCCCCTTACACAAAGCCTTGTTTAAAGGAAAAACAAAACAAAACCAAACCCTAAAAAACCCCCAAAAAACCAAAACCAAGTGTGATGTCTGTGCCCCAGTCTAACTTCACACAGGAACAGCGAGAGGCCTCACTTGATCTTTGTTTTGAAACAACCTTGTAAACGAATCTCAGGAATGACCTGCTTGTACCAAAGCTGGGTTTAATAAAAACAAAACTGATTTGTTTAACAAACATCTGTTAAAACCATGTTTTGTACACTAGTTACATTCACCGGAACAACACAGCGCTGTGTCCAAATTCACAACCCTTGCTATTATTCCAGGTTCCCCCAGTTAACCCTACCCTGTATGTCTGTGTTTAACGTGTGCTGTCCCCTGTGTGTCCCCAGCAGAATCCCCCTGCCCCCCCCTTCTCCAAGCTGCTGCTTGTCCTGTGCCATGGTGTGTCCTGCCACGGGGCTGGGGTGTAAGACCAGCAGAAAGCCAGCCCTTGGTAGGAGCTTCAAAGGAATCTTGCACCCCGAGCCCCTCCCTAGTGCTGGGTGGCGTGACCGGAGCGGGACGAGACCTGGCTGTGAACAGCGGGGTGGGGGGCAGGAGCCCAGCGAGGGTCCCACTGTGCGGGCTGGGTCTCCATCACCACCCAGGAGCTTGTTGAGGCGGAGAGGATGGTGTAGAGGCACTGACTGCCGCAGGCACCGAGCTCCTGTCCCTGGGGCGCATTGTATATGATGCCAAAATCTCTGGAAGCCCTTGGCGTAACTTAGAAGGTGGAAGTAAATCTCAGCAGGTAACAGGTACGTGGCCTGAAAATAACCAAACTGGGCACGCGGGGAAGCTCTGGAGACTCCTGCCGCTTGCAGGCAGTGGGGACTAAACCCCGTGACAAGCGCGTTCATCCCATGTGGCTCATCCCTGCCTGTGCCCGCTGCCGCAGCGAGCAGGGACGAGGCACCGGTGCTGCAGAGGAGGAGGGACGGGGTGAGAAGCAGCCAGGGTCTGACCGGGCCACCTCTCTGTGGCCGTGGAGTCGGAGCTGGAAGTCGCTTAGGGTGGCTCTGCCTGTCCTCATGTCTGTCTGCCCTGCACCGCACAGGAGGGAAGCTGGAGCAGCGGTGCTGAGCAATGACAAACACTTTGCTGCTGCTTCGATGACTCTGTTAAACTTGTCTCTGTTCTCTTTGAGTCTAACCAATCTAATTCCTTTGGCAGAGCTTCTATCCGGTTTGGAGCTATTGTCGAGTTAGATTCCCATTTGGATAGGTAAATGGGGAATAAAAGCTTTCTTCTTTAATTTTTTTCCAAATTTCTCAGAAGATTTGATTAAGTTCTGTTTGCCATGACCGTAGTTTGGTCACTAGTGGGGTTCAAGTTGCACGTCTTGCTGAGGAAGAATGAGGGGGAGCTGCTGAGACCTGCCAGGAGTTAATGCATCACTTGATCTAAGTGTACTTTTCTGCATTCTGAAAGAATCAAACTGTAAGTACTGTTCAAATTGAATTTAAAATAGTAAAGCCAATTAGGAAAAAACCCAAACCCCCCCAAACCCAAAAACAACAACAAAAAACCCCAGCAGAGGCAACCCCACAAGTGAGATGTAAAGGAAGCCCAACAGAATAAACAGAAAGGCTTTACACGCGTCAGAAAGCACTCGCTATCGGTGACATCTGGGTGCTCTGAAAGATCTCTGCCGTCCCGGTGCTGGTTGCTGTTTATCGCTTCTGTGCCTTTCTTTTGCACATCAGCAAATTTTGTCAGAAACCCGTAGTACGGTGAAATGACTATTGTATTACTCTTCCCTCTGCTGTTTTCTTGTGTCTTGATCAATTCTCTGACCACAGAAGTTTATTTCTTTAATTTTATTTCTTTATTTCTGCAGCCGTGTAAATGAACTCTTCTTCTAGGTCATCGCCCACCGTAAGCAGTGATACCGAGTCAGGTCTATGATCCAAACCCCTCCGGTGAACGCTGACCCGCAGCAAGGCAGCTTCGTCCTTGCACGCAGCGGTTCCCGGGCGACCTGCTGTAGCTGTTGGCGCGTTTCCTCTCGGTGGTGGCTGATGAACGGGCAAGGTGGCAGTGGCGAGGGGTGGCTCTGAATTGCTTCGCTGTCTCTGTAGGTGATTCAATGTTTGGTTTATGTTTTGGCTCTGATTCAGCACCTGAGCATCTGTGTGCAGCAAGGAAACTTCCTGAAGGACAGAACAATTCTGTGGATGGATTTGGGGACCTCAGGTGTAACTGCAGCTTTGCTTACGAGGTGGTGGGGACTTCAGGAAACCTGGTCTGAAGGAAGGCAGCAGCGGGAGCGCCCGGGTTGAGGGGTGTGCCTCACCCGGCCAAGGCCCCGCAGCGGGACAGATCCTGCTCTGCGGGCACAAACCCACCCTCGCTGCTCTGCCGAGGGCCAGAGCCTGGGACGGGAGCTGTGCCCCTGCCCAGAGAGGGAGGAAGCAGCCTTCCTCTTCCTTGCCAGGTCAAGATGAGACACTGTAAGAGCTCTTTGAAAATACTCTGTAAATGTTCTCTGGAGTTTTACATGGCCCAAATATTCCCCAAAACAGCAATCCTCACAAAAGTAGCCCTGAATACATCAAACCTGTGCCAGCACTTGCTGTGCCAGATGAACCTGGTACGTTCTCTCCAGTAACTGGTGTGTAGCAAAATGGTTACAGGATCCACAGCGGTGAGTTTAGCTACAGGGAGAATAAACTCGTGTCTGTAGCACACGGGCTCTGCGCAATCTGAGCAGGCACAGACGTGAGAGTCGTCATTGCTGAAACTCTTGCAGAGCGGTTGCCGCCGGTACTGCCGCCGCCTGGGTGTGCGCCGGCGGCTCTTGGCACTCGTTGCTCGTCCAGGCAGTGCAGGAAGGACATGAACAGCCTCAGACTCCGTTCTGCTAGTGAGAAGGGAATTTGTGCAGCTTTCACTATCAAAAATGTTCTTTTCTTAATGAGAATGATCCTATTGCAACAGCAGCTTCTTCCTGAAGTTTGCAGCTTGTTCTTTAGGGCAGGAAGTGCCGTTCGTAACGATGACAGGAACGCAAAGGTAAGCGGCACTTTTAACCTGCCGAGGCCAAGCCACGGGTGTGCGTTCCCTTGTTGTGACTCCACACTGGCATCGGTGTGCCGAAGGGACCCGCGCTGCCGGAGAGAGGCAGCAGATCCTGGGAGAGCAGGCAGGCTCCAGTTCCATCCCAGCATGGCGTCTTGCACCCTGACTGGGAACACAGGACCCTGATGGGCCTTTCATGCTGACTTTGTCTTTTAGAATGAACCCCTTATTAATGTATGCTTTTGAATGTTGGTCGCATAGCTGTGCAGAGGTTTGGAAAAGCAGGTTTGTTCATGGTTTTTAATGTGCCATCCACCTTACGTGTCAGTATGTACCTGGGCTCAAAGCTGGGGAAAAACCACGAGGTTACGGTGGTTGTGGCACAAAGTTAGAGCATGTTAATTACCAGGTGTAGAATGTTTCTGCTCGTATTTCCACTGGTTAACGCAGCTGGTGAAGATGCTTGAGATGGGGCAAAGGGCTGGGAGGAAAAGCAGAACCAGACCCCACCTTCCTGCAGGGACCTTTGTGGGCTTGTGGCTGGACTCTTCAAGGAGCACACTAAGAACGTGCAGACCAAACTTCTATTTTATTTAGTGAAAACTACAAAAGACAACTTGCCTCCTTCAAAAAAATCAGCCAGCTTGTGATAGAAAGGGAAGGTGCTGCACTGGGGGAGGGAAGAGCCCCACCACAGAATGAAACCCCTCCCTGAATCAGTACCATACCCCAAGCGTGCCGCTGCCCCGGCTGCGTGGCACCTCGTAAACCTCGGCTGGTCTAGAACCCCAGCCCAGCTCCCGCAGCGTCCCCGGGCCAGGGTGGAGGCTCCCCCCGTAGCGCTCACAGCTCCTGGTAGCTCTGGCTCAAAGTCACCGCTGGCTCAAGTCGCAGCTGCTCACAGGTGTCATTGCACTGTCTCTGATACTAAATGTTTCTTTCTGGAACACTCAGGCACCCCTTTCGTTGCGGTTTAAAAAGAAAAGGCTCTCTCCCTGCACACACACAAAGCTTGCTCTGTTCTCAGTGCCAGTCCTGGCAAATGCAATCCTTTAGAAAGCATTATCTGTTAGCAGAGCTGCTCAGGACGATGCTCCTGCACAGCTCAGCCTTCAGGAATTGCTCTCCTATGAGGTAAGACGATGCGCAAGGGAAGAAGGAAGGCCAGAAACTCTTCCGGCACTGAGGAGCGCTGCTGTTAGGCAGCAGGAGGGTCTCCTTGCTCCTGTCTCAGCCCCGTCCCCTATTTATTTATCCTGCATCATTAGCATTTAGCCTGTGCAGTTTCTGTGGAATCCCTTCCTGTTCTGCAACAGGACTGGCAGCTCTGGTGGTGTTACTCATCCAGTACTGCCTGGGTTACACCTTCAGACTAGGATAACCTGAAAATGCTGGCCCTGCTGTTTTAAAACAAAACCAAAACAACTAAGAAAACACTTATTTGAAAAGAACGTGTAAGGCTGGCTTTTAAAAGTGCAATAGAGGTTCAAACTGACCTTTGTAGTTTGTAAAACTGCTTTGCTATGGAGATTAGCAGTTAATAAAAAATGAGGGAGGGATTAATTAAAGACATTTTGTGTTGTCCAGTCCCGTAAGAATAAATTAAAACGACTCTGAACGGCACATGCTGGGTGGCGTGGGCCCAAGGCAACAGTGATCGCGGACAAGAAGCAATTTCCCACAACTCACAGGAAGTGGGACTGGTCTTTAATGGCTTAAGCAGGAAGGAGCACAGCCCTTGGCACCCTGGATTCCAGGGTAAGGCCGTAGAAAAACGAAGGTTTGGTTCTCTAAATCAAAACCTGGGTTCCTCCCTGAGGACCACTCATACAGAGCTGCCCCTGCCTCAAAAGCAGCTCCTGTTGGCTCTCCCACGAGGCACATCAGATTAGCTCTAATGAGAGAACAATGGAGGGAGTGGGATGAAAGGCTCCATCTGTCACACTTCATACGGCTACTTTAAAAATAAACTGAGATGCCTGGTTCTCTCTGGTGCAGTTCATAGCCTTCTGCCAACTGGATCCCTGAGTTGTAGGATTGTGCCCAAGTCCCTCCTCTCCCCAGCTTCCTGTATTTAAACGATGTTAAAAACTGAGGGGCAGCGCACACTGCTTGGGAAGGACATACAGAATAGGCAGTACTAAACATCATTATCCTCTGACAGCACTTTTGCTCTGTTGTGTCGGCCGCTCTGTTCGCCAGGACCTACTGGTTCTGCAGTTGCTGCTCCCGCGGCAGCGACTCTCCCCCAGTCCCTGTCAGGCGGCTGTAGGGGCGGACACGGGGAGCTGCCTCCTCCAGCCCTGGGCTGGGGGCACGGCCCACCCGCGCTCACCCTCCCACCCCCCTCCTCACGGTACAGGTGTCTGAATCCATCGTAGTAGTCATCAGTCTCCACCGTCTCATCAGGAACTGGGGCTGCAGTTGACGTGAAAGGTGCTAAAACTGGCTGGTTTACGGTGACCCTCACCCTCTCTTGAAGGGAATTCCTCAATCCCGAAGGGCCGTGGTAGGGCAGCCTTGCCTTGGGACAGCCCTGGATGGCGTGACGGGTGGGACAGAAAATATACACAGCATTGGATGGCTGCAAGCGCATTAGCTCTTGATCCACAAGTTCCTTGCAGTGGATGAAGTCAGTGCTGTTAATCTGTAAGGAGAGATGCAGGGTTGGGGTTTCTTTTTTGTAAGTTCATGATAAATTTCTCTCTCTTCTGGCCACGCTCCTGTAACTCTGTAATGAGGGGCCGGGCAGGGACAGGCTGTGAAGGATGCCTCCCTGGATGCCCATCAGCGATCTGCACCTTGGCCCTCATGCACACCACTTAGCCGGAGCTCCTGAACCACCACACAGAAGGTGGGCGAGTGCTCCCTTTTAGAAGGTGACAACAGTCAGGAGGGACAGCAGGAGGGTAGGTTACTTCAGACAAAGTCAAGACCACAAAATGAGGTGACAGTAAGTTGACAGCCTGGGTGTTTAAGCCTTCTAGGTATACAGTCTTAAAAGGTATGGTTTATGAAATTGGAGAAAAGCTTTAGGGAAAAAAAAAAAAACAACCAAAAAACCCCAACAAAACAACAGAGCTTGGTGTATCATTAGAAGCCAAACTGATTATATTTTAAAAGCAATGTAACTGTACTTAGAAGTTTCCACAGTGTTCAGTGGGAGGCTGGGGACACAGTGACAGGTTTTTTTGGTGCTCTTGGACACTCCCGTTGTGGGAGAGTCCCTCCTTGCTCAGCAGGCAGGGAGCTGTCTGTGGCCAAGCAATTTGGAAGCCTCCCTCCCCTGCTGCAGGAAAGGCCCTCTGCCCAGCCCCAGCCCGTGGCGCAGTTTTATTCCCTCTGTCGTTAGCACTAGCAAGGTCCGCAGCAAAGGCAGAACGTGAACGCACACTTCTCAGAAGTCCACTATAGTGCAACGTTGGTTGTAAATACACGTGCGCTTTATTAATTTATTGGTGTCCTGGCCTCAGGCTTTGTGACCAAAGGCCATTTTGATTCCTACCTGTGCTTTTTTTAGCAGATCAGTAATAACAGGAAACCAATCAGGAGTCAGCCTCTCCAGCTCTAAGGTGATGATCACCAAAGCCAATGTGGAGCCCTTAAACTGCAACAGCTGGTGGCACGCCATACAGTGCTGTAGCTGTTTGGTCAAGAATGCGACGTGGCGGGAAGGATTCATCTGAGGCAGCCCGTGTAGTAGATGGGGGCAGTTGGACATCACCATGGCATGGAACTGGAGAGAAGATAAAGTGTGTATATATATATATATACATATTTAAAAAAAAAAAAAGCAGAGGTCAGTGAACTTTGTATGTTTTCAAATGTTATCGACCACAAGTACAGACTAATTTCATCTCCTATCAGGAAACCTAAAGGGTTCCTCCCCCACCCCCCCTTTTTTTTTTGTGTGTGTGTTTTGTGTTCGTACTTGCCAACCATTGAACTGGGTTTTTTTGAGCTTATGATGAATGTAAAAGGTCTGTGTTTCCTAACCATTTCTGAAGTTATCCAGATTGCTATCCAGCGATTGAATTCAGGCCAGCAGATACGAATAGAATAAAACCAATAGTAATGACTGCACTCTGAATTTACTGAGGAAACAAGCACCTAAGAACGGCAGTTTTCACAATCAGCAGCCCAAGATGGCATAATATTTGCACATAACTTTAAAAAAGGGATCCAGGATGTGTTCGTATCACATGATTTTTGCCTTACTAGCACATGATCGTTTCTTGAAGATAAAGTTTAATTGTTTCTATCAAATGTTTAGTAACTGCAATGTGAACTAAGTGCCAGACTGGGGTAGTCTCATTGCCTAAAACAAGGGTGAATAATTAGTGGGATGAAAAGGCAAATGGTTTAAGAAAAAAACCTGTGTGTGAAATGTAGCAAAACTCTGACAGCTTTCTATGTACAGTATTAATAGAATGGAAATAGTTAGAAATATTTTTGCAGTGTGTATTTAAAAAAATAAAAATGGCATATAGTTGTGCATTATGAGAATCTTTTTAACGTCCATTTTAGTTGTCCTTTAAAGATGGGAGTAAATTTTTTGAGCAAAATGAAAAGTTTTAAATAGTAGAAAACTTAAAATTTTTTAAAAAATCACTGTAACATTCTTCAAAAGACTTGCAGATAGCTACGAACGGGTAGTTTGCAAAGCACCTTGGGAAGGATGTGTGGGTGTGTGTATGTGTGCGCATCTGTGTTTTCTAGTCTTATTTGATAAGGAGCTGTTTCTTTAAAGAAAAAGAATTTGCAAAACTTAGTGCTTACGATGTCTAAGAAATCCATTGGTGTTGCTGTGTAAAGATCCCAGTGAAGCTTATCTAGTATAATTCTTTCCATTCTCAAGATCTCAGCTGGAGAACGTTTACAACCACTCTGCACTGCGAGCATCTTCACCGATGGTATTACCTGTAAAAAAAAAAATAAAAATAATAAAGAAGCCAACATCCTACACAGTGCTGTGTGTGTTTCTCTGTATTGCGAAGGGATCTGACAAGTTTAAACACATCCCAAAGTGCTGAGCTCCTTCAGGAGACCACTTTCCTAGGTAAGTCCCATCTGAAATGAAGACCAGCCTGTGCTCGTCACAGGGCAGCTGGCTGCGAACCAGCCGTTCACCTCCTGGGTCACCGTGAGCCCCCTGAATGCTGCATCGGTGATGCACGTTCCCTGCTACCAGTCTCATTAGTTTTGCTCCTCCAACAAGCGAGGAGAAAGCTTCCTGTTGGCCTGTTTTACGGGGCGTTCTGTTACGGGGTTGTCTTGTTTCCTGCGGTCATTGACTCAGCTTCTCCTTTTTAGCTGAGGGGAAAAGAACAACCTCAGTGTGACACATCCTAAGAAAGGCTATGAAGAGCATTTCACCACAGCAGAGGTTGTTCGAAGAGACATGCATGTCTGACTCCAACTTCTAGGTTTCCTGTTCTTTTTCAAAACAGAATGAAGGAAAGAGGAGAAAGGCAAGCGGAAATGCATGTTTGTAAATGACTGAAAGAGTCTATCGGTGCACTTCTGCCATGAGAGATTATCCTGTGCAATCTCACACTTACATGGACAGTTGCTGATTTTACATGCTCACCTTGAGGTGCAGACCTGAGTCATTTCCTCACGAGGTTCAGCAACCAGTTTCAACTCCAAGCAAACTCATCTATTTTAAGCTTCCTCTGAAGAACCTCTGCTCTGTCTCGCCTACCTTCCCCTCCCAGGCCCTCTAACAAGGAATTACAGCACTCTGATGGTGCGCGCACAAAGCTGTGCAGCTGCATCTTGACCGTTCCCCTCAGACTAAGCCTTACTGTGAGCCGTGGATTCTGAAAAGAAGAGAGAGGTTTAAGGGCAGGAGGAGGGAAAGGCGTCCATTACATGAGCGGACACAAGTCCTTCATCCATGAAGGTCACAATTCTTCCGAACAATGATGAAACAGGACTAAAAATGTTACTGTCACCCCTTAGAGGACTACTTTGGGTAGATAAGTTAACATCTCATTACGCCCAAGTTGCTGAAAGACCTAGAAACATGAACTACTTGAACACAAGAGGTGAGTTTAGTGTGTTTAAAACTAAACATACAGACCTCATCTTCTTCATTGGTTTTTGCTGCGAGGACAAGGCAGGAAATTGCTATGCACTGAAGGTATTTTAATTGGGCCTGAAGGGAGAAGAAGAAAACACTGAGCAAAGAAGATAAGAGTCTTAGGGGAAATAATTGTCATGCTATGACAGAAGCACAAATTTCAAACTTTCATTTAAGTTACAGTTGCTTCTGAATTAGTTTAGCTGCAGAAATATTCATCTGAAGCTGGAAACAGAGCAAGGAAAGCCAAAGTGAAACAAAATAAATCTTGCTCTTGGTGCAATTTTTATTCATGCATCCCACAATTTTAAGACTGTGCAATGCTACAGTATTTACAACGCAATGCCACTCCTCTTCTCAGCTGAGATACTAATTAATATGCTTTTGCCAAATGCGAGTATCGATCTAAATAGAATTGAGAGCTGCAAGGCTCAGTGCAACTCGTTAACTTTGCTCTTGCTTCAACGGCAGAAAAAGTTGGCCCCACAGTTTGGTTAAAAATAGCAGTTTCAAAACTAAAATATTAAAAGTGATAATGCAAATGTTTTCTGATTAGCAGAGACAACCAGATGATAACGAATTCCTTGTGCTTATCACAGCATTTGGACCACAATTCACACAAACACTTATACTGAGGACTGTAAATCAGTGGAACCTCATCAAGCACGCCAATTCACACGTATGTGCCTTCCCCAGCAAAGACCCCAACTGCTCCCTAAATCTGCTGCCAAACATAGTACCTGCTTTGTGTATAAACTGATTATATACTCCTTACATCCCCAATCAGTAATCTAGCCAGGAAAAAGCTGATTCTCTACCTTTACTGATGCCAATAACCGATTAAGGATGCTGGTAGCTAAGGCAAACGTTTCAGGGTAAAACTGGAACCGAGAGCTTATTTCTGCAATCCAGAGAACCACTTTCTTGTAACATGACAGAGAGATATCTGTGCCCTGAGGGGAAGAAAAAGTTAGAAGAAAAATAGTTAGTGCCTTGATGATTTTGTTAACGTATCTCCAAAGGAAGACTCAAATCCTTCTAAGTGCTCTAATTAACATTTCAGATGTCTGAAGGCTTGGAATGAAGAAAGTTGTCGGCTGTGAGGGTGAGGGCAAGGGCACGTTTCGGAGCAGTTTAAAGCACTCATCTGTGTTGCCCACCCAGTCAGGCCCTAGCTGTGCTTACAGGGGCCTGGTACTGGAATTTGGTGGAGCCCTGAATAGGGCAGCACCCAGCCCTCCCCTTGCACAGCTGAACCACCCAGCTGAGCTCCTACAAACGAGGTGCTGAGTGTGCTCATTACTTCCCCCCTCCAGAGATGACTGAACCCTCCGATGCAGCATGTGTTTCAACAGGGAGAGAGAAACTAGAGTCAGGAGCAGGTTTTGATTTACTCCCCAAGATTTCTTATTTCACAGCCCTTGAATTTGCTTAGCCTTGGGACCACAGAAGCCAGGTGTATGACTCCCCCAAGGCAGAAGGCAAAACGTACTCAGTTTTTTCTTTCTTATATCTTATTTAAAGATGCATTCAGGTAAGAGGAAGGACTTTACTCTGGCTGCCATTGCAATGCCACATATAACCCGTGGCACGCATTTGAACGTTACTGTAGGAGAACTGAAAGAGCTGAGCAGCTATAGAACAGACAACATTTACCACCAGTTTGTTTAATATTACTCATCACATTATCCGTTTCACTGTTTTGCTTTATTTGGTAGTAAAAATGCTTAGTAAAAAAAATAGCATTTCTACACTATTGCAAAACAGAGACAAAGCTGGCAGGGCACTTTTGTGCATTCTTCCATGGATCTGATGCACTTTACAGAAGCAGCTGAGTGTAACTGTTTCCACTGTACACAGGGGGCCAGTAAGTGTTGTGGCTTCCTACGGCAGCAGACTGACTCGCTTTAGCAGCTGGGAATGGGGCTGGGCCTCAGTGAATTCCCTCTTCTCCCATCTGAGCAGAAGGGACTCAAAGATGGTGTTGAGCAAAGTTAACCCTAACATGACGTATTTATGGCTTTACCATCAGTTGTCTGCTCTTACCTGCTCCAGTAGATTTCCCAAAACTACTGAAGTCAAAAGAAAATACAAAGCACCTGGTTTACATGGGGCATTACTCAGATGTAAGATGGGACAAACACAGACCCTCCTCCCCCTCTGCTCCTTAAGCTTATTCCATGTGGGATGACTTTGCATTCAGGTGGATTAGATGGCAGGACCAGCACTGCATCTCTGCAGAGTCCCTTAGGAACTTCCAAAGAGGACAAGGGGAAATACCTTCAGGGTGAGATTCTGGAAAACTGGCACTTTCCAAATCCTAGCCTCTCTCGCTAAGGCATTTTCCAGGAAGCAGGCAAGTCTCGAGCTCTCTGGAGGTCCAGGGCACTTCATGGCAAGTCTTTGAGCCAGTTTCCCTGATGGGAGCCGCTGTCAAAACCAAGAAAAGAATTATAACGCAACATCCCAACTCCTTGAACTAAGTATGATTTCCTCTCGTGATGCCTTTCCTAAGTCGGGAGCAGCCATACGACTTGTTTGCTGACAGAGCAATCCTGTCATCCGTTTTCCCCAGGGGAAGCTCATGATGACAGAAAACATGTCAGATCGCCAAACAACAATGCAGTCAAGCTTTTTTCCTCCCGGGCTGTGTAAAGGCTTGCTTGAGTAACCTCGGGTGAACAGCAGCATTACTCCTTACCTTGTTCCACACATTCAGCTCTGCATCTGCAGAGCTCTTAAGCTGTAACCCCTTACCACCCGCTTTCAAATTTCTAGCACATAGAGAGCTATTGTTTCCCTACAAAAGTTCAAAGATGACTACTCTTAGGAGGTTTATTAATTCCCAGTTAACAGTTTTTCTTAAAGCAATTTAATCTTTCTCTGTTGAAGCACCACTTTGGAAACATCACTTTCCAGACTGAGCACGTATTTACATGAAATAAATGTCTCTGAATGATAGCACCTAAGAACCAAGCAGTGAGAACATCTCGGCCTGAAACTAGGTATTTCAATGCTGACGTTTTGGTGTCTATAACAGCAGAAAAAAGACATTACTAGATATAAAATTTTTGCTTTTCTTTGTAAAGAGTGGTGGATGCAGGCTCCCTCATCAGTGTTTTCTGGAAGCTCACACCGTTCTCTCTACAGCTCCATTAAAACCCCCCAAAAGTGACATGAATCCTCTGGAAACTGTTCTGCAGTTCTAAAGCTGAAACTCTGCGGTGCGTGTGCTTCACTGGCGGCAGGAACCGCACACGGCTGGGGCTTTCACTGCCACTGGATGTCAGAGCATCCAAACCCGACTGCCCGCACCCTGTCAGCAGGGGGAGAGCAGGAAAAAGCTTTATCTGTCCAGGCTGACGCACAGAAAAGTTTCTCCTTCTGTAGCCAGACAGAAAAAAAAAAAAAAAAAGAATTAATTAAAAGCTCACCCTCCGGCGACTCTCCCTGAGAACGGCACCGAGCAGTTCCCGCACCACCAGCGCCCGGCCTGCCCTTCCAGTCCCGCACAGCGACCGGGGGCGGCGGGGAGCCCCGTCCCGCCCCGCCAGGAGACCCCCGCCCCGCCAGGAAGAGCCGCGGCGCCGTCCTTACCGTCCTCACCGTCCCCGCCGGGGGTGCTGGGCCGGGCCCGCACGGGCATGGGGGCGGCGGGCGGGCGCTCGGTGCGGTCCCGCGGCCGGAGAGCGGCGCGGCGGGGCTCGGCGGGGCTCGGCGGGGCTCGGCCGGGCGGGACGGGCCGCACCGCCCGCTGCCATCCGCGGCTGCGCGCAGGACCCGCCCCGGCCCAGCCCGGGAAGGGCGGAGGGTGGCGGCGATGCCGGCGGAGCCCCGCCACGGATCCGTGAGGTGTCTCAGTGCCCTTTGCCCGCAGGCGCTGCTGAAGCGAGTAACTTCTGTGTAATAAAGGTACAAAAAGCAAGAGAAAGCTGAGAAAGCCCTTCTCAGCACAGAAGGGTCTCTAGGAGGGTCTCTGACTGCAGCCCCCCGGGTGACTGTGTTTGTCCTGGGAAAGCGCAGCCTTGTCCTGCACACAGCTTGATCTCACGGGGAGCGGCTCCGCTGGATCACCAGATCACTGCTCTCCTGGTCCAAACAGCTTGGCTCTTCTCAGATGAATGTTGTCTCAGCCCGCGTGGGCTGGTCCCACCTGCAGAGAGATCGCTGTGTCAGGCAAAGCCCTGCATTCCCAGGACCAGGACGTGATGAACCTTTGGCATAGCCCCAAACCGCCCCTGCCCCCTCTCCTGCCTTGACAAAAGCACTGCCTGTTCTTTGTCGTGGCCCCATCCACAATACCCTTTGGGTGCACCCACCCCATCCCCAACGCCCACCAGGAGCTGTTTTCCTTCCAGCCCCTGGAAAGGATCCTTTTTTTGTGTGTTTCATGGACCCCTGTCCCCTCCCAGGGCTGGGCCGCTCTGCCAGCACCGCATTTCATCCCGTATTTGCTTCCAACCAGAGTCTCTCCACCTTTCGCGAGCACTTTCCTCAGCTTTCCCCTTGGCACCTGGTTCCCTTTGTTTTTCTCACCCAGCATTTTCTGTGGGGAGCTGGTTAATTTTATGTTAAACCTTTTCTTATTCCTCAGCTTAGCCTGCCCACACACGACTCCCTGTTCTCTCTCCAGCCCTTTGGGTTATATATTTTTTGGTGCTAAATTACTCTATTAGTCTACAAATCTTTGCATACAGTAGAGCTCTGAGTAATACTGTGGCAATGTATAAATAACAAAGCGACTGTGTTTGCTGAACACCTTGTCCTCCAGCTTCCTGACTCACCTGGTGACGCTCGGCTGGGGGTGAGGGAATGGCCCCGTCCTGTCATTACCGGCGCGTTCCCGGCCCTGCGACACACCGGTGAGTTTGGTGGGTGAGATCAGAAACCCTTCTGGATGCCCCAGATCAATTCTGTCCACGTTCCTGCTCTTGCCTACAGCCCTCTGGCAAAAACACAGCGCAACTCTCACAGCCGGGGGGTTGTTTTGGTGCTCCACGCTCGCGGCTGGTTATTCTCTGGGATCCCAGGCCGCCGTGTCCGGAGCAAAGGCAGCGTGGGGAGGAGTGGGACTGGGACAACACCCTGCGACCTGCCAGCAAGAGGATTTGGGTGTGCAGAAATACTGAAGGGGGTGTGGGGGGGAAACAAGACACCGATCAGGGGTCAGGAACAGAAGGAGATGGCTGTTCTGCCCGTGTGGAGAACGGGCTGGGGCTGCAACCATGTCAGCTCTGCAGCCCTCTTAGAGCCCCGGGGCCCTCACAGACCCACTGGAGCCCTGTCAGAGCCCCCAGAGCCTTGTTAATCCCGCAGCCTCCTCAGGCCTAGAGCCGGAGCCCCCCGGAGCCCTGTCGTGGAGCCCCGGAACCGCCGGACGAGGCCGCCCGCTCCCGCCCCGGGCGGCGCCATGGAACCGCAGTGACCCCGGCCCGGCCCACCCCGCGCCCCCCCGCCGTTCCCATGGCGACACGACGCCCCGCCCGCCCCCGCCGCTCCGCCCTCGTCATTGGCTAGGGCCTGTCACCTATGGCCGCGAGGGGCAGGCCGGGCCTCTCCTTTCCCCGCCAGCCATTGGGTGCTCGGCCTCCGCAGCGCGCGGGGATTGGCTGAGGGCCCGGGGCGGCTCGGGGCGGGCGCAGGCGCGGTGCTGTTATTGTTCCGTTGTGCCGCACGGCGGGTGTCTCGCGCCCGGCGCCGCTCCCTGCCCGCGCGCCGCCGCCATGCCGGTGAGCCCTGCCGTGCCGGGTCCGCGGCCGCCGCGGGGAGGGGGTGCCCGCCGCTGGGCTCGGGGGGCGCGGTGCGACCGGCCGAACGGGTGGCGGCCCGGCCCTGGTCCCGTTCGGTTCCTGCGTTCCTCGGTCCGTCGCTGACAGAAGCCGCGGCGCCCAGCGTGGGGGGGTGTTCGCAGGCTCCGCGGCCTCCGCTCCCGTTGCGGTGTGGGAGCCGCCTGCGCCGTTGGGTGGGCCATCGCGGGCGGCGTGTGCCGTCCTGTCAGGCTGGGTGGGGTGAGGGGCCGCGGGTGGGGCGAGTCCCCTGGCAGCAAGGAGCGCAGGCTGGCCTCACCTCACCGGGGGGTGCTCGCCTCTGCTCCCCGGGATGCTGCGCCGGCACGGCCCGCCGCTGTCAGCGCGGTGAGGGGAATGGCGGGGGAGGAACGTGGGTGCGTGCTCGGGGCTGGCTTGGCAGCGCTTCGGCCCTGTGCTTTCCTCGGGCACGGCGGTGCCACGGGCAGGTGGCGTGTGCCTCATCGTGACTCGCCGATTTTGGAAACTCTCTTGCACCCACGGTGGCACAGTCAGGCCGTAGGATCCCTCCTCCACCCCGGATGAGGCTAATCGGCTCTCACCAGAGCAGCAGAAGCCATTTCTGGCCTCTGCTCAGGCCTGAGAGGAATCTAGGCAGCTGGTGGGAGAGGCGCTCGGAAGCAGTTTGTTTCTTGTTGACATCCAAGATAGCTGCTTTAGAAGTAGCTAGATGCTCAGCTACAGCACTTACCGCCAAGGGTGGTGTCTTAGAGTTTACTAGATCAATTGGGTTTTAAATTTATTTAATCAGGAGAAGCATGTGCCATCAAATTAATCGGCAGTGCTTCAAAATTTGTATTTAACTACTCTGTGAAAGAAAAGGCTTGTGAGGTTTTATAATACAGCATTTGAATTTTCCGAATCGTTAAATTTGAAATTCAGCAAGTGCACTGAAGCTTGTAACTTAAATGAGTTCCCTTCAGCCAGTGCTCGCTGGTACCTGCTTGTCATCTGTAAGGTTTGAGGCTTGTGTGCTCCACTGAGAGCCTGGTCATTGTGTTAATGTAGAACCGCACTGCTGCGCCCGCTTCCAGCAAACTGCTTGCAGAATGTTTGCTAGCATTAAATTGTCTATTGAAGAAGTTCATAGATGATCTTGACTGTGAAATTCTCAAGTTTTACTCAATTGGTTTCCATGTTAGCAAACAGAAGAAGATTGCATTGACTGAATAAGCATACATTATTCTCTCAGCTTTAATTCTAAACCAGTTCTGGTTTTAAGTCCAAGTTCATGATCCTGTGGAAATGTATGCATTTACTTGAGTTGCTTCGACAGTGTTTGTGCTTAAACGCACAGGTATGTTAACAGTAGTGTTACAGCCCGTGTATTTTTCTTGCTTTTAAAAATAATTATAGATCAACAAGCCTGAGAAGCTGGACAAGCCAGAGAGCTGTGATAATGTCAAGGTTGTTGTTCGATGCCGGCCTCTCAATGAACGAGAGAAAGCTACGGGCTACAAAATGGCAGTCAATGTAGATGAGATGAGAGGAACTATAACTGTTCATAAAACAGACTCCTCCAATGAGCCTCCCAAGACATTTACATTTGACACAGTGTTTGGACCAGAGAGTAAACAGCTGGATGTCTATAATTTAACTGCAAGACCTATTATTGACTCCGTCCTAGAAGGATACAATGGTAAGTCCCGTGTTGTTTTAAGTCAAGGATCCCATCTCCTATTCTCTGCATTGTTAAGAGTTCCTGCTGATCATATTTAAGGGAGTTTCACCTTCTGAGGGCTATGGCCCTGTATTGTTTCTGTCATGGCCTTGAACTTAAAAAAAGCCTGAAGGTACTTGCTCTTCAGAGTAATCGCAGTGGTTGTACCTACTATGATCGTTAACAGTGGGAGATTGGTGATGAGCAAGACTCAGCAGAGGTCAACTAGCTGTATGTTTTTATTCTGTATCTTCTGTTTGCAAAAAATATGAACTTTATCTCATTATCAGAATTCTCAGCAGTTCTTCACTATAGAATTTCAGTAACCAGGCAGCTGCCACGGTCCTGCAGTAACTAGGTATGCATACCAGACTTGTGCATATAACTACTGCATTTTCTCCTCTAAACTTTGCTGTTTTAAACTAAGATGACTAGTTAAACACATCTTCCCTGCCCCACAGATAATCTGTTGCTTCCTACAGCTGGGAAGAGTATGACTGATTTGTGTGTGTGTCTGTTATGCATGTAAATGTGTTATGTAAAGGAAAGCAGATGCTATAGGGAAGCAAACTATTGCTTTGCATAACAGTATGCTATAAACAAAATTCTTAAAGGTTTGTAAAATGCTTAATAAGCTCTTGTGCTAACACACCCAGGTTTCAGCTGATAATTCATCTTTTCCAAACTGTAACGTCAGTGGCTTGACAATCAAAACTTGAGTTTTCAGCAGTGTTAGGCTAAACTTAAGAACCAGTACGTTTCTGGAGTACCAGAGTCTGGGATCTCAGTAAATTTTCTGGATGTCTTCCTGCACAGGCTGATTATCTAGTCCAAATTGTAGCTGCATTTGCAGGTTCAGAACTGGGCTTCTGCTGTGGCCTGTGTTGTAGAAGCCTTGTGCTGTTTCTGCTGTGGTTTAGGGCACTAGCAATAGTTGATTTTTGCATTTGGCATATAATGATCTTACTCTGATTGACCATGATATTAATTGGGCTTGCCTTAATTTGTGTGTGAGACCTAAGTTTACTAGCACTCCATACTTTAATCACTCTGCAGAGTTAAAACAAGCTGACTTTTTTTGGATATCTTGCAGGCTGGATAAAACAGTGGCTCAGCCCTGTTTGCTGTGGTTGTCCAGCGCTTCTGTCGCTCCTAGCTTTGTACAGTATCTGCTGGAGTGGGTGGAAAATTTCAACCCATAGAGGCGTTTAGCGCTATCAGGCTGAGAAGTAAAACTGCAGTTAGCAACTTCTTAGAGCTTGTTCATATATCTTCTTATCCTTCAGGTACTATTTTTGCATACGGGCAGACTGGAACAGGCAAAACTTTTACGATGGAAGGGGTCCGAGCAGTTCCTGAGCTTAGAGGCATCATTCCTAATTCCTTTGCCCATATATTTGGTCACATTGCCAAGGCAGAGGGGGATACAAGGTAAGCAGCTTCTGTCTTTTGTCTGCCCATCTATAGTAAGAGCCTGACCTTGACAATGGCAAGTGAAAGGGTACCTCTGGCCCTAGCTGAAAGACTCCTACTTGGGCAGTTCTTGACAGGGTAGCAGGATTGTGTTGATATATCACTGTGGGGTTTTTTTTGTACTCTGTGATTGTGTTTGCTGGACTTCAATAAATCTCTTATTAAGAAAGCTACCCAACTGTTTGTCTTCAGGTTTTTAGTTCGTGTGTCTTACCTGGAAATTTACAATGAAGAGGTGCGGGACTTGCTAGGAAAAGACCAGACACAGAGATTAGAGGTGAGCCTGCTCTTCTGAATGTGTGTTTTGAATCAGTGAGCAATATTGTATTTTAAAGACCAGAGAAGCACTTGAAGGGAAGTGAGAGGTCGGGTTCCTCAGCACATGTACTATTTCCTTTAAGATACGGTAGCTGGATGTCACTGCTGACATCTCTGCATCTTTTTTGCTTGGTCAGTTACGTAGTAAGAAACTGGCTGCTTCATCTGAGTCAGTTCTACCCCAAGGGCCCCTTGGCAGTCTCTCTAGGAATTGGAGACTGAGATTTGAAGTCACTATTTGCCACCAAGGGAAACCAGTGGAATATTGTCCTGCCTGAGTCTTTATTCCTTAGTTGCTCTGATTCCAAGTGTTGGACTGTTTTATGTGCAAACCAGAACCTGGAGGAGTAAATCACTGTACTATTACAGTACCACTGAAATTTGCTATCGGGGATATCCTAAGGATGCTCCATCTCAACTCTTTCTCTTTTAGGTTAAAGAGAGACCTGATGTGGGAGTTTATATCAAAGACCTTTCAGCTTATGTTGTAAACAATGCAGATGATATGGACAGAATCATGACTCTGGGCCACAAGAACCGTACGTAGCCTTGCTGTGGGCAGGTTTGTAGCTCAGGCAGAGCAAAGGTCTGGTTATGAGACCACACTGAGAGCTCCTAGTCCTAATGTTGGAAAGATTGTTCAGCTGAGCAGAGCAAAAAGGGTATCCCCTCCCAAACCCCTTTTGTGCAGGGACAGGTAAAGAAGGCTGTGCCTTCCACATCGGCCAGTGCCAGTGGGGGAAATGGCGAAGGGGAGGACGCAGTGAGGGCAGTCAGTGTTGTCAGAACTACTAGTGTGTGTCTTGGTTCTTCTTCCCCTTCAGTTCTGCTAGGATGAACAACTAGCCCTGTGCTGTGAGTGGGAGATGGCTTATGTTTTCTGGAACACTTCTTAGTTAAGCTCATATCCTTTTATGACTGAAAGTTCTGACTACTGTTGCTCTTGGCATGGATTGCTGTGTCCTTATTTCTCAATATACAGCTGTTTTCAGGGACCAGCTGTGAGTGCCTTGGGCTACTGATCTTTGTAGTCTTAAAGAAACAGATGAGAACTACTGCTGCTCTTGGGATGGGAGTCTGGTTGGCTTAGAGCTACAGCAGGCCATAGCACTTCTGCTAGTCCAGGTTGGAGTTATGCTGCACTTTCAGTGCCCAAGAATACAGTTTGCTGCTGAGTCTGAGCATCCATCTTCCATCCTCTGAAAAACAGGGCTGGGTGAAGAGGTGGGGATAAGGCTCCTCTGAGAGCGGTAAGTGTTACAGAAGCATGTGATTCCTTCTGAAGGCAACATTGCTTTTTCTCTCTATTAAAAGGTTCTGTTGGTGCCACAAACATGAATGAGCACAGCTCTCGTTCGCATGCCATCTTCACTATCACTATTGAGTGCAGTGAGAAGGGGGTGGATGGAAACATGCATGTGCGCATGGGCAAACTTCACCTTGTCGATCTTGCTGTAAGTAGGAACAGCCAGGTCTGTCATAACGCGTGGTGGGTATTGCTGCTCATGTATGCACCGTTGAAGGCACAGTAAAGGGCATGTTCCATGTTTCATGGCTAAAGCCTGACTTCTTTTTGACGCTTGACTTCTTCTGTGAAGTATTCACTTGGGGCCTTAAATCAGAGGTGTACCAGGAAGACCCTTTAGTGTAGCTAGAGCCTGTCCCAGTAAAAGGGCTCTCTTGCTTCTATAAATTAATCATTAAATGGATAAACTACATTGGAAAGAGCTCTCTGGACAGCGGAACTGGGTCTTCATAAGAGGCTTTTTTAGAGGGTTGTGACCATGCAGTTCATCACTTGCAGGTTCCCTCCAATGTACGTGTGCTGGTAAAATGTGTCTTTAGCCCAAGGTTTACACCGGAGTACTTCTGGAGAAGATGCAGGAAAGAGGAGACTAAAGGCGTTCGGTGTTTGAATGTTAACTTAATTTACATGATGTATGCTCAGGTTGCTGTATGAAACTTTAAAATAATTGCAGTGTTGCTTTTCTCTCTTGATCTGCTGATAGGAAAGGTTGGAGGTGGTGCTTAGCAGCTCCAGCTGAGGTGTCTTGTAACTGCTGACTTGCTTCTCATTAAATTTTTGTTCATGAGGATGAAATCTCTGTTTTCCCAGCTGTATTACTTTAAGCAATCCAGAATTTGCTGGCATTGAAAGCTTCAGTTAAGACCTGTTAGACTTTTCTTTAATGTCTGAGGTACTTAGCCAGGCTCTCTAATAACAGATGAGGTGCTTAGTGACATAGCTGCTAGCAAGACTTCAGGTGTAGTTGGTCGTCTTTGGAGGAAGGAGATGTATTAGAGGATCTGTTGTAACTCCTGCTTCTGCTTCCTGTTCCCTTTCCAGGGTTCTGAAAGACAGGCGAAAACTGGAGCCACGGGGCAGCGGCTGAAGGAAGCCACTAAGATCAACCTCTCTCTTTCCACACTGGGGAATGTCATCTCTGCACTGGTGGATGGCAAGAGTACCCATGTGCCCTACCGTAACTCCAAACTTACACGACTCCTTCAGGATTCTCTGGGAGGCAACTCCAAAACCATGATGGTAAGCTGAGAGATGCCCTTTCCAGTGCCAGCTATCAAGCTGTGTTTTCACAGGGATAGCATAGTGACTTTGCCAGGAGAACAACCTGGCATTTACCTCTTTGGTTCAGAGCTGTTTGCAGCTCAGAGAACTTTTATGTGGTTTTTTCTATCTTTGCGTCTGTACATGTGAGGTTCTGAACGCAGTGCAAATGTACACATGTGCATGAAATCAAATAAAAGCTGTGCTTGGGTAGCCAAAAGCAGCTTTGGTGTAGAAGCAGCAGGAAACCTTGGGAAAGAGTAGTGTGAGATTTGACAGAGCTGGGGATGGGTCCCTGAAATTATTGTTCTGGGCTCTGATCCTCCGGTAACTTGGTCCTCTGTGTGTCACAGTGTGCAAACATTGGTCCAGCAGACTACAACTACGATGAGACTATCAGCACTCTCAGGTATGCAAACCGAGCCAAGAACATCAAGAACAAGGCCAGGATTAATGAAGATCCCAAGGATGCTTTGCTCCGCCAGTTTCAAAAAGAAATTGAAGAGCTTAAGAAAAAACTGGAAGAAGGTGAGATTTCCCTTCCTCCTAGTGTTCCTCTCTATGCCAGTGCTCACTGAGTGCAAATTCTTTGCTACTTGAGGATGTCACCTGGAGCGGTGCCCCAGGGCGGTGGGGCCTGGCATTGCCCGCTAGGTGGCACTGGGCACCGGGGAGCCACGGCTCCTGGCCTGGCTTGGGTGCACGCAGCAGGCTCTGGGCACGGCTGGGCATGGCCTGGGGGGTTGAAATGTACCGTAACAAAGTCAAATGTTTTCCCTGTTTGAGGAGGAGGGATGTGTATTTTTTGGGGGGAGGGGGTTGGGCGTTGGAGAAGAATGAATCAAATTTGTGGAGCTAGAACTGGGTCTGATTTTCAGACAATGAATAGAGAAACAAGAAGCTTCTTAAGCTCTGTAACTTCATGGCCTTGTGACTCTATTAGTCCATCGACATTGGAGGACCGTGCCAGAGGGATGCTTACTAAACAGTGACCTTAGCTCACAGTGTGGAACAGTTGTAGTAGTAACCCCAATGTGACTTGCTGTTTGGGGTCTGCCCCAATCAGGAGAAGCAGGAGAAATACTCGGTAACTTTTTCTTCAAGGGCTGGGAGCTTGGTGTACCTGTTTCATCCCTGGTCAGCTGAGGGTGTGTGCTTAAATTGTAGACTCTAAGCTGCAGAACAAACAGCCTTATGTTTGCTAATGTTACTGAGAGGCCAGGATGTTAAATGTTGGATTCTATTCAATTTGGTTTCCAAACTTGGCCTGAAACATCTGAGCATCGTGTCTGCAATGGCAGCAATGATAAATGCTTGTGAAACTGGCTGTTTTCTCAATTAACAGCTATCTACTTCATGTATACAGGTGTCTGATTAAATAGCAAGTCTGTGTGAACTTTTGCTCATCTGACCTTTCTCCTCTGAGATGGAAGGGAAGGTATGGGGAGATCCTGCTAGGAAAATTTTGTAGCTTAATGCTTCAGCAGTGCAAGGATGCTGTATTTCCCATGAAAAGCACACTTGAGCTTTAACATGTACACACTGACTTCACAGCATTAAATTGCTTATCTTGATTTTTTTCCTTAAGTTTCCTGAGCTGTGGCAAGCTGTCTGCTTAACAGTTAATGACTTCTGCAGGTGGCTGTAAGCTGATGTTGGACACTGCTGGGTTTGGATGAATGCTGCTGTTACAGTAATAAGCTGATATGAGGTGAAGGGAAGCACATCAAAAAGCTCACCCTTCTCTTCTAGGGGAAGAGATATCTGGTTCCGAGACCAGTGATTCTGAAGAGGAGGATGAAGATGATGAAGGGGAGATTGGAGAGGACGGAGAGAAGCGGAAGAAACGGCGGGGTAAGGCAGTAGAGACTCCTGTCAGTGTCGCCAGTCTCCTCTTATCCAGGAGCTGGTGTCAGAAGCTGTAGCCAAAGCCAGGCGGGAAAAAGTGGAGGTATAGAGCTGCACTACTGCCGCTGCAATTATCATGCCTCTCCTAGAAACGAAGCTATTTGGTGCCGTCTCTGTAGATGGACAGCTCTGAACCTGTCTAATATCTGCTTCCACTTGGGTAGTTGTGCTTGTGGTAGCATCCTCTTTTGTGGTGGCTCCCTGGTTGCCGCAAGGTGGCTGTGTATGGCTTGTGACTGGTGGTGTGGAACTTTCCCTGCTCAGAGAGGTGGGAGGCAGAAGGCACCAAAGATCAATTGGTAGGCAGATGCAGTTTTTATAACCATGGGAATGGTTGGAGGGGAATTTTGGCTGTGGTTTAAGCAAAGGATTCATCTGTCTTACAGATGTTCAGTAACTGACTCTTCTGGTGTCCTATTTTATGTTGCTAGAGGAGAAAAACTTGACCTTTGGGTGTCTTTGTGCAAGCTGTAAAGCCAAATGGGAGCTGCATATCCCTTGTTTGGGAGCACTCTGGAAATCCCGTGGTGAAGTTTGCTTTGTCTGACACCAGTGTTAAATTACTATGTTACAGCTAAACTTCTAAACTCCAAGGGATGTTGCTGAACCTGGAACTGCAGGTCACTGTGTTCCGTGGGATGCTGTGGCTTCCAGGAAGCTTGCTATGCCCCCGGAACCTTTCTGATGTTTCTTCATGGGGAGTAGAGAAGTGAAGCCCAGTGCTACACCTCAACTTCTAGCTTCTCTAGCACAGTAACTTTGACACTCAAACTGCCTTCCTGTCCTGAAGCACCCAAATCTGTTTCAAAGATTCCTTTTAAAGTATTCCTGCTTCAGATGCACTCTCTTCACTTTGGTATCTGTCCAAATAGAGTCATAAATGACCTTTGTCATGCCTTTGGCAATAGTTGTAACAACTTCATTTTTCACCTTTTGGTAATGTCTAGAAGCAAAAAGATTGACCACCGTTTCCATCAAGAACCAAGTCCTGCCCAAATCTCCTCCCATGAGGAGACCACCTTCAAAATGCTGATTGAGAGGAGTAGGGGGCAAATAACTGTGACTAACTCAACCTCCAAACAAGCTACTCTAAGTTCCCAAAGTACAGATGCTGCTCAGCAGGAGCACGCACAGTAACTGTCCCTGTGCAAGCTGGTTCGGCCTTCCAGAGGGAAGAGTACACATTGCTGTGTACATCAGGCTGGAAAGGACTCCTGGTCACTGAATCATCTGCTACTGCAGATATCCACAGCCTTCTCCACTATGATCTGGTTTTCTGTGCTGTTGTTGCTTGAAATGGAAGCTGCCTTGGCATGTTGTTTTAAGCTGTAGGCTGGTTAAGATGGGTTTTAACTGAAGCGTCTTTCGGAGCATGCTATTTTGTGCTGGGAAATGGTGGCTTTGCAGGCTGAGTCTGGGAGGGATCCTAGCAAATGCTTCCTAATGGGAACTTGTGCCTTTTTGAACTAGGTTGCTGGCCCTTCTGGGTTTCTTTCCTTTAGAACTAACTTCCCATCTGCATGTTTCTTCCTCTCTGGGTTTTTCTGTGGGACGCATTTCTGTTTTCCAGGCAGTAGCAGCAGCAGTAGTTCAGACTCCACATGCTCTGTCATAGAGAAACCTCTGGATAAGTCCTTCACTAGTGAGTGGGAGCTCTTAAGTCCTTTAAGCTTTGGCCTTTCCATAATCTGCACACTCCATTTTGCAATGCTGCGCTCTTCCCTGCTGTGTCCATTGGAAAGATAAACCGGAACGTTTAACACTGCTAAAGCATGCCTTTCCTTTGCCGCTTCCACGCTTGAAACAGTCGTTCAATGTGCACATTGTTAGCCAGATATGTGGAAGAATAGGAAGCAATTTAGTATGCTGCTAGAGCAAGATTTAAAGACAATAGAGAAATAATAGGTTAAAAACAGTTTGTAACTTCTGTGTTAAACACTCCCCCTAAAATATCAGGAAAAAGTCTGAGCTAATTTCTTTAATGGGAGTTGCTACAACATGAGTTCATAAAAAGGGCAGCTAGACAGGTGAAATGGGTTGTTCTATGTTGGACTCTGCCTTCTCAAAATTAATTTTGGAGAAAATGAATGGAGCAGTCAAGAGTCAACGCGAGGTTTACGCTTGCATAGAAAACATGGTGATGGTTGATTGGCTTTATTTTGGCAGATACTTTAAAAAAAAAAATCCATGATGGTGGTTGGGGTTTAATTGCCCCATGACATTAAGTTCTTGATCACTGTGGGATTTAGTACAGAGGAACAAGGGATCTAGATTTTGCTCTAGCAGTGAGGAAAGTCTGGTCTCCTCCTGGTCAGAGAGGGCTCTATGCCTTTAAAAACCCTACAATCAGTTAGTGATGATTGAAGAAATAAATCACAGTTCAAGACTTGGCTTGTAGGGACTTCACTCACTGTTGTGGTTATCCTGTGTAAATGCAGTCCACTCTTCTCCCTGTGTGGAGAGAGTCTGGGAAGTATTGCTATATAGTTCAATCACATCTACATTATTATGTCAGTGGAAAGCATCAGCTCAGAGAAAGTGTGGTAGCAGCTTGAGAAGGATCACAACCTAAGGGAGACCTTCAGTGGGTCACACAATGGTAGGCTTGGAATCTGCTTGCTTCAAACTTGCTCTTTCAAAGCTTGCTTGAAACCTGAGTATTTTATTTGGGTGAGGACAGTTAATAGCAAACTGCTGATGTGGCAGTGAGTGGATGAGTCCATCTCCAGCTAGTTTGGAGACAAGCAGCTCTTATGGAAGTTCCACTGGGCTTTTGGTGATTAGAGTAAGTGTGGCTATATGTGGTTTGGGATATTAACTGTCCTCAAGCGTGACCCTTTTGCATGTGATGTCTTTCATTATCCCTCTCCTGTCCTGCCTTTTTTCTGCACTTGCTTGAAAAACCAAAACTGGCTATATACCTCTATGGAAGCATCAGTTACTGCAAATTAACCTACTAATACCCTGTGTAATTAAATGGAGAAATCTTGTGCTGAGACTCCCTATGTGCAACTGTCATGTATCTTGCAAAGAATTGGCTTGGAAACGTGGTTAAAACTTAGAATGAGTCTTTTGTATGCTAATATTTTACAGGTAATATAACAGAATTGGCTATCTTGAGCGGGGCCGGGGCAGGAAGCATTAAGTCTCTTCTCGAAGAAGAAATCTACCTGGTTTAATTGTTTCTTAGGGCATGATCTTTGCGGCAGGCTCATAATGTTAAATTCTGCATTGCATTGAATGGGCAGAAGAATGCAAGAGTGAGCTGAAGATTATCTTGGATATGCAAAGCACTCTGAAGTACAGAAACTTTCTCTGCTTTAGCATAAAATCATGATGCATTAATGTTTGCTCTAATGGAGATTTTTTTAGTGATGATGATCCTGTGTTTTCTACTCTAGAAACATGCATATAAAATTAAGGCTTGTTCTGATGCTGATGATCTTTGTCCAAAATGATCAAAGCAATAATATATTTTCTTTCCTCCTTTTTATGCATATGCTGCCTCTCTGCGATTTGCTTTCTACTTCCTCTTAATGCAAGATCAAGCAGGTTGGTGTAATTGATTTCCACCTCCTTATAATACAATTGCAGAGCTTGCGAAAAGGTCTTACAGCTTGGTTTAGTTCACCTTATTCCTCTAAACTGAGAATACATAGGGCTGTGTACTAATGGTAAGAAGCCTTTATCTGGTTTATCTCTTTTTATATGATGATCTCTGTATAGCACTTTCGGAAAGCTTCTTAAAGACTAATTAGAGATTTTCACCACAGATCCAGAAATAAGTGCTTATTATCTGATTCCAAAGTTCAGCAGATGGAAACTAAGACATTGTTTGCTGTAGTGCTGAAGTCCTTACATTGCCACAAAACTAATTATATTTTCTTATGTGTGTGAACAAACATGCATACAGATATGTACATGCGTGTTTATAAATACAGTGCAATTTGTCTGTCTGCCTAGAGGTTGTATATGTATATAAATAAAGCTGAATGCCATGAAGACCAGAGGGAAGGGGAAGCCTTTTATTGAACAACAACTTTCTTGTTCTGACCATATGTGTCATGTCACTGTGAAACAGTCCTTTGACAGTTGATGGCTTCTGTTAGTTCCTAGGCATCTGGATTCTAGGGTTGGGGGGGGGGGTTATGTCTGGAGAAGAGCAAAACAAAAAAATGAATAATTTGCTTCTAGTGAATAAAGGGAGATTTAGGTCTTGTGGGAGACTTGTGGATTTGAGGAAATGCACATATGCTGGGTGCGCTCTCACTAACCCAGGGTCTCTGTGCTCACCTGCCTGAGGCACTCTTGGGATTACAATGAAAGTTGACTCAGGACTTGGGGAGTGATTTCCAAGAGCAGCAGCCTCACACTTTGTTTCGCTATCGCAGGTGTTTGAGACCAACCCTTCAGGGCCAGATAGTTCAACAAGTTGCTCTGGCTGCTTCCTTTGTAACCCTCTATGAACTGTACCTGGTTTGCTGCAGTAGTAGCGGTGTCGTAAAGACACAGTTGATAAGTCACAGCAAACATCAGTACTCTCAGATCTGTGGGTAGTTAGATAGATCAAATACCATCAAGAAGTTTAATTGTGTATTTTTCATAGGGCTGTTCTGAATTTCTCTAGTCTCTTCATTTTCATAGTAGTGTGTTCTTAAAATAGCTATGTGCTCACTTTGCAATAGGTAAGCCTGTAAGGAGGACAATGAACAAGGGGTGTGGTGGGGATGCTAATCTGAAATTTGAGTATGTAACTTCTTGCAGCTGTAGGTCAAGGCAGTCTTCTGTTTTCCTTCATTTGGACTAATCTACATAGTTAGAACATCTGAGTTTCCAGCTCAGACTTCTCTTCAGGTGGTGTTACTTCTCCAGGTGTTCTTCATATATTTTCTCTTTTGGGGGTGTTTATGTTATAGTGTTAGTTATATAGCATTACTGCTCTGTGGGAACTGGTGACAACTGGTCAGTGTAAAATGGGATTTGAAATTCTGAGTCGTGCCCAACTTGGAGCTGACATTAAATTTCTGTTAAATGCAAGTATTGAATCTGAACTTGGAAAAAATGCTGTAATACAGAGGCTGTCTTATTTCTGTGAACTAATTTATTTTCCCTATCTCTTCCAAAGGCAAAAAGAAAGTTTCCCCTGATAAGATGGTAGAGATGCAAGCAAAGATTGAAGAGGAGAGAAAAGCTCTTGAAACTAAGCTTGATATGGAAGAAGAAGAAAGAAATAAAGCCAGAGCTGAACTGGAGAAGAGAGAAAAAGACTTGCTTAAAGCTCAGTGAGTACCCTGCTCTGAGCAGGTTGTGTGGGGTTTCCCTTCCTTAATCTGCAACTTAGTTATGGATATCTGGAGATGCACGGTGAGGTGGCTGTCCAACTTCATATGAACTGAACATTGGCTCTTGCTATTATCAAAGTGAAAGAGGAGCTTCTCTGCTTTCAAAGTTTAGAGCAGATGAAAGAGACAAGCTTTATCCTTTTGCCACGTCTTTCTTCTCTTAACTTTATCTAGTTGTGCAAGATAGCCTAGAAATATAAATGAATCCTCCAAACCCTGGAGACCTGTGAATAGCAGCAGTACTGCCATACTGCTTGGTCAGTGGGCAATAGCTGTGTAACAAGCCAGGTTTCCTGCAGCACACTGTCACAAGCATGTTTTGGGTGTAGGGGTTCTCCACTCTGGAGTTGAAAAGCTGCTGAGATCGCACTGGCCCATGTAAATAGGACAGTCGTGCTGTCAGAGGCTGTTCCAGCAGCAGCCAGCATTCCTGGTTTGCATCTCAACTGCCCTGCCTTGATCTCTGTTCACCTGCTTCCATTTCTGCAGCTGCCTCTGGGCATCACTGTGCTGGTAGGGCCCTTGGGGGTGCCTTGAGTTGCCTGGTGACACCGCTGCTGCCTTGCAGCCCCTCACCGGAGGGGACTTACAGCAGGAGAGACTTCTCTGCCACTCTGGTTTTGCTTGCAAGAAAGCAATGGGCACTGGAGCTCAGGGAGCTGCCTGCATTCACTTGCACTGCCTCACCCCCACTTCAACCCCTGGCAGCAAGACAAGTTTTTCCAGCCCTGTGAATGCTGCCTGGGCTGTAAAACTGAGCTGGACCTGCTGCCTTGCAAACACTGTAGGATAGGAAGCTTTACACTTATCTCTCTCTCTAGACAAGAGCACCAGTCCCTCTTGGAGAAACTGTCTGCGTTGGAGAAGAAGGTGATTGTGGGAGGAGTGGACTTGCTGGCAAAAGCGGAAGAGCAAGAGAAGCTTCTAGAAGAATCAAATATGGAACTGGAAGAACGAAGAAAGAGAGCAGAACAGCTTCGCAAGGAGCTTGAGGAGAAGGAGGTGGGGTTATATGCTGTACCTGTCTGAAAATAGCAGTGGCAAGACACACAATGATATGTGCCTTGGCATCGCTCACGTGGATGAAATGGGACTCTGCTCCGAAAGCACAGCAGAAGCTAACAGCTTTGGAGGCTGTGCGTTGGCAGTGCGATCACTGCGGGTCTGAGCCAGCCTGGTTAAGCCAGGTTTCTGTGCCCTTGGCAAATGCTTAGTTTTGTTCAAGTAGCTGCTCTTGTTCATACTATTGCAGATTGTTTCTTTGATTATGTTAATGTGTGGATGTCTGTGCTAAATCTTGCACACAGCAAGAACGCTTGGACATCGAGGAGAAGTACACCAGCCTCCAGGAAGAAGCACAGGGGAAAACAAAAAAGCTGAAGAAAGTTTGGACCATGCTTATGGCTGCAAAATCGGAGGTTGGTGTCCGAAGTCCTCAGCCTGCGATCATGTGAGGGACTATAGCCGGGCAGCATAAGCCATCAGCTTTGTAACACTGGAAAAAGTGCCATATGTTTAGAAATGTCCTTCTGTGCTGTCCATTTGGCTCATGTAATTCAAAAAGATCTAATTAATCTGGTATCAGAGCTTCACAGGGGCATGTTGTAGAGCTTTTCTCCAAGCCAGGCTGGGGCGGGGGGGGGGAAATGTGAGACTGAGATATTCAGAACTTGAAGGAAAACAAAGGTGGTTTGCTGGCAGCCCAGTCTCCTGCTTTGCAGCAGCCCAGATGCTCCTCTGCTCTTAGCTGTCTGTCCTTTCTGCCTGTTGCCCTCATTGTCTCTTCCTCAGTCACACTGGATCAATGCGTCTTCTGGCAAGTATCTAGAGTTCCTGCTTCATAAAAAGAGTATTTTGTCCTTGGGATCAGAGATTTTCCTTGAAACCTTGCCAGGAATATAACTTCTCTGCACACTCTTCATCTGCTCTTAGCTGGTGCAGAGCTTGGATTGGCAGAAGGCCAGTTTCGTTTTCATGACTCTGAGAACTTAATGCTATTTTCAGCCATCTCTGAGCTGGAAGGTTTCAGAGGGTTTATTCAGAGATAAATATTCTAGTGCTTATAACCAGAGTTTGCTTTCGTTTCCCAAAAACCTGGTATAAGCAGAAGGCTGTTCTTTTTTAGGCTGTTATGTCTCTTAAATGAGCTCTGATGCCTCTCAAATGCCTGGTTTGTCTTCAGATGGCAGATCTGCAACAAGAGCATCAGAGAGAGATTGAAGGATTATTAGAGAATATTCGGCAGCTGAGCAGGGAACTTCGTCTTCAGATGCTTATCATAGACAACTTCATTCCTCAGGACTACCAGGTAAAGAACCTAAGCCTGTGACATAGGGCTGTGCTAGGCACACTGAGCTCTCTAGCTCTTCTGTCCAACAAATGGAATGAGTTGGCCTCTCCTCTCTTTGTGAGGTATTGATGGTGAACTGATTGACACTTGTCCGCTAAGTTGTAGCGCACATGGGTTGGTGCGTGTTGCTGTGAGCCTTCGTTTGCTGTGGCTCGGCCGAGCAGGCCCAACTTGGTTGCGTTCATGTGTTTGTGACACTATCTGGATTGTTAGAACCAGGTGCTGTTAAAGTAGGAAAAGATGCTTTTGTCAGGCAACTCTTGTAACCTGGTGGACCTCTGCTTGAAGTTCAGGTGGAAGAAGATTGGAGTTAGTAGGTGTGTTTTGGCTCCAAAACCAGCACAACGATGTGAAGAACAAACGCAGAGTGGCTTTGTTGTATTTCTTTGGGGTTTAATAACTTTGGCCCCAATTCCATGGTTATGGAATCTGTTTTAGGGAAGCAGTGTATGATGTGGTGGGGGTTGTAAGCAAAGGGGTATACTAATCTCAGGTCTCTGGCAGCTGTTTTCCTAACAGTTTAAAAAATCAAATCACATTCACCATGTATATAACTGGTGTATTCACTGTGTGCCCATGCTCTGGGTCTGTTCAAAACTTCTTTTTTTCCACTGTGCTTGAAGTTGTGCCTGCTGATGTCTGATATTAATACAAAGTAGTGAGACTGAACTTGGAACTCTTCACTTGTTTTCTTGGTGACCCCAATGTTCAGAAAATTAATGATAAATATGATGCATGCTATTTAATAGAAAATGGAAAAGCTATTTCCCTTAATATTTTGGGGTTTTTTCCATATTACAATGTGTTTATTGCTATCCTGATGGCATAATGAGAAACCCATGCTTTAGTGGGAACTCCAGTGCATACAATTTGGGAGTGGTATTTTTCTCTTCTGTAGTCCTCAGAGTGTAAATAGGGGGTTTTGAACATGGTGTGGCTGTCCTGATAAAAACAATTTGGAATTGTCAAGACTGTTTTTAAGCAGTTTGTCCAGGCCTTTAGGGACGTATGTTCTAGAAAATGCATCTGGAGTGTAGATTGTGCAAGTCTCTAACAATTACCGTTCTAATTTTTTTCCAGGAAATGATTGAAAACTATGTTCACTGGAACGAAGACATTGGAGAATGGCAGCTGGTAAGCTAGCAGACTGGCTCATGTACAAGCTAATGTTAGCATGAGCTTCTGAAGAATTTAACTGAGCCCACAATAAATTGATAAAGCTGTAGTCAGTTTTACTGTGCACAGTAGATTTTACTAACAGACCTTTCTTTCTTTAAGAAATGTGTTGCGTATACAGGAAACAATATGAGGAAACAAACTCCTGTCCTGGATAAAAAAGAAAAAGATGTGAGTGACTCTTTATAACCTTGTATTGAACTGCATAGGTCTAAGTTCTGCTGCCTGTGCCTACCGCTACACTGTTATAGGGAAACTGTCCAATTTTAGTTTTCTTCTCTTTTGAAGAGATGAGTCTTTCTAATATTACAAAAGCACCATCGATCAGTGTATAAAATGATTCTGAATTTTGTGTTGTGGGTTTTTTGGTTTTTTAGCCCTTTGAAGTGGACCTTTCCCATGTTTACTTAGCTTACACTGAAGAAAGCTTGAGGCAATCTCTGATGAAGCTGGAGAGGCCGAGGACTTCAAAAGGAAGATCCAGGCCCAAGACGGGTAGAAGGTGAAGAACTTTGGAGTATCTATATGTAATGGGGGATTTACCCAGGGGAAGGCTTAAGTTTGTGCATGCAAACTTACCATAAGTCTTCAAACATTTGCTTAATGAGAAGACAAAATGCTAAGTTTTTGCACGGTATAAAGTTTTCCGGTGCCAAGAACCAAGACAGAACCAAGCTGAAATCTCTTTACTGTGGTAAAATCTTGTCCAGAAAGACTTGTCTGGGCATTTTTGATACCCTTTTGCTGCATTCCCCTCTTCTGGCTTCTTGCTTTGTTTTACTGTGTTCTGTGGTTTTGTGCTGTTGGGGGAGATTTCAGCATGGTTTTCTTGGTTATTTTTGATTGGTTGGTTTTGACAAATGCTTGTGGAAGAGTAAGACTGTGTAGTTTTGACTTGAAATGTGGCTGGTCCCTGTCTTTCCTAGACAGCATAATGATGTCTGTATGGTGTTATTTTTCCCTTTCCTTTCTGCTCTCCAAACAGAAAACGTTCGGCAAAGCCAGGAGCCGTCATTGACTCTCTGCTGCAGTAGGTGTGACCTGTTCAGAATTGCTGTAAAAAATCAGTGAGTGTGTAAGATTTGGCCAGAATATGGAACTTGAGAGGCACAGTTTGACATGGCTATAAAATCCATGCCTTGCTGGTATGGAGCTTTATTTTAAAAAAAATGTATTTCTCCTTAGTTGCCCGTATATTGTATGTTATATTAACATAATATTAAACAGGTAAATATGATGGTTGTGAAATTCCATGTGTTAAACGTGTTGTGCAGGGAAACTTGTTGGCAATCCTTGTTGAAATGTATAGAAAATAAGGGTTCTAGATGTGTGTTTAACTGCTAGACATGTTAGCTCAAAAAGGTTGAAATCCTAAAACTTAAGGCTGGTAAATCTGATTTATGCCATGCTTTGCACATAACTGGCAGCTTTCACTATTGTCCTCTGTTGCACTGATCTGTGTTTGAATGTGGTTGCTGCAAACCTTTGAATTAAGAGCATCAACCCCTTTTATTGAAATATTCCTCACTGTGGCTATTAACCTGATTGTATTGTGTATTGAATACACGCTCCTCTTCCGTTCATTTGCTGTCTTGCTGTACAAAGAAAGTAGTTGGGTAGAGGAAACACGAACTACAAAAGTCTGAGACTTCTGGGAAAGGGACCATGTTCTGTTTTAAGTGCAACAGAAAACAAGTGTGTCACAGCAGTGCTTTCATTTTTGTCCATAGCGTGTGATCCGCTCACACTGTGGAGTGTGAGACCTTTGCAAAGGCAAAAGAAAGCTTTTTCCTCCTTTTAAGGCTGTGTTGCAGCATTGCTTTGGCTGCTTTTCATGCTTCTGAGCTGGATTTTTTTTAAATATATGTGAATTGTTTTGTAATCTGAACAGCAGAGATTATTTAAGGGGATGCTGTAATACTAGGACTTAACTTCAGCCTTGGGACGGTGAGCATTATGGCTCCATTTTCTCATCCCTGGCTACAAGGGCACCGGACCAGTGCCCCAAACTGAGGGTGAATTTGACTCTGCTCTATTAAAACAAGCATGAATTGCCCAATTTTCCCAGAGCAGTAACATCCCCTGAAATAGCTGATGCTGTTTGTGTTCCTGTGTAGACTGTATCATGTCAGGTACCTGGCTATGCTCTGATGAGAGGAAAAAAATCTGGTCTCTGATAACAACCCTTTATTTGTGGTGGCTGCTCTTTTTCTTTGATATTATGCTGCTAATAGACACATATCACTTTAATACATTGCTTTTGTGTCACAGAGAAAATGTGTCGCCTTTGGATTGTGTGTGCTTTATAACTCATGCTGGAGCACATCAGCTGCAGGCATCCTAACAGTTCCATCCCAGGGTGGTGGTAATTAGCTGTAACTTCCATGTAATCATAGTGGTACCTGGAGATTTAAAAAGCTGTGATTACTAATAAGAGAAATGGAATCCTTAAGCGTGACAGAAGGAACAAGACAGCTCCTTAGGTGTCCTGAGTTCTTGCTAGTAGCCACGTTTGCCATTACCAGAATGTTCTTGTGATAGTCCTTAAGAGTAGCTGGAAGTTGATATCCCTTTCTTACTGTTGTGATGTTTAACTGTGTGTACCTTGTGGCTCTAACATCTGTAATAGTTAAAACTGGTCTTGTAAGGGCTTATTTTGCCCTGGAGATATAGTCAGTTGACCTAAATGAGTTGTAAGCTTTCCCTGCTTCTTAAAATGTGTTTTTTCAGGATCATGACCTAGGAGAAGGACATACTGCCCTCTGTTTTGGGGGAAGCAGGGGAGGGAGCATCACCCAAGTCCATGCAAGATCTGGCTTTGTCACCTAAGTTCATACAAGATACAAACACTGGCATTTGTTTCTCTAGCCTAGCACTTAGATCCAAAAAAATTCTGAGTATTTACCTCTAAGCTGTAGTTGGTTTTGCTCTTGAAGAGCTGACCTTACTTTGAGTGTGCTTGGATAGCATTGGGTATCTTGTGTTATGTACTTGTCATCAAACATGACAGACTGGAAATGGCTTAAATGCTGTTTTGTCTTAGGCCTTGGGTCAGTTCTCAGTCCAAGCAGATGGAGGGATAGTTTTGGTCTGTGCCACTTCTCAGAACCAGGGATAACGGTTGTATTTCCCTTTTTGCGTTACATCTTGTTGTGCTAAGATTTCTTGAATGATCTGTTTTAAGGGAGTTTCTCCTGAACTCTGCTTTCAAAAAAAAATGGAAAATTCTTTTACCTGACAGATGTCAGTGGCTTAAAGATACCACTGTGGACCATAACACTGCATTTAAAATACTTACAACTTAACTATAAAGGTATATGCTTTATGATTTAATTAATGTTCCAGTCCTGCTGCTAAAAACAATAGTACTCTACGTATTTAAGTGAGCCTTGGGGCAGAGAAGACACTTAGTAAATAATTGCTTGCACACTTTTGTAATTGGCAGATTGGAGAGACTGTTATGGGGGCTTGGAGAACAAATTATTGGCTCTTAAAAGAGGACTTTAAGTGGAATGCTATCACAGTCATGCTGATCTGTCATCTTGGCTTACCTTTTAACTGATGTGTTTTGTTGAAGTTCTGGGAACTTTCTTTTAAAACCAGGGAGGCTGGCTTGCAGGTTTACCATACGGGCCCTCTTCATCCCCCTGGACAATCTGTGAATGTCCAATGGGTCCGTAACGTGCTTTGAGGAAGGGGTTTGGTTTGTGTGGGATTTTTAAGAGCTCAGTACGGCCATTCTCATTCCAGGTCATTATGTGCTCTATAGTATTTATAAAAAATCATATTACCATAATATATTGTGTGTATGTGTGTGCTCATATTTGCATTGTGCTACCAGAAGAGTCCCCTAATTCAAGTACATCGACTTAACATTGAGGGTTTTGATGCTTTATGTTGTTTAATGTTGTGTTAAATTATTTCATATTAAAGAAAGGATCAGGAACAAGTTAAGAGGAGGGGAAAATGGTCCTTAGTGCCTTTCACTGACTTACACTGTCTGCACATGTCCAGCTTTCGCCTCTCTCAACAGTTCTGCTTAGCCAGTCCTGTATATAGGAAAAACTGCTAGTCTGTATAATTTGTCTTCCTATTTATTGGTTTTCTAACTCTGTTTATTTCTGATTATTCTTTGTTTTATGATTAAACTTTATTCATTACACTGTATATATCAGTATAGTGTCTGTGGAGCATGTTCATACCATGAAATAAAATTCTCAATTCCTAGTTCCACTTCTGTGCATGTCTTTCAAATAACTTTATACTTAATCTTTCTAACTCTGAGTCAGAAGGTTTGTCAGGAAGGGTAGCTAAAATAGCCTGTGTGGCTCTGATGTACAGCACTTACTGGAGAAGTCAGAGCAGTGAGTTTGGGGTGCATGGGGACCCCACTGCCAAGCCCCAGGGCAGTGGGCAACCAACTCCTGTGGAAGAGGTAGATGGGGCAGAACAAGAGGACACTTAGCAAGGCTCTGGAGGAGATCAGTGGGATGTGCCCCAAGGAGCTGATGGGCCCCTTGTTCGAGCCCGTCCTCTGCCAGGGTTGTCCTGAGCTGCCCTGAACAAGGCAGTGCTGCCTGTGCTCTACCTCTTCGTGTCCTCGTGTGCTGCATCGCTGGTACAGCTGCTGGGGAGAAGGCTTTTTGCACTGTCCCGGCTTTCAGTGGCCTCGTTCTATGTGGCAAGCCTGTTGCGTCCTGTATTTGTGCAGATAGTATGAATTTACCTGTGGTAAGGGGAAATGTTCAGCTCCGTTTTGTTTGCTGCATAAACTGTATGGGTCTGCAGTGCATTTCTTCCTCTGGAAGACACTTCACCCTGCTCATGCAGTAGGTAACAGGTTTTTTTGTGGTCTGCAAACTTCGCAGCTCCCCTGAGTACTGTGACTCAGTTGATGCATGAACCAAACCCTGCACAGTCCTGGGACTTTCCAAAGTGCTCTCCCACGCTGTGCCAAAGTAAGCTGCAAAATGGCAGACACCTAAATACCTGCAAGACTCCACTCCCCTGGTGCTTGAGAAAGACTTTAACCACCAGCCAGGTCTGCTGCAGGCTGGAGTCATCCCTTCAGCGGTGCAGTTCTGCTTCCCCCTTGCTGTTTCTTTCACTGCTGTTGCTGCTGGAGGCTCTTTACTCCTGGCCCACAAAGGGCTCTGCCGGACTGCAGCGTGAGGGGAGAACCAAGGGGCTGCTTGGCGAAGGAGCTGCTATCTCCCCTTTCAGTTCTAGCATGCACTTCTGAGGTCATGGCTGTTTGTGGCCTGTCTTCTCCACTCCAGCTTCTCTTGGGCTTTTTCCTCTGCTTAGAGCCGCTTTCCTCACGTTGGTACAAGTCTGAGCCCCGCAGCAGAACGTGTT
The DNA here is from genome assembly GCF_028858705.1 of Grus americana. Taxonomy (NCBI): domain Eukaryota; kingdom Metazoa; phylum Chordata; class Aves; order Gruiformes; family Gruidae; genus Grus; species Grus americana. The sequence goes on from NC_072865.1 coordinate 1,980,143, forward strand.
CTTTGTTTTGGCAACGCTTGCCAGCACCAGCCTTGTGCCAATGGACTTTAGACTCTTATGTGCTGCAGCCTCATGCATTCCTGGCAACTTAAATGGCAAAGTAACAAAAACTGCTGCTGACTTTGTGGGTTTAAACACCCTTATTCCTAAGGCCCCAGTTCCATTTAGGAACCTGTCGCTGCTCAGCTCTCTGCCCCTCCATGCCCTGGTTTCCTTGTGTGGATAGAAAACGTACACCCATTCTGCCCTGCACTTTCCAGCTGTTGCTTCTGCGTCGGCCTTGGTGCTGTGTCCTGGCCCTGGGCACGTTTCTGGCCAAGAAACATCTTACGCAATGCCAGCAATTTTATTCCAAAAATACATTTATTTTAAAAATTATTATAAATAATCTTTTAAAGATACAGTGTCATAGTTTAAAAACAAAAAAACCCCTCAAACTGGGGTCTTTCCATGTCAAACTTCAGTCTTTTACTAATCGTTGGAGGACTCTGCGTAAGTTGACCAGGAAATCTTTCAGTGATGTAGTGTTGCCTGCTGCCACGGGACACGGTGCCTGTAATAGGAAAAAACGACCCTTTGAATGCTTGCTGGGGGAGGGATCTGGCGCTGCAGCGTGGTCTTAGCTGCTCATGGTGCTGCAGGAGGGGACTGGGTGAAAGCAGAAAGGGTGACCGAGGGGAAGCTCGCAGGCTGAGGGCTGTATGGCCCCGGTGGGGCCGGGGGAGAGCTGAGCCTTGCCTTACCTTGTGGACGGTGCTCTTCCTGCGGATGAGTTGCAGCAAGTTGACAGAAATGCCCTTCAGGTAGCTGTGGCAGATCCCACCCTCCCAAGTGACTGTGGTGGCTTTGCATAAGATCTCCATATCATTGTCATGCTGGAAAAAGACAGGTGGCTTTTTCAGAAACCCTTTTGTACAGTCACAGCTTCATTAGCAGCAGATTAAAACAGCCCAAATAATACATTTCTGTTCTAAAGGGCAGGTGCAAAGCACAGCTCGAGATGTCGAAGCCTCCCAGCCACGTGTGTGCACACGTGGGTCTGTTCCTGTCCCTGGCGAGGAGGGTGCCGTCAGCTGCTGGCGAGAAGTCACGGCAGGGTTTGGCATGGTGCTCCTGCTGCAGGCGTGAGCGCGGGACCCCGTGCTCAGGGCATGGAGCTGGTTTGGGGGTGCAGAGGCTCTATGGGAATAACAAAAGCCCCTGGGAAGAAGCTGCCTCTGTGGGGCTGCTTTGCATAGATAAAGTCCCGTAGCGGAGAGACGTGGAGGATGAGGAGCCAGTAAGCGAAGTGCTGGTGGTAATAAGAAGACTATTCCGTTGTCTTCCCTGGGGCACGTTCCCGATGCAGCAGCACGGGCAGGGTGCTGAGAGCTCTGCCTGCTCTGGTCTCTGCAGCTGTCACCCAAATGGCAGCACTGAATAAAGGACCGGCCCATCCCTGTCAGCACGGCCGGTCTGCGGGCGTTGGGTCGTGAGGCATCCCGGGTGTCTCTTCTTGCTCCCAGGGCTGGTCCCTGTGGCAGGAGGGCTGCGGGGATCCCCCAAGGGGGTGCTCAGCCCCCAGCCCCCTGAGGGATGCTGCTGTGCCCCTCGGCTCCCGCCGTGCAGCACGAGGTAAGGGCATCAGCTTTCTGTGAAAACAGGAACTCTGGTGCTGGGGAGCTTGGCTTAGGCAGCAATTTTCAGAGCAGAAATAGGCTTTATTATCTGTTATTAAATCTTCTGCTAACTGAAGAGCCTTCCCCCAGATAAGGGGCTAAAGAGGGATAGTGTGTCTAACCAAAGCTTGAGATGCTGTGCGATAGGTGCGTGTGGGTGTCTGAGACGGTGACACACCGCTCCAAGGCAAAGGGAGAAGTTCCTCTCTTCCTTTCTGAAAAGCTTGAAACCCCTGTGTGCTGCTCAGACCCGTGCTGCCCATTCCTGCCTGCCCCTCTCGCCTCCGGGGTGGCCGGGAGCCGCCGATGCTGCTTGGGCTGGCGCCGGAGGTGGGTGCAGGAAGGTGAGGGCCCCCGTGCCGGGCAGCGGCGAGGACCAGCCCGGCCGCCCAAGCATCGCTGCTCGGGGCTCACGATGGGCTCCTTGCTCCCGGGCTTCACGCCTGCCTCCTGGCTGCCCCGTGCTCTTCTCCGGCCCCCGGCATCCTCTTCCAGAACCCATCGTGGCCGTACGATTGTTTGCGAACAAGGACGAGTTAGTTGTTTCTCTCTTACCTTATTGTCTGCAAAAATATTTGTCACGTTCATCTTGTCACAGGAAACCTTTGTCAAGACACAAAGGAGAGGCGCAATCAGGCTAGAGAAAATGCTAACGCGGATCCATCCTGACACGTGCACGTGCACACACCCCCCCGACTGTTCATCTGCTCTCGGTCCCCCGGGAGCGCTGTGAACCGCACGCTCTGCCTGCTCAGCACCTTTCTTTGACTCAGCATCACTCCTACCAAGCCCGGTGAAACAATCTGTCCCTTCCATCAGCGGGTAAAGGCTGAGCTGCGCGGACGAGCCCTACCTCCGTCTCCAGGAGCACGCTGAGCAGCCTGATGCTCTCCTTCAGAAAGTTGGAGGTCTGCAGCAGGGCGGCCATGTGGCCCTGGCAGGCTGACAGCACCAGGAGGGTGAGCAGGACCGGGACCGGGATGCTCATGGCCTGCTTGGACTGAACCCCCTCAGCTCACAGTTTCTGGCTATTTTGGTGATCTATACCTGTGTGTGCTTTTCTGGAAGAAGCATCTCAATTTATGGCTGTAAAATTGCTGAACCTGTAGGAAACAAACTTATTTTTCCCTTGTCTGCACTTTCCAAAGTTGCTCCTATCCAATTAGGACAACAGGTCTCTGCTGTAAAAGTAGAGATTTTTTTTTCTGATCTTGTATTACGTTTCAACGTAGGAAATTTCCACCATAAGATAACAGTGGTAGGAGTCAGGTCACGTAGAAAAGTGTGTAAACTGCTCGGTTTGGGGATTCTTCGTTTCTCCGTATCCCAAGACTTTCCCTACACCACAAGGTGAAAGTGGCTGAACTGGGGAGACCATAGATGTGACCGCGCTCAAATAATGGAGCTTTGCTTTTTTTCTTTTTTCTCTAACGATCCTGTGAGCTCTTCCATCTCGCATTTCATTTGAATATCTCCAAATCATGCAAAGCATCTTTCATCTGCGTATCATTTTCTGTCTACGGTTATCTTAACCTGCGCCCAGGGAGAAACAGAAAGCGGGGCAGAGCCCCGCCTGGGGCCCGCGGGGACAAAAACCTCCCGGGTAGGAGCGTGCCGTCGCCGCCTCCCGGGGCCAGGGGGTTCATGGGGAGCTGGGGGCCCCCCCCCGGCCAAATGGGACCCCCGAAACAGCGTGACCCTGCCCGCGGCACCCTGTGGGGACGTGGGCGAGGGACAGGGAGCTGGTGGTCCCGCAGCGTGGGGCTCGCATGGGAAAATGGGATTTTTGCGGCTCTGCTCGGGCGCCTTGGCGAGCTGGAGGCTGCCCCGGCCTGTCCTGCCGCACTCGGGGAAAAGGCTGAGCGAGGTTCAGGCGATGGGCTCTGCTGGCACCACCGACCAGGAAATCACGCTGCGAAATTAGCTGAGCTGGGAAACTTTGGAGTTTTGTAATAACTAATAGGTTTTTTTCTAAAACTCAAATAGCAACTTGCTATCAGATGCTTGATAAGAGTTTGTGAGCGCTCAATTAATCCAGGAGCAGCCAGACTGAGAGTAATTTTGTTTGTCTAATTATGAAATGCCCCAGATGAAGTTAGTGCCACTGACTCAGAAAGACCTTTGCGAGGGATTTGCCAGCGGAGTGCTGCGCTGTTTCCTACCTGCACCGCTCTTGATGGAGAGCAGATAAGCGAACGCGCTCCGGCTGCGGGACCGCGCGGCGGCGGCGGCATCTGCGGGTGGCGGCCGTGGGACTGGGCTCCTCGCCGGGATGCCCGGAGCCACCCCGCTGGTCTGGGATGGGTGATGGTGGGAGACTCCCTGCCGAAAAGTGGTGCTGGAGGAGGGGATGGAGGGGTGGTCCCATCCTGCAGGCACAGTGGTTTCCCCAGTGATCACTGTGGAAAGCTCTGACGCTGGAGTAAAAGAACAGAAAATGCTAAATTAGCAGAAAAAAAAAAAAAAGGTAACCTTTGAGCTATGCGGGTGGAAAACTGCATCACTGTGCGATGAGAAAGTCACCTGTGAAGGAAAAAATTCCCATGTCCTTTCCCAGAGTGGGACGCGGCCGATGGCAGTGACAGCCCCGTCGCTCGCCGCAGGGACGGCTCCGGCCCCGGCGCGGTCCCCGGCTCTGCCCGTGCTGGACGGGAGGGTCGTACCTCGTCTCGGGCCCCGGTCGGGGAGGAACCTGCTGCCGTTCTCCCTACTGAAGGAAGGTGCTTGGCTCACAAACCTGTCTTCCTTTTTTCCCCACTGCCATTGTCCCGCTCTGTGGTTTGAAGCATCTCCCCATCACACGAGGATCCTGCCTGGGGTCCCAGCGCCGGCGTCCCCGCAGCCAGGGAGCCCAGGGCTCTGCTGAAAGCCCCGGCCATCGGCTCGGCTTTCCCTCTCTTTCCCTGGCCCAAACCGGAGCGATTCCAGGAGAACCGCTGAGAAAGGGCCACGTGGGTTTCCCTGGCCGTCCCGTGCTGCCCGGCGTAAATTTTGGCTGGCAGCGGCAGGGATGTGCCGCAGTTTTCCTGCGTTTCTGTTGCCTGCCGTGCCTGGTGCTGCTGCTAACGATGCTGTGGGTCATCCAGAGCAAATCCAAAGGCTGCACCTAACGTCCCATCGCACGCGGTTATAGCAATTTCCTGCGTTTATAGCACGTTCCAACAGCCGGGTTGCCCATTTATTTCCTACCCCTGTGCGTGCCGCTGCTGGCTCCCAAGCGGGCTCCCAGCCCGTGAGCCGGCCCCGTCCCTTCGTCGCCGCTCGGCCGAGCGTGCCGTCCCCTGCGAGCGGCTCCGCTTTGCTGCCGGCTGGCTCCCGCGTCAGCCCTGCCGCCCCCCGCCATGGTCTGCCCCCCGCCACGCCCCCCGCCACCGGGGCCCCATGCACAAGACCCTCTTCCCAAACGAGGACTCTCGTCCCGCTCCTCCAGCCCGTCCCTTCACCCCATTTTCCATCCCCGCAAGCCGGGCGGGTGCGCTGGGGCGTTTTGCTCGCTTGGAAACCTGCTCTCAAGGGCAGGGCGGGCAGATTCGCTGCCTGCTGCCCCGAGCGATGCCGTCCCTACCGCCCGAGGAGGCAGCACCCCCCCCGCCCCTGGGCTCTTCCTTAACCGCTGAAGGTAAGAAGAGGGGACTCGAGGGCATAAACCATTGGGACCAAGAGCTCATTATTCAGTAGTTTATTGCTTAAGCCCTGAGACGTTTTACATCATCAGTTGACATGAAAAAATAATAATACATGAAAATATCCAAATACAGGATTATTGGAATATATTAACTCTGTCGTAATACAAATATGTTAAATAGAGGGAAGAACAATAAATTACGAATCAGCACACATTTACTTGTGGTGGTGGGAAGGTGATCAGGCAATAATAGTTCCCTAAGAATGAGGTAGCAGTATTTTAAATATGACTGTATTCCACAGAACTATTCTTATATAAGTTAAAAATAAAACACCTATTCTGAATACTGGCTTTGCCTGTTTGTTTTGGGTCCCAAGCAAAAGAAAGCTTTCAACAGCCGGGACATTTTGGTCTTGAATCTTTAGATTATGCAGTATAAAAATAAGTTATTTAAATAAAATATAATAATAAATAAACTCCAGAAGTACGATGCCAGTGAGCACCCATTAGATCCAAAGTTATCCTACAGACTCTTCTGGTCTTTACTATTAATAACTTAAAAACCCACCGACAATAAAAAAGGCACATTAAAGGCTGCAGTAACAGCTCTGCTGGTGGCGAGGCAGCCCCCTCCCTCCGCTGTTTCCCCTCCTGGTTTTGGCTCTCGGCTGCTGCACTTCCCCGGCTCTGCTCCCACTGGCGGGGAGCCATCCCCCCCGAGCGGCTGTAGTAACTTGTTAGCAAAAAATGCATCATTTCAGCCTAGATTTTGATCTCTTTAGGAAGTGAAGATGATTATGAAGAAGCCTCCCTTCATTAAGAGGAACAGGAAGCTGATAATTTGGTTTTGGTTTTGGTAGGTGCTGCAGGAGAAGGTGAACGAGTTAAAAGCTCAACCTCCTCGGCTGCCTGGTCCAGGCGAGATGCTCTGCTCCTCCCAGGGGCCGCATCCCTCCAAGGGGCAGCATCCCTCCTGGGGGTCTGCATCCCTCCTGGGGGTCTGCATCCCTCCTGGGGGACCGCATCCCTCCTGGGGGTCTGCATCCCTCCTGGGGGGCCACATCCCACCTCGTGCCGGCTGGAAGAGCCGCAGGGCTGCGAGGGAGCGCTAAGGGCAGCCCGGTCCAGACGAGCCCTCTCCTGCAGAGGTTGACACACGGCACTTGGACGGAAAGCTTGGGAGATGCCAGGCGCCTGCTGGGCAGGGGATGTTCCAGAGATCCCGGGTGCCCAGCGTGCCCGCTGGGACTTGCTGTTAGGATTGGCTTGGGTTTAGGAGCGCTGGGGCAGAGCTGAGGAGGTGCATGCAACGAGGAGCAAATAAATTCTGCAAAACCTATTTTAAGAGCTACCAGCAGTAAGATCCCTGGGCTCGGGGCTGGCAGCGGCAGCTCTCGCCGGAGCGGTGCCCGTCTCACTGTGCAGCAGACGTGGCCAGGCGCCTGTACATCCCCTGGGTGAAGTTCCCCAGCTCTGGCAAGAAGTTGCGCAGGTAGATCTCATTTTCATTGCTCAGGGAGCAGTTCTGGGGGAGGAAAAGTGCAAAGGCGTTAGAGCTGACAGCAGGATTTAGCAGCTCAGACGGCGGGTAGCCAGGCTACCAGCCCCAGCTGGTGGTTTGTTTCCATTGCCTCTGTGTCCCATATTATAAGTAATTCAGCAAATGATGCAGTTAAGAGTCGTGAGGATGCTGCCCCAGGAGGTCAGGCATCTGTCCTTCACTCAGGACAAGCACCCGGCCCCTGTGCCCAGCTGTGTGACACCCCCCCACCCCCCCATCTCCGCTGGCCCGGGGTGACCGGGGTGCTCAGCCTCTTCCCACGGAGGCAAGTTGTTATCCTGCAGCACTGCACAGGTCTGCAGAGCCCGGGTCTGGCCCCGTGCGAGATAACAAATACCGGCTGGATCAGTCTGGTGGGTACCTCTGGGGAGCTGGCGCTGAAACGGGGCCCGTGCTCGGCAAAGCCGGCGTGGGGGGGGACGACCCGAGCTGCACGGCGGGGCGGGGGGGGGGGGGGGAGGGGGGGCTGCAGCTCTTGCTTACCGTCTTGCCGTGCAGGCTCTGCAAGTTGACGATGAACGGCTCGTAGTCTTTCTTGCACCTGGTGACTTTGGTGAGCGCTGTGGCAGCCTGGCACAGCAGCTCCTGCTCCGACAGCTGGTAAAAAGACGGGGAAATGATTAGCACCACGTAGGTGATTAAAGTCGATGCTACTTATTAAGGTGTCCAGGACTGGTGGGAGATTTCACAATGACTTGCCAAACTACTTTCATTTTATGGCTGTAATCGCAGCCCCGTGGCCCTGGGCCGGGGTTGGGGGGAGCTGGGGGGCAGCGGCGCTGGAGGCAGGGCCTCAGGTGCAGCCGGTACCGAGCCCCAGGCTCGCCCCAGCGACTGGCAACTGAGCAGCTCTTGGTGACTAATAAAACTACGTCTGGTATGTGGGCTGCGCACCACGGCAAGGAGGGCACCGGCTACGTCTGTGTTTATTACAGATGCGTTTTCTGCCTCTATATTTCCATCATCTTTTACCTTTCGATCCGTGAAGACGACCTGTGCCACTCGGGTGTCATTGCAGGGGACCTGGAGAGGTGACACAAGGGAGAGCCATCATTATAACACCATCATGAGACTGTCATCATGATGATCATCGTTACGAGACCGTCCCCAGGGAGCTGCCAGCTGCGTGCTGTCCCCATCCCTCTCCGGCAGGACACGGCGCGGATGCACCCCGGGTGCTGCCACCACTGAGATCCATCTTTCAGCACACGGATTCAAAACAGGCTCCTGGGAAGACAGGACCTGGGTGTGCGCAGCACAAGCAGCTGTTTGGGAAGGGGCAGGAGGGTCCCCGGGTGCGACGGACCGGAGCAGAGCACCGCCACCCCCCCCGCCAGCAGCTCACGCTGTGCCAGACTGCCATGTCCCCGTCACCGAGCTGCCCTGGTCACCCTGACCCAGCTCTGGGTGTTGGACAGCAAGGTCTGGGGGAGGTTGTCATGTTCCTCAGGTTTTTTTTTCCTGCAATGTGCTTAATATCAGGTGGAAAACTTCACCCTGCCTGCCTCCAGCAGCCTTTTGTACCACCAAGTGAGGTGCTGAGCACCCAAAATCTAGGCTGAAGCGGGCCAGGGTGCCCAGAGCTGGAGGTGGGATGTAGCGGACTGAGGTGGTCGGGAACGGCTCCTGCACGCCCAGGTGGGCACCGGTCCCTGCGGTGCCTGGCCTTGAGCACCAAGGAACATCACCATCATCAGTAAGGGCAAAGAAAAACCAGAAGCTCTGGCAGCATTTACCTGCACTCCCGAGTTGAGCTGTTGGATGCGATGAGTGATCTCTGACAGCTTTAGTTTGGGAGACGTAGTCATCATCGGTCTGGAAGCAATGAGCTCGAGCAAGGAGAGGAGAGCGAGAGCAGCCTTCAGCCAGGGGAGCATCCTGCCGCCGTCGTCCGAACGCTTCCTGTGCTGGCTGGCCAGGGCCTCTGCCTCTCTGCTCGGCAGAGCACCATTTTTATAGTGCGAAGAAGGACCGACGTCTCCATTAACTACCAAATATAGGTGTCTTCCTGTGCTGATCAGGCGAGACGGTGGGAAGTGCCATTCGCCCCAAAGAAGGGCATTATGTAATGACGGCAAGTTTTTGCCCTCAATAAATGTTATCTGTTATTCAGCTACCATGCAGATGTTAATCATCTAATTGCTAGATGAGGAGATACCAGGATGAGAAGTTGAACATTTCTCTTTGATGTTTGAGGATCTATTTACTATTGAGTAAACCATCCCACACCATCCCTTGCCATCCCATGCTGTCCCACGCCATCCCACACCATCATCCCTTGACATCCCACGCCATCCCTTGACATCCCACGCCATCCCACGCCATCCTTTGCCATCCTACACCATCCCACGCCATCCCACGCCATCCCACGCCATCATCCCATGCCATCCCACGCCATCCCACGCCATCCCTTGCCATCCCATGCCATCATCCCTTGCCATCCCACGCCATCCCACACCATCATCCCATGCCATTCCATGCCATCCCACGCCATCCCACACCATCCCACGCCATCCCACACCATCATCCCATGCCATCCCACGCCATCCCACGCCATCATCCCATGCCATCCCACGCCATCCCTTGCCATCCCATGCCATCATCCCTTGCCATCCCACGCCATCCCACACCATCATCCCATGCCATCCCATGCCATCCCACACCATCCCACGCCATCCCACGCCATCATCCCATGCCATCCCACGCCATCCCATGCCATCCCACGCCGTCCCACGCCATCCCACACCATCATCCCATGCCATCCCACGCCATCCCACGCCATCATCCCATGCCATCCCATGCCATCCCACGCCATCATCCCATGCCATCCCATGCCATCCCACGCCATCCCTTGCCATCCCATGCCATCATCCCTTGCCATCCCACGCCATCCCACACCATCATCCCATGCCATCCCATGCCATCCCACGCCATCCCTTGCCATCCCACACTGTCCCACACCATCCCACACCATCTCACACTGTCCCATGTCATCCTAGAAGACATCAGAAGACCAGCAGTAACTCAGGGATTCAAACCACCGCGTCCTTGAGCAGAAGAGCAGACACAAACCTGCAATTATTTCCCACCATGGCTGAACTGTGCTGTTAGTGGAAATTTTGGGGGGGGGGGTGGGGGGTGGGGGGGGGTGGGGAGAAAAAAGGTTAACTCGCCAGAATGGCTCATTTCTCCCCCAAATTCTTAAATGCCTTTTTCCAAGCGCTGCTGGAAGCACGGGTGAAGGGCTGGGTGCCAGTGGCACCTCATGGCTCTGCTCACACCAACACCCCATACTGACGGGCAGCCCCACGGTGCTGCTGCCCTGGCTCGGGCAAACCCCATCCAGGGGAACCCCCAGACTCCACCTTATACCTGGCGAGAGGCTCGTACATAGTTGTAAATTGTTTAATTCATTTAGAAAATGTAGACACAGTTCAACTTGAACCATCTGGTTTTTCCCAGTAAAGTCAAGGTGTTGCGCAGCCCGAGGAAGCGCTGACCATCCCGTTTCGACCAACGCCCTTCCCATTGCACTGCGTGCTCACGGCTGGGAAGATCTGACATCACCGCGCTGGAGCACTCCAGGTTCATTGTATTAGCCTGAAAAAATTGGTTTTGCTGGGGGAAAAAAAAAAAAAAAAAAACCCCACTGAAAAAAACCCCAAACAATGGTGACGACTACAAATCATTGGATTGCCTGCAAAATCGAAAGGCTGAGTCAGGGCCAGGCAGGAGCCTGGAGGTTTCCCATCGCAGGCACAGGGAGGGAGGTGCGGGAGCTGGTGTGCAGCCAGGGCAGCACAGCGCGGCCGTCTGTCTGTCCCCAAGCCGGTGTCCCTGCGTCCCTTGAGCCAAGCTGCCAGAGCGGGATCCACCACGGCCCCGGGGAAGACGTCTGTGGTCCCATCCCTGTGCCCTGGCGTGAGGTCCGGCAGCGGCACGGTGGTCAGGAGGGGGGATCGCGGGGCCACGGGGGCTGCGGGGGACGGAAGCCCCTTGGGTGGGAACACCCCATTCTGCAAACCCCACGCAGAAAGCGTGTGTCACCTCCCCCAAAGGCAGATAAAAATCATTCCCTCAAACTATTGATACGGTAACGTGAACCTGATGATGGGAAAAGCTGACATGTATCGATTCGGCTCGTGTGGGTGGAAAATGATAGCCAGAAAGTGGAGCCCAGTTCTGAGAAACAGCATCGAGCCGGGGGGGGCTCAGGCAGGAGGTGGCGTGGGAGATGGGATCGCAGCCCTTCAGGAGCATCGCTGGCCTGAAGCAGCGTCTTTGGCTGCTCTGAGCGCTAAACCCAGCGGTGATTGTGAAATAACGAGGGAAATTGCTGTCTGTGCATCACTCCTGGTGCTGGCGGTGAGATGGGTGCTGCCGATCGAGCTGCCCTTCCCTAAGGGACGGGGGCACGTGGGGCTGGGACACCACGTCCCCGAGCTGCTGCTGCCGGCCAGGGTGGGCGCAGGACCCCAGGCACACGAACCCAGCCTGAACCGGGTCTCCTCGTCACCAAAGAGCTGGCTTTGCTCCCAGCTGCGGCCAGAGGCAGAACGCAGGCAGGTCCCCGAGGTCCAGCAGCTGGGGGGGGGGGGCTGCGTGCACCCCCTCACACCCCGCGCTCCTCATGCCTGAAACCACCCCAAGTTGGTCTTCAACCAGTTCAGAAAAACAATCCAAGTGGTTAATTTAGGTGTTGCGTTTTTCCCCATCAGGCTCCTCTTGCCCTCACGTGGAGGAGAGGCTGGGGACGAAGGCAGACACTGGGCCGGTGCGGTCAGACCTTTCCATGGCGGCATCTCTGGCTGATGACACCAGAAAACAGAGGACCCAGCTGAGGAGCCCCTCAGGGCAACTGAAAGCAGAAATTTTGCTCTATGTCCAAAGCCATGGCTTTTTTTCCTTTTTTTTTTCCAGCAGCAAAGCCAAAGTTGGTTGCCCACAACTGAAGAGCAGAGGGGTAGGCTGGAGCCACGACCACCGCTGGCATGGGATGGTGTCAGTGGACACGGATGGAATCAGGGGAAATCGATGGAAAGAAACTGGTAGGGCCGGTGGGCACGTCAGAGGTACGGGGGCTGCAGCTCCCTGTGGCAGTGTCCCCTTCTCTTTCCTGGCTCTGTAGGAAATGGGGAAACTGCGGTCCTGATTTTGAACAACCCTACAAACCATTTTTCCTGTTCCAATCCTATTCCAGCTTTGCCTTTTATGAAATCCTCATCCAAAAGCCACAACATTTTTTTTCCAGGCCAGTTGCTCGCGTGTGCTGTTCCTTACTTTCAGAAGACGGTGAAGAAGTTAAATAAAACATTTTATAACACAAAAAAAACCCAAACCCAAATGTGGGTCACCATGTAATGTCTAACATCAGCACATGCAATATCTCTTGAATCAGTGGTTGAGTTTACAAACTGAGCGTTTCAGGCTGGGACGGCACCGCAGCCTGGCCCGGCGCTGGAGCCAACCTGCGTCCTTCGGCTGGTGCAGCTGCAGGACAAGGCGCGCGACAGCTACAGCCATTTTTTTTTTTTTTTTTTTTTTCTGCATAAATCAAATTACACAGAGTAGAGAATTTTCAAATTGCATCACATTTCCCGAAGGTATAATCTTGCAGTAAGTACAGAATAAGTGCTGGCTCCTGGCAGCTTGCCCCGGGGGGGGGGGGGGGGCAGTAAACAAACCGTCATACTGAAATAGATTAGAAAAGATATTTAGTGTGACATTTAAATGCTAAAAAAGTTACAAGGAGACATTAAGTGATTAACTTTTGACAGCATCATCTATATTTATTGATTTCATTTGTGGTGTTTATTTGTAGATAATCACATCCGTTTGGTTTTTTTTAACTTTTAGGCATACGAAAGCTTTTTGCCTAAAACAGCGTGCAGGAGGAAAACTGGACCTCCCCAGTTAGAAATTTTATGGAGAAGTTGCTCCTGGGAATAGCAAGTTAAGTGTTCTAGAAGTCATTTTTTTACTTCAGGCAGGTCAGAAAGCAGTTTTGGTTGAAAAAAAAAAAATTGAAAACGTCATCTTCTCTGAAGTTTTAAACACCCCAAGTACTTTGGGCCAAGCGCGTGTCTTAGTACAGTACTGCTACAGCGTTAGCAGTAGTGAAGGAAGCATCAGAACTTTGTAGTACTGGTTTTCCACTGCTAACATAAACTCTCCTTGGAAACCAGGCTGTTTGGACAGAGATGTCTATAAGGCCTTTAAGGTCTTTTTTTTTGGGTGGGGTTTTTTTTTTCCCCCTAGTGACAGTAGTTGCCACCTTGCTTACTAAATGCAGATGAACTGAAAATAAGCTGTGTTACTGAAGACACAGATGATGTGGCGCAGAGGTGGGAGGAAAGCCATTTGCTCAAGCAGGGCATGCTGCAGCCCTGGCTCTGCTGTAGGCTCCCGGCTCTCAGGGCACTCGCCAGGGCACAGGCTGCAGCCAGCCGGGCTCCCCCTGGCCCCAAAGCCCTGGCAAGGATTTATACCCAGCCCATCCTGTCCCAGACTGACCTGCCAACACTCGCCCATACCAGCACAGGGGGTAGTCGGAGCTCTTGGAGGGGTGCTGGGTGCCTGCTTGGCTATCAAATTACCCGCCCAGGCAACCACCCGATTCTTGGTACCGGAGCCCACTACAATCACACTCACCGATAGTTCTGTGAAAGCATTTACAATTATTTTCAGTTGTCGTTTTTGGTTGTTAAATCATGGCATATGGGAGCGAGCGTCTGCCTGTGGCTGTGCCCTCCTTGCGAAGGTGTGTGTGCGCAGCGCTGCGTGGAGGATGGGTGCCGCGGAGCCGCTCTCCTGTGCTGGAAGTCAGCCTCAGCTCCAATCAAAATCGCAAGCGGAGCCAGTTTCTGCACTGCTCTGTCACCTGCCCAATGAGTTACTGCAATAAATCCGTGCCTTGCTTGCAGGAGAGGCAGCAGAAGCTCCATGGCCAGTCACAGTGGGAGCCCGTCTCTGTCCCCACCCAGCAGAAGATCATCAAAGTGTTTAAAGTTTCTCCTACACTCGATTCACACGAGCGCAAGTTTTCTGTTTCCCAGTCCGTATCAAAACCATGGGGCTGGTGGAGTCTCTTTTCCACACCGTTAGCTACAGAGGAGTCTCGGGTTATTCAAATGAAAGGTGTGGAAAAAAAAAAAAAGTTACGTGGATTATTTTTTGTCATTTTAATACTGACACTTGATATAGGAAAGGTTAGTTTCCCACCACGTTCTCTGTACTTTTTCCAAGTTCTGGCAAAAAGTTTAATCCCCAAAGTGTGTGTATGTGAGAATAAACTTTGCAGCTGGGGAACAGAGAAGGGCTGAGTTAGGCAAAAATGTGCCCAAAGTACTTTACAGAGGAATTGCAAACCACGGCTTTAACTTGGTGGGGGGAAAAAGCACAGAATTCAATTATCTGAAGATAATGTAATTCTTCATGAGCTGGGATATATGTGTCATGCTAAAATAAACAGGTAGTACAGCAAAATGTGAAAACTCAAAGTAATTTTTTTTCCTGTTGATTATATCTTTAAGAAAATTCCCCTTCAGGAAGTAGTACTAGAGTCAGTGAAGCTTCTCATTTAAAAATGCAAGCATAACGCATGTTAGCATTTTCCTTTGCCTTCTCTTCCCTCCCCCCCCCCCCCCCGTTTGGTGTCAATTGCTTTTTCAGGGGATTGGTGAAAGAGCGTAATTGCTAGGAAGTCCCATTCAGCCGCTTATCTTTGAGTGGTTTCCCGACGACCGGGGCTACCCAGTCTAGTGACTTGCAGTTTCACAAAATTCAGGTAGAATTCAGGTAATCCTCAACTGAAGTGCTGTTTCTGGCATTACCCTTTAAGGGACCTGCTGCCAAGTCCACTTACCTCTGGCCACGCAGAAGGCTGAAGATGATAGAGATGAAGAATCAGACCCGAGGTACAGCTGGGGTTTGTCTTTTTTGGTGCAGATGTTGCCCAGAGTCTTTGGTGAGTGGTGTCGGCCGTGGTACGATTAAGGCGAGGAGCTCAGCAGAGCCAGGAAGGAGCCACAGCACCATCTCCGTGGGCAGGCAGGGCCGCGCTGCGCTGTCCCCATGGGCAAAGGCCTCGGGGCTGCCTCTGTCCGTGGTGCTTAACCAGCCCCGGGCCCTGCCTGCACCTGCCAGGTTTGCCTGCACTCCTACCTCTGCCCTCACTCGCTTTGGAAACTGCTCTTCGTCCTTGCGAAATAAAGGGATTTCCGCATCCTGAAGGAAGAGGAAAGCAGAGGGCAATGTTCTCAGGCACATTTGCCAAAGACAAATGTCCTGACGTTACACAGATTAACCTTGTCTTCATGGTGGTTTAAAGATTTTTTCCTCTGAAATTGAGTGTTGGTCATACGCTGCCTGCTCAGGAGGCTCAGCCCATCACTGCTGTCTGCAAGGATTTAAAGAGTTGTAAGTCCAGCTTCTGTTCATAGGCTTGTACCCAGTACCCAGAGTCCAAGGCAGACAAGGTGCCTCCTTACTCGGTCAGAAAGGAACAGAGACCCAGAATTGCCTCCCCCGGGGCTTGCATGGCTTCAGAGGCAGTGAGGGATAATGCTGAGGAACCCTTGTCTGAAGTCTCAGGCCTTGTGATGATCAGGTGCTTTGCATTTTGAAGCTGCCATCCCTGTTGGCTTTCCGTTGTCACTCTGAGTGGTTGGTTCCCCTTGGCCTGAGGTCTGTAGGGCCATCGGGTGCTGCTGCACCAAGGAAACGAGCTTCAGGAAGAACAGGGAGTGGTGCAGGTGAAGCTCAGCATCCATGTAACAACTTGCCAAGGCATTTTTGTATCGTCTTCACAGAAATCGACTGTCTCCCATGGAGAATCAGAATATGACATAACTCTCATTAAGTGTCATCATCTTAAAGCAGCAGAGAGGTAAATGACACTAAGAAAAGAGAACACAGTTAAAATACACTTCTGTCATGCATTCACTAATTCATCCAGTTAAAGATGGGATTTTCCTTTAGTGTAAAGAAAGCTGTTATACTTCGTGAAGATTCTGGTTTTGAACAGAGTAATGTTACCTTGTAGAGAAAACAGAAGTTCTTCTTGAATTTTGTCTGGACTAGGTGGGTAGCTACGAACACGCTCCAACTAGAGAGACAGACATCAATCCTGAACTTGCCACAATGCAGTGATGCAGAGCAAGCCCTGTTCTAGTGACAGAGCTGCAGCTGTTCCAAATAATCTGCATCCGGGTCTCCCCACCAGGGCATACGCAAAGAATAGCACAACTTTATTTTCACTTTTAAAACATAAAATACATCTAAAAGTTAACTGTGGTGTATTCATTTAAATTCTTCCAAATTATGGTGATTCTTAAACCCAGGCACAGAAATATGTAGAAAGATACGCAGTTTAAGAGTCTAATAGTTTCAGATTCTAACTAAAATTGTTACAAATCCTCAGTAGTATATGATATAAAGAAACTGTATTTTCAGATGCCTTCGTCTGAGCTCTATCAAGTTAGGCAGCTAAGCCAGTCTGTAATATGTAATTACTTGAAATTCTAATGAACGTATGAGCCCAGGGAGCTGACACTGCATTTCATGATCTCAGAGCACTGGTCAATGTTCTTCTTTATCCTGTAGAACGTTTCCACGTATTCAGAACGGCCCAGAAGTTCAACAAAATCTTCATCGTGAGTTATCACCAGAAGCTGAAAGTTACGCTGCTGTGAGCGGCTTTTTATTATCCTACAAAGAGATATTATTTAGTGTATATTTATCTTAATCACACTCTGGTTTTAAATACATAGTACAAAAATATTTAACTATTGATAACAAATTACATGAACTGTCAAGCAATCTAATGCAGATTAACAACTCTTTTTACCCACATAAAAAATTTCCAATTTAAGAAATATTTTTCCTCTTCCAGATATAGGATAGGGAATCTAAAGCTACTGCTTTGCATGTACACTTGCAGATGTCAACAAAGATATGCCAGCTTAAAATATAATTCACTTCTGCCGATTACTATTAACATTTGAAAAATATCCATCTTTAAGCTTCACAAGAAGAGATCACTTACTCCACCAGGGCATGTGCAAGAGACTCTATGTTTTCGCGATCAAGATTGGTAGTAGGCTCATCTAATGCCAATATGCCACAGTTGAGACAGAATGTTTCTGCTAGAGCAAGACGAATAATAAGAGAAGCAAGCACCTAAGGAAAAAAAAAACACAACAAAACCCCCCAAAATCTCACTCTCTGAAATTTTTATAGAGGAACCATATGTAATGTGTTATTTTTAATGTCATCACAAACCATGACTAAAGTTTACATGACAATGTGCTGATAGTTCACAAAATGACAATAACTAATTAGTTACTGAAAACTACATTAAAACTTCAAGTTTGAACTGAGAGATCCATTTTACAAAGTACTGTTGGAAAAACATCAGTCAAATACTCAAAATTCAGGAGATACTGGAAGTAAGGATTGCAATCCGAAGTAAAGATATTATGACACTGTCATCTGCATCACTCCTATACCCTTTTCAAGCTCCATCCTACTGCAGCAGGGATGGTGGAAATCTGTACACGTATCATTAAGTTTGAGTTACTGAACTCCTGACTATTTACTAAAACTGAAGACAGTAGGATTTAACAGCTTACACGTTTTGTATTAACATGTCTAATTATATTATTATTATATCTCCTCAACTAGTGAAAATGACAGAACGCTCGATGGAAACTGTGCTGTCAAAAATACCTTCCAACTATCATGACTGTTGGCATCACAGTTCATGATCAAAGAAGAATTCTCAGAATATAAGCTAAGAAACTGTGAAGAAGTTTCACTCTCACTTACATAGGACTCTAACGTAACATCCTAGACTACCTTAGGAGAGGACACATTTTTTGCCTATACTGCTGTTTTATAAGATTTGGACTTCCCCCAAAATTAGTATGGAATTTTCAAAACCAAGTACGCATCTACACTCAGGTGGGAATTAATTTGACAGCATTTTTCATATTCGAGCAATGATACAGTATTCATCTTCTCATGAAATATCATCCTTTCATGATTTTATTATTGCATGCACTTAAAAATACTGTGTATCACTTTGTTGCCTTCCTTGATTTCACTTCCTACTACTGTCTGTACCATCTGGTCATGGAAAAGACCTGGTTGCCAATGAAATGCTGCTGGAGCAAGCAACCCAGTGGGAATTGCTACCCTGGAAGTAAGGAAGTAGGCAGTTTGTTACTTCAGACAATGGTGATTCTTCCTCAACATCAAAGAGATCTAAATCTGTTGCTATCATAACCCTTTCAGCTACTGCAGAGGAAAGGAAGTGAGAAAGCTCCTGTTCCTGCTGCAGAAGAGGAAGGAGAAAGTATCTCTGTCATACAACTGCAGTTTCCTCTGCTCAGACGTCACTGGCACCTTGCATAGAGAGATTTGAGGTCAGGGAGAGCCCTCCACATCTTCTATTTACAGCTGGTACAAAGGGTGGGCAGAAAGTGTTCATCAGGGAAGAAATCAGAGCAGCGCTGGCTGCATTTTTTGTCCCTTTCTACTACCTCTGCCTGTAGGAGGATCACTTGTTCTGATGGAAATGGTTCACCTGAGGAAGAAGCAGTTTCCTGCTGTAACGCTGCATGTAGCTTTGCTTGCCCAAGCTGCATAACTAATATGTCAAGTGTCAAATGGCTAGAAGCGTTATGGGGTTTTTCCATACCTCAGCTCTTTAACAAACAAACAAACAAACAAAACCCCAAACCATCAGTAGAGACAGTGATTTTGGAGGCAGATAAGGTTGGTGAGGAGTTCTTTTCTCTTGCTTAGGAATATTACAGATGCTCTGTCATAACCTAACAGGTGGAAACAACAACTCAAGCCCCAGTGTGTGAAAGAGTTGTGGTTAACTGTGCTGAACCTCAGATGGCTGGTACTGTCAAGGCAGGTGAGATACCAAGCCACTTGGCCAGTGTGCGTTGTTAAAGTAACGAGACAGCTGAACAGCCAGGCTGCAGAGCGGAGAGCTGCCACAGATATGACAGAATTAAATGCAATGCCTGAAAGCATGGCATGGTATGACATTTGGTGCCATGAACTGAAAGGCTACATTCAGCAGTAGGGGAGAGCAGCGTAACTTGGAGAAAAAGAGGTCTTCTCAGAGGTAGATGCAGTCGTGAAAAGACCAAGGGCCAGCCCTCAGGAAGGAAAAAACATGGGAGCAAGTCAACAGACCTAAAGCTATGGGAACCTCAGTGGTAACTAGCAAGAGACTGGGAGGAGTTGAACTTGAGGAGAGAGGGAAGTTGAACCTTTCACTTCTGCAGGGACTCAGACCAGTCCCCAACTGAAACAATGGATTTCGGCACCCCAAAACGATGTTCAGAATCATATATTGCATACTGTCAGCAAAATCCAGGTACAGAGAAGGAAAGTTGTACAGAATTGTAAATTAGAGTTGGAGCCACCTGTTCTTCATGGGCACTCTAGAGCGTGTTACTCTTTTGCATTCACCTGAGTGAGTTTTCAGAATCCTCTTTACCGTGTACTAAAAATAAAACGCTATTACCTTTTGTCCAGCACTACATCTTCCTCGCATATCCAGTGCTGTATCTCCCTTTATCATTACTACTCTATAATTGTAACTTCTTCTTTTATCTGAGGCTGAGACGTTCTCATCTGCATCAGAACGAATTTCTATATACTCAATATCTGAAAATGTGAAGGAGACAGTTTTTTCATTAACAAAAAATCTTTAAAAATATCATAGGATTAGACAGAGTTGAGAGGTATAAAATGCAGTAACCACAAAAATTCTATTCAGAACTCCCACTAACAGATACATCTTTGAAATTAATTTTTCCAAAACTAAAGGAAAGAACTCATGCAGTTCCACTGTCTCAAGGAAACCTTAACTTTGGAAAATATGGAAAAGGGAAAATTACCTCTATTTAGCCTGTAACTAACTACATAATCTGTAATAAAAGGGAGATCATAGTGGTGACCAACAGATGCAGCCTTTAGAATGGAAACAGCTATTTCAGATCCTGGATTTTCAATATTTTGAACAAACACTTTTCAGTATGCCGTGCTCAGTACCAAATGAATATGTATGGGCAAAAATAAATAAAAAAAAATTACATTACTTACCTTGTCCTCTGTAGGTGCTTCGCCAAAGGTCACGAATTATTTTGTTGATTTCTTCCATCTTCATGCTATGAAATGTCATTATTGCTCTGAAGAACAACAAAAAATGCAGATTGTTATAGGTGCGACCATAGACTGCTATGGACTACAGGAGCTTTAAGGAAGGCAGCAGCTCCCTTTCCATCCCCTAAATACTTTTACTTAAAAATAATAAGTACTAGTTCATTTTGAATGCAGAAGTATCTAAAGACTAACCACACACTATTGCGTGAACAATTCTACTCTCACAAACAGCTCAGTCTCAAGAAGTAGGAGAGTAATGAAGACAAGAAGATTTGCAGTCAGTCAGAGAGCAAGTCTACCTGTCTTTTACAGAGATTTTTATGTGTGAAGTACATTTTCAGACTGACACCAAGAAGACAAATCTGATGTTAAGTCTTCCAAAACAACAGTAGCTGAAATTACCCAAACAGACCTTATGACTGTTCTCTTCAGCAGCAAGAGTAACATAGGATGTCATGAATAATTTTAATTTTCAATTTAATTTCCCTGGTTAATATATCAACGTGACTTTAGTTCAACAATAAATGATTCCTTATGAAAGCATTCAAGGAAGGACAGGATGTTACATTTCTAACCCAGCTTTTTAAAGAAAAAGTGCTGTATAATGAAAAAATGCTTGCTCAACTTATGCCAATGTCTTCTTTCAAAAACTATGGTGGAAATAAAATATACCTCTGAAACAGACGTTAACATATACTTTTCCCACCTCCTTTCTAACAGGAATTATTTCCACCTGTTCTGGGAAATACTGAAGTATCAACTCTAATAGGATTTGTTAAGTCTGAAGAAAGTGTTTTTAACTATTTACTTACTTAAACCCAAGAATGCATTCCTCATAAATATTTATCATAAACTTTTAAATATTAAGTCAATAAAAATCAACTGACAGCACAGAACACCCAAAATGTTGGTTTTCCCAGCTACAGATACAGCTTTCAATCTCTGGCCATTAGAGTTAACGTTTTGTCTCACCGATTTTTCAGATGATTACCAATAAGTGATGCTTATCTATTCTTGAAATTACAAGACTGATTTCCTGTTTTGCCTTAAATAGAAACAATAGATGATTTGATACCATACAAAAAGATTCTGAATTCTAAAAGGGAAATTCTTAGAGTGCATTTCCATTTAAGCTGAAAGGGAAGAATTATACATACTCTGAACATTTTAAATCTTCACAAAAGAAATTCTGGATTAGCTTACATTCTAATATTAAACATATTTATTTTATCATTAAAACTGCTTAAAACAGGGTTCCTTTAGACCACTGTGTTTAATAACCATTGAAACCCATCTTCTCAACTTGGAAAGTTCTCATCTATTTAGTTTCTTTTCTTGACCATTATGCTGTACCTTCAACCACATTACTGTTCTTCTGTGCTCCTTTTCCCAGCACCACTAGACCCTTTTTAATAGAGGAGACCAAAATTCCACAGTATATTCAAGACATGGGTGTACTGGGAATTTATACAGTGGCCAAAATATTTTTTGTTTGTTTGGTTTTTTGGGTTTTTTTTTTTTTGTTCCCAATGTTCAAGTTATCTTTCTGTCAATGAGCATCAGTTTCGTATTTCCTGAAACATACCCACTGATTCAAAGATCCTTCCCCATCGTCCACCAAACTGCAATAGCTCATTGTGATTCCATCACTAGATCTGAACATACAGGGGTTTTTTTAGGGAGTCATATGTTTTCCTTTGTGTTTACAAATTTTGAGATGCTATTTTTGGCCAGTCAGTCCAAGAGTAGAAAACAAGCTTCCAGAAGAAGCAGAAACGATCACAAAGTTTACTACACTTTCCATCAAATGCAAGACATGCTTTTGATCTCGTCTTCTCTAATATAAGCACAAACCCACCCACACTGGAAAGGGGGAAAACACACCTCTATGTTGTAGTATTCTTTAATGAAAACACAATTGTTTACCTGAGAAGATAATCATGGGGAACAAGAAATCTACCCAGAATATCTTATTCATGTTAAGATATGACCAGAAGATGCTAAAACATAGTGCTACAGAAACAAAAGTAGTACAAGAGACTATGCAAGAAAGATCTGGGTTAATAATGAAGGATTTAAACCCAGATTTCACCTTCCCTAAACTCATACTGTGGAGTTTATGTATTTTGAGAGAACATGTGAGATAGAGTCTTAAGAAATGCGTTCTCCCACTGCGCATCCTGTGATACTTTCCTCCACTTCCCTCAAAAAACCCCAAAGAAAACCAAAATTACAGGAAGAAATGAAAACCATCAGCAATTTTGGGAGACACACTTACAAAAGCTTGAAGTGGAGGAAAAAAGGTACAGAGGAACAGTGTCAGAAGAACAGCCTGCAGCTCCACTGACCCTTCCACATGTTTTCATATGAAAAACAAAGTTGAATGTGTTTATTGTCTGGACATTCTCTAACCACCACAAGCAACACGGCAAAAGATAACTTCACGCCAAGAATTCAGCACAGAAGGCACAGGTGGGTGATGTGTTGGGTTCACTCACTATTATCTGTCAACTTGAATTGCTGCACTGCAAATATGAGTCCTAACACGTACAACCATAATTCAAAAAGGGTCCTACAGAGAATTGGGAAAAAAATTATAATGATCACTGGACTTATTTGTGACATTAAACTCCAATTATTACTATCAATGCATTAACTGTATGGACATTACATACATTCACTTATAAGTTTCCTACATCCTACCAATCCTGTGCTGCTTGTAGTATATTTTAACTTACTTTAAAAGTCGTATCTTGTTATGTTATCTTAATATTTAAATGCCTCATTTTGAAAAGAGAAATAATTACGTATCTCAAAGAATTGTATCAATTTACTATCTCTAAGTTACCCCATGAAGTCTGAAATTGAAAGCCGCTTTTGCTTCAAGGTTATCAATAGTAATAAAGCCTAAAACATTTAAGAATTACCCTCATATGACAATACTTACTTATCAAGAGCCTTGTAATAAAGGTCCAGATCTTTGTTCACCAGCTCTGTTGTTCTCATAACAATCATCATCTCCCTGTATTTCTCCTCTGCATCTTTGAACTGTGACTCTCGAAGTTCCTTTTTAAACCGAACAATCTCTTCCTCAAATCCACGTTGTCGGCCAAGTGCAACATGATGGTTTCTTTTCAGAGATTCTATTGTCTCCTCTAAATGTTTTTGTTCACTGTGAAACCATAATTGATATATGTGTCTTCTGAATTTAGTGTTTCACTGTTTTTTAATCAGGGTTTTAATTCTGAGTTTGTGTTAGTAGCTCATTATATTGTATCTATAAGTCTGTAACAGTTAAAATTATAGTACCGATGTCACTGAAATTAAGACATTATTGAAATAAAAATATTTTTAAGTTTAAGAACATATTCAAATCACTGTTCTGAGTGGGAGAAGCAAATTATCAAATTCAAATTCCGAAGTGCTACATGCAGAAACTTAGAAAATAATTAATTTCATAGGTTAAATTAAATTAGGATACTGAGCAAAATAAGATGAATTAATTGGGTAACCTCTAGAAAGCTAAATAAATGGTTCAACATAAGAACCAGCATAGGGCTAATTCCTTTTCAAAAGTGTTTATTATCTAAGCAATTAACATATAACTACTGAAATAAATGTAAAATTTGCTGCTGAGACCTAAGCGAGCAGACTGAAAATGAAATATTCTTATCTGGAAACATGAATTATTTCTGCTCTGAAGATGCTTACTTTTTCATTTGCGGGACTTTCATTTCTCCCATCTCCTTCACAAGGTGTTTTATATTGTCTTCAACATCTTTTAGCTCTTCATTCCGTTTCCTCAAAGTAAGATTATCCTCTAGCCACCTTTCCTGTATCTGTCTCCACAGAGAGCAAGAAGTTGTGTAATGTTTCAGTATATTGATTCTCAATTACAAAGTATGAGTTCTGCACAACTCTAAAACATGCTGCAAGCATAAAATAATTGACAATAACAAAAATTATCACAGTGAGAACTTATCTTGCGCTAGAAATAGGATATAATGGAAATCAGCAGTATTATTTCATATTTCAACCTGAAATAACACTTACAGTATTTATTGTCACAGGTGAACACAAGAGTGATCCTGTGTGCGAATATTAATCAATGTTTCAAACGGGGCAAGTAATTTAGGATGAGATTTAACAAAGCCCCCCATCTCGGTTCTACAAATTAGTTAGTGGTGGGGTAGAATGGGGGAAGACATCTTTCCTATAAAGCACGTCAACAGTATTTGAGATATATACACAAGAATTTAAAGTACATGACAAAATCTGGAGTAACTAGCAACTTTTGGTACCTTACTTCAGAAGGCAGGTATTCTCCACACAAAGATACTTTTGAAAATGCTACTACCCCAACAGACTTAATCCTTTTGGAAATACCACACAATGGCAGTTAGATACAAAGGTTTTTAAATATGCATCTACTTTTGCATATACAAATCTCAAGACTTTTTTTTCAGCCTAATGCATGTATAGCAGCTATTCTGACTAACAAACGATTAAGTAAATCAGGAGGAGACAAACTCTGCACCACTACAGACCTAGGCAGACTTAAACCAAACCCAGAAATTATTTCAACTATGCAAAATATACTTTACTGTAAAACAATACATCTACCTTTTGAGTGTCAATATCTTGTCGAATCATTTCCATCTCTTTACTTATCTTTTCCTTCTGTTTCTCACAGGCAGCTAACTGAGAATTTACTTCATCAAGTTCAGACTCTTTTTGCTAAAGAAATAAAATGGTATATGATTTAAACACAAGAGTGCTTTTAATGTCAACTTTCTATTGACTGGTTTTTTAGGTTACCTTTTTATAGTCGTCTTTTCCTTGTTGAATATAGTTTTCAATTTCTTTCACATACTTGTTTATATCCTTAACTTTCTCTCTTATGACATTTATCTGCAGGGAAAATATTTCAAATGAAATGCAGTCTTATGACCAAGAGCTGATATACTCTGTATCAAAGATTAGATACTGAATACCACTATTGTCAAAGTACAATTCCTTATCATAACTGCCTTTAATTTACTCAAAAGCTGACGGCTTTATTAAAAGAACAAGTTTGTCTCTTGGCAAGGACAGATTACAGCCATACTTGCTATTTCTCTTAGATCTAATGGGAACGGCTTTTAATACCATTGGTCGCTAAATATTGCCAAATGTCCCTAGAGGCCTTTTGACAAGACTGTCAAAAGTTAATTACAATTGAATTCATCTCCTGACTTGGTTATGTTCCTTTTCTTCCCTAAAAGTTGCACCAATCTGAAGCTAAAGTCACTGCTGTTTCCTAAAAGCGAACTCATTACCATGGCTTCCACCCATGCCTGAAAAACAATACATAACCCCATCTCCCAGCCATGCCAAAAGCAAACAAACCTTCTCTTGTGTTTCTTTATTACTTGCAGTCCTTTTATTCACTAGATCCTCCTTCTCCTCTTGCAGTTTTTCTAAAGTTGCATCCAAAGGAAATATCTGTTCTTTTGCTTCCTGAAAAGTAGTTGGAGAAAGTTCTTTTTGTTGTCTCATTCTGTTAAAGATCAACAATTTTTCGAGTGGTAAAAAAAAAAAGGTCATGTGGTTACTTTTTTTTGGGGAGTGAAAATATATATTAATAAAGTTCTAGAAATTCCCAAAGATAAGCAATACTACATTTAAACATTTAAAAATACATCTTATTTGCTAGGATTACAGATGATGTTACTTTTAACAAGATTGTTTTTTTTCCCCAGGACAATAAAACCAAGGGTTAAGAATTAAGAGTGTTTCCTACCTTGATCTCTCTGCATAAGGACTGAACCTCAGTGGTTAATTCCACAGTTTGTTCCTCCAGTTGTCGACGACGCTGCATGCTGCTGGAAATCTGAAGTTTCTCTGCTTTAAGCTCATTAACTGTACTCTTTAGCTGCTGAATCTGATTTTGCTGGTCTTGCTTGAGTTTTTGATTTAACTCAATTTTACCATTAACTGCAGATAAAACCAGACTGAAACAGTCAATCTGTTAGTAAAAACATTTGTCTCCCTTATGAAAATTAAACTCTAAATTAAGCTAGTATGACCCCCAAAAATCAAAACCACAAACTATTAGAATAGTTATTTCAGAATGTAAAATAAGTAAACTAAAGTTTACATTTTTAACAGCAGCAAGTTTAGAACATTATTTTCAATATAAAAATAAAGTACCAGTTTTGTATGACCCACCTGTATCCCATGAGTGTTTTTTCTCTTGTTTCTCTTGGCTTACTTGTAGAACAGTTCTACTTAAATCGACCCCTAGCAGCTTAGCCTCCTGCTGAGCAATTTTTCGTTCAACATCCCTAATATCAGTCTGAAAGCATGAGGAAAAGTACTGTTATTATTGGATTAGCGTTTAACAATGTATTTCTTCTCTTCGGCACAGAAGGACAAGCTTGGGGCTTGAGGCACACATGACTATTTGAAATGCTCGCAGTCCTTTGTCTGGCCCTAGGTTCTCTATACATGGTTGTCCCTCTCATGGATCTCAGCTGAGCAAAGATTTTGTGTTGGTAATAAAGGCATGAAGACTGTTCGAAACAGTCTCCTATGTCTGAATTATAAAACATGTAGGATATCCACTCCCCATTACCATATACTCAGCTGGCACAGAACAAGGAAGTGCATGACGAGATTTCAGAAAGTATACAGAGTAGATGCTGAGAACATGCTGAATGACGATGACAGAAGCCTGACTTTAAGGACTGAAAAACACTTTGGTGTACTTGTGGTGGTGCTCAAGGTCTGGACCATACCTCTTTTTCCCCGTTACTACAGCACAGAATTGAATCAGAACTCAAGGGACTCTGTGGTCCTCAAAAGAAAAAAAATCATTACATAAAAATTGAAGTTTTATTAGCACCAAGATCACAGATGTTATGCTGCCTTTTAAAGTATTTTTACTTTGCTTGAAAAGTGTTAAGACCTCAAAGTTTTGTCACATTATTGAATAACTACATATTTAAAAGCTAGCAAGTGAGTATCGCTTTATATATTAAAAGAAATTACCAAAGCATACCTGGTACCTTTCCATTAGCGTTATATCCTGTAAACGTGCTTTGGCACCCCCCTCCTCAGACAGAGCTGTCTGCAAGAGTGATTCCTGTTCTTCTATCTCACCCTTCAGGCCTGTTAAATCCCTGTTTGCGTTCTGTATCTTGTTCCTCAAGTCTGGTATGTCTCTATCTTGGAGTTCAACTACAGTTCGTCTTAAATAAAATACAAATTTGTAAAATTTCGTTTGTCAAAACCAGCAGCATAAATTCAAGACATTCAAGATCACAAAATCTGTGATATGATTTAATAGTGGAAGACTAAATTTACCCAAAATAATATTCCCTTAACCTTGCTCATGTTCAATTAAGCTAATATTATCTACCCAGCTGAGGGAAAACACCCCTCATTTTAGACTGGTGAGATGAAACAAACAAAAAAACAAAAGAGATTTTGTTTACTAACTGAATTACAGCAAGTGCTCATGAGAGGGTCTAAATCCACTGCACAGGAGTGCCCTCTTGTGAAGGAAAAGTCTATCCTCTAACATCCCCAAAGTCTCTCAGAATAGTCTGCAAATTTCTTGAGGCTAAAGCCTCTTCACCTACTGGCAGGAAACCTGCATACTCTAACTGCTGTTCATACGCTAAGAAAAAACCCACAAATAGGACTGACAAAAAGTCTTCAGGGCTAGTGTTATGTTTTGGAGGGAGGCAACAAGAAGAGAAAAAGGAGGTAACAACAAAACAGCCTGTCTAGTACTTTCATAGCTTTAAAAATAAAGACTAATTCAACCTGGAAATTGGAAAATACTGTAGGCACCTTTTCTGAATTTGTTAATATTACCTACACTTTGTATTACGTTGCAGGTTAAAAATCCAACAACATAAAACGTTTTTTTAAATAACTAAAATAAAGGAATAAATTCAGTCCAATCTACTGTGGGTTCAGTATCAGAGATGCATTCCCAAGTGATGGATCTGCACATGACTGAACCTCAAGAAAACATAAATGGCATTGTGAATCCACTACAAAATCCAGACATGCCTTTCTAGAACATCATAATTCATACAAACCTGCCAGCAACAAAAATTATTGTTAATGGAGATATAAATCAATGTATTATTATGGGATGTTTAATATAGGTTCAGTTCCCATTCTGTCTATACAACTTCCGTTTCAGCATTTTTAAGAAACATATTTAAGGTGACGTGGTATGAAAATATTTGAGTAACAACAAAAACAGCCTGTCCATTTTAAATTACAATGATAAAAGACAAGGAGGGGAACTGTGCCTGTATAGTGTAAATCATCAGTAGAAAAGTATATAACCACTTTTTCTGCCTCTCATACGAAGCCCCGAAGGATCAAAAATACCCAATACATAACATAATTTAATAAAGTCCAAAATAGCAGAGAACAAACACTAGCAAAATATTTATCTCAACAATGAGATTTTTGAATGAATTAACTAGCCTTAAAATAAAGCTTCCTTGATGACTGCATATTTTTTTATAATCAAAAAACCAAGCATTTGAAAGAAGACAGCTTGCAACAATATGTTTTAAGTACTTTACCTAAGTGGTTTAAGACTCATCATTTCATCACGTTTTTTCTCTTTTCTTTTAAGCTCAGACTCTGTTGACTTCAGTTTGTCTGGAGCAAGACGCAGCTTAGACTGCAGATCACTAATTACATCTTGCAATTCAGCCTCTGTTTGAAAAACTCTTTGACAAACTGGACAACATGACTGGTTCTCCTCTGTCAGTTGTGTAATGAACTGTGAATAAACGGCAGTAGCTCCGGCAAGCACAGCTGGTTTAAAAAGAAACAAAAGACTTTATGGTGAACAAACAGCACATAATCAGATCTAAACTAGGTATGTATTTACCATAAATGAAGACAAAATTATAACCCACAAAATGACAAAGGTAGGAAACCAAAATGCCCCAAGTGACCTGCTCTGAATTCAATGGTGCCCCTGCTTTCAGCAGGTTGCCCTACATCACCTCCTGAAGTCCTCACCAACCTGAATTATTGTACGAGTCTCTTATTAAACCATGCTCATCCCTCTGTAACTAACAGTGGAAGCGAGTACTTCTTCAGAAATTACTTTCTTTCGGTTAGTAGTGTAGGCCCTATGGGCCAAACCCGCACCAAAAGTGGCTGGTTCTGTACTTGCCCAAGCACTCAAAAGTTTCCTTAGCTCCGAGAAGGTCACGCTCTACACGCACAGTAGGCCAAAGCAGATAATTCTCTTATCATGTGTAAATGAAATAACTGAAAGAATTAAAACAACTGATCCTGCTTAAGCATAAAACAGAAACAGTAGTAAAGATAAGAAAAATTTGTTAAAAAAATAATAAGATTCAGTACTAATCTCCCTTAAGTCAGTTTCTGTGCAGATTGTTTGTCCTACACAAGCAACAGACTGTCTCAGTATCTGTGGCTTACATTTAAAACAAATGTTAGGGAAAAAAAGCAGAGCTGTAGATAAATTTACCTCGCTGTTTTGAACTTTTTTCAATTTCATCTTGAAGTTTGCTCAGATCACTGTCAAAATCTTGGCTTCCACAAACATCAAAAAGTTTTGCTTCATGAAGGGACAACTGCGCTTCTTTTTTCTTTAGCTCGTTAGTGACGTAAGTTTTATGATACTCTACTGATGCCAGTCGTTTGCTGAAACATTATGCATAAACTCTTTTATTACCAAAAAAATAAAGATTTCAAACTGTTTAAGCAAAAACCAAAACATGTGAAGCTAATCTGAAATTGGTATTACAGAGCTGTTCACCAGTTCTTCTTTAATGATTTTTCAGGAAATCTATAGTGTCAATTTTTTATTAATCTAAGTACATCATAAAGTGTTTAATTTTAATTCATTTTAATGTGACTTATAAGAAAGTCAGAAGACCAGCAATTTCTACCCCCAAGCATATTGATTCAGCTAGGATTAGTATAAACAATTAAGGATGTTCCAGAACAATACTTTGCTATCTGCTTTTAGTGCTGCCTTTGACATACTGCAAATGTGATTTTATTGACAAGCACAAACGATATCAGCTATACATTCCATAAATTGTGCAGGATGCTTTCTATGATTTTGCAGATACTTTAATTATTGTTTATTTAGGTAACAAGTATGTTAAGCATATTAAACTTTCCAACATTTAAATTCATAATTACAGAAATACTAATGGAGACATAATCAATTAAGTTAATACCTACTTAAGGTCAGCAAGATTATCCCTTGTCTGATTAATCTTTTTATTTTTACCATGAAGCCAGTCTTCAAGTTGGTTTTTATTCGGAAAGTATCCCAACAGTGATGTCAGTTCATCAGAATGCCTTGATTTTACTTTTCTAATCTGCTCTTCTTTGTCTGCCTGGGGAAATGAAGCATTTTTTTAAATTAGTTTTTTCATATCGTCAAGTTTATGCCACTCAATGTGTTCATGGAGTTAATAGCTTCTATGAAGTCAGATAGAGGCTTTACATATGATTGTTGATAAACACCTGAAAAATACACAAATCTTGAAAGGACTTCATTAATTTCATGACCCTCTCTTATGAGATTATGATAGAAAAATTACTTTGTCTTTCTTCAGCATCTCCATTTGGGTAATCGTCGTGGTATGTAGATTCAACTGTTCCATCTCTTGATCCAACCTCCTAAGAGCTTTGTCCAGGTTTATTTTCTCATTTTGCAGAGTTCGTACTTCTAGTTCGAGTGCTTCTACATTGCTGTTCCTCTCTGCCTTCTCCAGCTCGTGTTCCTAAACAAAAAATAAAAGCCCAGAAGACTTAAATAATTACACTAATCAATAAAGTTCTAACTAAAGGAAACAAAATATTCTTCTGGCCATATAATTTAAGACTGACTAATCTTATGATACCACCAGTTGTGGCTATTACCCTATTTATAACTCACCAGGCAGAAGCAGTATATTCTATGCATGCACTGTACAAAAACAAAGCAGTGAACAGTCCCTGCCCCAAAGGGCATACCATCTAAACAGACAAAGCATAGACAGGGTATTAAAAGGGAAAAAATGCAGCAGATGGAGTAAACATCAAGGGGTTTTTTTTGTTTGGGGTTTTTTTCTTTGGTGATAAAGCCAAAAGTTTTACTTCAAACTCCTATACATTTTTCAATTACATTAACTTACTGTCTTGACAATCTCCTGATCCAGCTCCAGAATTCTGTCTGAAAACCCCTCCAACTGCTGCAATTCGTATTTTACATTCTTCAGCTCAACTTGTTTCCTATTTTGAATGTCTGATTTCAGGTCAATGGTTCTTTCTAATCCAGTTTTCTTGTCTCTTATTTCATCTATCTGTTTTTGTTTCATTGCTTCTTTTCGTGCAAATTCTCTCTGAAAGAAGTCAGCAATAATATACTCAGTATTTTTTTCACAGGAAAACAACATTCAAAAACACTTCCTCACACTAGTTTGCAAGTATTCACCAGTGTAAGACAAGGCATCGAAATACTTAGATAACTAGAACTTGTGAAAAATTTTCTGCCAAAATGTTTCAACAGGAAAACGCAGATGCATCATACCAGTAGTGTTCTGTGACAGCAACTCCATTTTGAAGATGACTTCAACAAAAAGTTGCTACCAGCAATTTAAACCAGCTGCCCATTGTAATTCTTCCTCAGGCTTTTTAGCTTGTCAGCGATCCACCTGCACGAGAGGGCTGCTGAGAAAAACCTATCTGAAGAACTGCCTGTTCAATAGCTTTGGCAATTCACATCACTCGATGACCACTCAGTTCCAAAACTAATTTCCATGGAAAGATTCAGGCAACTCATAATAAAGAATTCTAGAAAAAAAAAAATGGCTTCAGTTTTTTCCCCCCAATATTCTTCCTCTTCCTCCCAGCGCCATGAAGACAAATACGGACCAATAACACATTAATAACCAATACTAACTATACTACTAAACCAACAAAATTCTTACCATTAAATGGTTTGCAGCTTCTGTATCTCTTTCCTGTCTCTCCTTCAACAACCTCTGAAAACTGGTAATGTGTCTTTCATTAAAAGGTGCTCGCTCAAAACCATCTAATTCCAGCTGTGCTGCCAAAGACTGAATTAATGAATCCCTCGTTGTAATGTGTTCCTGGTGACGATCTGCTTGCAGTTGCAGACGACCTTCACAAAAAGAAAATGTGACATAATCGCTCAAAAACTGAGGCAGAAGATACATTTAGAATTCAGACAGTTGCAACAATTTTCTTAAACTCTTTGCAACTGGAATCTTTTGAAACAACACAAAAAGCTCCAGAATAAAACCAAGCTTTAGCTTGAGAGATTGCTATTTCAGGTAACTGATTTTTTATTAATTAAATAAATCAAGAATTTAAAAGAAAGCTTCTTCAAATACTGGAAATATTATTCTGATAAATATAAGCAAGGCCCAAACATATTTTACGTAAGCATATATTACGTGTCTTGAGTATTACAGCTCTGCTGAAATTCCCGTAGTCCACAGAGAATACAGTGTATATAAAAGAATATTATCCTAAAGCCCTCTGACTAGCCCCCCAGCCCCCACCTGAGACACTGAGCATGCCAGGCATTCAGCTTTCATGTTTTTCTTGGTTAAAACACACTTACACAATCACATCTGGTTAGCAGACATTTCCATCACCTAAAGAAAGTACAAGCTCAGACAGTGAAAACAACTGTGGTGTAAACAAACTGCTACGCTAACATTGTTCTATACCACCATAAATTGTTTTGAGTATTTTTATAAAGAATGGTCCATTTAAGAACAAAGGTACTACACGTTGTAACTCTACCTCAAAACAACAAGCGTACGTTAGAAACTCCAGGAGAAAAACACTAAGACCTGTCCACCTGTGAGATTCTCATACCATACTGTGCAGCCGGCCCCCAGCTCATGCACATTTTAGGGCTTTTGTCCAGTTCAAATCCCTTCAGTTCTTATGAGTAGTTCCATTTCAGATCTCAATTACATTAAAAAATAAAGTTATAGATGAAGTCTAAAATACCTCGTTCAATAAGTAGTTCTGATTTTTCACTGTTAAATCTCTGGCATTCTTTAGTGGCTCTATCTAATTCACGCTTACAGTCTGATAATCTCTTCTCCTTCTCCTTCACTGTTCTCTGGTGGTTCTGGTATCTGTCCCTTAGTTGTTCATCTGTTCCTTGAAAAACCTGTACACCAAAATCAATACAGAATAAAGTTAGCTTTTTAACTAAACTTATAAGCCAATTAATGACGGTTTTTTAAAAAGAAGTATAGTTTTTACCATAACAGAAGTCAAGGAATAAGAGATAAACACCTCCCATACAGTATTTCTATACTAAGATACATATTAAGAAAAACTGAATATGCTGCAAGCAAAACTGGAAAAAGAAAATCTATTTTTCTTAGGTTGATAAAACAAATGAATCCAATTTTTACCACAAAAGAGTTTCTTACCATTTCTCAAAATAGTTTCAAATGCCTTGAGATAATCACAACAGAAGACTGACAATTATTTCTTATTTTATGAGAAAGAGATCATCTCCAGGGAGATGAACAATATTAACGTCAGGACGCATCCCATACTGGTCAAAAACAAGTGTTGGCTATCGTCAACATATTGTGAGACGTAGATATTTTCTAGTTACACACCGCAGGGCATTGTTACCAGAAATTATCACTTTTATGAAAATTTTTGTCAGTATTTGCCTTCCTGGCAAGCTAGTCTATGGTGGAGGGAAAAGTTACAAAAAGCAATTTAACCCAAATTACGCAGAAATTGATACAGCTCATTTAAGCCATATTTGCAATATCTGATAATATCAAGTGAGCTATGCAGGCTATGAAAATGTTCTTCACCAACATTTGATGCATAATGAAATATATACTTAGTTCACTTGGTGGCAAAAGATAAGATTCTTCAGCAGAAAGAATAGCAGCACGGAATTTAAAAAGCAACCTTTTCCATCTTCTGCTGCAAATCTTGATTATCTTTCTCCATTTGCCGCCTCCTGCTCTCCAGGGCTTTTACGTCGTTGTCTAGCTTCATTACTTTTATAAGATTCTGTTCAACTGCTGCCAGAGAACTCTGCAAAAGGAAAGAATGCTGTAAGTAAAATACCCCACCGGCTCAGGAATCCCATAATCAATTGTTCTATACAACACAGTCTAAGTGTAAAACCTGCAGCTTTACAACGTATTTTCTAAAAATAGGAGGTTTTAAGTTTTAGTTTAGTTTTTGTTTTAGTTACAATTTATAGTAGTACTAGTTACTAGCTAAATTTGAGAAAAAAGAGATTTTAAATTAAGCTATGAAACATCAATGCTGCTACAAGAATTTCACAAAGTTCTTAAACTTCCAGTGACTGTTTACAGATTAGACCAGCATCTGCCAGGTTTATTGAGGTATGCTTGGTTCTGCTTCAGAGCAAAGGATTAGATAACACAACATAGAAGTGCAAGATTTTAATCAAGAAATTTGTCCAGCTTTCACATTTTTCTGTGTTCTTTAGTACTTATGTATGGTTTTGTAATCAAGTCTGTATTAAGGTCTTAACATAATCATCGCGCCAATTACCTTCAGAGGATCAAGTTGACTCTCAATAGATCTGACATTCTCCTTAGAAGCTGCCAGTTGAGCCTCTCTATTGCTAAGATGATCCTGGATTTCCTGTGCTTTTTCTTTATTCTGTTTTAGGTATTTCAGTTCTGTCTGACACTCTTTTACTTTCAAGCTTTGCTTCAGTCGTACCTGACGGAGAGTTTCGAGTGCTTTAATATACCTTTGAAAAAAGCAGAATTTCAGATTCTATTGGCAACATAGCAATAGTGACGTATGAATCAATCCCTTAGACATTTTCATTAACACCTACATTACTAGAGAAGACGTTTCTTACTTAGTTTATATTTAATTACAGTAAAGAGAAAAACCTTGTTGCTGAAAAGATCTCATCAAATTTCTGTTTCAGGGCCTTCCCTTCACTTAATGGCCAGTTGGATTCTTCTTGGTGGCAGAAAATGACATTGTTAATCACCGATTTGGAAACGCCAAGGGCACTGATCATCTCTCGATCAATTTCTGCACACTTGGAACTCAGACTGACCTTCTCGCCATGCCTATAGAGCACAGATAAAGAAATTCCCAAAAGAAGTTACTAGCAAATTCTTTTAAAAGTAAACTGCATTTTAAACAGTATAATCTCATTGGAATGTACCGATTCAAAAACTTAATGAGAAACGATTTTTAAACATATAATTACCATGTTCAACACATGTATTTAACACTGTCAGTATTTGTAGTCAAGACTATGACACATTTTAAAACTGCAAAACCACCAGAGGGAGTGAAACCGATCTTGAATGAAGTGAACAGACTTCTTAAATAGCAGAGACCAGGGCC
Organism: Grus americana; assembly: GCF_028858705.1. Lineage (NCBI taxonomy): Eukaryota > Metazoa > Chordata > Aves > Gruiformes > Gruidae > Grus > Grus americana. The sequence continues at coordinate 2,015,589 of NC_072865.1, forward strand.
AACAACGATCTGAAACTGAAAATGGTGCCAGAAGTAGTAAAGCCTACATACTCCACACAATGCTACTTTCAAACCGTATCATTATTAATCCAATTTTCAAATAAATGCAAGTCAACAGATATAAGTAGTTCTTAAAGTAGTGGCTGTCAAACGTAGGATTTTTGAATCAACTAATAGGTAAAGTGATGAAACTACATAGCTTTAACGTAAGAGCACTGGTAGCTACTTCAAGAAGTACGTTATGAAGTTTTCTCATCTTATAAACAAATATATACAAAACCCAAACTGATCTTCATGTCAAAGTGAGAAAAAAAAACTTGACAACTTACTTTGTTCTAGTAATGACACCTTCAAGTGTTTTAAATTCTGTTTTCTTGCCTTTCTGGGTACACACCATGGATCGCTGGACAGCTACGAGCTCTCCATTTACATCTCGAAACTGTAATCGAATCTGAGCTCTAACATCTGTTTCATTGGCAACCTTTAGTAAAATTAAAAAAAAAAATTAAGGGAAATTCTTCTCAACCTGCCTTCCCAGCTGTGCGCAATGTTCTCATCTCCCCCAGCTCTCTGTTTTTCCTGGAACAATATGGTCAGGTCAGGTCTGCTTACAACTCGGGCATCCCTGTTTTCATCACAACACTGAGTGCAATTAAGTCTTTGACTTAGGAGTAAACACAAATTAAATGTAGTCACTATGGCTTTTACCTTTGGATCGTGAACAAATGAGTTTCCTTTGGTGCCAGGAGGAAAATCTCCAGTGGAAATATATTTAAGACATTCAATGATGGTCTAAGAAACAGAAATAAGTATATAGTTATAATAGCAATTTAGAGTAAACGAGATGGGCTACAGGCAAAACCACAGTAGCAACCCAAATATTTACAAATGAGTTAAATATGCAAGGAGAGAAAAATAAGAAACAACATTTTATTTTTTGAGTATCATGAGAATAAGGTACTTTGCAAAATTGGCTTTAATCAGGATCTGGATCAATTTCCTATGAAAAATATCAACCGGTGCTCTGCAAAATCCAGGCACGAAAGCAGACCTCCAATAATGCTAAACCCCACAATAGTTACAGTAAACAGCAAGATTTTTACATATTATCAACACTTTTCTGTAGAGATCATTACTCATATTTTGAGGCCTTTCAGAGCTATTTACAGTGCAAACCCATATAGTAAGCCTTACCGTTTTTCCTGCACCATTTGGTCCCACCAAAATAGTTAATGGATTAAAGAAAGTGATAATTTGTTTGTCTTTATCCTCTACCCCAAAACTCCTCACTCCGAGGATACTCATTTTCTCAATCTTCGACATTTCTGCAGTTCTTCTTCCCTCCCAAAGTCAGAAGCGTAAACGTTATAAATCCTGTAAAATAAAGCTTTGTGTAAAATCTAGAAGGCACAAATCACAGCGTATCACTGAAAACTGACGATGCATCTATACAAGCACAAAATTTTATGAACATCTTTAAAAACACAGCTAAGGCTCTTAAGTTACGGCTTAAGGTACAGAACGTACAAAGGCAAAACACTCATGTGTTTTAAACCGAGAAGTTAATCAAGTTAAAAGAAGCATCATACTATTTATCATTAAATCAAAAACAACGGCCAACAATAACCTTTACTCCATGTCACAAAACCCACGCACGCCCTTTCAGAATGCCTCAAGCACAACAGAGGCCCCAATATTTTTTTTCCCTTTAGAAATCCAGTTGTACAGCAACACCCAACACTGCGCAAGCTTCGCTACTGCCCGCGTTTCTCACAGGGCCGCGTTCAAACCCGTACAGGACACGGAGCACTGCCTCCGTCCTGGGGATACCAGGGGTGAGAAAGAAACGCGTCCTGATGGATGATACCAGGGGTGAGAAAGAAACGCGTCCTGATGGATGATACCAGGGGTAAGAAACACGCCGCAGGCTCTGCAGGCCGCGGCTGCAGGGCCCTGTGCACGCATGGGAGCAGCCCCCGCCACGGGCCGGGGGAACTGATGGAGGTAACCCCTACCCCAAGGCCCGTTACTGACCCCGCGGCAAACACGCGTATCTCAGCGTGTATTGGGTGTGTTTCAGGTGTTTCCTACGGCCTAAAGAGCGCTGCTCAGGGCGCTCCCGCTCTCCCCTCAGGGCTCTCGCCGTCCGCCCCCCCCTTCCCCCCCTCCTCCCCCGGGCCGGGGACAGGCCCAGGCGCGTCCCGGGCCCCCCGAGGCGCCTCAGGGGCGGCCCAGCGAGACTCGGCCCTGCCAGGCCACCGCTGCGGTTGGGAAAAGGCATTTCCTGGAGAAACCCCGCCGCCGGGGCAGAGGTGGGCAGCGGGAGTTCCCCGCCCGGAGCCCCGCGCTGCAGCGGGGGTGGACATTTTCCAGGGACAGACGATGGCACCACCGCGGCGAGGGCGGCCCTTCCCCTCCCCGCTACCACCCCCCGAGCCCGCCGCCTGCGCCGCTCCCCCAGCCCGGTCACCTCCACACGCCGCCGCGGTCCCGCGCGCCCCGGCAGCCACCGCGGCCGCCGCCGCCCCGCCCCGGCACTGGCGGGCCCCGCCCCGGCCCGGGCTCGCTACCGCCCCCCGCCGAGCCCGACCGCCCGCAACCGTAGGCCAGGGCTCCCCGGCCGTCCTGCGCATCGACCCGGCCGCTTCGCCTGCACTGGTCCCCCGCCCACTCTTCTTCCACAGGCCGTGTGGGGCGAGGGGGGAAGGGGGCAGCGATGGGGAAACCCCACTCCAGCTCCTCCCCCTGCCCCTCTCTTCATCCCCCTGCCCCTCTCCTCATCCTCATGGCCCCTTCTGCTCATCTCCCCGGCCCCTGTCCTCATCCTTATGGCTCCTTCTCCTCATCCCCCCAGCCCCTCTCATCCCCCCGGCCCCTCTCCTCATCCCCATCGTCCCTCTCCTCATCCCCCCGGCCCCTCTCCTCATCCCCATCGCCCCATTCCTTGTCTGCACAGTCCCTCTGCTCTCCCCCCAACCTCTCCCATCCGCCCTGTCCTGGAGACCCCCAGTTGCACCCAGCGATTCCCCCCCCGCCAGGAAGCCATTAGCACTTTTATTAAAAACACAATTGTAAAATAATAATTTCAGAGGGTTTTAAAATGTTTCCAGCCTGCTGCCACAGCTCGGTGCCCTGCAGTGCTGGTACGGCAGCTATGGCAGTGGAAAACTCCAGTCCTCGCCCCCAGAGCAGGTCACCTGCTGGAAGACAAATCTTGCAGCCCCGTCATCGAACGGAGCCGAGTGACAGTGGATCACCCCACAGACAAACCCCCTTTTTCCAACAGTCTGATTAAGTGATGATTAAACCTGGGGGTAACTGAGTTGTGGGGAGCATGCATCCCACTTTTAAGGCAAATCTGCGTATCCCCGCAGCGATCCGTCTCAGTGCTTTCTGGCTCAGAAACCACATTTCCGATGCTGGCTTTGATGTCCGCTCATTCTGCCTGTTACGTGCTGTTGAATCAGAGCCAGCATGGGATCGACATCCCGCATGCAAAAAGGTGGCACAGCATCATCGTCATCGGAGCTGCTACGGCTACCTGGCTGCAGCAATGCCAGTCCTGTGAGTGCTCCAGTATTTCCAGCAATAGCATGAGTCTTCGGGGCTGTGGGTGAGCGATGGTTCACGATGACGCTGGCGGTAGTGTAAGTGTGATGCATCCCTCTCTCGCGGCGACAGATGAGAGTCAGGAAATGGTTTGCAAGTCTGAGGTGTAATGTGATCGGGTAATTCACCTGCCTCAGTAGGAAACCTAGAATAAAAGCTGCAGAAATTCCACATCAATCTCTTTGTGGTCAGTGCAGAAAGAGGATAAAATGTAGTCATATATCTGATTGTAGGATTACTCCGTTTAGGTTTAATTTGGGGGGAACTTCCTTTCAAATCCATATGAAAAATAAGGAAAGAATGAGTAAACTGAGTGGTGTAGGATATTTTTAAAGCTAACATCTTAGCAGGACTCAAAAAAGCGTTGGGCATACAGAGAAGTGCTGTTAGAGTAGGTGAAATGTGTGAGGACCCTCCGCCACGTCCTCCCGAGGAGAGCAGCGTCTCCTGCACAGGGCAGCTGTTGCGAGGCACTAGCCCTCATACTTCGGCTTCCGATTTTAGAAATTCAATGCAGGTCATTGTGATCGTTCGAACACCGTTCTGATGCATGGAGTGTGAAACGCAGGCGGGTGGCCTCTCATTAAGGAGCAGTGTTGTACTTAACAGCATACAGTATTCTTTTCCACATCTTACAACCGCCTACAAAAATTGTTGGAAATAGAATATAAGGTGTTTGTAAAGAAACAATATCACCTTCGTTACCAAACCTACTTTTTATTTGCTCATCATTTTTGCAAAAATCTGCCTTGGCAGTTATCTTGTACAAAGATGAATTTTGTCGGACTTGGCAAAATGTGAAAAGAAATTGCAGCAGCTTTTCACATTAAATGCAAACAGCTTCCAGGGTTCCATAGACAGCTCAATGGCAGCTGGGCAAAGCAACTTTGTGCTTCTAGGTGAGTGACTCCATCCATTTCTATAACCTGGAAAGAAACCCAAAGAAAAACTCCTTTTCCTAATTAAATTAGAAAGCGTTCAGAAATACCTCCTATATGGATCCAAAAGGAGATTGCTAATTAACGTAGTTGCAATTCCACGCAGTTTTTTGCCACTAAATCCACCTGTTTTGTATACTTTCTTAGTCACAGTGCTAAGTCTGATTTTATTTTTATTTTTAGAAAAATAAGAAGAAACAAGAGAAAAAAATGAAAATATACCTGACACCTTCAGCAAGAGTGCATGCTTTATACCATCTGTATAATACAGATCCTGCTCTTGGCTGCAAAACAAGGAGTTACAAAACTGGCACGAACTAATACAACTGAAATAGTTAAGCAGGAAATTAGTGGATAATATGCATGTCCATTATTGGATATAATGACAGAAACTGCTGCAAGAGCTGTTGTTCCTATCAGTGTTCACTGGAATGAGGAAATCGAATCACTTTAAAATGTGTAAGTTACTCCTTACTCTGCAGAAGACAGCGAAAGGGGAAATAACCACTTTCCCTGCAATACAAAAAACTTCAGCTGCTTCTGGTGAAGTCCTCAACCATTATCTATCCATTTCTGTGTACCCGTGAAAATGTAAACTCTAAACATTGCTGATTTTCTGACATTTATGATCTTAGCATAGTTTCAACATTCCAGTCTGTCCTGGAAAAGAATCCGAGGAAAAATCCTAGACATTAGGAAGGTCCGAAATTCTAAGCCAGATCCGGACTCTCGCAACTGACCTTTACTTCCATCGTGAGAAAGTCAATCTCTCACAATTTGAGCTCACCAAATAACAGTTTCAGTAATGATCACATGCACAAAGTGCGTTAAGAAGTCACCTAATGGAGCAGTACAAGGACAGCAGCCTGTCACGAGCTGTATATCATCAGATCTAGACGATGCGGTCTGTGAACTCCGGCTATCGCACAGCTGGTGCCGTTGGGCTCTGTTTAATCAGAGGTCACTTTGGGGTCTGCAAAGGGGTTGGAGTGGAGTACCAGAGTTTTGAGGACTGTAGGAAGGTTCAAGGTGATTGAGGGATCAAGCTCATTCCTTTTTAGAGCCCCCAGACTTCCTCTGCCCCCTTGTACCAGTCTTCTCCCACGTCCATTGCAAGAAGCAACTCTTCCTCTTTGCTCCACACCCCCTATTCATCTTCCAGTTAGAAAAAAGAACAAAAGAAAAAAAAAAAAGCCAGAGGACTGCCCCTTCCTCCCTTCTCTGGGGCTTTCTTATCCTATTCCTGAGGACCAGGAGTTCCTCCAGGACTACCTGCGGGGACAGGCTGCCAGCTGCCGATGCCGTGAACCCCCTCACCTCTTCCCAGCAGTCTCCGGCCAGGCGGGACCCACCGCAGGCTATAGGTGAACCGGGCAAGCTGCCAGTCTGGGGAATCTAACTCGCCTATGCTTTCAGCCAACTCTGAAATCAATTAACTTTACCAGCATATTTTAGTGCTTACTGTGCTTCCTCTGTGAAGGGAAACAAAGCAGCCAGTCTTGTATCAGGTCAAGTTCATGGTTAGGTAACAGAGGCAAACTTTGGAGAACAGCCCTGCGTACTCAGTCTCAGCATCGTCTGCAATTAAAATGAGTAACATGTCAACGATAAGTGAAGGAAGCCTGGACCTTACCATAAGCTGGCAGCCAGCGGGTGATCTTGTGGCTAACAATTCAGGCTTTCACTATGGCCATAGCCTGGTGATAATCCTGCTTCCTGTGAGTGTGAAAAAGGTTTGCAAAATGTGAGCTATGGCCACTACGGGTCTTGAGACAAGAAGAGGTTAGCATTTACTTCACTGAGACATTACTGGCACAGCAGGCTGTAAGAATATTGCCAAAGTCAAAGATAAAAGTCATACCCATCTTTCAGAGGCAAATACAACTCCTCTAGATAGACGATACCAGACGACACTCCATTTGTGTGTTGTCTCCTGCCCTGTGGCTGCCTCCTTTTGAGTCAGTTGTTCAGGAGCACGATGCCATCAGTCCCTGTTGCTGCTTTCTCCATGCAATGCTTTTCCACATTGCTGATGGATGATGCAGAGACCATATCCTGACTCCGCAACCAGTCTGACCTCTGGAATATTCTCCAAAAGTTGTTAATTAGAAGATTTAATTGTTGGCGTTGTTTCTGGTGAGAGTTTTCTATTTCACAAACAGTATTTTCCCACCGATATGACATCTATTCTCTCAATCAGTGTTTATGCTACTGTGGGATGGTTTACTGGGAATGATTTCTTCACTTGTGATCTTTCTCCTTGGACTGACACTCAGCACAGTTATCAGCCTTTCAGGGTATATAAATCTGTGAATGTGAACCTATGAACGTGGAAGGCTGAAGAGCAGAAGGGACTACCTGAGTCACTGTTTCCAGTCTCCTGCAACGCCTATTATTGTATCATCCCCTCTAGAAATCTGTCAACACTCCTTTATAAAACTGGTTGGAACATTAGGTAGAACAACAACTAGCGGTTACAAACTTTTATATTTCCAGCCTAGAGGTCTGGTGGCTGGAGTTGTTCCCCATTTGAATTTGTCTGAACATTGTCCTGTATCTAAGATATCTTCTTCCTGTTCTTATCTCCCAATCTGTTTATAGACTGCACATATTCTCCGCCTTCGTTTTTGCAGATAATCAAGCCAAGCTCTCCCACTGTCCAAGTTCTTTGTTCAGTTCTTTGTTCAATTAGCGATGTTGTTAATGACAGTAGGACAGAGACCACATCTTGAGGCCATTCATTAGTTATGTCCTTCAGCCCAATAACTTTCCTTTTCAACATGACTCTTACCTTAGCCCAGTAAAATATTTATCTGCCTTAATACTTTCACGTCTTCTCCAGATTAACCAATACGTTATCATTTGATAGAGTGCTTTACTAAACTGTGGATACCCCAGATACCTAGGATCCTTGTCTTCTTATAGGATGAACTCTCTTATCAAGCAAGGACATCTGCTCACTCTGGCATGATCTATCTACGGCAATCAATGTTACGTTTTGTCTTATTCCACCATTTACTTCCACGTCTTTAACGTACGTTTCTTTCCAGGCTTGTTCTAAAGGCCAACCCATCAGAAGAGCCAGCCTTCACTAGTCCAAGCTGCTGTTTATGTGTAACTTCATGCACCACTTTATAGAGAATTGGGGGAATGCAGATTTGGTCATCCCCTGATCTGAAAACAGTTCATGTCCAAGTCGGGCCTGGAGGAATGCCACCGGCGCCCGACTGTCTCCCCAAGAGCTGCTGACCCCGCCAAAGCATTTTGTCTTCCTTCTCGTCTCTTTGCACTCCAGCCTGTCGCTTCAGACGCTGCTGTTCGCTCACCGCGCTGCCTATCTCGCAGTATCTTAAATCGGTGTTTTTCCTCCGACTGCCCATCCTTCCTTGACACTTTTCTAACCACTATGATATCTTCATTTACCTGATTTATTTTTTAATTCCTGTGTGCTGTCAGATCTGATTTCACTCTACCCTACAGGATAAGTACGGACAGACAAGATCTTTGCACCCAGCTGGGAAATGGAACCTTACAGACTGATCTCATTTGTTTCTGCTGCAGTTGGGTGCATGTCATTTTACTGGGAGACACTTATCCTATGTTGCCTTCATACATTTTTTCCATTCTACTCCCACGTACCTCCCGTAATGTCACAACTCTTTCTTTATTCAAATTCTGCAAGACTCATTGATAATGTGATACAATGGTTCGATCCGTGGATGATGCATAAGGTCTTCTGTTATTAAGAATCATGTGCATCTTTTTCCTCTCCCAAATCGTACCTTGGTGGTATGTCACCATAGGTGTGATGAGCTTGGGGCAAAGCTTTTCATTGTTTCAAAAATGCCTAAGACATTGTTGGCGGTTCAGATCCTGGTGACAGCCCCAGAAGATTAGGTTATTGGCCAATATAGCGAGAATAAGCATTCACTCCTTTAATTCTTGTTAAACATAATAAAATATATAACCTATTAGCATATGATATGACAGACATGCTAAGGTCTATATTAATAATTTTGAATAAAACTACCAGTATTTGTGAAATATAAAAAACCAGTTTACCTCCACACTGTGGAAAGGGAAACCTTTCAGAAGATCTGCTTTTCTTCTGCCTGGTTTACCATAGATGCTTTTTATCCCTCTCCCTCTAGGAAAGAGTGGCCATACCAGGTCAGGCAAAAGTCCATCTTACTCCGCGTCCTGTCTCTACGAGTAGTCAAACGCTGATTTCTGTGGAGGAATGTCAGCATGTGTTGTGTTATTCCCCTCGTGCTCTTCCAGGATCCAGACATCTTCAGCTGGGGGCCTCTTGTGTTTCGTTGGATGTGCTCTGACAACGGGATGCTCTGTGAGTCTCGCGTTAAAAGCTTTTTCAGGAGCTTTTTCAGTTCGGATCAAAAGATCCTTTCAAGAGGGTTTTTTTTTACCCTCTAGTTATATACTTCTTTTGCTGAATTTTAGGACAAGAATAGTAGTTTATTTTAGGACAAAATAAAATGTTTATTTTAAGTTAAAAATATTTATCAGTTTAGTTTAGCAATGTTTTCAACAAAAAACCAGATCTCTTCATAAAATGATGTATTCAGAAATTAATTATTTGGTGTGCACAAGGTCTCCTCTGTTTCTGTGACTCTCAAGCAGCTAGCTATGGAAAACCAGATGACTCTTCTCACATTGGTGCATGATTTCTCTGATTTTGCTGGAAAATTGTAACCTTTTAATGAGTGACTGTTACTCTCTCACAAGCCCTTGCCTGGCATCTGAAAGTATTTTTTAGCCATTTATACACGCTTCAGTATTTTTCAGTATGTAGAGTTTTTCCACTAACATTTTAGGACTTCTTTAAATTCAAATAAGGTTTTTATTTGATGCCAGGACTGCTAATTTCTGCCGTTAATGCCCCCCATGCTTTTAGTATTTGGCTGTTGCCAGCTAAACCCGTGCTTTTCCCAGCTATGTATTACATGCTGAATTTCACAGAACAGCAAGGGTGAAGGAGGAAGGCTAAAGAAGTCCATTTGGTTAAGTGGTGTTAAGGTCTGTGTGTGCCTAAGAATGCGCGATTATTTTTTACTATGCCTAGAACTGCAGTTTGTGTTAGAAAATCCTGTCGAACAAAGGATGTCATGTTACTGTGTGGAATGCAAGAGCTACTTAGGTTTCCAGATCTCCATTTATCTGATTACGTGATGCAAAAGTAAGAATAGAACGACACAAACATGTGTGTTATACAAGGAATACTCCTATTTCCTGTGATGAGTTTTTGATACTGTGTAAGAAAAAATCACATCTCTTATCTACAAAGGTATTTTCCCCTTATTTGATGTCAGAGGGAAGGAAACTCCCAACCTGTCCCCACTGAGGCATCCCACAGTGCCTATAATAATTCACACTATGCTCCTCTGCCTTTTCCTATATGAGAAAACTTTCCCTTTGATTTAATATTCAAGGTGTACATGAGTATATATAGGCAGCATGTGGTGCTAAAAAGGCGTAAATCAAACGGAGCTTTCCTGGAAGCGAAAATGCTGTTGCTCTATATCTTCTTATTGAGTTGCTGCCTATCTGGCTCAATGGGCAATGCGACAGCAGAATTTCAAGCAAACTTCAAGGCTGTAGTGGATCTAGCAAGCAAGGAGGTGGGTCATCATCTTTTCTTCTTTGTTTTCTACAGTTCTTTTGATGGAAGTATAAAATCGAGTCTGGGCTGGTTTCAGCTCTAGTTTGCGTGTCCTGTGTTTTGTTTGTTAAACTTGAGATGTTGAAGGCACTGCGTGTCAGCCTGTCCTCAGAAGCTGGCGCTGCAATTGTTTCCTCAAAGGAAGTTCAGAAATAGAAAACCTGATGAAGACGATATGTAGTTCGAGATGCTTCACAAAGTGGCAGTCACTTAGAAGAGAAATACCTTTTAACACTATTTTCTTTTTTTAAATTTTAGGTCTTTCTTCCAGTACCTGCCAAGAAATTTCAGGTAAGACTTTTAAAGCTTCTTTATTACTGCTGTTATTACTCATTTGGAAAATGATGATGCTTAGCAGCAGATATTGAGAGAAAGAGAGAGTTAGACTACTAAAAAAGACCGAATCTCACAAAAAAGGAATACACTGCTAACGGCATGTTCATGAGCAGCTCTATCAAATTCAGTTTGCTTCCGTGTATGCAAAAAGTTATGGAAATAAATGACCAATTCTGAGACCATGGTCTCTGAGACTTGGTTCTTCTCCTGCTGAAGGCAATCTCAGGAGCTCTCGCGGAGAGCTCGATACTGAGGCCGTTCTCAACACTACTGTACGAGGCGCAGACCCTGACCGGGACCTGCTGTTGTTTAGAGCAGAAGGCGGTGAATACGGTTAGTACTGGAAACGCTAAAATGTTCTCACCTCTCGGCAAACAGAGGAGTTGAGTGTTATAAAGCAGAACGGAGTTTGTCTCCGAAGGAAGCGATTTGCAGGCATGGCGAGTTATCACACGCAGCCTTGTTGATCGGTGGTTTTCAGCCTGTGGTCTGCAGATTTCTCGGGCTTTGTCAACTGAAAAAAAAGTTAACGAAAAATAACCAAGAGGCAGCCTGTTGTTGGGAGGCCTTATCTTTAGAAGAAAAAAAAAATGTTTAGACTTTGCAGCTTGAAAGATGGTGAAGAGCAGGCGGTTATAGGCAGAGCAGTACGGTGCTTCTGTCCCTCCGCAGGGAGCTGGGAGAGGCAATTAGCAGATCTAATCTCCTTGGGGCACTCAGTGTGATTTTGATAAAACTGCAGCCCCGACGGACTTGAATCCTCTTTTACAACTCTGTTCCCTGTTTTTCCTTTATAATGATTTTTTATTGACGTTACATGCTTTTTTCCTCTCCTGCTGTAGATTTTTATCAAATCCCAGAAAACATAGGAAAATACCCCTTTCCTTAATTGTACAGAACTAGAGTAGACAATAGGTGATTTCTGTTTCTGCTGTGCATGCAGTTAGCTATTGAATTTAATGGAAGATTAAATTTAACTCATTTGACAGAATATAATTTTGCTGTTGTTTGATATATATTTTTTTAGTGCAACCATGTTCCCTGTCAACTTGAAAGAACCATAAAACAGCTGAAAGTTTACTGTAAGGATGATCAAATGAGAACACACGTTTCTCTGATGGAGAAAAACATGGACCGCATAATATCAACTTTAAAAAAAGCACATACAGTAAGTTTCTCATCAATTATTTATAGTGATTAAACAGGTAAAAATGTGAAATTACTGTGAATAGACTGCTCCTTTGTTTTCAAAATATATGAAATTAAGCAACTCAGCATCCCGGTCAACTAAAGTCAATAGCAAAATATTGATACCGTCTCCGCACACTCTTAATTTCTCACTGTTGAGAATTATGGCTGCTGCTCAGCAATGGTTTTATAGAAAATACTTACCTGAAATTCATAAAGTCTGGATGGAGGTTACAGTTCTCTAAAAGATGCATCACCCTTAGACAAATCCTGGACTTATCATTAGCCAGGAGGTTAATAAGAAGAGGCCCTAAGCCACATGTCAGTGAGCAAAGTCAGCCAGGAGGAAGCATTCCTGATTCTGAAAGGTCTTCCCTCCGTTCATTCGTGAAGATCTCTCTTCCCTTCTGATTAAATATCGCCTTGAACAACCACCGACAGCTCCGCAGCAACATGCTCTTTGTATTCTCTCCCTTACTGTCACTAATACCCGTTGTTATTATTATAGAGACCTGAGAAAGAGGGCTCCTGTCCGACAACAGAGAGGCCCCTGCCCGATGCCCTGCAGTGCTACGAGAAGTTCTTTGAAAAGCTGCACGAGCAGTGCTAGAAGCCCCGCTGACGGGTGCTGGCACCCCAGCCGGTCGGAGACGCCTGTGACCCAACACTAGAGCCGGTTCGGACGGACTACTGCAAAGCTGCCACACAGTGCCACGGAGAGACAGCACAACATTAACATGAATGTTTTGTATGTATTATCAGATATTTATGTCTTATTGCAGGTATTAACATATTTATTTTATTTATAGAGAGCTTTTGTATTTGCACAGTCATAATGTTCAAAGCGATAATGAAGGAAAGAACTTAAAACTATTTATTCTATCGTGGGGTTTGTGCACTCTAGTAATTAGAGTATATGTCAAGGCTTGAATAAACCTCTGTGAGTGAAATTAAAAAAATACAGATTAGAAGGCAGATCCATTAGTGTGCTCTCCTGCAGACATTTACAAACTTGTCAGAACATTTTTTTTTTTGAAGGCAGGAGAAAAAAAAAGAGAAAAGGCTATATTTAAATATAAATATATATTTATATATATTAATATTTAATATATAAATATATATTTAAATATCAATATAAATTGTGCACAATTAAGTTTGAAATCAGTGTGTTTTCCTGAAATTCTACAATGTAACTGCAGTACAGTATACCCGCACGATACGCATTCTTTATTTATTTAATATATTTATTGTGATAGCAGCTCATATTTATTTTAATATTACTCCAGATTTATTTTTAACCCATGTTATCTTCAAACTTTGGAGCAAAGAGTGAGGAATTTGTGTTTATGGGCTCAGTGCCAAGCCAAAATGAGACCTTGAGCAGGTCTCCCGGGGGTTATTGCAGTAGAAATACGGTAGGGATAATTGTAACCACAGAAATAGCAGCAGCAGTGAAGGATGTCTAATTTAGGCTGGATTTCTTTTTTGCCTCAAGGTTGCCTTAAGCTATGTTTTTCATGAAGTGAAGAATGTATTTGTGACTTACTTTTCTTAAATAAAGATACTACATTTTTCTAGAATCTGAAGCATCGGAGAAAAATGATACTTTTCTAACGTATGAAAGTGTACATTGGTTTCCAAATGAAACGCAGAGAATTTCTGCGTGCGTGTGTACTCACTGAGCTGGCTTTTGGGGCATGAAGTAGTTTGAGGACCTGCCTCGCTAGGCGTTGTGTGAGTTTTAAGCCAAAGATCCTTGGCATAGATGTATTTTGGGGAAATCATAGACCCTTGCCAATGAATTAAGCCACATGAATAAGTAATCGAGCGTAATTACGTCCAAAGAACCAGCAGGTTTGTGAAGGTGATAACAGAGAGACAAGACGTGACAAGTAAAGAAATAAAAAGGTGCCCAGCGAAGTGATTCCCCTCACGGTGACTGAGAAAAGCCAGGATGTAACCAGACTGTTGGCAGCAGCGCAACGATGGCTAATTCATTGGGCCGTGAGAATAATAAACCTTAGCCAGAGCAAATAAATACAGCGGTAAAGAGGAAACGCAAAGGACACTCTCCCACAAGTCAGTGCCTGTGCCGTTAGTCACTGCCGGAGGTTTAGCAAGAGCAGGGAACAGCAAAACAGTGAATTCTGAAAGAACCGAAGATGAGAAGGTGCCTCTCTAAACAGTGCTCCTCTGACACAGCTCCGACGTGGCACAGCGCATCCTTGGAGGTGCAATGAGCTGGGAAACCTGACTCATACAGAGCAGACATGAGGTACTTGAACAACGGCTTTCACAAGTAACTCTAAATGATGCACGACTCCTAAAATTGAAGCAAGGCTGGAAAGCATAATTTATTTCTGTTATTTTATAGTTCGCTCCGGCTTCCTGCATACAACTGAAAAATAGCAGCCAAGTCGGCATTTTACCACACTGTTTGCAGAAATGAGGTAATCTTAAAACAAACAAAAAAAAAGCTTTCAACCAACGACTGCTGGCTGGTTGTGACATTACCATAGGCCATGCTAAAAACTTGCCTTTCCTCCCAAAGCTTGCTAAAACACGTTAACGGTGTCAGCCATAACGCGATGTACCCACGGTGGGGACGGTATCGCTCACCCATGCCAGGCTAAACCTCACGAGGCAAGCACCGACAAATGCTGCTGACTGCTTAAAAGACCGCACTGGAGCTTAATTAACTAATTAAGCAGAAGAGATCTCTAATTACAGCGTATTTTAGTGCAACCTTGCATAAGCTCATCTCATACCTACAAGCATATTCTTTCACTATTCCTTCGCGTGAGCTGGCGGTGGGTCTGTCCCCGCAGGGCAGAGCGCAGGGAAATCTGATTTCCTTCCATCTTGCTCTTCTGGAAGCATTTCACTTCCTGCATTAGTACAGGTTAACAGAGTTTGGAGCACGTGTAATTCTCATTTTATGCTATCTGCTCCTCAGGAATACTAGCGCCAGGATTCCACTATTTGGAGTCCTCGGGAGCATTTTAAAATACCCTGAGTGGGAGAAACGGATTTTCGGTGTGCAGAGGGACTCTGCTGCCAACGTGATGCATCGTCTGTTTGCAATCTGGCCAACCTATTGAAAAGTCATTTCAGAAGAGAAAGGAAAGGTGTTGTTTTCAAACCCGAGTCATCAAGACAGCCGAATGAGGTTTTTAGCAGTCCTGGGAGGGAAAGGCTGCACACGCGAGGGCAGAGGAAGTTACGAGGCTGCCTGAGCAACCTTTAAAATTCACGTTCAACATACACAATGCTGTTCGCTCCTGTGAGTGAAGTGGAAAAAGCTTAAGGCTTTCGTTTTCAAGATGTATAGGCAAAGCTGGGGCAGAGCCTGCTCTCGGGAAGGTCTCTCGCTGAATGCAGAGGGCACCCTGCACGGAGGCAGACTCCTTCTGCAGAGCGAGATGTGCGATGTGGGAACTGAAACCCAGCGCGTCGCTTCCACGATAAAAATCAGAAAACAAAGAGACAAAAACCTGGAGGCAAATATACTGAATTGTTTAAGCTGAAAGAACTATGATCACAGGTTTCTGAGCTCCTACCAGTTTCATTTTCCGGCTGGGGAAGCCAAAGAAATTTAGAAACCAGAAGAGATGTTAAAGCTGCCAGAAGGAACTGCTGAGATCCAAGAGGCGAGCATCTCACCACTGCTCCTCTGCCTCCTCGCTTCAGGGAGTTACAGGACAAGGGTTTAGATTTTTTTTCAACTGTTCTGGCTACCATTCCCACTGACATTTCCCATGACACTGAAAAGCTCTCTGGTACAGCCTGGGCCAGGCAGTGGTCCTGCCTTTGCTCCAGCCTGGGGCAGAGAGCAAGCAGCAGATGACATCTGCATTTCCATTAGTTTTGGCTGAGTCTTCAGCAACAGCTCGAGCCAACCTTCCTTGCCCTGGCTTTCCTCTTCTCTTCTGCGCTTCTTTTTCTCTCTAGGAAGCACCTCACTTTGTGCAACAGCTCAGTCAAGCTGGGCTTAGGGTGGCATCTGGCGACAGCGTCGGCTGCTAGATAGGAACTGTGCTCCTCTCCTCGCCTGCCTGAGCAGCTTCTGCCCTGGCTCGCCTTTAAGAAGCAGCAATAGTGGACTGCAAATAAAGAAGTCAAGGTCATCTGGCCAACGTGTTCTCCTTTCTTCCAGGTGCCCTTAACACCACCGAGGAGCCTGGCAAAACCAGGCAGAAAAAAGGGAACCTCTGTTTTAATAAAAGCCTTGGTTAGTCCTTGCATTTAAAATCATTGGTAATATATACTTAATAAATTTGGTAATACATACTTAATAAATTTGGTATTGGGTAATACATACTTAATAAATTACATACATTAAGTAATTAGTACATCCTTAATAAACTTTACATACTAGACTAACACCTTAAAAACCAGCCAGAGCATCGGTCCCGGTGTACCCCGACCCAGTCCACCTCTGTGTGGCAGGTTCCCATCTCCCCAAGCAGAGTTAAAACATTTCTTCCCCAAAAATCTGGTCAGATGTTGCGCACGTCGTTTCCAGAAAGTAGTCACTGCCACAGACTGTTGCAGAACTGTAAACAACATTCCTTCTAACAGCCTGTTTCCTAAGAAAATATTTTACTTCACGCAATTTAGATCAAGACCAGTCTTTACAAAATTTCTCAATTTCCCTGGCTTGGGACTGGCTTTTGAACACCACCAGAGCCGTTTCTGTGGCAGAGGTGCTCCAGGAACTGCACTGTGGCGCGGCACTACTCCGGGATGCTCCTCTAGCACGATCGAAGCCCAGGGATTTATTACCTTTTCTCTCCATTGCACGAAGCAGGATTTCTGCTCGCTGCTGGAGCATCCCGGCCTGGTTTTGCACAGGCGTAGGTACCTCGCTGTACCAGCTGCCCTCACAGGGGGCACGCAAATAGCTATGTATTCATTCCCTAAATACTGTGAAGATGACTCAAGGCCCCCTGCTAGCGACCTGCTCTTTGCACCTACCTGGCTTTTCTCTGTTGCTGTCTGGAAGCGGGGAGAGCATGCCTAAGGGTAAAACCGTCCCTACAACCCCAGGAGATGGGGTGGTTTAGGGTCAGAAAATTTGCCCCCGGCACAAAAGATTGAAACACAACCACTGAGAGAAAGCGTTTCGGAGCGTTTCTGCAGGTTAGTACAAGCATATTCAAACTCTAATCGAAGGGAGAGCCGGTGGCCGGAGCCCCCCTGGCCCCACCGTGTCACCTGCTCAGCTCTGGGCTGGATCCGCTCAGGAGGAGGCAAACCCTGCGGTCCTGAGCAGCACCGCTTTCCCGGGAGCGGGGAGAGGAGCCGCTCAGGAGGGGTTCCCACGCACCACCGCTGCTGCATTTTGTGTGGCCAAACACTGGCTGCAGCTGAAATCCGTACGGGGCCACAGAGCATCTGCGCAGGTGGGACATGGCAGCCACTTCAGATGCCCAGGAAACACTTGAGCAAATGGGACACACCATTTACTAATGAGGTTCACTGATGAAACGTAGTTTTCACATGGGAGATAACGTTAGCTCAAAAGCTGCCCATTTATTAAGGAAGCTTAAAAAACAAGATATGGTCTCCAAAGCCCCATGATCTCCTCATGCATCTACCCTGCTCTTTCAGATAAGGGAGGAAAAGGACAATGCAGAGCCTGTCACAAATGTCACGCTGCCCTAGGGTGCCCACACATTTACCCCCACACATTCGTCCCATTTACCACCGAAACACCCACACACTGTTTCACCGCGTGTCCCCCCAACAGCGCCTGTGGGCTGCACACCCCGGCCAGCAGTGCCGGGGCACCAGAGGACACCCCTGGGACACCCCTCGTTCCTTATGCCTCGGGGGGGGGGTGGGGTGTTGCAGCGGGCTCCCTACCCCGAAGCACCCGGAGCGTTACCTGCACCCTGCAGCACTGCTCCGATCGAGTCCTCCATCTCCCCTGGGACCGGCCCTGGCAGAGAGGCGCAGGCGGCTTCCAGCAGCCGTTGCTGTCTGCAGGGGACAGACAGTCTGGGAAATGAAATCTGCACCCTGATTTTCAGAAATTTCCATTTTCTGGAGCCTGGCAGGCTAGAAAGGCACAAGCTAGCGCACCGTATCATCCATGCTGCGCTATGTACTTGCACCAGTAGAGAAGCCTTATCTGAGCATCATAACTTCATGCTTATCTAGATGATGGAGCAAAACCAGCTACTGCAAACAGTTGCAGCTTCCAGCTAATGATGCCAGCAAAAAGATACGAAGGTGACAGTAGCATATGATAGCTCGCTAGTTCCTGTGTGCCACTTTAGGTCCACCTCCTCTGGGCACCGCAGTGATTCAGGCTGCCATGGTTTCTGCAGGGGCTTCGTGGCACCGCTACAGCCAGGGGATCAATCCTGCACTGGGTACCAGGCAGCAAGCGCTGAGCAGCTCCACAGCCGCCCTGGTGCTGGCAATGCAACTGAGCCACGAGCAGGTTCAGAAAAGCTCATGCTTAAGCAAGCTCAGCATCAGTCTTGTTCCCTTGGGAGCCAGCCAAAGCCCTGCTGAAAGACCAGGTCATGCTACTGATATCTGCAACAAAAATACCCTATAATTCTCCTGAACACAAGAAACCAAACTTTTCCAAGGAAAAAAAAAAAATAAATCATACAGTTCATGCATGGTTCTGGGACAGTGCTAGGATTCTGCAGAAGTGGCTAAAAATCCCAAATGCAAGAGAAAAGGACAGGCCTGAGATATAAAATCTGTTGGCAGCTGTGCCGGCCCGGAACAGAAGTGGAGACAGATGTGCTCTCTGGCACGGGAGACCCGAGGTGGGGGGGACCACGGGCAGGCAGCTCCGTGGGCGATCCCTGGTGGGGACGGGAACCGCCACAGTGTGGGACGGCCCAACCGTCGGCCGAGGAAAAGGTGAAGAGACATTTCCCAACCAACCCCGAGGTCCCGCAGCAATTCAACGCTAAGTTGTCCATGGAGGTCTCCAGCGGTGGGGTCAGACCTCAGCCAGGCTGGCAGGTACAGCCCAGGTGCCAGCCAAAGGGAAAAATGAGGATGAGTTTGTGGGAGACCGAAAGAAACCAGCTGTAAACCACCAGAAACACAGCAGACTAAGGACGGGGCTTAATATTTTCAGCTGCGTGACTTACAAATTCAGCCCGAGGACGACAGGTAGCACCAGGCAGGTTCTCCGCAGAGCTCCCAGCGACGCGCTGGTGCAGAGTCCACGTTCCTGCAAGGATATGATCCTCGGAGCTGTGTGATGAGAAAGCTCTACAGATAAGCATGCAGTGTGGAAAAAAACCCAACCCCTATTCTTGTTAGAGATGACAAACTGGGCAGCAATCAGCTTGCAGGTTAGCTTGAGCTAAGCCACACAACCACTACTGACTTTCGACTTCCCCAATTCAAAGTATTGAGATATTAAGGTGCTTACTCATAACTGCTGCGGCGTCGGGCTGCGAGCCACCCGGCCGTGCAGAGTGGAGCTGGCAGATCTGCTCCTGCCCAGGAGAAACGGGGCCGGACCGCCTGCCGCCACGGCCGCTGCCCTCGCCGGAACCTGCAAACAGAGAGCAGACAACAGCTCTTTTTGAAAAATGACACGATTCTTTTTGAAAAGGAATCGAAAAGGGCTTTTTCCGGTTTCCAGGACAGAGGGAAACACAAGGCACCGAGTTGGCCAATGTGGCCAGGTAATAAGCCTTCAGTGAATTAAGACCTTAGACGCGACCCTGGCAAACCTGGTGGGCTTTCCCCGGGGCGGCTCCGGCACCACCGTCCCGGCACAAAAGCAACTCCCTGGCCCTGACCGCGCTGGCGGGGTCCAGGCTGACACGCTCGGGGCATCCTGCATCCCTCCTTCCCCACCCAAAAGGGGCCACTTGGCTGTGCCCGTGCCCAGGGCCGCCCTCCCTCTCCAGCGCGTGCTCCAGGGCAGTGGCTTCTCCTGCTGTAAATTAATTAATCCTTACGGAATACCTGCATTTTGACAAAATTTTGCCACGAGCATTGCACGTTTTCTCTTTCTAGGCAGTGCTCCACATATTTTCTGAGGGGGTTTGGGTTTGTTTTTTTTTTCTCACACCACCGTCTTTTTCCTATTGCATATCAGAAGATCACACGCTGTTATCAGAGAAACTCCGATTTCTACAGAAGTGCTGTGGAGACAGCAACTGCTTGGTCATGCTTTGGGTCGCTCTATGTTTTACTGATTGTAAAATTGAAAGGCCACATCCTTATATCTCTATTACCTACTTCTGTGGAAATGGTGATTGGGTAAGGAGTGCGCCCCAAGGTTAAACACCAAATTTACTGGAACCTTTCTCTTCCAGAAAGTCTCAACAAATGGCATTTTTTCCTATCAGTTTCAAAAAATCAACCTAAACTGTTATTTCCTTATAGGGAGACCATAAAATGGTAGAGGACTGGTCCAGAAGCCCTTATAGGTTCCCTGAGCACATCAGGAGGATGAAGACCCATCTCTACCTTCTCTTGCTGGCTGCGAGCATCTCTGCTGCTCCCCAGCTGAGCAGCATGGCCGAATTACTGACATTGTTACAGCAAATGTGCGAGTCAATGGCAAACAACGTCCAGGTAAGGTCAATTGCCACTTTACTAACCTAAAATTTGATCGACTGAATGCTCTTGCTCTCGAATACTTAATTTTTTTTGAAAGTCAAACAATCCATGTATGTGACATTTTATTTTTATTAGTGTTAAGCCTTCAAATATCATCTTCATTAATTAATGTATTATTTTTCAGAATCTGAGGATTGAAACTCCAGACAATATAGATGTAAGTAAAACTCCTTTTTTTTAAAATAAAATTAACTTTTTCATAAATTTAGCCATTGCAAATTGAGATAGTTTTGAAAGTGTTATCTCCTAAAATACTCCATTTGTATTTAAGAGCAAACAATTACTTTCAATGTAGCTGTTATAAGATATAAAAAGTTATTAAAGACATTAAATGTTATTGTAACATATAAAATGGCATTAAAACCAATCAAATGTTAGGTCGCTGCAAAATGCGCTGTGATATAGAAGTAGCCAAGGACAACAAACACTCTTGTTCTGTGGTTTTGGAAATCTCCTGCAGAACGCACACACACACAAAGTGATTTTCTGAATCAGCTTTTCAAACAACGGACAGTTAAAACTCGTTCGCATTTCTTGCTTGTCCATCTGCAAAAATACTTCTTTTTTTTAGTCTACTTCGTTTAGCCTACTTTTAGAAATGGCTTTTTATGCCTTTACCATCGGTAAGGGGATTAAAAAGTTGTATTACCGCATCTTGTCCGAAGGATGGTGTTAATGCCCCCAGCACCAGACACCAGCTACCGTGTGTCCGCGGATGAGGTCTGTCCCAAAGAAGGAATTCCCCTTTATGCATTTGCCATCTTCTTTTGCACCTCCAGTAAATTTCTCCTGTTCCCTCTCGGCATAAAGGCTCTTTTCTTTGCGAGCTGACTTTAAGCAACTTCCTCTTGATGCAGATGCTGCTAATGAGGCTTTTTTTCTGCTGTGCATCAACTGCAAACTTGCTTTCAACATGAGATCACAGGCAAGCGCAAAGCTCTTCTGATAATATCACAGCCAGATGGCTATTTGCGGGAATGCAATCCAAGTTGCTAATTTACTGAAGGAGGAGAGTAATTCACAGGCATGCCCTAAGCTAGCTACAGGAGGGTGGGGGTTTTTTTGATGGCAAATCCAGCCCATTCCTTGTCAATTAGATGTGAAGTTCCCAGCTCTGTCACTTCTCTCTGGAGCCTGTCTGGAAGAGCTCTCTCCCCCGGCAGGGGCTCGGGCTGGGTTTAACCCCGAGGTTTTAATAAGGGAAACATCCCCAGCATCAGCGGTGCGAATGCCAGCAGCTCGCTCCTGCCTCAACCTGCTGAGGTCCCCGGCGGTGCCACTGCAGCCCACCACGCCGGTGCCCGGCTCTCCTCCAGGGAGAAGAGCTGCTTCGCTCCCACCTGCCCTGCCTCGGATACGGAGACGACGGAGAATTTCCCGGTGTCTCTGCACTTGCTGTTTGTCGGTGGCAGAAGCGAGCAGCTTCCCAGCAAGGGCGTGGGAAAAACGATCTTCCTCGTCATGCAGCATCCAGGAACGACTAACGGGAGACCACGTGTTGGTCGAGGACATCATGGGCATGATGCTGGCCTTCGGCTGCATTTCCTCTGACCTCCGCTGATTAGCTTTTGCTTCATTTTTCATCGCTTTCTTCTCCCATTATGCTTCAATCTGTTCCTGCTGCTGACGATCGTGTCTTCTCCTCCTTTCCTTCTCGACCCGTTGAGCTGATCTCTTGAAAAACAACCCTGCACTGGCAAGTGCGACCATCATCACTCTTCGCTTCTGTCCCGTAGCCCCTGTAGCCCTCCTGGCCGCCTTGCCTGGACCGCGAGGTCTCGGAGGCAGATGCCAGAAAGCGCTTTGTAGAAGAGGACAAGCGTGGCTGTCCTTGGGACAGGACAAGGCAAACAGGGCTGCGAGATGAGAGCGTGACCATTGTCCCCATCTCTCCCGGCATGCAGATGTCAGCTGTCACAGAGGTTAATGCTTGGAGTAGTTTCAGGTTCATTTATTTTCTTTCTCTCGTGTTCAGACACCTCTAGCTTCTGGGGGAGAAAGCATCTCACATCCAAACTAAAGACATAAGCCAGAATTATCTGCTGACACGAGCAGATGTAAGAAATCAAACTGGTCTTCAGATGGCTGCAGCAGAGCTAGGACGAAGTCTTTAGATAATTACGTGGTTCGTCTGGACGTTACAGAACATACGCTAGCAGAAACTATCCTCTGCCAGGTTTCTGTCTGCAGAGTAAATAAATGTGTGCATCAGTTAAGCATGGTCGCTTAAGTTGTTTGCAAATACGAGCCCAACGGTCAGTAACAATTTATTTGCCACCCAAGCAGCTGGCCACAACTCAAGATGATTTTTAATAAACTTACTGCAGTTCATGATTACAAATTCTTGTGCCTCAGTTTTGCTGTTTCTTCCATCTTAGGATGTGAATTGTGTCAGCACAATCTTTGAAGGAACGGAACAGCTGAAAAGTCATCCAGCTATGAAAAAATTCAGTGTTTTTTTCCAAAAATTTGAAAGGCTGAAGCAATCACTCACACCAAGCCTAGCAAAAGAGGTAGGAATTTCCTTCTTGTCTATCAGAGATCATGCAGCAGAGATGTAATAAAATGTGATCCATAATTCATAACTGAGCCCTTATGTCTACAAGGGAGGATAATTTTTGTACTCACTTGTGCTGAGTACATGGAAGAAATAATCCTGGCATTATTTCACGTTTCTACCCTTCCCTTGTTCTAGTCTTAAGCTTGAACCACCTCTAAAACAAGGATTCATATGTGTGATCAGCCTATTTAAGGTTTAAGGATAATCCTACCATTTATAAAATTATTGCAAGATGCAAAACCTCTACATAATAGTTAAATATTAAGTAATTTAATTTTCTTGATTAACTTTTCAGGGGAAATGTGATACAGAAAGAATGAATGCAACAATATTCATGGAAAAGCTGATGACGTTCATCCGAAAAGCATCCAAAAAAGCAAGACTGTAGAGTTACAAGTCTCTAGAATTGCTGTAAATTTAAATGACCAGTAAAACGTTTATTTGTTTGAAAAGTACTCTTCCTTTGTGTTAAAATCTAGCAGGGCACATCTTCAGTTGCAGCGATACCGTACAGGTCCATGTTTGGCGCGTAATCTCTGAAAGTATCGATGGCGAAGCGTCATTTGTGTTTCTAGATGAAAATGTGAACGCCTGATAAAGCAAATAGTGCAGGGTGTTATGGAAGGACCTGACTAGGCACAAAACTTGGGCTTCTCATAATTAGGTCACAGCGGGAACGAGCAGAGATGGATGCGAGCGAGAGCGGCTGGTTCACACTACGCGCCTTATCTCACCGCTGCCTAACCCCGCCGGTTTCCCCCGCTGTGCCATAAACACTGACTAATATTCATATCACATCTCGATATATACTTCCTGTGCCTGCCTTTAAGATCAGGGTGGCCCAGTGTCGGGGGGGGAGTGGGCAGCATGGATTCTAGCAATACAGGTTGGGGATCTACAACTTTTCAGGTTTAAGGTCAAATTTCTGCTGGAAAGTTTTGCTGGTATTGGATAACGTCGGGGGAACGGGTATTATTCTCGATAACACGTCTAGGAGAGCGAGAACCCGTGTACAGACCATTGAACCAGAACACAGCTGATGCTGCTGAAATGGGTGATTTAGCTCAGGGAACTGGTATGGCTATACCGGGAAAATCTCAACGTCGTAATATCCATCCAGAGTAACGAGGATTAATCAGTATAACCACACGAGCAAAACTTTTCTGGTACGGAGCTGGCTTTGCCACCGCTTTGAAGCCAGATGAGGATGAACTGCAAAGTCATATTCACACATTATTCCACCTCTTAAGCTCTGCCTAAGCTTCGCTATGTATACGTATATCACTTATCAGCAAGGAGTACCAGAACATCGCGCTCATGCGTATAGGATCACCTTGATTTGGTTTGCTTAGCACTCTGCCTAAAAACTCTCACAAGCACTAAGAAACACGTCCTGAGATTTTCCTCTACCTGTAGCTTTGGTAGATCTTCGGCAACTAAAGATCTGTAAGGATCTGGGCATATGCCACTTCTTAGAGAATAAATGCTTTTTCTAAAGCTAACGGTGATGATAGGAGTGTTTAGATCAGTACGGTTTTATTTCTGTGATGTCAATTAAATTATATTACCTTTTATAGATATATGTATTTTGAATAAAGTATTTATTCTGTATTTTTACTACTTTTAATAAAGTGAATAAATGTTTGTCCCTGCCTTTTTTTCCCCACAAATTTCTTCCAAGCTATTTCCACACTGGAGCAAACCTAGTGACTGTAAAATCTCTGACGGCCAAGGGAATTAGACGAGCAAGTGTATTGCCAGAAGCCGTTTCTAACGATGCACAAATTAAAAACCCGAGAGACCATTCAGGTGCGCCCCTCTGAGGGAGCTGAGCTCGCACGTTTGGCTTTACTTTAACAGAGCCGTTGAGGAGCCCCTGCTAGAACACGGACTGAGGGGCCACGGAGACCTAAGTGGCTGGTCACGGAAAAGCTTACTGGTTTCTTTCCCTCCTTTTCAACAATTAAAATAGAAGGAGAGAGAACCCAAGTGACAGCCTAACTGCAGAACCTGCTCCCAGTGGTGGCAAGGTCTGAGGCTCGAAGCTGAGCAGTTTTTCAGGGCTTATTCTTGGATGCAGACACCTGCCAGCATCCAAGCAAGCATCCCACGTGCTGACTGTCCGACTTAGCCTGAGCAGCTCTAAGCAATGGGGATAAACATGCTGCAAACAGAGGAAAAAACAGCTGGCGAGGTCCCTAATGTAAAATAAATACCTTTTAAATAAATAAGCAAGCATCTCCTCAGACCTCCCGCAGAAATTACAGCCCTCGTCATTCACAAATAAACATTTGCAGAGAAATTACCTTTGGTGGAAAACGTTTTCACCCTTCTCCTGGAAGCTGGAGGCTGCCACAACGAGCGCGTCCCCAGAGCTGTCTGATCCACACCTCCGGAGCCCCCGGCTAAGCAGAACCCCCACCAAGACAAAACGCTGTAGCCGACCTCTATTGCTCTCTCAGCTCAAAACGAAATCCCAGTCTGCGTAACCCCCAGATGATAGCTCTGAACGTTGCAGGCTGCCTGTTAAAAATACCAGAAGCAGGATGCTGTAATGAAGAGCACAGAATAAAGCAGGGAACGCGGAAGATGGATGCTGGCCGTAGGTTCCTCCTGCGCTAACTGTGCGTCATTCAGAGCAAGCACAGACCTCCCTGGCCCTACGGAGGGTTTTAGACATCCAGCTACGATCAGCACTCCAAGCAGGCAGGGAAAAATCAATACCAATTAGTAGTTCTTAGGGGGGGGGGAAAAAAAAAATTAAAAAAGAGATTTTCCAGCATTTCAGTCTGAATTGAAACAAGAAAAATATCTAAATATTTTAAATGAATGAAAACTAAGGACAGATCCAATTCAAAGGGTCAGCATCTTTCCTCGCAGGCTGAGCTCCGCTCTCCTGAACAACAACAACAACAACTCCCTCCAGACCCGAGAGGACCCTCCATCAGCATTTTATCACCCTTGGGCCCTGCTCCTCTTTGTCCCCCTTTGCCCCCTCTCTGGGGCAGGCAGCGGGGCAGGCAGCGGGGCAGGCAGCGGGCACCACAGGCTGGGACACCCGTACATGGATTTGCATTTCTTTCTTTCTTTTTTGGGCTGTCCCCAGCCTGGGGCATGAGCTCCCATTGCCAGGTGTCCCTGGGGAGGCTGCAGGGGCTGAAAAGGAATTTATCCTTCCCCCCCCCAAAAAAAAAAATTATTCCTTAGTCTCTTTTAGCTTGCACAATGGTGATTCTGCCTTTTATCTGCCAGGTGACTGCCTGGATGCCATTTGGACTCAGTTTCAGCCTTCTGAAGATGCTTTCTAGCTTTGACCGCTCTCCCCTGCCCTGCTAGATAGTCATTCTGGATTTCTTTCACATTTTCTCAAGATATTTTGATAGATAAGCACTTGTATACCGACTTCAAAATATACATTGTTAAACAGCTTCCCGACCGCCTGCAAAAATTTGGGTACAAACAGATGAAAGACATTTTTCTGATACTTGTAGCAGAAGCATCAGCTCCTAGAAAACACAGTAGGTGGGAGAATCTTAAACATCAAAATGGGCTTCACAGAAAACCTGAAACTGGGGGAGTCTAGGGCAGGTTCATCCTCCTTCAGCTCTGCAGACAGGACAAAGCCACTCCAAAAGCTGCACCCAAAGCAGCTTCAGGCTTGTGGCTTGTAGGGTGAGACTGTCCTTAACTGCAGCCCTAAAATCCCTCCTAGCTGCCAGCTCAGATCAGCAGAATGAGCAACTTCAGCCCTGCAGGAGCAGCTATGAGCCTGGTAGCAGCTATTACAGTCGTGGGCGATGCATCTCATCCCAGAAAACCCTTGTGTTAGGTGCCTCAAACGAATCTTCCTCTTGTGTTCGTTTCCACTTCTCCATCAGAGTATGACCAGATTGTATAATATAGGAAAAAAACCCAAAACAAAACCAAAAGCAACCAACCAAAAAAAAAAAAAAAACCAACCACAACTTTCTGTGAACCTGAAATCTAGTTTTAATTTTCAGCACAACCTCCCTAATTCTTGCAAGCTATTTCTGAGCTCGGGGCAGCAGCAATGGGCAGGTACTCGCAGGGGCAATCCCACCCGCTGCTGCACCTCGGTTTGCAAAACAGGCTGAAACACGGCGTGCTGGCACGCCGCCCGAGGAGGCAGGACACCGGTCACACTGCCACTCCGTAACACTGGTGCCAGGTATACTTAAAATGCCAATATTACCCTGGTATTGGTCTATCTTCACCCCAAATTTCATTCACCACTGCAAAAGGCTCTGATTTCAGCTGGAGAAGACAAAAGGAGAGCTCTAGAGGAACGTTTGAGCTGCCTTATCAATGGATTTCCTTTAGCTCCCTGGATGATGCTTGCATTTTTTGCCATAAATACCCCAGCTTAAATCAATTCCTTAAAGAAATGCTTTTAAGTGTAGGAGAAAGGAATGAGAAGTGAACTGAAAAGAGATTTTTGGTAAGAAAGAGAAGTGTTTTATTCCAGTGTCCTTCTAATCACAGAAAAAGCTTTTTGCAAAACTTACCGATTTTGACGTCGTAAAAAAAAAGAAGCTGAGCAACTGAGCAAGGAACTTGTAATCACGGCATTTCCAAGCGCTTGATTTCATTTGTTCTGAATTCCTGGGTCTGACACGTCCTGATACAACGCCTCGGCGTTACTGATTTTTTTTCAGGTACATTCCCAGCGACCCTCTCTCAGGCACGGGAGAGAATCCCGTGATACCAGAACAAATATGCAGAAGTAAAACATTTTCTTGTCACATCAATACTGATTTTCCCAGTGTTTTCAAGTGTCACCATCCAACTTTTACGAAGGAAAACCGTCGTTTTTCCACAGTACAGCTCCATAAGATGAAGGGAGCAGGCACAGTTGCTGGTGAAACAAGGATTAATCAGCAAAATCAAATATTTATAGATTATTTGTGCAGACATTGATCTATAAGACTTTTTGCTTTGCCTGCCTGCAATCCGGTCTCCGAAACGCCACAGCCAGAGCAGCGTCCTGTGCGGAGCAGAAGGCGTCGGGGCAGCTGACGGCAGGTGGCAACAGGAGACCAGAAACAGAAGATGCACAGTCCTGGTCGGGTGAGCTTCTGAGCAGGAACAGAGACTGGGATTTCCTTCTGGTGCGCGCAGAGCCGGTGCTGCTTACAGCGAGTGGTGACGCCTGGCTGCCCTCCGGGAAGGATGGGGCTGGGGGTGAGGTTCAGTCTCCATCCCCGCGGGGCACTTTTGGGGTACCCGCTGCCTGTACTTGGTGGGGACTCCCTACCCGACAGCACCCCAGGGTGAACCCTGCCTGCCGGCGGCCCCGAAGTTGGGTCCCTGCCGGGGGAAGCAGCGCTGGGTGCCCATCGGGTCACCCCTTCCCAGGCTGGGGGAGCCCCGACTCCAGAACACACCTCCCTCTCCCCCGCTGCCCCTCAGAAGCCAGCCTTTTTCCTGAGACGGGCTTTGAACCACGGCCTCCGTACAAGCCAGGGTACCGAGGGTACAGCAGACTCAAACCCAGACCCCCAACCTCTCCTCCTCCTGCCCCGGCATCCCCCGTGCCGCAGGCTGTGCCCTGCGTCAGCCCATCCTCATACAACACTGGGACACCAGCACCGGTGAGCGAGTGCCGCTGTCTTTAACTGCTGCTCCTGTTTGGGCAGCACACCTTCCCCTTCCCCTGCACACTGAATCCAAGGCTCTGCCCCCTCTCAGGTCCAGCTTGGGCTTCTCACAGCCACTGTGCTCCCCCCGGGCTGCCGCGTCCCCCATAATCGGAGCCGTGACCTGTCCATATGACGGAGCAGACAACGCTGGCCCCTGCGCTCACAGGGTTTGCCGGGAGGTGCGGGACCCCTTCCTGGTGAGCCAGCCTCAAGGTGCTGGAAGGCACCTGGCAACCCATAATATCCTTGGGATATCATGGATAAATGTCATCGCCTGGCAACTGAGGCACCTCTGCGTTATCCAGCAGGCAAAGATTTTGCTTTTGCTTTCCAGCAGCACCCGTCACCTGGATGCAACCACTTGGCACCTGGGGGAGCGGGCTGGAAGAGGCTGCTGGTGTCCCCGGCCACCAGCTCATCCGGGCACAGGGATCCTCGGCTATCCCGGACTCGCAGGGAAAGACAGGAGGCGGGAGGCTCTGTGCTGGCATCCCGGGCAGGAGCTGAACAGGAGCAGCCCCCGCGGGCACGGCCACACCAGAGCCAGCCCCTTCCCACGGGTGCTTGTTTTCCACCTGTGCGGCCAGCACGGGAGCAGACACACGCACGGCTCCTGGACGGTGTCGCCGGGGGTCAGGGCTGATGGCGAGCTGGGGTCCTCCGGCCCCACCTCAGCACAGGCAACACCTGCCTGGGCACGGAGAGCGGCCAGGCAAACAGCCGGGGTCAGCTACCCACCCCGGATACCCGCGTGGGACGCGTCAGAGAGAAAACGGTCAATTCTGAAAGAGGGACGTGTGGGTGCTGGGCTGTCAAAACCGCGCGTTCCCTGGAGCTCACCGAACCCCTTCCAACGTGTTTCAGTAATGCAAACGCCCGCTGACACCCAACACCAAACCTTCAAGTGCTTTGCAATAGGGTACACCGACCTGAGATGGGAAAGGTGGGACCGTGGCACGTCCAGCTGCGCGCAGCTCCTCCGTCTGACCCAGCACCGCCGGTCACACGCCTCATCCTGCGCCCCACGAAGCGGCAGCTCTGGGCAGCCCTGGCCCTGGAAAGCCATCGCCTCAGCCAAGGCAGGGCTGGGCTTTAATACCACAAAGGTATTTCTGAAGAGCTGAACTGTATCAAAACCCAAGATGACACCAGCTCTTTTAATATATTAATATTTTTCTATATTGTTTTTTATTATCACTGAATGAGATCATGTTCAGAGATCTGACTGCACCGTGCCAGCACAGGAGGCTGTTCTTGCTGCATTTTCACATAGCTATCATGCTTATTTTTCTTCCTGCTACCTCTTATTCAACTATCCATTCCTGCAAGACGGGTAAACACTGTTACAGCCTGCCCCTGACCACAGGCAGAGCGACAAACCTGCAGGGAGCTCCAAGCTGAAGCAGCAGAGTGCTCGGATGCGCCGGCTCTGTCTCCCTGGCTCCAGCCGCTGGACCCACTCCTGCCCCACGACCAAGCGTTCTCATCAGGGTGTGCTGAGATGGTTCTCAGCGGGATGCCCGGGCATGCCCTGAGGGCTCAGCCCAGCAGTTATGTTTGTTACGACTTAGAAGAAAAGGAAAAAAAAAAAAAAAGTTTCTTCCCTCCTTTACCTAGGTGTTCATCCTACGAAAGGGCGACACCGTGGTGCTCCTTTAATGCAACAGCCCCATTTCACAGTGATTCTGATTTCTGAGATGAGTCCAAGCCCCGTTCGTGTTCAGCACATTGCCATAGCAATCACTGCCTCCCCCAGCCTGCCCGGTGCCGACGCTGCCGGGCTGAAACCGTGGCGGCCCCGGAGAAGGACAGTCCTGGTAGGATGCAAGTCGCCGGGTTCGTCCCTAGGAACCTCTTGCCTCAGGTGTAACTGGAGCAGGAAGGATGTGTCAGCCAAAAATAGAAAGTGACTACCGAGGGCTTACCTCACTAGTCACAGCAGAAAAGTTAAATACACACGCGTGTACTTACTGTAAAGGTGCTGGCTCAGATTTCGCTGGGTTCGGCGCGTGCCCTTCAGAAGGGCTGGAAAGGTGGGAAAAGGAAAGGCCTCGCCGGGCTGCGGCTGTACGCAGCTATGGAAACCACCACGGGAACGACAAGAAGAAATGAGTGTGCAAAGAACTGGAAAAGTGGTGATAGAACTACCTGCGACAAAGAAAACAAACCACTCTCCGTCACTTACATGAGTCGAGCAGGACAAGTTCAGTATTACGAAGGAAAAAAAAAAAAAGATTTTAACTTTAAAGCAGCCATAGGTCTACCTGGAAAGCAGCCTGCTAGTCATTCTGCCCCCCAAAATATCACCTCAGCTGCCCAACCCCCCAATCCACCTGGGTCCTTTTTCAGATGTAAACTGTTCCAGCTGCACTTTAAATACTAATTTTGACTTTCTATAGAAAGTTCAAAATAATCATGTCCAGGAAAAGTCAGAATACACTTAACATTAAACAACATTCTTTTACTTTAATGAACCTTTTAATACTTTACTTTTATACTTTAATTGACCCTGGTAAGCATATATTACTCATTTCCAGAGCAATTTTATACTTCTTATCATCATCATCATTATTATTTCTGCTGCAAATACAGAAGTTGTCTATAAACCCAGGATTTCAGAAGCCCTGTATGGCTTGCAGAGGGGTCAGTTTGCTGGTTTCTTCCAACACGGACCTGGGCTCACCAAACACAGCTTGCTCCGAAGGGGCAGCGTACCTGCGCTGCCTTCTCTGCCTGACACCAGGGCAGGAACGTCCCTTCTCACCTCCCCATCACCTCCCCACCCGGCTCAGTCCTGCCGAGCTGACCCACGGTTGCAGGGGGTCTGCAAACCCCAGACAAGACCCACGTTCCTCAGCGGTGGTGACCTCAACCATCAGCCCTCGCTCAGGAGCCTCCAACACCTCCTCGCCATCGCAGGACGACGCAAAGGGCAGATGGGGAAAGCACCTCCATTACGGGCCAAACACGGCGGCTGACCACTCAAACCCGCCTGAAAGTCAGACAGTGTTTGCAGAAGTTGTGCTGCTCACCGCTCGTTCCAGAACACAATTAACTGGCAAAAGTCAGACCTCCAGGACGCGTCCTGTGTGTATCGCATCATCGCGACGTGACCTACGCGGAGCTGGGCATCTGGCCGAAGGCTGCCGTCTCCAGATAGCGAACCAGCAAAATTAGTCCCAACCTGCCAAGAGGGGTTTCTGGGGAAGAAGACGTAGCGCAGCAGACACCACAGCGCATCAGGGTGCTGGAGATGAGGAGGGCGAGGGGCTGGAGAGGGCAGTGCCAGGGGGTCCCACGGGACCAGCGTGCTGGAGCTGAAGGATGCAACCCGCAGTTGGCCTATAAAGCTTTTTACCAGCATCTTTATTCTTGGGAACTTGCAAGACCCCTCCCCGCAGCGTCGCTGTGGCCGAAAGCTCCGTGCAGAGGAGCAGCCGAAGATGCTCAGCGTTCGCTCCGCGCATCTCCCGGCCGGGCAGGGGCAGGGGCACGGGGCCAGGCCCGGCCGCCCCCACCCGGCGGGCACCCACCAGCGGCTTTGCCCCGGTTCAACCTGTCGTTTCATCCCCGTGACATAACGAACGACGTAACGAACCAAGGTGCTCCGGAGCGGGGGGCCGTGGCGGTAATTAACCGGCTCATTAGCCTCGCGGGTGGGGCCCGCGCCCCGCGCTGCTGCACGGCGCTGCCCAACGGGTGCGCGGGGTCATTTCTTGGTGCTTGTTTCAGTTTGGGGTTGTTTTGGGGGTTTTTTGGCTCGCCCGGGGGGAGCAGTGGATGGAGGAGCCGATGCCCCCCCCCCGCCCCCCCGGGGGTCACCGCACCAGCATCCAGGTGCCTCGGGGGGGTTTCCCGGCACGGGTGGATTTTCCCGGCGGGGCGGCTGGAAGTCCCGGCGCATTCCTGCCCCTGACTCACGGCCGGGCCCGGGCTTCCCCCCGGCCCCCCCGCCCCGGTGTCCGTCCACCCCACCCCCCCCCCGCTCCACCCCACCCCCCGCCGCGTGGCGCCCCCCCACGGCCACGCGCGGCACCGCCGATTCCCGGAAGCGGCTCGCGCCGCCCGCGCTGCTCCTCCCGCGGGAAACCGAAACTCGGCGGGGAAAGGGGACGCACACGCGCGCGCACACACACACGCACACACACACGCACACGGGGACACGGACACGACACGGGGATGACCGAGCCTGCCCCCGGCGGCACGCGGTCTCAGGGCGCAGTTTTGGGGGGGGGGGGGGGAAATCCGGGAAAATAAATAAATAAACTAACAAATAAACCAACGAACCCCCAACAAAGGCAAAAAAAAAAAAAGGGGGGGGGGAGAAGGGAAGGGGCGAGGGGGTGAATCCGGGAACATAAACAAACAAAGGCAAACACCACCCCCACCCCCCCCAGCAAACAAAGGCAAAAAAAAAAGGGGGGGGGCAGGGAAGACGGGGAAGGGAAGCGGCCGGGGGGAAGCCCGAAAGCCCCGGTGCCTGCCGGGCAGCCCCCAGCCCCCTGTTCCCAGCCCCGGTGTCATGGGGCCCTTGGCTGTCAAGGCGGCCCCGCAGCTGTCCCCAAGCGCCACCTCAACCCTGCACGGCTGCACCACCTCGCCCCCACATCGAGCTGCCCGCCGGCCCATGCAAAAGGGCAACTTCTCCATTCCCGCCCAATAAGTCAGCAATTCTGCGGCGGAACCCAGTCACGAGCTCCCCGCAGCGAGCTCGGGGCAGCCGCCACGCACGGTGGCTGGCTCCGGTGGCAACCACGGGCCGGACGGTACCTCTCCGGCCATCCCGAAAGGAGGCGAGGGTGGCTGCGTGCTAGGGGTGGCCACAGGGCTGGGACAGGGACAGCCACGCCGCTCTGAGATTTTGGCCGCTGAAGGCGAGTTGGTGGCCGGGGGGTCTCCATTGGGGTATCAGAGGATGTTAAAAAATAATAATTAAAAAAAAAAATCTGTGCTTGCAGAAGAAATCGCACCCACCTGACAGGGAAGGCGACATGTTTGGACAGGGAAGGCCATGAGGATCCACGTGGGACAGCAGTTCCCTGCAAGGTGTCCCCTTCCCTGGGGGTCCCTCCCGGCTGGCAGGTCCTCCCATTCTTTGGTGGGGAGAAGGATGCAAGGGGTCCTTCCCCCTGCTGCAGATCCACCACTGTCCCTTCAGCAGATGGTCATCTGAACTATGACGAGCTCTCCCGTGTCCAGCTGGACACATCACTTTTAGCTTTTCCCTTTCCAGGGGGGAACCCCTTTTAGAGCAGCTGAAAGCAACGTCTGTCCGTAAGTGACAGCCGTGACCGGTCCGACCCAAGCTCAGCAGCAGCGTACCTGCCACGGTGCGGGGCCGAGGCTGTCCCGCCTGCCGTGCTGAAACGACTCTGAGTATTTTTCAAGCACTGAACTTGACTCTTGCTTATGGAAGTTGCATTATTATGAAATAAGGCTGCTGTTCTCACCTGTGGTCTATATTTGGACAGAGATATTTGCAGTCTGCTTCAAGTTAATAGCCAATAAATAATACTAAAAGAAGGGACTAAACTGCAGATGTTTTAACATCGGTTGCTTGCTGTGCCTGGTTTTCACTATTTGCTGAGGTTGCCCCCCGAGGTTCTGATACCAGCCTGCCCGGTGCCTTCCCAGCGCCTGGGACCAGGCCTGGCAGCACGACTGGAGCTCCCGCTCTGCCGCACGCCAGCAGGAGCTGCCCCGGCTCAGGCAGCAGGCTGGGTGCGAGCCACCTTCCCAGCGCATCCTGCTTTTGCTCTCCCGTCCCTTGGCTCCTAACGGCGCTAACGGTTTTTGGTTTTTTTTTTTTTTTTGCTTTTCAGCATCTGTAAGAGCTTCCTTTTTGGCAGATCCTTTGCATGAGGATGGGACAGAGTATTTCAAACAAAGCAGTGGTTATTGATGTTCTTCCTGGGGCAGAGCAGAGATGAAACATTCGGGTCACTGTGCTGCAGCCTCCAGATCGAGACGTCTTTTCCTGGAGAGCTACAGTAAGTTCCCAGGGTCTCCCTGCCTTCCTGCTCGCAGGTACCCTGGCCCGCTTGAGCTGCCAGGCTTGGCTGGGAGGCAACAGCAGGGCGCAGGCAGGAGCTCTGTGCAGGCAGGAGCATGCGGAAGCTGGGCAGGAGATGGGTGGTGGCCCCAGTGAGCCCCCCAGCCCGAGCACTGTGAGCTGGACCCTGCCTACCCTGCGATGGCCCGGATGCACAGCACCACGCTGCCGCGGGCTGCCCAGGCCTCTGGCTTGCCTGGCCTGTCCTTCCCCTTCCGACAGCTGGGAAGTTTGGCACCTTTTCAGATCAGTCCAGGAAACTGAAAACCCTGTCAGCACGGAGCTAGACGAGAACACAACCCGCCTTGCCCACAACATGCTGCTTGTCCTGCAGGCTGGAGCTCCCTTTGGTTTAACTCCTGCCCTTCAGATGGCTGGTTAGGTGAGCGGGCTCGGGCAGACCTATCACCTATCACCTTCGGACGGATACTCTAAGGGTATATAAAAAAAAAAAAAAAAATCTTTAATACACAACTCACCTTTTTTCTACTGATGTCAGCCCCAGCTGCATCGGTGGGACTTCAGCAGGGTAAAATGAATGGGTTCCCCACTGGGCTTCACGTGGGTTAGCTGCAGGATGCTGGCACCCCAGCGCACCCCGGGTCAGCATGGCCCCACTGCTGCCCTTGGCTCTGCCCCGGGCTGGGCAGGCAGAGCAGCTCAGGGGGCGGAAGGCTGCAGCTCCCGTACTCCCACGCACACCGGGAGAGGACTGAGTCTCTCCGACCTTTGGCAGGGAGGCTCAGGCTGCTGCAGGTCTGCACCTTCATTAGGCAAACTCGTCACAGCTGCCAGGTGCCTGCAGCTCACAGGACTTTCCTTGGCAAATAGTTCAGGAAAGGTCTATGCCCTCCTGCAAGGTTGAGAGAAAAGTAAGGAGTGGGGAAAGTCCGGGGACACAAGTCAAATTCTTGGAATTTCCTTTTTTTCCCACCAAACCAAGCCCAGAATCTCATTTTGGTTTAGTTTAAAAATTCACTGTGCCATCGGTGGGGAGAACTGAATTGATTTTGCGTCCTGAGATAGGTCTTTCTAATTCCAGGAAACCGTAAACAGCCCATCCCAGGATATATTTATTGTAGCTCGTGGATCACAGCACTCGGTAGTATTACTTCATGCCATCTGGGCAGAGTTTCAACATTTCTGACATTATTCATTCTCCTGCATGTGCTTCAACCAAACTTCCTTTTTGTAAGAGAGGCATTTATAAGAAATGGAAACAGCTTGCAGCAAGTCTTGTGCTTTCAGGGCTCCCGACCGAGAAGCAGCTATTTTTTGTTGTTAGTCTTTGCAGTTTTTAAGGCTGATACTCCATCTCTGCTCCTTAAAAGACTGCTCTGCAGTAACCCTTTTCAGCCCAGAGAGCCCGTAGGAGCGACGTGCACTAGCATGATGCTGTGACAGTTGTTGGGTACTCATTAGCAGGCAACCGTGGCATTCCCCAGGTGACAGTGAATGCTCCGCACCCATTTTGTATGCCCCAGTTAGCTGCTTCAAAAAGAAAGAATTGTTTCTGAGTTTGATGGGGAAAGGGGAGGAAGGCAAGTCGGGGAGAAAATGAGAAAGGGTTTGCATTAGAGCAGGTTTCTCTTAAAACAGGTAGAAAGGAGGAACAAGCCCTTGCAGAGCGGGTTCTGGAAGGACTGTTGAGTGCTGGTGGGCATGGAAAGGTCACGATGCAGCAATGGAAGGAAGCAGCCAGGGCCGTGAGGAAGCAGATAAGGGGCTCTCTCTCGCCATGCTCCTGCTCTTCCCCTCCGCAAACCCCCGCTCCATCCTGTGGTTGTTCGCTCCCCCCCACCCAAATACTGCCTGGGCATGCTGACGTCGGGCTCTGCACTCCTGGGGCTCGCTGCCAGTCACCAGAGGCAGCTTTCCGTGGCAGCCCCCGTCCCCCTCTCCCCCTCTCCCCATCGCCAGAGCAGGGATTCCCCACTGCACAGTTTCTCCGCTGGTTGGATTCAGAGTCCCGGGGAGGGAAAATCTTCAAAGCAAAGACTGCCATCAACACTTGGTGCAATGCTCAAGCTCTTTCCCCCCAAGACACCTTAGGGAGTTAAAACCCGAGGGTCATCTGCCCTCTCCACACCTCATGTAGAGCACCAGGCGAGCGCAGGGCCGATGCATTGGCTGCTGCATGTATGTGCACTAAACGAGGGGCTACGGGGTGCACTCGTGCTCCCGCAGCATCGCCTCCCGTGAGGGAAGGGCAGTCTGCCTCTCGCTCAGCTTGGAAAGGAGCCCTGGGCTGGGAAGTTGTCAGAAAGCTGATAGACTCCTACGCTGCTGCTCTGGCATGTGTGCTTACCTGGAGAGGAATGCCTCTTGAGTTTGTACCCACTTCTGCAACTGTCTTTGCACTGGAGCGTGCTGGTTTTCACCCCTTCGCTCCCCAGCTCCTCAGAAAGTGTTTCTGGATGTTCAGAGCTCCGCGGGTTTGCTTGGGGGGAAAGCATGGAAGGTCTCATCCCCACGCAAGGGTAATTTTGCAAGGAGCGAGGAGGGAAGAGTATTGCAGAGATAAGGTGGAAAAGATGCTCCTCTTGCTCTGCCAGAAAAGCCGCCTGCTCTGAGCAGCCCTGGCAGCAGGCTGGCTACCCACGGCCGAGAAGGTCTGTGCCACTTGTCACTAGGGAGGAGACAGCTGGGCCTTCAGGTGGAGGCAGCAGGTTTGGTACCGCTGGCTGGAAACTGCCCATTTCACGGTTCAATGTCACAGGGTTCAATATTAACCACTATTTATTTTATATGGCACAGGAGTGAAGCCATCTTGAAGCACTTTTTCTTCTGGCAGCTTAACCAACCAGAGCGGTGAAGACAGGGACCAAAGGACCACGTTCGAGCCAGCGTGCCCAATTCACAGCCCTCTCTTCCTGCAGGCTACGCCAGGAGCTCTGCAGTTGATGCCGTGCAGTTCATGCTTTTGAACATTACCCGAAATACAGTCTTCCTGGGAGCACCTTATTTCAGGGCACTACTGACTAGAGACAGAGGGATGCCCATGGTAGAATAACAAATACCACTTGCTGGAGCATCAGCTGGGGATTTGATTTGGCTTTAAATGAAAATATTATTAAATATTTCCTCTGCATTAGGAAAACAATCCCAGACTTGAGATCTCCCTGGATTGGGTAAATGTGATAAAATATTTTAGCAATCTGTTTCTGTCTCCGTTTACCATTAAAACAAGAGAACTGGCAAATCACGGGGGGGGGGGGGGGATATGAACAAGGGAGAACATCAGAGGGTGCTCGGAGCCGAAAGGCTGAGCAGGTGTCCGAGATAAGACTGCTGTGAAGCAGAGCTGGAGCAGGACTACAACTCTGCAGAGCATCAGAGGTTTTGGCATTCGTGGAAACTCTTGCTGGGTGATAAGCCGGGTGGAGCAGAACGGTTTTATGGCCAACCATTTATTGACTCCTTGGGGTGCGTGGTTTATTCCTTGTTCACACTTTTGTAAAAGTACGTATCAAATTGAAATGCATATTCTTGCAATATTAAGCAAGCTGCTGAAATGATTGTTAGCGTAGTGGTGTGAATGGGAGGAAGGAGCTGGGTTTAGGAGGCCGATTTGTAACTGTAGTGTAAGGAGAGCCTGCCACACAATAACATCGGGGAGAGACAAGTTGTTATTTCCTTGTTCCAGCTGAGAGATAACAAAGAAGCAAGCAAACGTAAGGCATCCCAGCTTGGGCAGGTCGTGCTCCATGGAAGCTCGCTGTGCGGATATGACAGAACGCAGATATAAAGGTCAATTCAGTTTCCCTGAGTAGGACCTGTATGGCTTTAAACCAGAGGGAAAAGGGGAGAGCTAGGGCTGGGACTGGTAACCTTCCTTCGTGCATTTCTATTCTAGGCCTATTTATTTGGTGTCTGGTGCCAGTTCCTGTCAAAGATACGGACTAAAAATAGCCGGTAAGGATCATAAGAGTACTAAAGTCATGTATCGAAAAAGTCACTGTTCAAAATTCAGTCATTTAAAGTATTTAAGATACATTCAGCAAATGCGCACATTGGCTCGTCAGACCAGGAAGCTCAGAATTCATTTTTCCTAAAGCTGGCTGAGGGGGTAAAAACAAACTATGGGAGGTTGGAGCTTGAAAGGAATGACAGCATGATCTTTTTTTTGTCAATATTTAGGTTGTATAAGAGGTGTTGTGACTATTTTTGTAGATTGCATTTGCAACCTCAAATACCTTCTGTCATCTCTTTTTCAGGCTACTTTTACGTTACCTCTTATTACTCTAGATTTCTGGACATCTTACACTGAGGAGTAAACCTATGTCCTCTCCCAGAGTATGAATGATAAATGTCCTGGTGCTGTCCCTACCTCGCCTGCGTACCTCTTTCCTTTGATTACTTGCTTGATTTACCTAATATGTTATATTTTTCTCTACACCGAAAGCTCGCTGGTGAACGGTGCCTCACCCAGCACGAAGACCCAACTGGAGGATACTACTGCAAGATAAAAGTGTCAAGCAGACAAAAGAAATATTTTAGAGAAAACATGGCACACCTGCAAGGTGTTTTTCTGCACTTAAAACCAAGTTTGGGCTTTTCTTTAATCGTGATGTTAAAAAAAAAAATAAAGAGAATACTTGCCAGTGCAGGCAGGCAGTGCGATAGCATCCCACCGTTTGGGACAATATACCTTCCCGTTGCATACGGCTTCAAACCTGCCCTGAAAGAATTGAGAATGAAATAACTACAAACACTCCAATATTCTGCTGGATGGAAGGCACCTTGAAGACACTGGACACAAATCTAATCCCATTGTCATCCAGGTCCAGTGGACTGGGGGGGAATCCTGATGGTTTTGGTAGCCTTCTGAAGCCGTCTTTTCCCTTCTGCACGCTTCGTCCGTGAGCGTTAGGAGAGGCCAGTACCAGTGGTCACCCTTTATGTCTCCTAACACAGTTATTTCAGATCAGCCCAGCCTGACACAGAGCCCAGGCCAGGAGAAGGTGGGAGAAAAAACATTGTGAGGTTTTGCAAAATGCTTGCATTGCCCTGCCTCCTTCCTTTTGCCGTTTGCACTGAGAACGGATGATAAGTGTTATAGCTCTTACTATAATTGCGCAACCTATGACAAATAAGTGCTGTGAAATCAGAGCATCTGTAAGTCCTCTGCATCAAAGCGACTGAGACCGGATTGCCTCTGGGAGCTTTATGGGAAAAAAGCACTGAAAAAAGACCACGCTACAGCTATAACCAGGCTGAGGAATCCTTTTAGACTGTCAAGGCTTTCAAACCAACGACAGACCAAGTCCAGGCAGTGTCTGTAGTACCACTTCTCACCAGAAAGGTGGTCTGCTGAGGCCAGGCGGGAGCCTGTGTCACACGCTGGTCCCTGGCTTAGGTGTGCTACGATGCGCACGGGAATTGCTCCACCGACCCGTTTCTTTCAGCTGTGCATTTAATGAGCATTCAACACTGGAATGCAGCAGCAGAGTCCTGTACGTCTACTTGCATCATTGGGAGGACTCGTGCTGACACTGCGCTACTCGTTGTGTACTGACCACTACTCACCGTGAAAGCACAAATGCAGAGGAGATGGTGGAGCATCACTCACAACCTTCACACATTTTCCTTTTCTATTGACCTCCTTTCTACCACCAGTGACTGTTCCTGTTACTCCAGGCCCTACCGCATCCTTTACGCAAATTGCTAACACTGAATAAATGAAAATACCCTTTTGGACCTCCCTGTTCATTAGTCCTGCTGTCAGCAGCAGAAGCGTGCCCTTCGGAGCCGGTGCCAATCCAGAGTCCCACAGCAGCGCTCGGGGGAACCGGGCTGCTCAGAGGCGACA
The DNA here is from genome assembly GCF_028858705.1 of Grus americana. Classification (NCBI taxonomy): domain Eukaryota; kingdom Metazoa; phylum Chordata; class Aves; order Gruiformes; family Gruidae; genus Grus; species Grus americana. Next base: position 2,056,040 of record NC_072865.1, read on the forward strand.
CCGGGGCTCGTTCCTTGACACTCCGCAGCAAGTTGACCGGGAGCAGCCTGACCGCTGGCCGAGCTCCCACCCGACTCAGAATAGCCTCATCTAGACCCTGCATTTCATTCGCTTCCTTGCCTAATTCATGAGGGTTCCGTGGGCTGGGGGAAAGGCAGGGAGTCGATGTGTTGGGGTTACCGTGCTGCCTCCGGCTGCCCGGGAAGCAGGTGAACAGCAGCCGTGCAGGGGGAGCACGGGCCGGGGCTGAGCCCCTCCGTGGGACGGGGGCTGTGTCCCTCCGTGGGAGGGGAGCTGGATACCTCGGTGGGGACGGGGGCTGTGTCCCTCCGTGGGAGGGAGGCTGGATCCCTGGGAGGGACGGAGGTTGAATCCCTCGGTGAGGATGGGGTCTGCGTCCTTCTGTGGGCCGGGGCTGAGCCCCTCGGGGGCACGGGGCTGTGTCCCTCGGTGGAGACGATGGCCGCGTCTCTCCGTGGGACGGGGGCTGGATCCCTCGGGGGGGGGGGCCACGGGGCCAGGCTGGGGTGGGGGTCCGAGCCCCCGGGGGGGAGACAGAGGCCCCGCCCGCTCAGCAGCAGCCCGAGCCGAGCCCCTCGGTGGCGGAGCCCGCACCCACGCAGGACAGCGGCCGGGCGGGGAGGGGCGCGGGGCGGGGCGGGCAGAGGAGCGTGCGGCGTGGGGGCGGTGCTCCCCCCGGGCCGCTGGTGCTACAACAGCGTGATTTCCCCGAAGTGATGCTGGAGGCGGCGGCCAATGGGCGGTGCGGCCGCTCCCCGTGGGGCGCTGATTGGCCCGGACGCCCCGGGACCGGGGCGGCGGGGAATCCCGGGCGCCGCCGCGTTATACCCGAGGGCGCGCCCCGCGGGCGGCAGAGGCGGGTCGGCGGGTAGCGGGGACGGACGGACGGCTCGGCTCGGCTCGGCTCGGCTCGGCTCACCGCACCGCTGCACACCACGGCACAGCATTGCACGGCTCGGCACCGCACGGCACTGCACAGCGAGGTGGGTCGCGGTGCGTCCTGTCCCGACGCTGGCTCCCGCTTTGCACGGTACCGTGGGAGCGGCGGCGCGGCGCGGCTTTGCTCGCCAAGAGAGGGCAGCGCCGGCTTTCGCCGTACGGAAGCGGTTTGGAGGCGCGGGGCTCATCGCGCTGGCAGCCGTCGGTTGGCACCGGGCATCCCTCCGGCGGGCAGCGGCCGCGGCCCCTCACCCAGCCCGCGGGAGGGGACGGGACGGGGCGGGATGTTGGTGTCGTCCCCCCCCCGCCCCGCACCGCGCGGGGCCGGGCATGTCGGGGCGCGGCTGCCGCTCTGGAGGCTCCGCTCCGCCGTTGAGCGTGTGCCAAGCGCCGAACTCCGGGGCCGGATCCTGCTGCCCCGAGCCGTGGTCCCCGCGGGGGGCAGCCCGGCTGAGCTCCTCCCGGGGCGGGCGTTCTCCGGGCCGTTGTCCCGCCGCCACCAGCGCGTTGCTGGTGAAAGTTAGAATGGTGTATTGTTTGGGAAATCTTGCTCTGTCTGTCTCAAAAAAACCACCGCAAACAGGAAATTATTTCTGCAGAGGAAGGGCTGGGAGGGCCGCGCCGCCCCGCTCCGGCTGCACGGCGGGGCCGGGTCCTGCGCGGCCGGAGCGCCGGGTGCGGTTCTGCCGGGACTGGTCGCGTTGCTAATTGGGGATCCCCCTCCCCGCAGCAGGGCGGGCACCCCTCTCCCCTCGTGCAATTTAATTAGTAATGACCTTTTAAGAAGGCGACTGTGCAGTTAGTGCCTCTCTGTGGCCGAGAAGGGGGGGGTCCCGCACCCACTCGCGGGAAAACCGCGCCGGTGCCGGGTCGGGGGTCGGGCCCGGGCTCCCTCCCGGGCTGCCCTGTCCCACGCAAAGCTCCCCCCCGCAGCCCGGGCCGAGCACCCGCCGCTGCAGTCAGCCCCTTGCCAGGACTCAAACCTTCAGAGGTGCTTTTGGTGCTCAGCAGGCAGAGCAGCAAGCGCTGCCCTCCAGAAGCAGGTGGAAGGTACTGAAAAAGAGTTAAGACTCTGGAAAAGTAATTTTGGTTGCATCGAGACTGTTCGTGGCAATGCTTACAGAAGGGAAGGGAGGGGTGACATTGCAGAGCGATTAAAATAGTGATGAGTGTTTTGCTGACCTGTTATTTCTTTCATAGACAACATGCCAGTGTCAAGAATGCGCATGAGACCCTGGTTGGAAATGCAGATTAATTCCAATCAAATACCAGGACTGATATGGATTAACAAGGTGAGGGTTGTTTGTTACTATTCTCATCATTATTATTATTATTACTTATGTATCATTAACCATCCTTGATCTTAGATTACACTAAACACAAGTCAAGATGATAAAGGAAAGAAGGACATGGAGAAAACTTGCAAGCATTATGTTTAAAACCCAACTGGTTTTGTTTTCAGAAAAGGTAGCTCTGGTTGGTACAGAATGTAGTAGCTCCATTTTTTCCCCAGGAAAATTCCCAGGAGGGGAAATGATAAATTAAAATAAAAGCAGACTGAACATGAACAAGAAAACTCCAAGACCTCTTTTAACTCCTGCTGCCCACTTGAGCCGAGTCACCTCCTGTCCCAGTTAAGCAGCTACTGTTACACTCCCAGTGGCTCCCAGGTTTAAGATTTGGCCTGGAACTCTGTGTTTGTCCCACTTTGGTTGGGAAGGCACACCTCTATGCCTGTACCGCAGCATGAGACCGCTAGGCTCGTTGAACCAGGTCTCTTTCTCTGAAGTTTCCATATCCATCCCAAGGTGATATTTAAGCTAGGACATGTTTTTCTTAGGATTCCTGCAGGATCTTATAGGCAACTTTGAAAAGGGGTTCTCTACCAAAGTGTACCTGGAATATATACTGTAGTTGGTGATACGCTAATAGATTAGATGCAATGTCTTTAAATGATTCTGAGATAAAATTGATAATATTGCTTACTTCTACTGTACCATACCACATGTGGCTTTCCCAGATTCAGATCTCATAAGAAGCCTTAAATACCTTGAACAAAATAGATGGAACAATGGATGTTTAATTAAGATACAGGGCAGAGGGTTTATAAAGTTTCTGAGCTGCTGCTGTGAATTCTTTGATTAAATCCATCGTTCCCCACTGGCATGCGATGCTTCTTTTTTAATTCAAATCTCTATTGGTTTAACTTCAGGATAAGATGATGTTTCAAATCCCATGGAAACACGCAGCCAAGCATGGATGGGATATGGAGAAAGACGCCTGCCTGTTCCGGAGCTGGGCCATTCATACAGGTGTGTGCTGGCTTTACATTTCAGTCATTTACATTTACAGTCACAGGAATATCTCAAACAAGGCATTTTTTTTGTCTTGACTTACCCCTCAGGTAGGTATATTAACTACCAGTTTATACGTCAGAGAAAATAGAAGAATAATTTCTTTTTTGGTGGGAAGAACTAGCACTGAAAAGTCTAAACGCTTACCCCATCTCTTATTTATAGGAAGATACAAAGTAGGTGAGAAAGACCCTGATCCGAAAACCTGGAAGGCGAACTTCCGCTGCGCTATGAATTCCCTGCCTGACATCGAAGAAGTGAAGGATAAAAGCATCAACAAAGGCTCCAGTGCTGTCAGGGTTTACAGGATGCTGCCGCCCTTGACAAAGGATCAGAAGAAAGGTAAGGCCTCAGCAATGCAGCTGGGGTTAAGCAGCTTCCACTACTTAACCACCACTTAAATTTCCTCCTCCACGTAGGGAGGGGCATAACAGACCTGTTAGTAGCACCTACCGGGGTTAGTCACTGGTTATTGCCATGAGTAACAGTTGGTACAAAGCGTTCATTTTATCCCAAGTTCTTTGAACGTGCCTAAAGGCACCATGCGGCGGCGAGCGGGACTCGCCGCTGCTGACAGCGGTAGCAGAACTTGCTGAGCAGGGCTCAAAGCTGCAAGAGCTCGCGCTCGCCTAAAATGTCAGCCATGCAGCCCTTTCTGACATTTGTCTTATTTTTATTTAACAGAAAGGAAGTCAAAGTCTTCAAGAGAAGCAAGAAACAGGAGCAAGAGAAAGGTATGTGACTGTAGAGGCAGCTGAAGAAGCTAGAGGTTTTGGTGGTTTTCATGCTTAATTTTTTTTTCATACGGGAACTTGTGCATTCTTAGACAAGTCTTTCATGCTTTGCCCTTATTTTTGTAGTCGTATGAAGACATGAGGACGGAGGAGTCAGCAGAAAGACTAACCAACACTCCTCTGCCAGATGACCACAGCGGCTACACCGTTCATGACTACGCGGGGCAGGAAATGGAGGTTGAGAGCACATCCATCACCTTAGGTGAGACTCAATTTTTAGCTCTCTGAGCAGAGTGGAAAGTGCTGTTTGCGCTAAACCCACAGTCTCTGCGCCAAAAGACAAAGATGACTCTTGGGGTTGGGCCTGGCTGTGCCATCAGACGGGCAGGGAGGAAACAGAGGTGGTTGTGTCTCTCCTGCGAGTGCCAACTCCTCCTGGTGCATCCCACAGACCTGTCCTCGTGCGAGGTGAGCGGCTCCCTGACCGACTGGAGGCCGCCGATGGAAATCACCATGGCTGACAGCACCAACGACCTCTACCAGCTCCAGGTGTCTCCCCTGGCCTCGTCCTCAGAAGGTGGGTATTTCATTTTTCCTACCCTGGTCCTTCATCGGGCGACTGGAGGCAGGTTGGAGGCAAGGCAGCGGGATGAAGGAGTGCCTGGGGGATCAGGAGAAACAGCAGTTGTCTTGTAGAAAAACAGACAAACAAAACCCAAATAAAACAAGCTCTACCTGATAGACTTGGGTGTCTGGAGCTACCAAACCGGCCAGGTTACAGAAGGGCACGTGCCACCTGCAGAAGTAGTTGCGCATGGGTGAAAGGCTCTGAGGTGCCGTTTACTTTGCACATGTGGGCAAAGGGGCAGGCTTCATCTCGCAGGCTCAACGCGACGGCACGGACAGGTCAGCCTGTAGAGAGGAGGAGAGATTTCTGAGCCGGGAGGGTGGGACTGGGGTTCCCAAGGCAGATGGAAGGAGGCGATGCAGGACAGAAGTTAGGTACAATAGTGACAGCGGAGGTAACCGCGCTTGCCAATGGGGAAAAAAATATTAACGTGGATATATCAGAGTGGTTCGTCACCTGGGGTGGAAATCTCCTCCTGCATACCAAGCGGGCTCTGCTTTGGTGAGTCCTGGGGAGGCATCAGAGCTGCTGGAGCCACGCACCCCAACGTGCAGGGTCTGGGGCGCGGAGCTGCTGATGGGCCCCCCCCGCCTCAAATCCCACGAGACCTTCCTTGGCATCATCTGGGCAGGGGGGGAGTAAAAGGCAGTGGTGTTGTGTGACAAGAGAATATGAAGTGGGTTGTGTGGTGAAGAAGCAGAAGTGTGAGGGCTAACGTGCAAAATTTGACATCTATGTTTTCTTCTCTTTTTTTTTTTTTTTTTTAAATGTACTTACAAAACAGTCACAGATGAAGATGAAGAGGAAATTAATTCAGAGATTTTTAAGGTAAACCCAGCCCTTCTGGTCAGAATAAAATTGGCCAAAGTTGTTGTTTGCACCAAGAGAGGAAGGGAAGCAGCTATCTGGTCCAGACCTATATGAGCTGAACCTACACTTACGTAATCCAAGACCCTTATTTCATGAGGAAGCCTGAAAACTGAAATATAAAATGAAAGCTACTTTGCAAACATGAGCCGGAGGGGACACATCCATGGAAATATTTACTCTTCATGTGAAAGTCACAGAAAGCTATTGAGTAGTGCTAGAAGTAAAGGTTACTCGATTAGAGTCTGCAAAGGTTCTCTAGACCTTTTTATTTCACCCTTCTCCCCACCTCCGACATGTACGGCGCTTAATCTGTGTTTCCAGACATGTCACGCTCATCCCACTGATAAGGCGGGGGTTTCATCACCGAAGGTCTTCTGGCCCTTCCTGTTTGGCATTAAATTTATTTATTTTTTTTTAAACTGGGTGTTATATAATTTAGCATAAGAAGATAGAATTTGATCTTTTTTTGCTTACCTGTCTTCTAATGAAGAGAAAGGAATAAAACACTGCACCCACAGACAGACGCAGCAGTTTTTACCATCTCCTTATTCTCTTCCAGCTGTTAGAACCAGCCCAAGACTGGCACACCACCAGCGTTGGTGGGAAAGGCTTTCTCACCAACGAGCCGGGCACGCAGACCATGTGCAGCACTTACAGCTACAAGGAGCAGGACGGGGAGATCGACACGACTTCAGGTACAGACTCCTGGGTTATTACTGACGGTCAAGGATGACGCAGACGAGGGTTTTCCTGCAAGACACTAATTGGGAGGGAGCAAAGCAAATGGAGGAATTCACACGTCCCTGCGTTCTCAGATTTCCGAGTGGCCTGTCGGAAGGCTCTAAGGAATTTGTTCATAAAAAGGGAAAGGAGAAAAATGCCTGCAGCAAGAGTATACTGCAGATTTGTCTTGGGGTTATATACGTCAGCTGTGCCAGGTTTCAGGAACTCCTTGCAATGTAACTGAAGGATTTCCACTAGCAATAGTCTAAACGGGACAGTTTAATAGTGTTTGGAGTATTTTAGCAAAGCATTCCTCTAAGGTATCCACTCACATCTGAGAAATCTTTCAATTGTTGATGTATTTATAAACACACATGTATATATATACACTATTTTGCTCTTACTGCATGGGATTCAGTAGTCATTCCTGGTTTGTTTTGTCTAGGAGAGCTGGAGTTCAGGTTCTTCGACCAGAAAAGCAGCCTAGACTTCTCCTGGCTGGAGACAGTGAGACCCAGCATGCAAGTCATTCCCTGCGGCTTGTAAACCCCTGGCTTCCTCCGACCATGAACTGCTCTTGGGTAGAAACTTGGACAAGCCTGAAGAGAATGGAAGAAATTGTTTGTTACTGACTGAATGAAGAAAGTAGCTTTTATATTCCGTTTAACTTTTAGGCCTGAAGAGGTTAGCAGGAGAAACTCCTTTATAAATAAATAAAAAAAAAAAAGGACTCCCATCTCACTAGCAGGACTCCTGGCACCGAAGATGCTCAGCCACAGTACGCACCTTGTCACCGCTTCGGAGGTGAAGCTTTTGCTGGAAGGTTGCCGATGTGCCGTGGGGGTCTGACCTAGTGGGGTACGCTGAACGGCGTTGCGTGCCGGAGGCCCGGGGACGAGGTTACTGTCCTCCCCGCGCGAGACGTGATGAGCACTTTACCCACGGAGTGCTTAGGAGAGACACCGCGAACGAGTCTCTTGCCTGTTAGTTTTGGTTGCTGCTTACCTGTGCAACACTGGTGACATTGAGCTCGATGACTGTCATTACACTTAGTCAAAAAAATTGCACTAATTGGCCCTCTCTTCTTTGATTTACTCCATCACATAGTTCATCTTTCAGATCTTTAAACTGTGTAAATAGTTTAGACCAATAAAATGTGAAAATTCAGTTTAGGCTTTGCTTCCACATAGTACAGTTACCCAGGTCTACTCATAGGCTGTTATGCGCTCATAGGTATGCTGTATCTATTTCCACGTAATAGTTGAAGAGCTGCTGCATGAAACAATTTTTGCACTGATAGGGGCAGAGCTCTCTATTTATACCATGCCTTCCCGAGAGCCCTTCTCGCACTCTACCAGGATACCTGCAGGACTGCACGCAGCAAGCTGTAACGGCCCGCAGAGCCACCCTGGGCCAGTGCGTGCAGGACGGAAGAGGTTCTAGTTTGTGTGTGGTAAATAGGAATCAAATCACTAAGCTGTAATAGACTATTTTCTTGTACATTTTATTTTTGTATATATAGTGTTGTATATTTGTTTTAATAAAAGTGTTTTATATATGACATGTTTACTTTTTCTCATGAGAGAGCTCTGAGAATGCATTCCAGATTCCTTGAAAAATACCCAAACAGATGTGCTGTTGACAGAGACAGTCAGAGGGGTTTTTTGGTTTTTTTTTCATGAGTCATGAAAGCACCAGGAATTTAGCACCCTTTGCTCCCATTTTCCACACAGCCCCCCTTCCCAGCGCCTGCTTGCCCAGGTCCTGTCCACGTGCGGGGTAGTTGGTTTGTATCTGCCATCATCTGCAACAGTCAGAGCGGGGTTACAGGCTACGCCATTAAAAAACCCCCACGGACCAAGTCCCTGCTGTGGATGTCCCTATCAGCAACAGTCAGCGTCTGTGATAAGAAGATCAGCAGCGAAGACCTAGATAAATAAGTTGTGTTTGTGTAAAAAGAAAACATGCACAATTCAGAAGACGGGGGAAAGCAAGCTGGTTTTCCCCTGTGTATTTTATTCATTTGCCATACTTTCACGCTGGAAAGGTCTGACCTGTTACTGCATCGTCTGGGGTGGGAGACGAGAGACAAGTGTGGCTGATGCAATGTGTCTCCAGCTGCAGCCACCGGCATCTGACGCTGCCTGGAAAGCCCCTGTATCGAACAAAGCTGTGTCGTGACAGCCTTTGGGAATAACTTCACTCACTCAAGGGCGAGGGCGAACCGAGGAGGATATCGGGCTGCAGGAGAGGAAGACGCAATCCAAAGGGCTGGAACAAAGCGGCTATTTCCTACTGCCTTTGGCACAGGCTCCGCTGCGACTCGACCCGCAGGCGCGCAGGGACAGATGCGGGGTTTACCGAGGGAAGAGGGACAGAAACAAGTGCCGCAGGAGGCAGGTGGTGGCGGGTCTCAGATCCAGCACGGCTAGGAGGTTTGGATGCGGCACAGCGGGGTGGACAGGCAGCCCGGGCGGGAGAGGCTGGGCAGGGTTGCTGCAGTGCCTGTTAGTCATTAACCGGCCCCGCTGTGAGCCAGCCCGCAGCGGGCAGCACCCTTCCAGGTGGCACCAGGCAGAGAGCCGCTTCCTATGGCCCCATCCTGGCTCTGCGTGGGTGGGATGACCTTGCTGTCCCCCCACAGTGGTCACGCTCCCTGGCAGGGTATCTGGTCTGAGGGTCCACCTCCCGGGAAGGGATCCAGCCAGCCGGGACCCACCCCCCCCCCCACCGGGTACCAGGGCTGCCAGAGCAGAGGCTACGGCTGTCTGCCAGGAAGGCAGGATCGCACCCACCTAAAATCCTGCACAACGACCCAAGGCGGATCTAGAGTAGGAACATTTTGTGCACGAGCAAAGAAATCACCCACCAGATGAGATTTGTGCCCTGGCCACTGCAGCAGCAGCTACCGCCAGGGCGAGAGCGGGGGGCTGCCGGACGTAGAGCCCCCTTTGTACGCCCAGGAAGGGACACCACCTCGCTGTCATCGACCTAACCAGAGGAAATTGGTTTTGCTTAGGAACCGCTGCAAGTTTGTTACACACAGAGGTAGGGGGGGCGGGAGAGAGAAGGGAAACTTTCTATGATGCAAACAGTGCTAAAAATAACGCAGAGATTAATTTGCCCATTCATGCATTAAAAGGAGCAAGTTTTTCACAGTTATGCTCAGATACAAAGAAACAGCACTTAAAATTTTCACAGGTAAAAGGTTTGGCCAAGATTTGAAGACCGAAGAAAACAGCAGCTAACACCTCACACCCAGGGACCGCAGGCACGCTCCGAGCGTGTTTTCACGAGGCCAGAGGAGATGCTTTCCTCTGTCACCTGCCAGGGTACCTGTGCGACCGACCGCGCGGTGGGTATTTTTCTAGTGAAAAGTGGTGAAGTCCCATGACGGGGTGGAACTTATCCATCCAGTTGCCTCACTGGGTGAATAACTGCCAACTTCAAAATATTTTGTTGTTGGATTTTTTTGTTGTTTTGAACTCTTTGTGGGGGGGAAGCAGAGTCGAACTCTTCAGCTCAGGGCGGGGGGGTGACTTGCCGAACCCCAGCTGAGGGTGGGAGGCTGCTGTGCCACGTGGATGCCTGACCGGCTCCTCCGTCACCTCCAGGGCAGGCGGGATTTGTAGAAGTGACTTTTCTTCTCCCTGAGCAAACTAAGGAAACCTTTAGGCTGCTTGAACCCAGAGGAACATCGTGAGCTCTTTAGGAGAAATCTCCTGCACAGGCTATGCAATGAAAACAGTTTTAAACCTTGACATTGGATTCTTCTGAACTTGCGTAGTATCCTAATCAAGCTCTTCATAAACCCAGTAAACTTTAGCTGCCTTTCCCGTGTTGGGATAAGAGTTGTTTTCACCTTTAATATGCACACAGCCACATTCAGCTGGGAAGCGACTACATACCAGGAGAGCGGGTCATTGGAGAGAGCTCACCCCGGCCAAACCCCGACGAAGCAATAAAAGGAAAGATTTTATGGGCAGGGCTCGAAGGGCAGGCAAGCGGCTCCTTGTGCTACGAACCTTGCATGACAGCGAGAAAGATGTATAGGCGATGCAACTGTTGTAAAAATAAAGAGAGATCACCTCTCCGTGGTGGAAAACGAAAAGGAGTCCTCGTCTAATCAGTGGTCCTTGGGGCAACGAATGGAGCTAACGCCGCAGGGGCGGCAGGCTGCGTGAGCAGAGGCTCTCCATCGCTTACACCGTACTTAAACCATCGCTGGCTGCAGCTTACTCGCAAACCTTGAAACCATTAAAAAAAACAAATCCAAAATTCTCCTTCTTTAGTTTTAGAGCTTTAGGATGTCAACAGGACAAAACCTCCTGAAACTAACAGGACGGTCTCAGAAAGAGTCCCATGACCCGAACCTGGGAAAGCCCTGAAGTGACTCAGGCACATATTTTGCTGCTGCATCATCCTGCGTGAAGGTGGCAGAAGACCTTGGCTCATGCCATAAAGATTGTCAGTGCTGTAGAAACAAGAATATTACACATCTGTTAACTGGACCTTTTCCTAGTGAAAACCCTTGACCTATAAAAAAAAGAGTTGTTGCTTTTCCCTGATCTTTGTCCAAATGCCCTTCTATAATTAGAGGTAACAAAACTTCCTCCTCTGTGGTCTGCTTAGCACATTGTTCATACTTTAATCACTCATTAGGAGCAACCTGTGAGCGGCTCGACACCACACTGCCTAAAGGAGCCTTTTTGCTCTTGGTTGCCCAGAGCGGTGGCACCTTGCATGAGCTTTGCCCGCCAGGCAGCAGAGCCTGCAATTGTTGTTTCACCTTTATTTGCCATGGCGATTGAATCTGATAATTGGACACATTTCCAGGCATTCACATGATTTATGGTATCACAGCTATAAAGGATAGCAGTGCTTCAGACCAAAGGTATGAATTTATAACTGCAAAAAAATAGTGGAATATTTGTTTGTGGTGCAAAGGCAAACTATTGCTTAGATAGCAACCAAACGTCTCAGACTGCAAACATTATGTCTTTGTGGTTGCGCTGGATCATTCCTCTTCTCCGGTTCCCCAAGGGTCCATTCCCCCCCCACCCCCCGCGTGTTTGTACACACAACACAAGGAGGACAGAAACTTCTGCACGACAGAAACCTCTCCCAGAGACTTAAGAGGGCCAAGGGAAGAAGTGTTGTCTGTAGAAAAGTCAGTTTTAGAGCTTAGAAGGGGAAAAAGCTTCCATAGAAAAGGAGGAAAGTCACATTTTCAAGGACAAATTGTATCTAAGTTGCGTTTTCTCCTACACCGAGTGCTTCAGCCCACTCCATACTCTCTTCCACCGCAGCGCTGCACTTCAGAGCTCCTTTTCCTTCCACATTTTTCCATCCCCTTCAATACTTCTCTCACCTTTAAACTCCCTCCCGTCCCTCCCTAGCCTTCCCATGCATGAAAGGAACAAGGCAACAATAAAAGCGTGTTCGTGCAGGCAGCACGGTACATGGAGCTCAAGCTACTTGCACACTATGTCACTCCCCGCTAACCTTTGGTCTCATCTGTTCTGATAACATCAGGATGCAAATTCAGCTGGCCTGGTTCCTGGCCACCCTGGGCTGCGGATGGCCACCCTGTCCCAGCACAGCTCTGCCGGAGAGGGGAGCTGCTGGGGAGGGATGGGCAAGCTTCCCATGGGCCCTTCCAGGGTCCGGACAAGAGCACGGCATGCAATGCCACCAAGCTGAACACTCAAAGGCCACATGAACCCGAGCCAGCAGAAGCCATAAAACACCTAAAACCCTAGAAAACTGGCTCATTCTGCTGGCAGACATATTCGGTCAGCAGCTGGATGTAAGCAGAGGTGTCACACCACAGTATGCCAGGCACCGACAATCGTTTGCTCATTCCACAAACTGCCTTGCTGACCAAGGTGAAGAGCAGCGCCGAATCACAGACAGGAGTAACAAGCAGGATGAGGTAGCCAGGAAGAGCTGTAGCCACAGCGATAGGAGATGACGAGAGCCAGGGAGCGGGCAAGGGGGCAGATTTCATCACCCAGCCCTCCAAAACCACTGTGGGCTGGGACCTGGGTGCTAGAAGTTACCAGAGTCTGCTTCTGCACGACTATAAGGCAGTTAATCATCCCTTGTGGCACATAAGGAGGACGTCGTGAGGGTGTTGGTGGATGATAAGCTCAACATGACCCAGCAATGTGCACTCACAGCCCAGAAAGCCAACCGCGTCCTGGGCAGGTTGAGGGAGGGGATTCTGCCCCTCTACCCTGTTCTGGTGAGACCCCCCTGCAGTGCTGCGTCCAGCTCAGGGGTCCCCAGCACAAGAAGGACATGGGGCTGTTGGAGCCAGGCCAGAGGAGGCCACGGAGATGATCAGAGGGCTGGAGCACCTCTCCTGTGAGGAGAGGCTGAGAGAGTTGAGGTTGTTCAGCCTGGAGAAGAGAAGGTTGCGGGGAGACCTTAGAGCCCCTTCCAGTCCCTGCAGGGGCTCCAGGAAAGCTGGAGAGGGGCTGGTGACAAGGGCAGGGAGTGACAGGCCAAGGGGAATGGCCTGAAGCTGCAGGAGGGGAGATGGAGATGAGATGTGAGGCAGAAATCCTTCCCTGTGAGGGTGCTGAGGCCCTGGCACAGGGTGCCCAGAGAAGCTGTGGCTGCCCCTGGCTCCCTGGCAGGGTTCAAGGTCAGGTTGGATGGGGCTTTGGGCAACCTGGGCTAGTGGAGGGTGTCCCTGCCCATGGCAGGGGTGGCACTGGATGGGCTGGGAGGTCCCTGCCCACCCAAACCAGGCTGGGGTTCTGGGATAAAGGTGGTAAACAAAGTCAGGATAAATGCACAGGTGGAATAGGCATTGGACAACAGTTATCAGGAAATTTCCAGAAATAAAGAATCCAATCTGCAGGGAACAAACAGGGCAGCAGATCCAGCCCCTCACCCTGCCCGCCCTCTGACACAAGTGGTCAGACTCTCTTCAGACTCTTCATCCTCAGGATGATCCACCCCATTCTTTTTACTCATGATTCCTAGAGAAACTTCACCACGAAGCCTCTGAAGAGTACCGACCTGGCCCGGGCACGGCTGGGTGCACCCACTGCCAGCCGAGCCGCCGGCGAGGGACGTCAGGCGGGGTTAGGGGTGAGATGCTGTCACAGCCCGCGGCACACAGCCCTGCCCCTCGCAGCTCACCAGCGTCTCCTCGGCTCCCAAAAGCCAGCGGGGAGGAGAAGGCTGAGCTGGTGGCACGTCAGGTTGCCAGCAGCTCTTCCCTGGCAAGCGGCACCCAGCTCCTGGGCCAGAACTGCACCAATGCACGTTACTTACACAACACGAGCACCCGGAACAACCAGCAACCCTTCCAACACCCGCACAGAGGATGCTCAGCTATCGCAGATGAACTCAGGACCTATTTCGGTATAGGAAATTTCACACTTCAAATAAGCACTCCTGCCCATTGTGCATTGTCCCCCGTCGCACGGCTGCGACACGCTACGCTGCAGGCACGTGGGCACAGCATCAGAGCACAGAAACGCTAGGGCAAGCCGAGATGTGCGCAGCAGCTCCTGGGGATCTTCCAGGGGAATTCAACCTCATCAGCTTTACGCGACTGCCTTAGCAGAAACAGCTGCCTCAGCCACTGGCAAAGGGAAGGACTTCCTTTTCTCTGTTTGCATGGAGCAATGGTTAAAAATGCAAAAGCAAGGGAGAGGTTAAAAGGCAGGTTTCATTGGGAGGAGGATGGGGTAATGGTCTGAGGAGCTCTGGACAACTGAAAAGTAGATGGAGGTTTTGCTCCTTTCAAAGCATGCGGTGGTTTAGCAGTGATAGCACGGAGAATGAAGCATGGAAAACAGCACAAGGATGCTGGCCCTGGTTCAAAATGAATCCAGCACAAGCATTACACATATTAGCTATTTGCAAGCCAGGCTATTAAATAACAAGAGCCAGGCTAACCACAGGCATAAACACAGAACATGCCTAGTTTTAATATCTGCATTGCAAGAATATGTTTCACTGAGTTTGTTCCATCATGAGCTAAATACTGTAAAGATTTCACCAAGAGTCTTCAGGCAGAAGAAATTGAGAAGCCAAGTCCAGACAGGTACGACTTTGTTTTCACTGACTTTATTGCTGAAGAAAGCAGAGGGAGCAGAGAGCGGAGCGTGGACTACGCTGGCCTGCTCCCAGCCTTGCGGCTGGTAAACTGGTTTTTAGGATATTTTTAAAAAAATCTTGGGGAAAGATGGCATAGATTACCAGTGGCATCATTTCAAGTCAGCAAGCGAACCGTGTTAGCACACACAGAAATAATAATTCAGTATGATATCCAGCAGCTGCCACTCCTGCCCAGAGCAAGCCTTCGCATCAGCTTTGAGAGCCGCACCGGGGTCTCCACACGCTGCACGCCACCCTGAACACCACGCTTCTGGAAGCCCATGGACAGATGTTCCCAGGGGTGTACCAAGGAGGTCCACGGCAAAGCTGTGCTTCAGTCGCCTAATGTTCATGTGATGACTGTATCATCTCAGGCTGCGTGCCAAAATCCCAGCACGAGCTGCATCACATCAAGAAATCTCGTGTAATTTGTATCTACTAATGCGTAACATCCATCAAAGCTCACACCAACGATCAACAACTGCATCCGAGTCATACCAAAAGCATCTTAGATATTGCCTACAGAGCGAGTTGCAAAAGTTTGACAACGACTGGCTGCATCAGAAGCGTGCTGCTCCCCAGCCGCTGTGCAGAGCGCTGCCAGGCTGGTCCAGGGGAATCACACCCACGCAGCTCGGCGATGCTACACACGCGATTTCCGTGCACGGGTGATCAGCCTGTCTCATTGAATGGCTTTTTCTCCACGAGGCAGGGAGAGGAAAACAATCGTCAAGAAGAGGAAGAGAGGATTTAAAAAGCCACAGTAGTTAATAGGTGTGTTCTTGGACCTATTTTTAATTTACATCTTGTGACTGACCAGATTTCAGACTGGTGGTGTGTTTAATTAAGGCACTATTACTGAAACTGCCCTTTCTTAGCTGATTTAATGTTATCTTCCCTAGGAGCTAAAGATAACAGAAGTTTTTTTCCATTGATTTTAAAAGGCCCAGCCCCACCTAGATTGTACCCTTGCCCAGCTGTACGCAAAGCTGACTGATGTTTGGGCCTTAATTCCCAGATCCTGTTTGCTCCCGGGTTCATCCCAGCAGTTCAGAACCCGACGTCATCCCTGCGGCCGAACACAGTGGCACATGAAAGCCATGTCCGAGGCAAAGCTTGAATGTAATTCCTACATTCAGGAAAATTCCCCTCCCTCAAACCAGCAATTCCCCACGGCAAAGCGTGGCGAGCTTTGCTGGAAGCACAGGCTGAGCCCCTCGTCCCCGTCCCTGATGAACAGCCCAGCAGGAGAAGGACCCCAGCTCACGTTCCTCCGGTATGTTGTGATAAACAGGTAGCAAAGCTTCTACCTAATTAGCATCTTGAGAGAAGCAACTCACTGAGGTGTTCTGATTGCAGCGCGTGTACCTTTACGTAACGCGAGTGCCCAGGGGTTAGGGAGCGTGGACAGCCCAAAGGTATGAGGAAGCCTTGGAATAACATTTCTCTGTGCTCCACGTCAGGGTGTCACCTCCTGCTGCCACGGCCGAGCCCAGCCAGGCTGAGCGGGTGGCCTTTCGAGGCAGCCTCCCCCGGGTCAGGAATGACTCCGCTTCTGTCCCCAGCGGGATGGTGGCGGGACCCTGCCCGGGTCGGGGACCCGCGTGAGGCACCCCACGGCTGATGCTCGACTGTTCCCGGTGCCGAGGCTGGAGCGTTAAAACCACATAAACACATTGCGCGGTACCTTACGGTCAGATCCAAGTAAAGGCAAAAATCGCTGCATTTCAGGGAAACGGGCTAACTGCCCTGGGGAAGGTTCTGGCCGTGAACAAGAATAACTTACACCCTGAGCCTTGTTTAAAGGCTGTGGGGATCACGTCGCAGCAGAGGCGTTTCCCTGCTGTCCCGGGAACTGCTGCGTGCCGTCCTGTACCCTGCGGGAGAGGCATGGGTGGGCTACGCTCCACTTTTAGCCACCAGCTCCTCTTCGCTGCTTGGCCACTGCAGGGATTTTGCATCCCTGGGCAGCTGGAAGGGGCGGGCTGAAGGCCACCTGCAGAGAGACCCCGCTCGCCCGCAGCACCCCAGCACCACGACTCTCCCGGTGCTTGCCAAACCCACACCGAGCGCTTTAGAAATCAGAAGGTGTCTGCAACCGCAGAGCGGCCGTGCCGGCAGACGGCGGGGGGGGGCTGCGCTCCAGCCTCCCCGGGGCCCTCGGCTGGAAGGAGCCGCTCCATCATTTCCGTGACCCTTTCACTTGGCCCTTGTGAAAGTGAGGAGGAAGACGCCGATTTTCCAGCTTGTTTCTTTTTGCTTTCAGTGCGGGACCTGGCGAGCTGCGAGACAGAGGACCCAGGTGCTGTCCTTACCACAGCTCTCTCCTGGAAGTCGAGGGGACGGTGCGGGGAAACCCATCGCTGCCCTCCCACCTGCGGGACGGGCACAGCATCTGCTTGGCACAGCCCTGCGCTTACCCCTGACTTCTTGGTAAGGGCCTGCAAGGGATTGACCTCACCCCGTTTTACAGAATAACAACCAACCCTGGGGTGGCTGGAGCCGCTTCGGTGGCACAGTTTCACAATGAACTCACTGCGGTTCAGCAAACCTCAGGCACCTTGCATCTGAGGAACAGGAACCTCAGCGACCGAGGTCTGCAGGACGCGAGCCCAACCCTGCAGGAAAACGAACTTGCTACGGTGTCAAAAACCCAGCAAAACACTGGGGAGTTTGGCACGTGGGACACGTTCCCTGCTGCGGGCGTCCCGAGCCTGCACGTGCCACCTGGGGTACGCCACTGCCCCCCGTGCGGAACCCAGTACAGCTTTCTGCTCTGGAAAACAAACTCGGTAAATCGAGAAAAACTATGAGAAAGGCTAATGTTATACTCAATAACAACTTGCTGCCTCCTGCACCTCTGCTGAGCAAACCACTATTTCCTGAATTGAGGTGTCACGCATGAAATATTTGACATGCTGGAACAACCGTCACCATCTGCTAAGTGACAAACAGAACCGAAGCCTTTCCTGGTATTTAATGCATAAATCAGGGTGCGTCCTGTGTGGCTGTTTGCGATTCTGTAATTGAAAACTCCCTGTCTTGCTTGGGGAGGTGGTGGTAAAAATGCTTATATAGCCAGTGTAGATTTAGTCGAAACCCCTTTCTACTGAAGCATTTCTACAGCACGCCTAACTGGAGTGTGCAGTCTAACGCTACCGCGGCAGGAGTGTTGCCAGAAGCGCCTGCAGGCATCAGGTGAGGCCATCCCTGAAGAACCAAGAACTTGCTTCCTTGGATATCCTCTTTTCCTCACAGCTCGTCTGGTTTTATCCTCCCGCTCGCCAAGCCCTTCTCGCTAGCTAAGGCAGTCTGTGCACCGAGGTGCTGCCTTAACTGAGGTGCTTTATCAAACTCCAAAAAAAGGACTCTAGACTGACTATCTTGAGGAAAGCTGAATCATCAATAACAAGAAACCCTCCACCCCCCAACCGAGAAACATCAGACCAAAATTGGAAGGGGAAATAACCCTCACGGGCTGGTGCTGCTGGAAGATGCAGAGGTCCGTCTGCTCAGCCCTGTCTCTGGAGGGACCCCAAGGAGAGCACAACCAGCAGTTCTGCCGAGCCCCGGGAAGAAGCCCTGCCTGCCCCGGGCTTTGGCGGCATTGCGGCTCTGCACACCGGTGCTGCTCATTGCTCAGGAAGCCTCTCAAACGACATAATCTAGATACAGAAAACTAGGGCACAAGAGGTCCTTTGCCCTCTACACAAAGTGGGAAGCTCCTCTGAGGGCACTCTTAACGCACATTATGACTGGAATAAGCCGCAGCAGACAATTCCTCATTTCTTACTGAAGTCTATGGGAGCAGAGGGCACTTGGCACAGCCAGGTTAGGAAGAGGCACTCGGTGCCTTGGAAGTCCTTTCCTTGTTTGCCCGATATTCCCATTCAGACAGGGGCGGACATTGCCGCCCTCGGGCTTGGCCCCCGCCCAGAGCATTGCAACAGGAGGACAGAAGTGTCCTGTAACGTGGAACCAAGGAAAAGAGCAGGTACAGTGAAAAGAAAAGAGGAAAACCAGAAATATTAAGGGGGGAAGGAAAAAAAAAAAAAGAGAAGAGGAAAGTGTAGAGCCAGTAGAGTTTGGCTTCTGTCTATGAATGAAGAAAAAAAAGGAAGAAACAGTTTCATTTTGTCTTAAAATGCAGTACTCTTAATGTGCTAGAGAGCCATCTGTGCGGGCAGCTCCACCAGCAGTTTCCCTCTCATTCTCAGGGCACTCAGTAATGCTCTTCAATCATTTTGATTCATACCAATCAACGCCAGCCCACGCCACCCACCGCATGGAAATTATTACGTTTATTTACTAATCTTCTGAGAGTAGAATGGAATTAAACCCAAGAATGACTGCAGCAGTTTTAAGCCAGATGTAGTTCAAACAACAAGACACAGCTATATATAGATATATTTCTAAAACAGGCAACAGAAACCCCAGATCAACAGAATTATTAAACCCCAGGCCCTGTAGTTTACCTGCCCTTATTTTTCAACGCAATGTCCTGGTAAATTAGCTTGGGGTTTCCTCTCTAACCCCAGGGTATCAGCAAACCAGCAAACCCCACCGCCAGGATTGCACTCCCAGTTTCTCTCAACCACTTCTATACTTAGCAATAAAAATTTCAAATGATATCAGAGTACCTGGTGCAAAGAGGAGCTGATGTGATGCTCCCAGCCCGGCTCTGCTGCGCATCGCTGCAGGGGCAGACCCCGCTCAGCCCACAGCCGGGGCTTTGTGGAGCTGGACCTGCCGCCCCAGGAGCCCTGCTTTCACAGAAATGGACCTACTGGCTCCTTTCCCTTCCTCCCTGTCCTAAATAACCTCGCTGCACAGCCCTTGCCGATAGCGGGATGCAGCTCCTGAGGCATGCCCCAGCAACACCTGGAGCATCCCCGGGGAAGAGCTGCAGCTGCAGCTTACAACATTCAAATGCAAATGGCAACAAAAACCACTGCAAAGTAAACAGCAACACATTGGAGCATACCAGAACCCAGCAGCTTACAACAATGCATTACAGCAGCTCCATTTCCTTTTCCTTACAGCTCCGAAAAAGAATAGCTGCAGAGGTCAGGGGTTTTGGGGACAGTTTCTCCTCATCAGGCAGCTGAGGCTGTTGCTGCTGCGGGGCCAGCTGAGCACACTCAGGAGCCAGGTCCCAGACCCCCACCGTTTCCAGCCTCATCCTTCCTACTAATTTCCTACCTGGTTTCCCATCCAGGTGCAAAGCACCGCGGCGCAGAAGCCGGTTGACGAGAGGAGCTTCGGCGGGAGCAATACGTGGCGGTGGGGCACAGGGATGCCCGGGGTGGGGAGGGACCCGCTCGGTGGTGCAGCCTTGGGCCGTGAGAGCCCAAAGGCACCTTGGGTCTGAATCTGCTCCTTTCTGGTACTGCCTGATGAAGGGTGCCCTGGAAACAAGCACATTCTTATTGATTTTTTATGTTGAAGCAGTACCAAGGCCAAAATGAGCACCAAATTGCGCTGGTTTCTATACAGACACGAGGTGTGTTCGGTCTAACAGCCTGCGGGAGAGAAAGCACAAGGACCGTGGGAGCAAGAGTGAACACCCAGAACTGCCTTCCTCCCCCTCCTCGCTGCTGTGCCCTGTGAGCCCCAAATGGCAGCACCACCCCAGTGGAAAATGAGGGCCCTGGGCACTGCGGTGGAACCAGCGCTAATTAAACACCCAAACCCGTGCAAACTTGCAGCAATATAGCGATGAGCTGCTGGGAGCGTGACTGCAGGTATGGCTGGGCTAACTCCAGTCTGCTTCACTGCAAGGATCCGAGCAGTTGTCTAACGTCTGAGAGTCGCAGATTTTACAGGGTATGTCAGATACGAGTTGGTGTCCATTTTACTTTAATATTAAAGGACAGCGAGGTGGCACGAGGCTTGATAGGAGAGAAAGCTGGCAGAAGGGTCTAGCTAAAAGGAAGAGCAGGGAAAAGTGGGGTGCAGGCAAGAGCAGAGGAGGACAGAGATTGTTTCCATGGCCAGAGCCCTGCAAATAGCATGGTGGAAGTATCTTACTTTATCTTGCATCGCTAGTCATCATGAAAGAGGGGGGAAAAATGTAGAAATTATGACAAATGCACATTTGAAGACAAAATGCAATAGGAATATCAAAGATTTCATTTAAAATAGCTAAAGTATGTCTTGGTCCAAGGCGCAGAAATCCTTGGCAAGCAACTGGTGAAAAGGGCCTGAAGCCGATGAAAGAGGCAGTATTAGGAAATGGGAACTGAAGCAATATCTACTGATGGGAAAGGAGAAGTGGACGGGATATTTCTAGCTGGTTTCACATCCAGGCACCTCCTTTCACACACAATCACTCCTGCTTTATAAAGAATGGGAAAGCGAGATGTCCGAGCCAGACTCCGGATTGCCGAGGGTATCAGGGTGCAGTGGAAACCCAGCATCGTGCGGGGACTGATTCACGGGGATTAAATACACCCTTTTCCCTACCGTGCAAAAGCTGCAATGGGGAAAAATAACCTCGCAGTTGCAAAGTCTGGTTCGCCGCTGCCAAACTTTACTCATTTTCTACCCAGGAGGGAAAATACTAAACCCAAAAGGATCTGTTACTTCTGCTAGGTATTAAGGACTATTTTGGTTTAGTAAATGACCACGTAACAGTAGAAGCGAGATGCAGAGTAAAGAGCACCGCAGGTCCAGGTGGTGCCCAAACGCAGACGGATGCCAGGAAGCGTTACAGAAGTGCTGGTGCAAATTAGCACCGACCTCCCACCCAGCAGCGCGGCTGCCTGGCTGAGGTACCCAACGGCCACCTACAGCACCAGGCGCTGCTTTGGGACACGGGTGCATATCGGGTTTGCACGCGGGGATCACGGAACACCCCCAGAATAACGTAACCCCAGACTCGTGGGGCCCGCCCGAGGCAGCGCAGCCGGCTGCGAGCAGGGACGCTCACACTTGTTACGGTCGTAGCATCTGCGTTACCTCCCTCAAAATGTGTCGCTGCGTGGGTTTATTCTAGAATAGCCACATACCCAGAGGGGGTTTATGTTTCTGCTTTCTTATATTTACATACAAATAAAACACATAAACGTGTCCCAGCACCACAACAACCACCCGCATGCAAGGAGCCGGCAGACAACAGCCCTGGCCGGACCCAGAGACGCCGGGCTTGGTTTAATTCCTAACGTAGCGCTGGGGACTCCCCACTTCTTCCTATCGTAGCTGATGGCAATTTACGCTGTTTAAAGCTGCGTACGGAGAGGCTGGTTGACTACAAGTGTTTCTTCAGCACCAATTTGTAACTCGTATTCTCACCTACGGGCTGTTTCGTCTCAATCTGCTTTGGATTTTGGTGATGAAGTTTAACGAGGTTCAAGTAAAACCTCTCAAAGATTGAGAAGGAAAAAGCTCTTTGTATTTTGGAAAGAAAGGGGTTTAAAGAGCGGTTGCACAGGTCAGGGCACAGGCAGTGAGAAAGCGAAGGGCTCTTCTAGGATCTCTCGGTTCCGGCCGGTCTCACACCACCTGAACGCTTGTAGCCGACGGGGGTCCTGCGCACGGCGGTCGGGGACTTCCACCCAGAGCAGCTTTTTACCTTCACCAAAGAGAAATCTGGTGTCTCCATAACCACTAGCTAATGCAAAATGTCTCGTGCAGAGGAGGAAACCAGCATGGGTAGCGATGCACGGTTATGCAATGAACTCACAGCAGAAGGCAGCGGGTTTGCACCCGCCGTGGGTGGCACCGGCTGAACTGCACCGGTGGCTGCGGCGGGGGTGGAGAGGGAATGCAAGGAAAGGCTGAGCGTGACCCGGACACACAGCTTGTGTTGTGTCCCCATCTTAAAATGCATAACGAGGGTGATGCAATTTACCACAGGTCCATTTTTCACAATCTTTCATCAGAGTCATTTAGAAACATCGGCAGAGACTGGTGAAGCAGTGGTGTGATGAGTGAACTTAGGCTCACCTCTAAGCAGCCTGGGAACTATTAACCACAAACTTGAAGTGAACATATCCAAAGCCACAGCATTTTTTCTCTTTTTTTTTTTTTTTTTTTTTTTAGCTCATCAGCCATGATACTTTATAAAGGCATTTGTAATACTGCAGAAAAGAAGAACTGAAAATTCCAGAGGTGCATTTTATGCAGTATGAAATATGGTCTCCTCCAGTTTCATATCTTAAATTTGTCTTTTGCTGTATTCCAGTATAATATTCAGCTTGAAAGGAGCTGTATAATGGCATATATGAACAAATAATGTTACATGTACAAAGGAGAAATGAATCCTGCCAACATATTTGAGGAAATTTAAATTTGAAATCTGAACTAAAATAGGTATCTTCAAAGATCTTTTTCCCCCCAAAACCCGTTTTCTTTAAACTCCTATTTAACACCCTTAATTTAATTTTCAGGGCAGCAGATGTTCCTTACCAAATACATTCTAAATAATATCTGATTATTGCATAGTACTATATTTTACGTTGAGAAGTTTATACGGAATTGCAGAGTTAGTTAAGTGAGGACCCAGTGCCTGGTGTGAGATGAAACTGGTCCCTGTTTCAAACCTCCTTCAAAAAGTCTGTCAACCCCAGAAGACCAGATTATTAAGATACAATATGCACATTCATTTCACCACGTCCCCATATGCCTCTGGGAATATGAGATCTACATTTCCAATACATTCAAAACCCCAATTTCTAATGAACCAGGTGGTTCCAGGAAGGCCAAGAGACCTCCTGAAGAGAGGGATCAAAGCGGGATGAATTAGTTCAGCACAGGTTGGTCTTTACTTTGTGTTAAGCAGAGGAAGCCCTCGCCGGGGGCCCCTGCTTTTGAGCGTTTGGCCACTGAAATCCAGAGACGGTCTGATAATGGTCTTGGTAGGGTCAAAGTCTGAATATTAGTGAAGATAAACCAAGCAGTAACAGATATGTGAGCAAGGTTAAAACCTCCAACAGCGAGATGCTGTAAGGCGGGAGCTGTCCTTCATCCCCATCACGACACGGCCGAGTGCTGAGGCGGTCGGCTGGTTCCATCAAAATGAATCCACTTCTCTGGAAGTAACCTAAATATGTACACCCAGCACGCCAGCGTTCCCCGGGCTCTTACACAGAGCAGACACGGGACGTGTTCTGGCTGCAGAATGCACAAGAAATGCTAAAATTAAGATCTTAATCTTTAGTGATTGCGGAGCAACATGGCTATGAACCCGAATTCGGATTCAGGACTAACTCATCCGTCTTTCTTCCACGTCTGCCTGTGGTGTCCCCTTGCCACGTTAGACACCCAACAGCCGCCGGACGGCGAGAGCCTTCCCATGGCCATCGCCCAGCCGCCGGGCAGAGCTGCTGGGTGTGCAGACCATCAACTGCTGCTCCATGAGAATCTTCATCCCTGCTTCCAAGGGGGAGGTTTCCCAGCCTTGGCTTCATCCCGTGCCTCTTCTGGCTATAAACCACGTATCAAGTGCTGTAAGGAAAGGGACAATGTTAACGTATTGAATATGACTGTATTTCTAGATCAGCTGATAAAATCATTTCTTCTTTGCCAGAGTGTATTAATTTCTTCACATGCTGATACCCATTCTCCCTGCAGTTTTTGTGTGTGTGTGTATATATATATATATATATATATAGGTTTTTACAACACTGGCATCAAGACAGCTGACAGCACGTTACCTTTGGTATATTTTATAAAGCTCTTCTCCAAGCACTGTCGCTGAAGCAGCTGCTGCCAGGTTTGCCTACATCCTGCTCACCACCTCCCATCTCACAACCTTATTCTGGCTATATTCCCTTGCAGTGGGAAAGCACCATCGTCTTCCTCACACTGGAAACCAGCCCATGTGGGGGGAACAGCAGGGTCTGCCCTGCTGCAGGCTCCAGCACAGCAAGACGTGAAGATGGAGAACTGCATTTTCTAATGCTCCTACCCTGAAGTCATTATTAAGACAAAAATCTTCTCCTTGCAGTCCAGTTGGAAGATGAAAACTTAGATCAGGGGATCTAAAATTTTTGTAGCCCTTGGCACAGTCTCTGCTTCCCAGAAGTTTATCCATTCCATCCTAGCCAGCTCACCGCGAAAAATAATTTCCAACATTCCTCACCTCCTGCACTGCCTTAAGGTGCTTTAACTGTCTAAGATCTGCTTTCCCCATGACCCGAGATAGTGTTTAAACACCTGGACGGGACGCACCTCGCACACCGTCCAGCTTGTAAGAAGAACCAGCTGGAGGTGTCCGACCGCGCTGGGACTCGCAGGCTTTCCACCGCTTCGTCCTGTGCCACGGCTTGGAGCATCACGAAGTGACTCATGCAGGGCTCGCTGCTGGCTAGAAATAGAGCGGGGATGTATCTGAAGCTCTGGAGTTTATGGCTACATAAGCAACGAAATTCAAGCAAGTTGCGTACAATGAGAAATATGAACCAAGCTGGGGAGTTCTGCGCCGCTGAAAACCCGAGAGACGGCTCTGGCACGGGGATAAGCTCCAGCCTCTGGCTGATTATTTCCCAGATGCATCACTTAACAGGGCGCAGCACCCAGATGTGCTTATAAGTAAAAGCAAGTGCCAGGGTGTCAGAGATGAAGGCACAGAGACGGTGCCTCCCAAACCCCGTGTGCCCCCCAGGAGCCGCATCCCCCAGCACCGACGCACCCCGGCGCCCGCCTGCACGGCAGCTCCTGCGGTTTCGTGCGGTTCCACCTCAGGAACTCCCCTCCTCAGCTTGCTCGGAGCCTGCGGCAGCTTTTTCAAGGCACCACTTATTTCTCCGGTTCAGACTTTCCCACAAGCTGCTTCCCCTCGCGCAGCGCAACGCCGCACAGCACCGCACAGCATCGACGTGTGAATCCACCACCGAAGCCTGAAGTTCCCCTACCAGCACCCCGCGAGCAAGGAAGCTGTGATTACCTGAGGCGAGGACGTCTGGGTACGGCGATGCAAAGAAATCGAGAGATTTGCTTGAAAGTCGCACAGGATGTTGGGCAGGCGCGGAGCAGACGCAGCATCTCCTGACAGTCGGTCTGTGCACAGAGAGTTTCCGCTCTTCACACTTCATCCCCGAGCCAGTAATGGTCCACGCAGGCAGGAGATGATAAAGGTCCGTGGGGGAAACCCACCGTGCTCAGGAATGCAGATCTACCATGGGAAAACACAAAAGAAGCGGTCCCTCCTGAGCAGTAATTCACATTTTCTCCCAAAACAAACAGGTTGAAGTTATCACCAGCATGATTCTGTCTCCTATCAAGGGGGCACTGCAAAAGGGCTCAGAAAAATGAGGGGGCTTGCGGAGGAAAAATAGCAGATGCGAGAGAAATTTTCACTTTGCCTCCAAAGGGAAAAAAATCCCAAACAACAAATGATACCTGGCTTTCTTCAGCAGAAAATAGAAAAAACTTTGTCTGCAAAGTGTAGAAAAAGTTGTTTGGATGAGAAGAGGGAGGAAGCAGTGCAGAGGAAGAAGAGAGCAAAGCAATTTTCCATAAATCACAAAGAAATGAACAATTTCTGTGGAAAGCAGATGATTATACAAATATTTTTGTTTGCTTTTGACCCCCTCTAATCCCTTATATTTTTAAATAAAGTGTAAGATTAAAAACTTCCCCAAAAAATCCCAAACTAATTATTTTCTTTTTGTTAATGGTGGTCATGAAGTACACTGCACAGGAAGATGAACTTTGGAAAGATTTATGGGGAAATATTAGCCCCTCCCTCAGGGCCAACGGCACAGCAACCAAATCAGATGTCATTTTTGGAAGCTCTCACATCACACACACTATATTCCATTAGAAAAACAAAGATTCATTACACAAAAATAAACTTTAATTAAAATAAAAGTAGGAATTTCTTTGCTTCCAGAAGCCAGAATATTTAAAGGCTGGAGCATCTCATAATATTTTTTTTACCCAAGGTGGGTGAAGTGTTTTGGATATCTGTGTCTTAGATCAAAAAGGAAATTTCCCTTTACCTGCTTACAGGCTTGAAAACAAGAGACTTCAGCTTAGAAAGACTAGAAATGCTTCTCCACATTTCCTGGTCTGGGTCAGAATGAAATTAGAAATACCATCCTTTCGCTTCTGATTTTAGTTAAACCAAACAGCAAGTACCAGAAATCAAGGTAAGACGGGGGAAGGTGGATGGGATACAAGGTCCCTATGTGAAATTTTCTCCATTTTTGTGGGTTTTGACACCCCAGAAACATTCAAAAGACTCAAATAACTTTCAACCAAGCCAATAACAAAATTTAGCCTCCAAGTCCTTCTTGTCTGCCCAGTTCCAGTGGGTCCAAAGTAGCACATTCAACAGGCAGCACCGAGGTTTGATTTCAGGCAGCCTCAGGTGTCAGACAGGTTTGGACACATCTCCTTTGCATGGAGATACCTCTTGCAGTAATCCGATTTCCTATAACTCAGATGACACAAAGCCTTGTGCTGTGTAAGACGCCCGAGCTGCACTTTGTGCCTCTTGCTCGTCGCCACGTTGAAGGCTTTGCTTAGCGGGTGAAAAGGTGGGAAAAGTATTGGAGAAGTCCCTGGTGAAGCAGCACACCTTCCAGGGTGTCTCCAGGCACCCGGGGTACCACACAAGTTCAGACACTTTGGGATATCCCTCATTTTGAACACTTACAGAATACCGTCTTAGTGGTTTTGCCTCCCAGTGGAACCTTCTCCCCGGGCTCCAAATCCCCCAGTTCCCCACTTTGCAGAGGATGTTGCTGAGGTCTCTACCACTTCGCCTCCCCTCACCGCTGTGGATGGCTGCGCTGGGCTCCCTTCCTGTGGGTGGGAGCAGATGGACACAGGGGACTCCTGACCTCACCCTTAGTCAAGGCAATGGTGGACTCCAGGGTCTCGTTGCCAACCAACAGAAAAAAAACATGCTCTAATGTGAAACGAGCCAGAAGCACTCATGCAGGTAACACCTGATCTCTCGGTGGTTTCAGTCTTGGATCTACCTCTGGCATTGTCCAAGCTGAGGACCAAATCTGAACTTTCCCTTTTGAGCTCTTGAAGCGTGCGACATCTCCACGTGAGCAGGCAGGGTAAAGGCTGGAGCTGGGTCTAGTGCGGAAAGCAGAACTAGAGGAGTCTGACCTTTAACGGCAGAAGTCACCATTGCCTGCACAGCATCTGCAAAGAGAGGGTGGCCTCAAAACAACCTCTTCTAGTACAGTGCTCAAACAGCTCTGTGTCGCATCCGACGGACTGATCTTCAGGGCCACAAGATCAGATTAATCCTATTTATCATACTTTTGCAAAAGAAGATAAATCTGTATTATTCTGAGACTCCCTGCTGATTGAATAAACCATTATATCATTCAGGATAAAAATGAAATAGGCCCAACGCCATCCCATTGTTTTTCTGATGTAAGTCCCCACCACCTCGAAGACAGCTTAATGTTAATTTCTGAGCATGTGCACCATTCATCTCTGGTAATCAAATTTTTTTTTTTTTTTTTTTTTGGCATATACACAGGACTTGAGTTAAAGAAGTGCTTTATTTGACAGAAGAAAAGCCCAGTTTCATACCTGCATCCTCTCCAACACATGGGGCCATTGACACGACGGGGCAGGAGGAACAGCTCCTCCTTACCGACAGACACTGTTCAAGATGGTTCGTGCGGTCACGTCTCCCAAAACTCGTTGATGAGAGTCTGATGGCTTGAACCAAAGTCCTGGTGAGCCACCAGACCAGGAACGCCTTGGGAACTGGTTCCAGCTCCCTGAGTGGGTAAGCCCCCAGCTTGGCCAGTGGCCCCTTCCCGGGGCAGACTTCTAAAAATTTGAAATCCAGTCTGTAAAACAGCTGGAAATTCTGCAAAGTAGCTCCTCTCCTTTATTTCTGGCATTTTTCACTCTCTGGAAAAGAGAATGTAAATAACAAATAATAAGTCAGATTGTTCTGGTCCAAAATCTTCGTATTTGGTCTGTATTTCAGATTATTTTCTTTGATACATGTGAAGGCACTGCTTAATGGTATCCTGTCAACAGTCAGCTGGACGTTCCCCCTCTAACACAAACCCCACCCTTTGAATGATGCAAAATTCCTTGAACAATATTAATAAGCAACAACCATACTGGAAAAATAGAAGAAGAAACTCTTGCAAAGCCTCCCGTCAGCGATGTCGGGATAATGGTTTTGACGAATGGCACAAAAAGATGCCCAAAGAAGGGTCTCCAAGGTCTCCTTTCTTAACAGTATTTCCCATGTAGGTTCACGCCCCTTCCACTTAAACAAGGTCTTTAAACCCAAAGTGATGGCACCATTTTCAAGACACTTTCACACGCATCTTCCACGCGTGACCACAGCGGTCCCTACAGCACACGCACACTCCTTGGTTTCCTCAGCCCAGCTCCTCTTCCTGTTGTCCCCGACATCAGAATTACCCATATTCCTATTTCAGAAGTTATTTACCTATACAAAACATTTAGAGACGAAAGCCAATATGCCTGCCACTTAGACGACAGCCTTCAAGACTTTGAGCTGTATGACCTGTAAAGATGGCTCATGGCAGCAGATGGACTTTCACGAGATGGACAAAGTGTATATATATATATTTTTTTTTTTTTTTTTGCTAGTTGGAGTAGCTACTCTGCCAGTAACAAAATGCACAGCCACTGAAAACCACGATGGAAATAGCTGATGTAAACCACAGGACAAGCCCTCGCAGAAGCTTGATCACTTCTCAGCCACTTTGGTTCGGCTGGGATTGGCTCATGCATCGTCCTGGGAAGCAGCTGCATCTGTAGCCTGTGATTGCAGGGCTTCAGACCACGTTTAGGCTGAATTTCCCTGTATGACAGTGATGGCTGGTGGCAGTCCTACTTGTTTATGTAGCTAGTGGAAAGTCATATAAACTGGTATCGCTCTCGCAGCCTCCGTCACCTGCCCCTCGTACCCAGCCAGCACTGGTTACTGGCAATAAAAAGCACATGAACGTACAGGGATCGCTCAGTTACATCATGAAACAAGATGAAATAAAATACTTTAATGTGCAAGGCATCGTTTGTCTCCAATAACTAAAACAAATGGTGAAATCTGAGTTGTTTGGAACTTTCTCGTCACAGCGCTTTTGTCTCAGAAAACATGATGTAGATCAAAAGGGAATTTCCCACAAGTAGATTTGAATTTTGCTTAAATCACCTCATATGAATATAAAATCAAAATAAAATGTTTCAGTTGTGTTTATAAAAAAAACCAAAACAACCACCCACACAAAGAACAGTAGTCTTGTTGAAATGAGCTGAAATATTTAATTTTTGCCTAGCCTGACTGTGACCTGCGTCCACCTGAGCTACCAACAAGCCATGAAGTTTCTAAGTAATTTTTGCACTTCCTGACCCCGCTTCTGTGGTCAGAGCCCTTAGCCAGGCTACGTCGCTCATAACACAATCTGTTTAACCTTTCATTAATTCTTGGCGCTACCTCATGGAGGTTCGTGACCACTAGCGAGACCGTTCCCAGGGGAGGAAACCCTGCTTCCCGACACACCCTGCCCTGTCTCGGTGCTAAGGAGCACCGCGGTGGGCGACTGCCCCCGGCGTGGGGTTCAGTGGAGACCCTTCTTATGCTGTATTTGGAAAGGGTGACTGAAAAACCTGAAAATTTGGATTTTCAGCTTCGAAGCTGACAAAGTCTTTTATCTCCATTAATGCCCGGTAGCACACTCACAAGACCAGGCAGGAAGAAAGCATCAAGACTAACGGTTACATAATACAGCTAATATTAATAAGTTGAGTCACAGTAATTATGTCAAAATTTCCTGTGGAGATTGTGTTTCATTTTCTTATGGTTTTTTTTTTCTTTCAAAGTTCATGCAAATGCCTTTTGAGCCCACCTAAAAACAAGCCAATAAACGCAAGCTGACCTTCAAACACGCAAGATGCTAAACCAGGTGAATTCCTCAAGACAGAGCGAGCCCTCACCATCAGATGTGGCATCATCTTCCTCCTGTCACCCCCTGCTCCTCACGCTTCAGCAGAAGCCGCAGCTCTTGAAGCTTTGCTCACCATGATGCAGCCCGGTTTTTGCAGCTATTTTCAGCACCGCTACTGTACAGCAGCCAAGTTCACAGACATATTTGTGTGAATTTTTTTTTTTTTCCCCCCATAACTTCCTCCAAGCAGGTCTTTTTTTCCATACTAAGCCCAACATCGTTACTCTTTCTAGGTCAACCAAAAGGCATCTTGTCTTGGCATCGTGCCTATCTGCCCGGCCCAGTCGCAGCATTTCTTATGAACGATGCCAGCTCCCAGGGAGGGTACAGCAGGCTGGGAGGGGGGGGGACCCGAGTTTTTTCTAAGAGCTCATCAAGAACTATATCTCTGTAGAGCAGGCTCAGCCCCTGCAGAGCTAAAGGGGCAAGGCTTTGGGTGCTTCCCCAGAGGAAGGCAGTTCCCAGGCAGCTTCCCGCTGGGAACACGCTGTGGGGACTGAAGGCAATGTGATTCTTCTCCCATTTTGACACCCGTTGTTGAGCTGTGTTGGGTTTTCCGTCCTGCTGGGGACTTCACCGAGCTGCCAAGGCTCTGAGCTACTGCCCCGCTTGAAAGCGGAGGGGAAGACGGAGGAAGTGACACTGGCGGGGTGTTAGTGCAGAAGTGCCGTGAGCAGACACACGCTCCGGACACACGCTAACAACATCCTGCCAGGCGCAGAAAGCTCCATTTGCCGACAGCCCTGCAGGTCTCCAACTCGAACCCCGTGGTACACAAGGTCCACGCAAGAGTCTTGGATGCACTCCAAGGGAGCGCTGGTAGCGTGCTTACACACGCGGGGTTACAGCAGCAGAGGATTGACCGCTTTAATCCTCCGCTCTCGTACGTTAAAGAGGCACTAAGCGTAGGTTTGCAGGGGTGCCCGGTGCTGCTGCGAGCACTGTGGCTGAGCTCAGGCTCTGAAACAAGCTCTGGGTCCCGATGGCTGTGGACACGGAGCTGCTCCCGAGGGTTTTTCCCATGTGCTAATTCACCCCGGGGGGGTCTAGAGCTGCCTCGAGCTCCGGCCAGGGCTGCCGCTCCCCGCCCTGCAGAGCTCACCGTGTAGTTCAAGTTCAGAGGTTATTAATAAAACACACAACGGGAGGGCAGAGGGTGAGCATATGGGATGGAAGCAACCAGGTTGAAACGCTCAGAACATCAAACATGAGCAGACATTTGACATACTCCAGTGTTTTTCTTCCCTTTTTCAATTGCTGCTTTGATTCTTTTACTTATTTTTTTTTTTTTTTTTGACATGCAAATGTTACTTCGAGCTTTTCCTGTTCTCGCATCAGGTATATGCAGCGAGCTTTCTCACAGCAAAATTGCCCAATAGCTTTAAAACCCAAAAGAGGGGGGGGACTGATTGCCAAGGAGGAGAGACTTCATATGCACCTTTGTCTGACACCCTCAGCTCCGGAACACCACCCCGGAGGCTTGGAATCAGCCTGGCCCAGCCTCCAGCAAACAGAGATGCAGATGAGGCGTTTGCTTTTGAGGACAGACCGCGAGAACCTAACTCTCAGCTGATCCCGCAACACTCGCTTGCTCATCCACGTTAACCAGTTTGCCAGCTGCAAATAAATAAATAAATCAATCTGTTCTTCTTGGATGTGCATCACTCAGCTGCCAACCCCCCCCCCCCCCCCCCGAAACCCAGAGCTTTCCAGTTCAGTGACACTGAAACCAGTGCGTAAGCCTGGGCTCAGCCCCAGCTCCTGCGGACTGCTGTGCCCCCAGCGTGTGCAATCCCACCCACGCATCCTTCCCACGCAAACAAAACAGCCACGAAATTATACGGGTATGAATGCCGCTGCTAGAAATTCATTGCGATGCCATTGGAAATGCACTACGGTTACCTCGCTACCAAAAATAAATGACCG
The DNA here is from genome assembly GCF_028858705.1 of Grus americana. NCBI lineage: Eukaryota > Metazoa > Chordata > Aves > Gruiformes > Gruidae > Grus > Grus americana. The sequence continues at coordinate 2,088,270 of NC_072865.1, forward strand.
AACAGTTGAAATGCGGAAATCGGTGCGAGGGGTTGTGTAGCCCGCGGTACTCGGGGTAGTTGGTAGATGGATCAAAAAGCTCGAGAATCACGAGCCTGGTAACAGACCTGCAGACCTGGGGCTCCCACGCCTTACTTCCAGCTCCCTAAGAGACGCGCAGCGCAAAGCTTTGGCACTCCCTGACGATGCCCTTCCAGCTCTGGGTGGCTCAATCTCGATATTCAGTTATATTACTGAATTTTGGCCACTCAAGCCCCCGGCCCAGGCTCAGCCCCGGGTGAACTCCCGCTGTCCCCAGGCAGCACCCACCAGCAAACGCGAAAGGCAGGGCTGGGCTGCAGGAGGGACGGGGCGCAGCCAGCAGCTAGTACGGCCCTGAGAAATAGCTGAGTCAGCCTTCTGCCTGAGAAACTGTTGACTCGAATGTTCAGTTTCTTTTGCTTTTGATCAAAATGCATCTGTTGCAAATTCATGCGATGCCGTGCTCTCCCATGAAGACCCCCAGATAGATTTGCATCATTTGGAGTAAAACCCACCCAACCTCCCTTACTACCTAATTACATTAACATGTTCATTGCAGCGTTTCTCAATTGCAAACACAATTTCTAAGGTCGTGTTTTCTAAAATAGCCCAGATACGCAGCGAGCATACAGGTGCTGATGAGGATGAGCTAAAGCCATCGCTCACGGCTCTGGCAGACGGAGCACCCCGCGAGCAGGGAGACCTCAGCCCTGCGGATCTGAAGGCGCAGAAGGAAGCCCGAGGCAATTCAAAGACAATTACATGAGAACAATTAATCAGAAATGGCACACATCGAGGGAGCTAACCTCGGGAACATTCCTGTGGTGTTCCCTGCCAGGATTACAAATGCCAGCGGGTGAGCTGGAGAACCGGCGCGTTGCTGGAAGCAGCTTCATGGCATTTGCTCCTTTTTCTGCAGTACTTTGCCATATAGGCCTGATCCAACACACCCACATAAGCTCTCCTGCTTCCCTACCGGGTTTGTTTCTATTTTTCGAGGATGCAAAAGACTTACCATCCCTGCGCGTGCCAACGTGGACAAGACCCCTGACTGAAGAAACCCCAACCCAGGCGCTTCACCTGAATATCTATTTCTCCCCTGAATCAAGGATTCATTCTAGCGATTAAATTAAAACAAAGCAAAACCAAGAGTATGGAAACATCTAGGCCGCCTGACTATCGAGCTAAGTAACACCCAGTAATTTCATTCACCTAAATCATGTGAATCAACAATATAGCAAAGGTCATTGGGGAAACCGCGATGCATCAACAGGAAGCACGATGCATCGCTTACCGAGGATTAGGATCAGGAAACCTGCCACTATTTGCTTTTCCTCTCTATTCTGGACTTTCATCATCTTTAAAGCAGGAATAGTGATATTTTTCCTGGCCTATAGGTGCATATTAAACCACTTCATTAATGTCTGCGGGGCAATTAGAGAGGTTCAGACGAAAAGGGCTGAAAATACGAAACCGCGCAAGGCTGTGAGTGATTCAGCAGAGCCGGTGTCCTGGGAAGCGCGTGAGCGTGGGTTGCAGGATTCCTCTGCGGGCAACACAGGGGCCGCGGTGGGTGCAGAATAAGCACCAAACCAGGGGAGGGAAGTGCTCTGGAAACAGATGAGGCAAGGCCAAAAGCTGCCGCTAACTACCTTGGAAGGTGTCCCAACTGAATGTCCCTTGTCCAATTTATTATGTTACAACGCTGTCAGATATTCCTAGTGGGGAGACTTTATCTTCCCCTCACTGCGACTTATTTCTTCCTATCGCTGGACTCTGGGACAGGAAAAGATGCTCCACATGGCAGCTGGAAGGGTTATTACAAGGTTAAAACAGTAAGACTAAAATAAAACTAAATTATATAAATAAGTCTAGGAAATATTGGCTGTAACACAACTCCAAAACCAAAGTGCTAGCCGGATTTGTTAAACAGTCATAATTAAATCAAATATATCTCCATTAGCAATTTATTACGCTGTAGAGCAGGATTAATTTAGCAAGACAGTTCAAATTTTTTATGAGTGCATTTTCTAATACCTAGACATCAGAGCAGTTTCCTGTGCACCCAGTCCAGCAGTCAAAATTACGATTGCTATTAGGCTGCAATTAATTGTGCATGAAGCACTCTGCCCACTTCATTACATAAGCATGAGGATGAGCCAAAACCTTTCTGTCAATCTGCTTTTTTTTTTAGCAGAAAACCGAGTTTCTGATGAAGCAATTTCCTTGCAGCCATGATTTGCTTTCCAAGGAATTTCCCTCAGCGACGTTTGTAATTTTCGGTGGGATAAAAGCTGCCGCAGCTTTCTGTAAAAGAATTAAAATAGTTTTATTTTGCCAGTTTTCTGTTTGCCGCTCAGCTCCGCTGCTTCACCCTATTTACGGGAAGCAATACTTTACATCCTGATGACTCACGGCTCACGCAGCACACCAGAACTCCTTATTTATGGCACGGTAACCCTTTACCCGGCTCCAGCGATACGCGGCACCGCCTGCCCCGGGAGGTTTAAAGCGACTGGGGGTGCTCCTCACCGCAGTAACCCTGGGCATCGTGGTTGGGTTTGTTCCTTCAGATTGCGGGATTTGCTGCCAGGGTCTCTAATTCCTGGGGAATTCAGGCTCTCCCGTGCCCCTGGCCAGGCTGGGGCGACCGTGGCAGCGTGGGGTTCTGCCGACCCGCCGCAGTGCAGGCATGCACGAGTGTCCCCAGCCCCCTGCACGCACGAGTTATTTCCCATTCACTTATCGCCGTGTTTCTGTGTCTTCCAAGTTATGCTGAAGCTATACAGGATTTGATGATGCACTTCAACAGCGTTAAGGGCCAGACCATGGGAGCAGGAATCAATGACCCAGCAGTGGTCACCCCAGGTCCGTCACCTCGCCTGCCTCCTGCCAGCTCTCCATACTTTTACGTTGGATTTGCTGATCAGCTTCAAACCAACATTAAAGCCAACACAGAATACTGTTTCATGCCTTTTTTTTTCCTCTGTTTTTTTTTTTTTTTTGTCTTTCCCTAGCAGGGTTTTTTTTCCCAGATCATAACAGCAACAAAGGAAAGCTTCTGCTAACATGGCCTTGGTCATCAGGGCTGTCTCTGCATTGCAAGGCAATCTGTTCTCAGCAATGGCAGTGCCAACAGGAAACCAGAAACGTTCACAAATACGTGTCCGAATCAAACACGTCAACATTACAAGCCCTAATGAACAAAAAACTCACTTGGAAGCTCCAAACCTTCCTACTCAAGGCCATAATACAGTCGTGATCTTGGGCTCGCCTTCATCGGGCTCAAAATAGCCCCAAAGCCCCCAGGTGACTGCAGCCGACGCCAGCGCCCAGCCCGCACCAGCAGCACCAGCCCGGCTCCGCCGTGGGACCACGCGGCACGTCGGGAAGGCAAAACTCATCCCGGAGCACGCGCAGGGTGAGAAACGTGGCTGCAAGGTCTGCAGAGTCAGCCAGCCTTCCGCCCGGGGGTGTTTATAAGGTGGTCCGGCAAAGCCTGGCTCCGCTTCCCCAGCTGGAGCCGCGCTGGAGACCCGCGTGCTCCCAAACGTCCTCCGACGGGAAGAAGGGCACGAGGAGAAGCGGGACAGGGCAACGGCGCACACCGCTGCCTGGACGTGAAGGAGACCCAAGACCAGGACTCCTACGGCCCAGAACGTGCAGCGAGCAGCAGCTACAGACACGCTCCCAATCCAAAAGCTTATCCATATTCCAGCTGTGTTACTTAAATAAAAAAATAGAGCTAGCCACCAGGGATACGTTTTTTTGTTTTTCCCATCATGTTTCCAATACAAAAGAACAGACATTATCATGCAGGTTTGCTGACTATAATAGAGAAAAATCATATCATTGAGCACTCACACAGGCTTTTTTTGTCCCTTGCCCCATGTATACACTTGGTTATAAACAACGGAGAAGAGGCAAGATAAACTGGGGGGAAGATATACTTCAACAAATAGATATGCTTTTTTTTTTTTCCCCTAAAACTGTCTCGATTCTGTTTATACTGGCTCGGAGACAGCATCTTCCATTCTTCTCAAACATACCAAACAAAATCCAAGCTGATGACGTGATTCCTGTAATCAAGGTCACAGACCTGGTTTTGCTAGAGCATGCAGCTGAATGTTGTACCCACAGTGGAACTCTTTAAAATGGGCTAAGTATCAAAAACTTAAATTATTTGCTCTGCTGGAGGAAAAGCACTTAGGGAATGCTTTTCTCTCAAAAGAAAAAAGTCGGAAAGCTTGCGGGTCCTTTTGAGCGCTTCATCTAGAGGAAGCTGCAGGGTAAGCTGCGATGCCGCTAAAGTCAACGGCTTCTTTTGCTCCATCTCCTTTGGGCTACACCCAGGTAGGAAGGAGGGTAGTTCAAAGAGAGAAAGGATGGCTCGCTGCTCAAACCTGTCTGTAAAAAAAAAAAAAACCAAACAAAAAACCAAAGTAGTAATTTCTCAGCTGAGAAACTCACCTGGGGCATCAGTGCTTTAAAATAGCAGCTGCGACTCCACCATCGCAAACAGCGGCCACTCCCTGCGCACGCTGCACGAGAGGGATGCACGCCACGGCATATGGGCAATTTCTCTCTAAACGAGGAAACCAACACGAGAGGAGGACTTGCAGATTGGGTTGTTGACACAAGAAAACCCGCTTTAGCTCATAAGTCAATAGTTTGCTTGATACAGAAGAAAACAAACTGGATTTGAACCGAGCAGCCCTGGTGATAAGGCTCAGCTCCGGAGCGCGCTGCCCGGGGTTTGCGGCACGGCCGCTAGGAAAACAAGCCAGCACGAGTCCTGCCCTCCTCTCCTGCCGGCCGAACCCCCCGCGCCCCACGCGTCCCAGCTGGAGAGGGATGCTGGGGCTGGCAGGAGCTCCTGGGGGGAGAGAGGGGAACGGCTTTTCTGCTTGTGATTCCAGCTTAAAGTGTTTGTGAAACTCTCTCGGCACCGGGCAGAGGTGGCTGGTTTTTCTCGAGGCGAGCTTGCGTGAATCATACAAGGAAATACAACCGTATAAAAGTGGCAAAGTTGAAACTGCTGCAGAGAGGGCAACTTTTCCAACAATGGGTATCTGGTCCTCTGCTCCTAGAGAAGCGAGTGAGAGCAGTGGGATAGTCCCACCCTGAGCACTCTGCAGAAGACCATGGAGGCACCGGAGAGCTCGTTGCCTCTGACGAGCAAGGCTGCGCTCATTTAGATGATGAGCATGCTACTGCTGGCTCTCCTCTCCAAGGCAAGAGGCAGGGGACACTTGCTGTGCAACAGCCTTTGCTCATGAGGAATAATAAGGGAACACAGATGATCTGAGTCATCTCCACTGATCCATCGTTCAGGGGAAAAACCAGTTTTCTTTTCATTGCTGTATGCCGCGGAAAAGACGAGCGGGGGGGGGGGGGGAAAGCCACAGGGAATCCCACACAAGTTTCTTATAGCGCTGTACTTCAGCTGTCGGAACTAATAAAGCCAGTCACGGCCGCAGGGCATACCTTCACGCAGCTGGATATGAACTAACACAGTCCCTGCTAGGAAACACCTCAGCAGCGCTGTTAGAACAGGCTGGCTGTACTGCCAGACCAGCGCCCACCCAGCCTCGGAGCAGCCCTCCATCTCGCGCAGACGGAGGGGCAGGAGCAGCCCCCGAAGCAGGTCCCGCAGCCTGCCCCGCGCGCTCGGGGAGATCAACGCCCGGGTGCACGTGCTACGTACACACACACACGTGCTACGTACACACACACACTGCCTGTCTGGGCCTGTCCGCTTTCTGCACAGCGCCAGCTAGTTTTGTTTGCGCTGTATATGCGATATAGATTAAACACCTTTTAGAGACAGGTCTTCCAGAGCACCTGCATGTGCTGAGGGACCTCCTGTATTTATGTTTGTTATCGCCGGCCTGTCACACACTATGCTTTTATTAACCACAATGCTTCTTCAGAGGAAGATGATGCAATGGCTGCATGGGAAGTGTCAGCTATTTTGTACAATGCTGTTTATTGTTTCAGAAAAAGAGACTTTCAAAATGGAACGGTCGCTGCTGTGTTTACTGACCTCCTCAAGGAGGCTTTTGGCCGTGCCTTTTCTTTCCTGAAAGGGAGGCAAAAATATCCGGATGCAAAAAATTAGAGCACGTTGGTGAAGCGGCAAAATCAAGCAGCACCGTCCCTGACCCCTGATCCTCCTCTGCTGCACCCGCTCTGGCTTTTCCCGGGGGCTGAACTCCAAGGGTTGAGCGGATAAGACAATCCTTTTTCTCTATCTAATCTCTCCTCTGCTGCATTATCGCAGCACGAACGCAAGTTGGTTTCTCCACCGCTGGGTTTAACACCCTGGGTGGGAGCGGCAGCCACAGCACCGCTCGAGGTGCAAACAGGGCTGGGGGAGCTGGTCCGTCCTCCGTTGTACGCCGCTGCCGAGGGGCGGAGGTGGCGTTGCTCTCCCCAGGAAAGAAAGGATCACGCAGGGGAACTTTGATCCATGCAAATAACGCATATGGAATTCAAATGCCTGCTTGCTTTCTTTTCTGTAGCTTGCAGTTACCCTTCTCTCATGAGGGGCATAAATTCGTTCAGCTTCATCAGTTCCAGCCATGTCCATCATCGCCAACCTCAGAGGAGCCTGCTGCATCCAGGTGTATTACATCATACAACAACAAAGGAAGAACTAAAACACAACAGAATATATCGACAAAAGCAGATATAGGTGATAAACAGTAACTTATGAATGTGCATTAAAAGCAGGTGGGTAAGATAATAATGAATCGCTAGAAGCAAAATTATTATATCAGTCGACGTGCAGCGGGGCCGTTCCGCAAAGCCGTTTCTCTCGGCAGCAGAAAGCGGCGTGCCGGGCAGAGCGCCGCGGCGGGAAAGAGCTGGAAGGCACGCTGCCACGCCGGTGACATTAAGTAGTCGGCAACGTAACCCACTGTATGGCCTGTCTGGGAGCCATTATCTTTTATTGCCCTCTGGAAATCATTAACTCGATATCCAAAAGTCTATGCAGACAGAAGCAGGATAAATGAAGACTGATAATACTCAATTTTCTCCAGATTAAAACTAAATTCAGTTTTCAGACTTCTAGTGTACTCTCACTCTCAAAAGTGAAATGATGCGGTTGCCCTTCGCCCAGCAGCTGCTTAATAACTCCTACGATATGCAAAAATCACAATTAGCATGAGCAGCCATGGAGACCTGGCTGCAGGTGCACGTTGCCCGCGGACCTGCTGGCAGACGCGGTGGGACCTGGACTCCCGCAGCCATACGTTCCTGCAGCATCTCACTGGGTTTTGGTCCAGAGACGCAAGGACGGCTACGGTCAAATTAAGACACCTTGACATCACGTTAAAACCAATTTCACGCTTCCAGAAAGCGACGTCAGGCCAGTTCAGTGCTTCCCATCAGCAGGCGTCACTGCCTCTATAACGACACGAGGGTAATTAGCAAGCTGTCCAAGCCCACGTGCCGGTGACGGGCAGGACCAAGCAGCCTGTCCCCCCGCCCCAGCATCACGGCTCCGCAGGATTCGGGCAGGGCGAAACCCAGGACCGGTGCATCTCTAACTCCCAGGGCTCATAGCCCACATTCCCCAGGAAGCACCGATCCCATTTTCTAAGCTTGCAGAAACGTTGCACGCTGCGGGATGTGGAGGTTACCCATATTTCAGCAACCCTGCGGGCAAGCGCTTTTGGCGGACAGAATACAACTCATGCTTTTCAACAAGTATTATGGGAAACTCAGAGAAAAGACAGCAGAGGCTCAAAGTTTGTCACCTCTGGATTTCCCCGTTCTGCACCTTCCACCATCAGATGAGGCAAAGGCAGAAGCTGTTTCATCTGTCGAGCTAGGAGCAGCCGAAGCTGCTGACTCGCACCCAGGCGACAGCAGACACCTCTGATTCACGCAGCACGCTGCCTTATGAGAAACTCGTACCTCAGACGATCCCTTTCCTGTAACAGGGTGGCAGAACTGGTTTCACAGCCCTTGGGTCGTGTTCGTTCGCTGATGGAAAACAAGGTGCTGGTAAGGGAGAGCAAGCAGGCAAGTGAGCTTTATTCAGCTTAATCACTGGGTTAATTAATTGTGTACCAGACCAACACCATTTAAGTTGCATAACTAGTGTAAAACCTCCTTAAGTAGGGTTCACTTAAAACGAGAGCCTCTCACCATGAAGCCGTAGCCTTCTCTCCAACAGCAGGTGACTGTCACTCCCACTGTCACTCCTGGCAGACGGGGAGAGGAGAGGCTGCCCTGAGGCTTCCCACCACCACCACGATGGCCAAACCAGTCACCCAACGTGTTCCCCTTTCTCCAGGGAGAGACTCGTTTGGGCTCTTAAACTCAGCAGCATAAGGAAGAATTGTGGACATATTTTGCTAAAATAAATGCAAAGGGGACTGACCCAAACTCCTCCAAAGTCACTGAGCGCTTTTACCAGCAGCCTAATTGTGTGCGTGTGTCCCCAGGTGAGGAAAGCCCAACTCTCCCTGCAGACTCGCCTTTCACAGCTCAAACGTACGAGCTCCCGATCAGGGAAAACTAGGATGCGATCCACATCGGGGTGTAATGGTACATCACCCACAGAAAAAACATCCTAAAGCAAAGCAGCGCAGACTGTGCTGTGCTGAAGATTTCCCCGTTGTTTTCCCAGCCGCAGAAGGAGTACCGACCCCTCCGCGGCTACGTGAGAATGGCTGCACTGGAGGGGGAATAGATTCTGTATTGAGGAATTAGTGGAGATTGATGGACTCATTAGCGGAGCAATTTAACGTGCTCGTGAATGCGACTTCTACGCTGCACAACGTGAACTGGGCAGCGAAACGGCGGCTGTAGGAGTTCTGTATCATGACACGTTCATCTCGAAGCGGCGGCCGGATCGCATCTCTGTAAATAGAGCGTCCCTTGTGCGGCCTCAGGTACTGCCCCAGCGGGAAGATATGGCAGAGGGGGATCCCCCAAGGGCAGGCGAAGGCTCTGCTCCGCTGGACCTCTGCGCACCATGGGCCTGGCCTGGCCAGTAATAGCACGGTAAGGAGCCGGAGTAATTTTTATTAATCCACTGACGAATGCACGGTGAGCGTATCTGAGCTAGCGAGGGAAGAACCTGCTCTTCTCTTCCTCGGCCGGAGTGCCAGCGAGGGCTACAGCGCTTGACATCTCCTTTGTCCTTTCCTTCAATCAAACCCCCTGTATCTGTATTTTCTCCACCAGATCTGGCCCTTTCCATTTCTCTTCTGCAAATAAACCCCTTCCAGGTTTCCTCCTGTCTCCTTGGTGCAGAGCTCTACCTGCACTGGGTGTCCAGTGGTTTCCCCACAACGCTCCATAGCACCTATATTGACAAGCCTGCAGCATTTTTTAAAAAAAAATGACCGTACTGGCTTTTTTTAAGTTATTGTAGCTGAGCTGGCTCCAGGATGGGGCTGTCTTTGGCAGATGTCCACAGCTGCTGTGAAGCGATAAGCGTGGCTGCCACAGCAGCTCGCCTTCCCCCGCAGCAGCTCCAGATGAGACAGGAAAGGGTGGGATGGGTGTCAGCTCGAGAACAAGCTGTGACAAACACGAGGCAGGAGACTGAAACGCCTGATGTACCAGAGATGCTGAAAGGGTGACTGCAGACCTCCTGGGCCACAGAGGGAGGAAGCCCCGCAGAGCTGCCCGGCACACGTTATGGGTCCCAGAGCGGGGTAGATCCAAACCCAGTTGTTGTTCATGTTTTTACACATCTTTCTCTCCAGCCATGCTGCAGCCTACGTAAAAGCTCTTTGCTGTCACACCGCAGACCTGAACTTGACCTCTAGCCCTGGGGATAAACTCAACATGGGGGTGAAGCCAAGGGTTGCTCTGCAAGGGTCCCAGGACAGCTAGGGGATGTGGTTCCCACGCTACAGCTCAAAGCCAGTGCTGGAGGCTGACTTTGGCTTCCGGGGGAAAAAAAAAAAAAAAAAAGGGCAGAAACAAACCGGACCCGTTGCCAGGCTTTCCAAACCGGGGGCTGGCGGCGGGAGGTTTGGGCCCCAAGGGTAAGAAAGTCATTGGCAAGGGCTTAGGGAGGACGGCAGGCACTCCCTCGCGCCTGTCAGACAGCACCGCTATTGTGTACAGCAATTACTGGGATTAAATAACAACAGAGACACACTGTTGAGGAAGAGTGACAACTGCAAGCTGCACTCCCAGCAGGTGAGAAAAAAAGGAGATGAGGAAAATAAAGTGCAGAGAAGGGCAAAGAGACCGGCAGCAAACCACACGCTCTTCCAAGTGCTCAAGGCAAAGCTGCGGCACAAGGTTTTGATCACAGACTGGTAAAACTGAACGCAGTGCATTCCTTTCTTCCTGACAGCGGCACCTGACAGCTCCCATGGGACCAGCAACTTGCTCTGCAACTGCTTTAGCCCGAGCATCACCCCAGGCACTCGAAGACTCCTTCCCATTGGAGCCGGCTCCGGTAACCACAGTGGGGGAAGGAAAGAGAAGGCAGGAGGGAAGAGCGCACTGCACGTGGCTCACATCGCCTTTTGAGCAGTGCTGACCTTGGCCGTGGCTGTTTCTCCTTGCTGCGGACAGCTGACTCTCTTCGCCATCAGGGCAGCGTAAGGGAAGCATCACAGAGGCGGTCGCTTGTGTCTTGTCTTAACTGGACGTTGCCCACTGCCGCGGCCGGGAGGGATGGCAGCCCAGAGGCTGGGACACCAGGGCAGCCCCTGCCACCAGCAGCGAACCACCAGCACGTGCAACAACTTGCAGAGCCACTGCAGAGCAAGGCAATGCAAGCAGAACGATGGAGCCCAGCCAGGGATGCAGCAACCCGCAGCGCTGCCCAGGACCACCCCAGAGCTCCCACCAGCCTGCCAGGAGCTGCTCTGGGGCAGCTCCTCCAGCCAGCACCCAGGGCCACCCACACTTCTCGCGGGTGCCACTGCCCTCTGCAGTCCCCAGAGGAACACGCAGCTCGCCACCACACAGCCAGGATGTCCCTCCTTGTCCTCTCCTTCCAGCCTCACCTCACGTGGCCTTCCCTAGGAAGTCCCAGCCCAGAAGATAATTCATCTGAAGAAACGCATTTACCTGCAGCGGGAGCATTGGAAACGGCGCTGGGGGCAAGCGGGGGCTCTGACCCCCCACCCCGTGCATTGCACCACCTGGGAACTCCCCAGCCCAGCTGTGGATCTCGCAGAAGGTGCCAAGGAATGGCCAAAAGCCCGAGCAGCGAGCGCGTTATCCCACGCTAATCCCTCCACCAGTGTCCTTTTGCAGGAAACCTTCCCTCTTACAGCCAGTCCCGACAACGCAGCTAAACGTGCCCCGCGCATCCGAGAGCGGAGCCACGGCCGTGCGCTGCCTTCGGTCACGTAGTTTGGGACATGCCTGACTCAGCACGGGTGCTCAGTCTAAACCAGCTACTTTAGGCTGCAGTTAGAGTCAGCGAGGGCTCAGTCAGTGGAGTGTTAACACACTCGGCTTGAGCTGAAAGTGGAAGTGGAAGCAGCGGAGGAGAGGAGGCAGAGAGCAGCACCAGGAGGGGGCACGACAACAGCTTTGGCAAGTGGCGGAAAGGTCCATGTTGAAGCTTTCTACGCTGCCCAGACCTGGCTGGGTCATGACAAAGGCAGGACAGAGGGCAGGGCAGTGACAGCTCAGAGGGAGTCAGCACATCTTCAGCCACCCATGGAAACGCATCGCTCCAGAGGCAGAGAGCAGGTGAGCCGTCAGGACACCTCCAGAGTCCCTCCAGCTGGCTGCTGGGGGGTGGGCAGTGCCTGGGAGCTCCCAGGGAGCCGCAGGAGATGGTAATCCTTCACCGGTGCTGGGTTTTCCCCTTTTCCAGGCACTGGGATCACGAGGACCCAGCCAAGAGCATCTCCTGGGCCCTCTGAGGCTTTGGGGAGCGTGGCATCAGGCAGATGCCAGACCCCTGCCTGCCTCGCTGGGTGCTGCCCATGAGCCTTGCCCTGTCCTGCCCCAGCTCTGTGATGGGAGATGCTGCCCCTGCACAAGCCCCCTCCTTCTGCTCGGGGCTGGAGGACCCCCTGCAAACTAAACCCCATTCCTCCCACCACCGCGCTGTGTTCTGCTCTGCACGGCTGGCAGTCACGCAAGCCCGCAGCTCGCCTGGCTTTCTCCTCTTCCGGCGGCTGAGAAGAAACGCACCCTGCGGTGCAGCTAAGAGCGAGGACCGGCCTTGGGAGCACCGCTCCGACCCCTTGCTCCTCCCCAGGCTGCACAGAGAGACCAGGAGAAATCCCCAGGGAGCCTGCTGGCTGCAGGGGACTGGTTTTGGAGGCGCCCCGGGAAGCACCCTTGCTCCAGCCCAGCCTGGCGCTGCTGCCCAGCCACCTTGTAGGCTGCCGGCCAGGAAGGACTTTGCTCTGAGCGCGTTGGCCGTGCTGGTGCGCAAGCAGCTACGGTTTTGAATAAACATTTCTGCTTTGAAGGTTTTTCTTAGTAAGCCAGACTATTACATATAACATCTACCTTAATGCAACAAGCAGAAATAGAGCCTCTTCTTTTGTGTGTGTATTAGCACAAATACTGAGCAGCATTTGTTTTGTAGCAGCAAGTTAATCATAAAAGCAGTCTAGTCTGTGGCTTGTTTGCAAAATGGGAAGCTTAAGATAAGAAAGGGCTCTGGCACCTGGGTGCTTTCGACATAGGTCAAACAGGGGCTAAAGCAACGGCCACAGTACCGTGCCTGCCGCGTCCCACCGGGCATCCCCCTGCGCCCCTCAGCACTACCTCCAGCCCTGCGTCCTGAGTGCGACTTTAAAAGCTCTGAGAACATTGCTGTTATAAACACAATGAGGGTAAGAAAGACAGCGAGGCTGGGCTGACTTCCAGGGAGACGTGGAAGGAGGACGTTCCCTGGCAGAGCTGCTGCTCAAGGCTCGGGCACCCACCGCTGCCCCTGATCCCAGCGCAGAGCACTCAGCTCCCCGGTACCATAAACTGGTGCCAATTTTCAAGACCTGATAAGCTGAACAAGAACCTGTGAGTCAAATTCATCCAACATTTAGTTGTGGTGTTAGAGCTCATACAGTTTTACCAGTGATGAATTTATATCTTTAGGTAGAGAATCGTAATGGGCTCAAGCGCTCCGGGAGCAATGTCTTGATGGAGAAACAACGTGACTGCAGCCACAAACTCAGACTCTGAACACTGACATCCCCCAACTCACATCGTTACAAGACACTTGGGCAACGTAACTGCATCTCTGTCGTCCTCTGCCTCATTCCCTGCAGGAGATGAATGGTGCTCACTCACTCCATGCTGTTTCCCCGCATCGCTCGAGCCTGGCATTCTCTCCGTGCTGGTCAAACCCTGCTCTGAGGACAAACCGTATCCTCTCATCAGCTCTTCTGCGGGACACGATGCCAGAATATTTATTGTGCAATTCCAGGGCTTGGCCCCACGGTCTCACTTCTTAGGCTGAGACAGGGCAGTGACAATAATGCTGCCATTTTAGTGACTGACCTACAACACTTAATTTGCAAATGACACCGACAAGCTCTTTACATATCCAAAGCTCAGCTCTCGCAGCTCAGTGACTGCTCCAAGCACCCAGCACTTCCGAAGAGCATCTCCTCGGCTGCTGCTCCTGCCTGCACCGTCGCCTCCCCCAGCTCCCTGAGCTCCCTCCATCCCGGCACAACACACAAGCCTGGGACAGGGATGTCAGAGCAACCTTCGCTCAGCCCCTGCCTGACGCGCGTACCCGGCCCTGCAGCCTGGCTCCGGCCGTTCCGGTGCTGCAGGGTACCTGGGCCCAGGCGCGTACCCACGGTCAGCACGCGCCCTCAGTTTAAAACCAAATGTGAGCGTGTGAGCACGTGGTGACAGCCGAGCCAGCGGCGTGAATACTGGCTGAACATAAACTGCCTTTCCACACACGTTGTTGGCTGTGTGGCGGACAGAATCTTCTCCCCAGCTGCAGCACCCATTTTTGCTTGCTCCGACCACCCTTTGCAGGGGAAGCAGAAGGGTGTTACTCATTTCTCACTAACCTACAGCAAGACCTGAGCGCGGCTGAGCTGTTTGACTTGCTGAGGGCTCTGTTCTCACCGGGAGAGTGGGCAGGGATCACAGCTGTTTCTAGAGGGACAAACTGAATTTCATCTGCCAAAGGCAAGGGTAAAGCCTGGGGCACTCAGCTCCGGCAGCAGCTACCTGTGGTGGGACCCTGTTCCCACTGGTCTCCGTCCTCAGCAGCACTTAGTCTGGGCTTGGTGTAGCCTCAGCCTTACCCCCGTGCCCCAGCCTCCCAGCTCACATGGTTTCACACTGATCTCCTCTAAATCCACTTTTATTTCTCACCCTTTCCAGGTCCCTGACCTTGACTTATTCTTCCTGCTGTGGCACCACCAGCCATATTTACCAGCGCCTCAATTAATGCTTGACCTGACGTAGAACAGAAGGAAACTAAGCTTATAGTTTATTATAATTTGTGTAACTCAACTTATATTTGGGCAACAGATCTTTACAAAATCCGTTGTTCCTTCCCAAATGCAAATTCCTTGCTCAGAGCAGAGAGGGAGGCAGGGCAAGCAATGCTGCTCCAAGGAAAGGTCACCAGAACCATGGCCATCTGAGAGACAAGGGTCAATCCTTGCCTCCCTCTTGGCTGGAATAAAATAAATACAGAAATGGAAGCCAAGCTGAGGCAGACATCCAGGACGGAAAATTTTCAGTTCAAGCAACTAAAGTTGTCAGAGTTATAAGCAACTGGCAACTTGAAAACAGGAACTTGCAGTGGGATAAACTGAACAACCCGAGCGACGGGCAGCAGTGCCCGGCTCATCGAGAGCCTGTGGAAACCTGTTATCTCTGGGAAGACACGCACAAAAGAAAACTCCCTCAATTATAATTTAAAGGTCAGACTTTCACAGGTGCCAGCTTCAACAGGAGCTCCCAGCAGCCTGAACACCAGGCCCTTGGGGTGCAGGGAGCCCGCGGGACCCCTGGGAGCAGCCAGACAGGCAGCGGGGAGGGGGGATGGACGGAGGAGACTTTATCACCGTCTTCTCTGCAAACGGGCAGTTACTTCACCCAAACTCGCACCTGCCCACGGCAGAGGAGGAGAGCACCGAGGAGCCACGAAGGGAACCGGAGCAGCAGCTCCCCTCCACCCCCCCCCAGCGAAACCCGCCCTGCCGCGGCATCCACCCGCTGCGGGCAGGTACCTATAGATCCATATGCGCCGCCTTGCTCGGCCCCGCTCCCTTCCCGGGGCATCCTGACCCCCCGCTCCCTCCCCCGTCCCGGCTCTCCCCTCCCCTGAGCCCGCGGGGGATGCGCGGGGAGCGGCGCCGCTTACCTCCCGCTGCCGCGGGGATGCTCGGCGGGATGCTCGGCGGGATGCTGCGCGGGATGCTCCGCGGGGGCCACTGTCCGGGGCGCGGTACCGGCCGAGCGCCCGCCGCCCCCAGCCCAGCCGCGGCCCCGCTCCGCAGTGACACCGCGCTGCGCTTTCGCTTTCCCTTTCCCTGCGGAGGAGGGGCGGCCCCGGCTGCCGGCCGCCCTCCGGGGAAGGGGCTGGGGGGGGGGGGGGGGGGGGGGGGAGGTGGGAGCGGCTCGGCCCCCGCACCCCGCCGGGTCCGAAGGCAGGGCTGGGGGAGTCCGGGCCGGGGGAGCCAGGGCCGGGGGGGGAAGCACAGCCGGAGCCCGGGGGGGGAACCTGACCTGGAGCCAGGGGCACCCAAGATCGGTGGTCAAAGTGACTCCTCACTGGCGTGTTACACACGAGATTATTTCTTCCCGAGCTGCCCAAACGCGAGGTTGCCCAGCGCCCGCAGCTCAGCAGGCAGGGAGGTACCTCAGCTCTTCACCAGAGAGACCAGAGCCCTGTACGTGTGACAGCCCTGGCCCCTACCAGGTGATTTAGCATTTGGGACTTGAAGTAGAGGCACCTGGGATGGAGGGAGCGACTGACTGCCTTCAAGGGAAGCAGTCTCCTAACAGAGGAGAGTTCCTGCTGACCAAGCCCAAGCTATATGAACTCCGGTAGCTTGGAAAAAAAGCTCTCAGAGCCATAAAATTTCTGATGGCTGATGATATTCTGATGAATAAACCAAAAGGAAATTAACTTGGTTCACCCCAGGGCCAAAGAACCCTCCAGACGGTCACAATTAAGACACCCAAGAAGCCTCACTCCCAGCAAAGACAAACCTTCCCCACACTGACACGGCCACCGGAGAAGAGTTGGGGCTTTCAAGAGCAGTTCGCAGGAACCACCCATCTCCTCCTCAGCTGTTCTGCTTCAGTCCTCCGGCATGGCCGCACGGTCCAGGAGGCAAGCTGCTGCTATGGGGAATGCTCACTTGACGACTGCACGCTTTAAAGCCATTTTCTTCAGGAATTTAATCACTTAATGTTCTTGGGCATTTCCTGCTTATTGCTCTTGTTATTTACCTTGCCTCGAAGGACAGCTGATACAGGAGCTAGCAGCAGGTATACTTGCAGTTTTTTAGGAGGCAAAGAGGCAAGCAATGGAGGCAAGGTCTGCTAGCATAACAGGTCAAAGATAGGCAGAAAAATCGTCTGCCTACAGCTATGGACATCCATGTCCAGAAACTGCAGGGCACAGTCGCTGGTTTTAGTTTTTCTCTTCTGAGAAGCACTCATTTCTACCCAGGGATTTGTGGAATGCTGCTCACAGGCCCCACACAGAAGAATGACTCCAAATCTAAGAATCACTGCAGCACACAGGCTGCTAGAGGCACCAAGGACTTTACATTCTTAAAAAGGTTTGTTTTGTTTTGCTGGTTTTTTTCCCGAGGGAGGGAAATACCACGGGGAGGGCTCGGGGTGGCCAGTCCTGACTGCAGAAGCGCTGCTGGCAGCTCTCCGGCCGGGCTGTCTCGGCTGCTGCGCACCCCGGGGCCCGCGGGACTGCTGCTATTTGGACGGTCACAGCAACCCCTTGCACAAAAGGGCCCAGTCCACGAGATATCAGACTGGCTCATAAACAACAAAACCTCACGCTAATGGCGTATCAAATGGATTCTAGGATATATTTCTAAAATCTGTCACAACTGGGTTAAATAAAAGAAGGTGGTTGGTATTTGGTGAAGCAGCAATACCTTGCTCTCCTCAACTGTTTTATAAACTTGCAGAACCATGATTTTTATATTTTACAGGTGGAAAAATTGAGCCGTGGGAAATGACAGCAATTTCCCAAGGAAACAGCCCCGGAGCCCCCAGTCCCGGTACAGCAGCCCAGGGATTACACACGATTGCAAGCAGCGCTGAAGTGACCTGGGAACCCACAGCACTGCTTCAAAGGTGACTTGTTCCCTGAATTGTAGCTACTGGGACTTACTGAACCTTCGGTTATCTAAATCATGTTTGAAGTGAGGGTCATGGGAACCACTCACCCAGTTACGTAGGCTGCTAATTGCCTCCGCGAGACCAGGAGGTGCCTCGGGGCTGGGTTTAGTCCTGGCACTTGCACTGTGTAAAGTTTCAGACCCTGACCTAAGATCTGTTCCGGGCTGCCAAAAGATCTCCTAGTGACACCGTGCACCCAGCTCAGATTTCTGCGTCTCTGCAAGACTTATTAACTTTTATCCTTGACAGAATTGAAAGGAAAAGTAGGGAACTTGGGAAGCGTCATTTAGATTGATGGATTCAGAGAGCGGGAGGTGCATGAACACATCCTGAAATACAAAAACTCCTCAAAAATCCTGGAGTCCTGCTTTACCCGAGTCATGGTTCTGGACTTCTCCAAATAGAGCAAGGCCTGCTATTCCCTCATGCATCTCATCCCACAGAGACGCTGGTGACCCCTCTGAAATGAAAGTCAGACCTCTTCTACAGCAAGGTATCCATTTGTCTTCGCATCTCGACATTTCTGCACTGCTTTATTTTAAAGAAAAAAGAACAATCTCATCCCATGCTGCACCACGTGCCCGTCCAGGAGAGCAAGGCCAGCCCTCGCCTCCCAACCTTGGTGGTCCTTTCAGACAAGGCTGGGTTTCTTGAAAGCCAACTGGGAGGCAGCTCGGGGACCGACCTCCCGCTGGATAAGGACGACTTCTCCCTTTCCGCTGGCCTTGTCTCCACTGCTCCCTGAAGGATAAAATTAGCAATTCAGGGGTTTCTTTGTGGACAGTCAGCCAAATATTTAGTTCTGTAAACATCTTAAGTAAGTTCCTGCTGCGCCATTATCTCATCTTCATACTTCCTTACTGTTCTACTGAATTTATTTAGAAGGAAGTAAGAAACCATATTAGAATAGAAGTGGGCCAGGTTTTAAAGATCATTCATGGAGGTTGGTCCAAACTCAGAGGAGCTATTTCTTCACAACATGAGCAAAGCTTTTTACAGACAAACCAGACTTGTGTGTACCACGTACAAGATGGGCCAGATGCTAATTATCGAGAAAGAAAAGCCAGGCAATGATAGGCAGAGTGCCTAAGTTGTTTCTTAAACCTTCTAACATACCAAACTCAGCGGACTTTGCCGGTGGTACTTTGCTTATCCACCAGCACGCAGCTCAATGTAGCACCACGAAACCCCAGAGATGGGATCTCGTGACGACGTTTGCACAGCTTGTTATCTCGGGCCCATGCAGTTTTGCTATGAACGTTTAAGCAGCACCTTAAGAGAAGCTTCTTGCTATTTTTCAATCATCTTCCATTTCTAAACAAATGTTGAATTACTGGTTCTCTGTGTCGCTGACATTTAGAAAATGCTCCATGAGAACAGGAACCACAGGACCTTTCACAGATCACTCTGCTGAGGGGCAACCTCACCGCAGGGAGGAGAGGAAGCAAGTGCCCACGCTTCCAGCACCCACTTCCAACACCCACCTTCCACTCACCTCTTCCACGGACAGCAGCCACAGACAGTGCTCCAGTTACTAAGACCACCTCTTTGCTTAGAACAATATTTAAAACAAAATTACAGAAAAAAGTCATTATATATAATACAAGATTAATCAGGGTAAAGCCTATAAGACCACACACAAAAAAAAAAAAGGTAGCTCTTGTGATAAGAACAACACATTAAAACATGAAGATGTAAAAAATTATGAGAATACTTCATTTTAAAGATAGTTCCAGATATGATTTTATTCTGAATTTCACAAAAACCAAGCATTTTTCTATTAAAAAAAAAAGAACTAGGTAAGAATCAATTTAATTACAGCCAGAAATATTTACATTCTTAAAAGAAATTTCTCTGTCTTTCTACATACAAGGCTGTGGCCATTACTAAAGTACCCCCAAAGGCATTTGTAAGTAAGGCGTTATGGTGCCTGAGCTGATTCTATACTTGAAGAAAACTGTTTACAACCGCCAAGATTGAGGTTCTATTCTACAAATACTGAAATAGGTATTTATTTGCACAGACAGACAGTTTCCTCACGCACTTACTGCACTCATGTGCACAGGCCCCTGGAGAGCATTAAAAGAAGAGCCCCTCTGCATGAGGCCGTAACACAGAACCGGCTGTAAAGCAGAGAGGAGTATAACTCACATTAATCTCAAATTCCATGAGATCAGCAATACAGCATTAGCATCATCATATCTCAAAAGTGCCTGAAAGAAGAGTATTTTTACAATGTAGTTAGGTACACAGTGAAAATGTTCACCAACACCTCACAGGTGGGATGCGGAAGGCAGTTTTGTGTAGAACTGTGAAGGGGCTGTGCAATTAAAAGAATATGATTAAGCATTCAAAACCCAATCCTGGGCTTGACTTACTGCAGTCCAATTCCCCTGGCACTGCACCACCTCCCCGTGCTTTCTTCTTCCCAACGGTAACTTGGCAATGGGGGAGGAGGTGTTCACACCTCTTAACAAAAACAGTGTCAGAAGTTAGCCAAAGTTTCCTGCTACTGAAAAACGAAATACCAAGTGATGCTCGTGTGAGCATTACATTCACCGTCAGGAGAGTCAAACAGAGAATCTAATGACTGGACTGTGGAACATGAACATCACAAGAAATTATGATACTTTTTGAGTCAATGCTATTTCCACTTGCAAGCAAAGAAACTGAGGTCACAGGATTATGTGACATGCCCAAGGTGATGAAAGAAGTCACTCTAAGAGCAGAAAGGTTGGGATCCTAGTTCCCAACTCGAGGCCATATGCTGTTTTTGCTTGGTGAAGATACTGTACTGTGCATAGTTCTCTAGCAACAGAGATTTCTGCCTAATCAGCTAATTTTGTCTAACCTGTATTGCTGCTGTAGTACAGGTTATGGGCACCAAAACCATTCGGTATTTCCCAGGTTAAGGTTAGCCTTAACGTCAAAGTCTATCTTCTCTTCCTCCATCAAAGTCTATCTTATCTTCCTCTGCAGTACAACGAGCTCATAGGTTTATCACAACTCCTCTTTCAAAGGCAAATTCTGACCCTTCCCCCTTACGAAGTGTCTCTCACTACTACTTTGAGGATAACAGGAGCAAAAGCACTAGCTTGCCCAGAGTGCAGCAGAACAAGTCCTTCCCCGCTAGCCAGCACACTAGGCAAGACAGGTGTGTTTAGGTGCATTCAAATACTGGTACTAAACCCCCTCAACTCTTTACAGAAGGGACAATCTGCGTGTGACTTCACCTTGGGATTCAAGGCTGTCCCGTGCAGCCGTGGTGCGTCCCACCATGACGCCGAGAGAAGCGTCTCCCACGTGGACCTTGACTCATTTCACACAACAGCTCTGCAGGGGGGAGAGAAACGTCGCAAAAACTTGAGTGACAAAGCGGTCCGGTTACAGCAGAGTCTCAGAAAGTCGGTCCCAATCCTGCTTGGCATCAGGGTAACGCAAAGTGACATGCCAACGTGTCCGTTAACAACACCTCCCGCTGCCTAGGAGTCGGTCACATTGGGAAACGCGGCACTCGGCAGACGCCTTTCAAAGCCAAGGCACGGTGCAGCACCCGTGCTCTACTCTGCGGGTATATCCGTAGCCATGCTTAGTGCTGCAAATCTCACCTGCTGCCAGCACCGATGCCACTCTACGATTTGCCAGCTATGGGGTCAGTTCCTCTCATCTTATTTGCACAGATCGGATCACCTACCTGTATGAAAACATTCCCTCAATTTCTTCTGGAAATACCTATTAGCTGGATTCTGCCTACCCACTAGAACAAGCTCCTTGTTTTAGAGATAAACTTGAGAGAGTAAGAGAAAAAAAAACAAACCAGCATAACCCAGGATGCTATGTTAAATGTATTCTACATTTCTGACTCATACTTTTTGTTTTTAAAAAAAAAGATGAGCAAGGAAAAAAAAAAAGGGGGTTTTTTGACACAAAGAAATTGCCATTGTGTTTTGTAGTATTAGTCATAACCAGGAAATTCCCCAATTTGGCTGGATTAAAAACAAACAAACAAAAAACCCCACCAAAAATGTAGTAAATGTAAGAATATTTAAATATTCAAGAACAGAAGTCTCACTGTTAAGGCATATACCTGGATAAAACAGTGGATAAGAAATTACAGCTCAAATCAGACATTAAATGGACTCTAGTTTAGGACAGGAATTTCCACTAGATTGTGTATCAGGCAAGCATGGATCTTACATTTCAGGATATTTTCTGAAATAGTTTACAGGAAGAGACTTATGGGACACGGTTGTTTACACTGGCAAATTCATTACAAGGAAGTTGCAGCTAAAAGTGTTTTGCCTCAGATTCCTGCGGTTATCAGATAATTCTGCTACAACACACAGAAAAGAAGCTGCATCTAAATGTTCCAGTTTCTAAAAATAAGGTTTACAAAGAGAAATATCCATACCAAGTTTTAGAACATATACTTAAGTTTGTAATGAATATTTCAAACAAGGTAGTAAGCCTGACAAATGATATCATGTCTTTTGGGCAAGGGAAACTGGCTGTTACACGCTCCCTCCTGACACGTGTTTGCTCATGTCAAGGTTATTATATGATGTGCAGTATGGGTAGAAAAAAAATCCAGATTCTGAATTTTTGCACTAGTTTCAAATCACACGCTGCATTCTAATGCCATCCACCAAGGGCCTGTCAGGCTATTAAACAGGAGTGACACTGAACCTGCCCAAACGTCGGGATTTCTCTCCTCGTAAGAACTGACGACACGACAAAACTACGTTTCTCTGTATCAGTCTCTGACCGGTAACACTGGCCAACTTCCTGCTGCATCCAGAAATTAAAATACCAAACAAGTAGGTGAGAAAAATGCAGGGAAAGTGGAGCAAACTGTAAAGCTCAAGACACTGGTAGGAAGAGTTTAAAAAAACCAACCACCAAACCCAACAAACCAAACTACTATAGGCTTTACAGTTTTTTCTATTTTTCCTGTTTTTAAGACAAGCAGCCTGGAGGACACACACCAGCGCATCAGTCCGACTACTGGAGCTGGTTATCAGGGACAGAATATGGGGTACTGGTTCACAAAAGACTGGAATCAGCTGGTGCCACCCAGGTATGTGAATACAGTAGGAAAATGCAAAACTTCCACCAGCAGCTGCTGCGGCAGAGTAAGGCCCCTAACGGCTTTGGCTACAACGGTTTGGGTTCTGTTTAGTAAGCCTCTACACGACAGAACGTACACAAACAAGTGCCACGAGAGAGAAATCTTTCACCACTCACGTCTGTCGAAGTGTAACGTAATGCGTGGTCAGAATAGCACAAATGAGACTGAGCGTACATATATATTGTATATTTTTAAAGGAACGCGGGTAATGCCAAGGGTGTTTCTGTGACCCAAGGAACAATTTCTTGGCAGACTGTCAACAAGGTTTGTTGTTGGGGGTTTTTTTAGAACAATTTGAAAACAATTCACTGATTACAGGAGTTAAGTGAAATAACAGACCTCACAGCAATCGTGCAGTTGGCACTTGAGAAGTCCATTCTGAATTTTGTTCTAGACACATTCCATCATGAGGTCAATGCAGTGGCATAGATTAACACAAAAATTTAGCTCTAAATATATTGTGTGCATGTGTATGTGCATGCACGTGAAAAAGCACAGAACAAAGACAGCAGAATTGTTTCCATCATCCAAATTGCACAGAAGACATTAAAACAATTTAGACATAAAACTTCCAACAGACATCGAAATGGAAGAACCCCAAACTAACACCGCTCCCTTCCCATACACAGATGAACCTTTTGCATTATTTAAGATACACACAGCCGGGAAGCAGGCCACATCCAGGGTCAGATGTAAACAACTTCACCGTACAGGTACAGTTGAAAACCAGCATTAGAATCAAGTGACTTTTGTGAGCAAAACTCCAGTGCTACAAATATTTTGTGCGAGACAATCCTTTCAATCTATGTTGAGTTAAAATATATCAAGTTAGAATTAATTCTCAAAATCTTTCTTTGCATCTTTCTGAACTTGGTAACAAATTCAGCACGTGCAAAGTCATTTGAGTAAGACTGCAGAGAGGCACATTCTCATAACCTTCACTGTAATAAATAAGTTACCTGTCCAGAGACAGAAGTCAAGGAATCAAAACCAACGAGCAGCTTTTCCTGGCAATTTTACTTCTTGATGTGCATTAGTTCTGGAGAAGGTTCACCAAGGAATCCAGGTACCCTGCCAGCCCTTGAACTCATTTTCAAGTATCTTTCAGCTGAACTATACACTTAAATTACAACGGATTGATCAGATACCGTTCCATCATACTATTGCATTAGAACAACTGTGGCTGAAAAGTCTCATTGAAGGCTATACAGTATTTATGTTCATATAAAAAGAGAATGTATGGAACACAGTGTTTAAATTAATAAATAAGGTTAAAATTACAGGAAACAAAGTGTTGCCACTAGCCCTTTCTAGAATGAATATTAGAAGAAAAGTCCATTTAACTTTCAGTCCACCAACAAGTACACGGGAGTTCCATCAAAAAGCTGTGCTTTTAAAAATCTCCGGATTTTCTTCTTCCTCCTTGGAATCCCTTGTGCTACTAGATGCAGGTCTGTATTCTAATCTGGAGGGAAAAAAAAAAAAGGAAAGAAAAAAGAAAATAACTTAAAAAAATAGATGAGAGAACAGGAAAAAAAAATCTTTGATATCTTGAGCCCTATCTGACATTACAGCCTCCTAATTTTAATATCCTGATGACTTCTGTTGGACGGGTCCCTTTCATACACCAGGTGCATGCTTACGTGCCACCTTATGTGCAATCACAGCCGGGACAAAAGGACAAACGCTCTCAATGCCTTTTTAGGTCAGTTGAACTAAACTGGAAGAGTTCAGCCCTTCACCAGTACTTACGTGACTTTCAGAACCTAGAAAGATGGATTATAACCCACAAAGTGTCCCTATGCCTTTAAAAGCAACTTTATAAAGCAATACACTTTTACAAATGCAGTTCTCATATGTACTTTTATTCGGTCCTCAGAGTAAAATGATAAATTTGGAGCCTATGATGTACATAAACATGTGGGAAGAAGGACCAGGATTCCAGCCAAGCTCTTCTATCTTCAACAGAGCACTAACTAAACTACTCAAACCAACTCCCTGTGACAATACCTAGGTAAGTCCACTCCTCTCCTCAGAACAGAGGACAGAGGCATTAAGATGAGAAGGTGACACTTACCCTTTCACCAACAGCATTTGCTCAATTGTGTCCGGAAGAGGCATACCATAGCTTTCCGGCAGAAATAAAGTCAGAATTCCTGATAGCACAGTCAGGCTCCCCATCAGGATGTAAGGCAGGAATCGATCATAGGCACCTAGCAGAATAAAAAAAGAAACAGCTCTGAGTCTCCTAGGTACAGGGCTTTATCAGTGCAAGATTTATGCTTTCGGTAAAAACCAAACAAACCAACCCTCCCCACAGCCTGGCGTTCAAAGCATACATTGCTAGAAATGTGGTTTTAGGAACTTGAGAGATGGAAAAAAATAACATTAAGAGCTGTCCTTAGTGATTCAGTAAACTCTGAATCTTCAAGAGCATCTCTTCGACAGGGCACAAAACACAACTTCTCTACGTTCTGACCATTCCTCAGAGATGTCGAGGCCCCATTTTTACCTGCAGGTTCACACAAGACCTGGACACAGAGAAGAGCAGAAAAGCCCAAGGACCCACAGAGGCAGGACACTGATCTGGGTGAACAGCATTGCTTTCCAACTGCCAGCATCTCCCCCGCACACGCACAGCCTAGTTAACTCACCGAGGTAAACAAAGTAAGGTGAGAGGATGCTGCCCAGCCTAGAGGCCATGGAACTTGCTCCAACTCCCATGTTTCTCACTACTGTTGGATAGAGCTCAGCCGTGTAAACATAAACCATTGAAAAGGCAGATGTGATCCCAAATTTCCCTAACATCACCAGTAGAATAGATAGCGCACGAATATCTGAAATCAAAACACAGTAAGGACTTCAATAAAGCTCTGACAATTCATGGTATCTCTTAATTCCATTGTGTTTGTATAACTCCTGCCAAATTAATTCCAGTATCTGGTGTCTTTTGTTCCCTGTACACGTCTACAAGCATGGGCAACATTATTTATTATTTTTTAAAATTACTAGGACTCAACATTTTAATTTCCTCTTGAGCATGGGGCTTCCTGCCAAGCAAAAAATAAGGAGGACAGAGCGAGAACTGGAAAGGTCCTCTCAGATTTCAGAGGCCAGATCTCTGCTATTGCAAACAAAGCCATATATCCCTTTTTAATAAAGTGAACAAAGTTAAACATTTGAAACAAGTTATTTTTGGTTTCCTGCTCTGGTTTCTCATTAACATTCCCAGCTACAAGTCAATAATTTAATTATAGGAAGCTGGGTTGACTTTGACTGGGACAGTTAGATTTGAAACAGATCGTATCAGTGTCCAATCGACTCAAAGGACAGGAGGTTAAAAAAAACAAAAGGGGAGAATGCAACACATATATTGCCTGTATAAATCAAGCAAGGCACTTCTTCCACATTCTTTTTTCTTTATTCTTTGATTTGTAAACAAGTGCTAAGCAACAACACCACCCTATCATATTCAACATCATTATCAGTAACGAGTCCATAACCCTATTAATCCAACTGGCCTAAAGATACATATGGTTTGATATCCAATAAATGTTATTTTGTCCTCCTTTCCAGTTGCCAAACATTATTTTAACTATCAACACTAAATCAGTACAAGAGTCTTTGCTTATCAAAAATGCTTCCACAATGACTCCTTTGAACAGAACTGTTTAAACAAGCCAGAAAGAGACAGTCATTGACAGCTATTGGGGAAGTAAGTTCTGCAGCCTCTTGGTAACCTCCGCTTACCACATTCTGGTTGGTCTAGTCTTGGTTTTAACACTTGGACCTTACCAGGGCACCTTGCCAGGGGTGTACGTTAAAGGCAAAACAGGACTACAATGCTAATCCCAACAGATCAAAGCCAACGATCTATCTTTAAAAGCCTATCTGAATTGACATGTTGTGGAAGTGCCTTGTGCAGCAGCACCGAGAGCCAAGGAAGAGGGGCAGAGATAGGGAACGAGTGTCTGTATTTAGTGCCCTCAGAATACTTTTCCTCCACATCTGCCCAGTGCATGGTACTGCGCTTCACCTATCATATGTATTTGAGATCAACTAATGATTCCATACGTGAAGGCACCAGCTGAATGAAGAGAAGAACACAGCCTCCCAAGAATAACGCAGCAGCCATTGAATACCGTCGAGGGAGATTTCGAAGCAGCAGCCAGGAAATAATGTAGGCTGGAACTTCAATCACTGCCGAGAGGAAGCAGTTCACATAGACGTCTCCATGCAAGTTAGGTGTGTCAAGAGAAAGTCCAAAATAACCGACAGAGATTATCATCCTGAAAGAAGCAGAATAACAGGATCAAACAGGTTTCTCGTCTTCCTGAGGTTGCCACGAACCTCTTTTACATCTCTGTTAAGCACAGAAATCACTATGTGTAAGGCAAATCCAGTATCTGCCAGATTCATTCACCTCTGAAGCAGCTGAAGTGCTCACTTCAGAAACAGCAAGATAACAATTAAACAGTGCTGATGCTTTTTATCTTTCAAGTTGCTCTTGAATTCGAAGAATAAAATATGTTTTAAAAAAATTTAAAATATCCTATTCAGCATTAACACAATTCAGTAACTCCAGAGCTGTTGCTAGCCTTGATGAGGCACAGGCCTATGACCCCACCAGTGCTGGATGGTCCTGCAGCTATAGTGGTCATACTTAATTTCTGACGCCACTGCATGACTTTGCAACTGTTCACCCCACTCTCATTCAGACCACTGCAAGGAAATTCTGGTTATTTGTCACTTTTAGACATCTCTCTGCATTTGTCTCTGCTAGTTATGCTGATGGAGAGAGGCTGACTACTACTCATGTATGCCCCCATACTTCAGGTCACCCCTGGAAGATCATAGAATGGTTTGGGTTGGAAGGGACCCCACAGCCCATCCAGTCCAACCCTCTGCCATGGGCAGGGACACCCTCCACTAGCCCAGGTTGCCCAAAGCCCCATCCCACCTGGCCTTGAACACTGCCAGGGAGCCAGGGGCAGCCACAGCTTCTCTGGGCATCCTGTGCCAGGGCCTCAGCACCCTCATAGGGAAGAATTTCTTCCTCAGATCTCATCTCCATCTCCCCTCCTTCAGCTTCACGCCATTCCCCCTTGTCCTGTCACTCCCTGGCCTCCTCTGGACTCACTCCAACAGCTCCATGTCCTTCTTGTCCTGGGGACCCCAGAGCTGGACGCAGTACTGGAGGGGGGGGTCTCATGAGAGCAGAGTAGAGAGGGAAAATCCCCCTCCCTCAACCTGCTGGTCACGCTGCTGGTGATGCAGTCCAGAACGTGGTTGGCTTTCTGGACTGCGAGCACACGTTGCTGGCTCATGCTGAACTTCTCATCAACCAACACCCGCAAGTCCTTCTCCTCAGCACTGCTCTCAATCTATTCTGTGCCCAGCCGGTAGTTGTGCTTGGGACTGCCCTGACTCACGTGCAGGATCTTGCGCTTGGCCTTGTTGAACTCCATGAGGTTTGCATGGTCCCACCTCTCCAGCCTGCCCAGGTCTCTCTGCATGGCATCCCTTCACTCCTGCGTGTCAACTGCGCCACACGGCTTGGTGTCATCAGCAAACTTGCTGAGGGTGCACTCGATCCCACTGTCCATGTCACAGACAAAGATGTCAAACACTGCCACTCCCAGTACCGACCCCTGAGGAACACCACTCATCACTGATCTCCACTTGGACATCGAGTTGTTGACCACAACTCTCTGAGTGCGACCATCCAGCCAATTCCTTATCCACTGAGTGGTCCATCCATCAAATCCATTTATCTCCAATTTAGAGACAAAGACGTCGTGCGGGACAGTGTCAGATGCTTTGCACAAGTCCAGGTAGATGACGTCAGTTGGTCTTCCCTTATCCACCAACGCTATAACCCCGTCAGAGAAGGCAACCAAATTTGTCAGGCACGATTTCCCCTTAGTGAAGCCCTGTTGGCTGTCACCGATCACCTCCATATTTTCCATGTGCCTCAGATAAGTGATAATCATTCACGATGTCGTGATACAGCAGTTCCTATTACTAGTAGTTACAGCCTTAGCCTGAAAGTTTGGACTACTGAGTTTTACTGCTGCTGTATCTTTTCATTATATTTACCAGGAAGGTCTCAGTAGAGAACATTGTTTCCAGGTCATTACCCTCCATGCTTTGTGTATAGAGCCTCAGAGGAGTATGGCATCCTGGCAGACCCAAACAATCCGGGATTTTCTCTGCCAAGCTGGCTGGGCAGCACTCAAGTCACGTTTGCATGGCTCGGTGCCTGGGCTGGTCGGTGTAGCAGGACAGAGCTTGGTGGCTGGGAATACTGCCATCTTACCCATGCCACTGCCAGATGAGAGCTGGCTTCCAGGTGATCAAGGGAAACAAACTTGGCCTTGGAGACAAATCCTGTTGTGTCTTGGGAGACGCTGGGAAGAGAAGACTATGCTTCACCAACAAGGAACACGTGGCAAAGAAGGAAGTAACAGGCTCTGGGTCAGGACGTGTCCAGGTGCAACAGCGAGGCACAGAGCACGCTGTACTTCATCTCCTTCGGCATCTATGTTATAACAGAACCTGGAGCAAAATCACTGCACAGCACGAAGTGGATCACTGACCAAAGATTAGCTCTTCCTCTTCCTCCTCACTTCACATGGGAAGAGCCTTCACAGTGCAACTGCTTAAAATAAGTTGCCCAGTGTACCTGGGAAGGTATGAAGTCATGCAGCTGAGGGTAACTCCCCCACTGCTGAGTGTGCCTTGCCAGCTAAAGGTATTCTTCCCAAAAGCAGTTACACGGTGTTTTCCACGATGCTGTGCCCAGCCCTGCGCTCTGAGTTCTTTTTATATGCAACAAACTGTGCTTGCAGGAACTCACTTTCGCCTTAGCTATTCACATTGACAAACCTTGATACAGTTATACGTTTTCTGGGAAATTGTTAGGGGTATTTACACATCCCAGGGTGACAAGAAGCCAAACTTTCTCCTCCCTGATGCAAACTCAGCAAAGGTATTAAAGACCCACTACTTACTCAAAATTAACAAAATACTCAGCACTATGTAAAAGTGATACACTGCTATTGGCAACCATCCTCTTTTACAGAGCTTCTTTTGTGAGATCTTTTAATTCATAACATAGAACACACCACTGGTATCCTATGGGCTGGAAAACATTGCTGTGAGTCAGCACAAAATGCTTTCTATTCTGGGAAATTAATTAAAAGGAGGTTAGGCAACTGACAGGCAAGGTAAAAAGAGTGAAAAAATTGCCCAAATCAACTGAACACTTTTCTGCCAGAGGAGGTAAGATTATGTCAGTCAGTTGCACATGTTTGACTCTCTGTGACTATCATAAAACTTCATTTATCATGTGGTAAAAAGTCCTTTAGCATATGGAATGGATTACATACATACTGCCATGTCACCCTGTTTCTCTCAGATGCTTTGTCCTACCAAAAATGCTGTTGGAACAGGTTTTGCATTTGAATTCTACAACCACACACAAAATTGGCTGAGTCTAGGAACTCGCTACTGATCTACTCCAAGCAGATTGGAAGTAGGGCAGTCTCAACTCTCTAACTCACTTCCAATTAAAGGTGAGAGTCAGCATTTGGACTTGAGGGGAAAAGAACAGGATATGGAAACTGTACTGACATGTCCGCAAAGAACCAACATTACTTTTCTTTTTTGAGCCATTTTCTGCTCAAGTTCCTTTCTCAGTGTGCTTGTAGCACTGTGCTTGGTGATGGGCAAGGGAATCCAGCTTAAATATTAGCCAAGTCATCCTTTGACCCAAAAAGCCACATCAGCAGCTCATAGGGCTGAAATCCACAGCTGTCTCTCACCAAACCACAAGAATTCTGTTCAATACGGCAGCAAATAGACTTAGGGACCTTCTTGGATAGGACACTGTAGGTATATGCACTAATTAAACCTCACTTTTATAGCTGCTGGCAGGCTATAATCTACCCTCTTCATTTTCTCTGTTCTGAGCCATTACAGCTTCATTGACATTTCCCATAGAAGAAAATGACAACCATTTCATCAAACTGAGCATGAAGTATGGCTTCAGCTAGTGCAAAACCAAGCTGAAGATGGCAGGTAGACAGAGTAGCTAGCAGGAAAGTCTAGGGAAATCTCAGATTAGAATGTCAGAGGCAGCTTTATACCTTTAAGAGACAATACCAAAGAGGTGGGAAGAGTCTCCCCAGAAGTGAGGCATCACTGTGTTCAGACCCCTGGGCAGCAGTTCTGACTGGGGGACAGGGCATGACTCACTCCTTTTAAAAGGCTTTGTTACAGTCAGATGAGGGTTCCCCAAGGACCAAATCAGGCAGGATTCCCATGCACCACTGCCAGCTGATCTGATTCTTGCTCAGCTCAGGATATGCCTGACTGCTTCAGAAAGAAATAACAATCCAGATGTGTTTCTAGACTCTTACTGAAATGAAGAGCCTACATAACCAGAATTTTGTTGCTTCAGCTAGCAGGTCATTGGTTTTTGAGCTGGTTTTGTCCGTACCTCTTCAGAATACCTTAGTGTTCAAAGAGCAGTTTTTAACTGTTTTGCTGCCTTCGTGCTTACATACTCCTGCACCACACTTGCTTACCAAAGAATCACTGACATAATTGTGATAGTTAGGATATTTCGGGTTTTCATTAGATCCAAAATGGTGTACGTCTGTTGCTTCTGGGAATTCATATCTTGCAGCTGGAAAAAAACAAACAAAAAACCCATGGGAACATTAACTTCCTGTAAGCAGAATTATTGTGCAAAAAAATCCCCCCCAACTTATACATCAGTATTTTGATATACTGCAGAGTTGAAACAGGTGCCTCACTTTTAACCAAACACATATAAGCCATAAGAACCAACCACCTGTGAAAGTCGTTGTTCCTCCCTAATTTAAAGCCACATAAAATTTAGACTGAAATTAGTAATCATTTTCTCTCCCTGAGGCTTCACTTATTGTTACGTTTATACTTGAATTATAAAGCAACAGCATTAATTCACAATTTATACGTCACTAGTGGCAGGGTCCTTACGTCCAGTTTTGAGCACCGCACCTTGAGGATCACACAAATCAACGGCTCCCTGACAAGGAGAGCACAACAAGGATGATGAGACATTTGAAAAACCTGATCTGTAAAAGTAGAGGGTTTATTTAGCCTAAGGGCCAGAAAAAAAACGCGATAAACTGTCCTCTACATCCACTGCAGACAAGGGAAGAAATAACAAGATTAAACCGCAGCAGGACTGTGCTGGACCTAACAGTAATGTATTTAAACTGAGACAAACTGGCTAATGAGCTGAGCAGTCCCCATTGTTATCTAGCCTGTTTTTGAGATCTTCCTCTAAGAATATAAGCAAAGAGACAACAAACTTCTCCTTTCCCCATGAAACTTTCCAGCTCCTCAAAATAAAACCACTTCCCTGTAAACAATGCGAAGATATTCAAACAAGTTTTGTGCTTGATAAGACTATAAAAAAGGAAAGAATTAAAGTTTGGGTTTGGGTTTTTTTTTTTTTTTTAGTTCAGGACTTTAAATTAGACCCCTAACAAGGAGAAACAAGGAAGAGATTTTTCAAAATATGTAAAAGGTGATTTAAGAGGACAAGTTCCATTGATTAAAACTATCAATTCTAATAAAGGAACAGTACATGGCTGAAGAACCATGGTTTTCTAGATACGTCATATTCTTGTTATTGCAAAAGATGGTGTGTTTTCAGGATTTATCACAGGCTACTTATCAATTTAATGGTATTTTTAACAGTCTTACAGTAAGAACATTTACAAGATTTTGATCTTATAATCTTCCACAGAGATTCTTTTTTCTGTTAGGGTATTTTATATCTATCTAAATCTGTGACTATCAACAGTTAGAAACCTAACCAAGAAACAAGCATCCACCTTAGCAGCTCAAAATGATCAACTGAAATAAAGGTAATACTGAAATATTTTTCATTTTGACACTTTTTGAATTGTAAGCTGCCAATACACCTCACAACATTTGTGTGAAGACTTCTCTTTCCACAAGTAGAGGAATCACTCTTGCCTGACAGATCTCTATTGTGCGCAAGCACAATAAACTGTATACAAAGATTACTTCCTCCCTTGAATTTATAGGTCAGTGTGACCTGAGAATGTCAAAATAAATTTTAATATGTTTAAAGACGAATACCTTTTCTTGGCACTGTGCACTCCTTCATGACATGTGCAAATGGTTACCAATAAAAGTAAACAATGACTGTAATTTCAAAACAGTACAGTTACTACTTTAAACTCTTCTGAACCCTTTCAGCCTGGTCTAATATACCATCCTCTACTTTGTATTAGTTCAAATTAAAATATTTTTTCCCCTAAAACATCAAGCTGGTCCAGCAGAAGTAGTTAGATGTATTGCAGGACACAACACATCAATAAAGAGACAAAAGCAACCATTTGTTTAACTTAATTCCTCATCAATCTTTCTTCCATATTCAGTTAGTGATGTTTCTTTTGGCAAGCTGGTTGCTGGACACTGATTTCAGGCCCTTAACTTGTCCCTCAATTCAAAATATAGATTATCTCCTCAATGTCTTGTAAACTGTATCTGAGCTAATGGGAACATGAAGTTTCTGTAACCTCTGCAGTCAGGTGAAAATTCTTTCTGAGCAATATTTTGTTCTGAAGATGTGGAGGATAACAGCAGTCTGATGCTCGTGCACACCAAACTTCAGTGTATTTGCTTTTATAAATCTTCATTTTCTATGTGAGGCAAACAGTTCTTCACATTTGATAGCTTTCACTCTGCCTGAAGCCAAGCCTCCCACAGCACAAATTGCAGTCAGCTTTACAGCTCACAGCCCTTTCTCATAAATCACATGATCTTTCCTAAGTACTCTCCAGTTTTGCCACTATTTGTTGCCAAGAAACCAGCAAACAGGAAACAAAAAAAAAAAAAAAAAAAAGAGAGAGAACCCAAACAAACCACAAAACAAAACCAGGAACAGTAAAATTCAGGGAGTCACAGCTGATGACAAAAAAGGACCCTGCCTTTTAGGAGCTGGATAAGCAGACAACAAGGACAGGCTAGAACAAGAAGCTGTGAGAAGGGCAGAGAGGGTAAAATGATGATTTGAAATTAAACCTGTCATCCAAACATTTCTATCCCCCTCATATGGGATAATTCAGTCAACCAGACCCTATTTGTGCTACAGAGCTTGTTTGCTAATAGTCACCTGCTGGATCCTAACTGGTTTTGAAATCTCTGCACCCTAAATACTGCAGGCATTGCTCTCCAGCTGCAGGGGGTCGAGCAATACTCCAAACATGAGCTCAGGTTGCTCCTCCATCCAGCACTCATGTTCCAACTGCACAAGGGTTAAGGGCCAGCTGGGTTTCTGAGAACCTCTCTGCAGCATAAACACGCTTCCTAAAAACTCAAGAGACGCTGTGAGTCTTCTGCTTTACAGCTTTTCATAAAGCAGACGAAAGAACAGCGTAAACAGACCACTGATGAAGAAAAGTTTTGCACAGATTTTTTGATCACAGCACTACTTTTACCTTAAAAAGTAAAAAGATGGACTGGAGTTCTGCATTTAAACAGTGCCTGAGCTCATTTTCCTTCAGAATGTTAATCTGTGTTTCTGAAAGTCGACGTGCAATGATTTATCTGTAAATAAGCACCATGTACTCCAGCCCACCCTGCTGCAGAAATCAGCATTTCCCTGGGGCAACATCCCTGCTCTTGCCCCTGCCTTCTGCTGCTTCGTAATCCAGCCCTATTCAGAGGTGGCAAACAGATCAGTATGTCTTTCTAAGAACAGGAGATGGAGGACCGCAGGCACAGTAACCTTAGGCAGATCTTGGAGCCAGAGCTTATTTTCCATTCTCCTGCTGGAGTGCTGCCAATGGGTGAGTTTTCATGCCTACAGCATAAGGAAGGAGGAAAAAAAGGAAAAAAAAGCGTGTTCTGATGAAAATCCAGGGAAAAAGCTATCATAAGAAGGTCTGGGTTTTCCTGGCAAGACCAGGATGTCTGTCCTACTATCTACAAATAAGTGGACCAGGTTGGTTTGCACCTCAGCTAACTTCAGCCCAAATGAAGTTGTTTGAATCCCAGCAGCAAACATATTACAGTCTAATGGCTAACCATCTTCCTTTGTCTGGTACAGAGGCCTTGTAAAGCAAGCGAATATACAAGGTATTTTCACGTAAACGACAAGGCAATGTCAACTCTCAACCAGAACACAAGTGGGCAACTGGCCAGACAGACTCTACAGATCTGGCCCAAGAGGTGCCCATTTTCTGGATTATGCAGTTTGTCTGTCTGACTTTTGGAGGTCATGGTTGAACGAGCATGGAACTGCTTCTACACTGTAAGGTCACCAACAGCTCAGACAAAAGGGGGATACCTAGAGGAAACAAGATGATCTTGGCAGAAGCAGATGGGGAAGAAAAGATACTGCTGACTACTCTACTCGAACGGAGCTCAAGTTTTGCTCTCCTGAACATGGAGTAGGAATTGGAGTTGAATATGGAATTGAATTAGAATTACATTCTTTCCACTGCCACTGGCCAGGATTAGTCCTGTGTTAGACTTTTATAGAACTGTATTGGACTGCACAAACATAAATTCTGTTCAGCACAAGTGTTTAGATCACAAAGCAACAGGTACCTCAAATTCATTACCTTCCCCCAAAAACTAGAGTTTAAAAGGAAAAAGGTGGTTGTAAACTGGATCAAAAAGATGTTTGCATTACAACGCATGTTGGCATTCTGATGGGAATGGGACAGTGAGGGCTTTGCAAATCTGAATGAAGCAGGGAAAGGGTATTCTGCTTTTCAGGAAAAGGATGACCCATTTGAGAGGTAGGTAATACACTGCAGGCGTAACTCAATTCCTATGTCCAGAAATTAATCACTTTACAAGGTCATTAATAGGTCCAGCAAACAACTGGACTGCTGAATGAATCTTACCTCACCAGGGTCAAGTATTACATCTGGGGCTGTAATGCCATTAGTTTTTGCAGCCTTTCGGATGATGTCTTCTGCCTCCTGAAATCTTCCCTGGGAGATCAGCCACCGTGGAGATTCTGGAATGACCCTGCAGAAAAAGTTCAGAATAACAAGCCTGCGTTTCCAGAGAAAGCACTGCTGCAGGCACTAACACACGTTCCAGACATGAAGATCTCAAAACTTGCCACATCTTGCAGAAATTAGAGCAATGACAACAGAAATCAGATTTACAAGAGCAGACGAGCATACTGAACAAGAACAGACTAAAATGCATTTGTGGATTTTAGAAGTACTAAAGAAATAAGCAATGACTCAGAAAAAGAGCGACCACAACCTTCAAAGTATGGGGAAACAGTTTAATTAAAGAATTCAGAAATGTGAATACACAAGCAGCATGCTGTATGTTAAGAGGCATATCCTTAAAGAATAACACATATAAAAATTAGTAACTATAAATACTGTCTTATAAAGGCAAGTCAGAAAGTAGAATTCGCCTGAGTCATTCAACTTTGTAAGAAGCCAGATGGAATCACAGAAATGCTAGTGTAAGTGAAGAAACACCACCACCGTGTGGACTAGTTAAGCTTTACAGGTCACCTAACGTCGTATTTCATTAACTATGGAAGAAAACACGCAAGTCTCACAGATGCAAGTACTGTTTTGTAGCTTTTCCTATCTATGTCACCCTAGCATCGCCCAGCTTCCCAAAACAACTGGCTTCTCATTCTGCCCTTAGTTCAGGTCTTCCCTTAAAAGCCCATGGATTTCAGTTGCTGCACAAGGATGAGTTTTACTGACTTTTTTTCCCCTCTTTGCATGCACATCACTTAATTTTATAGGACCCTACAGAAAATGAAGAATAGGCTTTTCAGGCACGAGTCAGATCACCCACAAAACTACGGACTTGCAGCTAAACGACTGGGAAGAGTCAAGGACACAACGTCCATCCTTCACCTGCCTATTCCTGAATTTCATTGATGCAGTCTGGTTGGCTTGGAGTCTGGATCTTAAAAATCTGCAGACAGGACCTTCTAAAGACTAAAGTCTTTTAAATTAGTGATACTCACCACCAGAGCGGGATGCAGAGCAGCCCAGGTAAAGTAAGTGCCAGCAGCAGCATCCGCCAGTCTCTGATGAAGTAAGCAAACAGTGGCAGCAACATGTAGCCAAAGGCATAAAATATGCAAACGCCTAGCGTGCAGAACAGCACACGAATTGATTTGCCAAGAATTTCTGTGCCTGTTCAAAATAAGAGAGTGAAGATTAGTATTTTAACTTAATAGCAACCAAGTAACTTACCAAAAATACCTCTAACAATTGGTTTGAAATACACTGCACCGGGTAGTCACAGCGTATAGCACGCTCTGCCGTCCAGTTTTAGAGACACCACAGATCTGCTTCATGCAATGATCCTGGATCAACCCAGGTAATTATACATATGAAAGGAAGAGAACCGGGCCATACAGTATTTCTGTAGTTCAAAGTAGCTAATACTTCTACAATTTTATCTTTTTAGAATCTCACGTTTTACTTGTGGAGCTAAAACCACCTATCCTACTACAAAACATTCACAACGGTTAACCTCAGCTCGATCTCTATAGGGTCCTCTCCAGCTTATGGAGAGAGACCAGCTTCTTTCAAGGATTAATCAGAGATGCCATTAGGTTCCTGACTTGTATCACCTTCTAAAAGACTATTTCACTATCAGCCAAAAAACCTCGCAGTCTTTCGGTGTACACGCATGGAGTTCATGTGGGGTCACTAACAAAGGCCAGGCTACTGGCAGTGGAATTAAATGCACAAACAACGCTTCCCTCTGAATGCTTTGGGACCTGCAAATCAGGACACATAGAAAGAAATATAATCTTCCTTGTTTCCACAGAAATCAAAGCAGATTACAGGAGTTGTAGCGGGATGTTTGCAGTGAGCTTAGCTAACAGTGCTTTCACAGCTGCACTGGCCACCTTTGGCCCAACAGGAATTTCTTGCCAACATTTGGTACTTTGGACAGTGAGGTCACTGTGAATAACATGAATAAAAAAAGATTTTTTGAAATCTCAGATTCATAAGGTAATTCACATTCCCACGATGAAATATGGTCTCACTTAAATTGAAAGTAAGTACCATTACACCATTTAAATTTTTACCATAGGCTGTTTAAAGGAGACTTTATAAAACTTACTCCATTTTTTTTCTTTTGCAAGTTTTTTAATCAAATAGGCATTTAGGCCCCAAAATGGACAACAGAAATCCCTGAAAAATCATGTCTTACATGTCTTATCTCTCCAACTAGATGAACTTTGTTTTGAGTAATTGATTTCTGGTTTTTTTTGCCTTTTTAGGATGGTAAGCCACGGAATTAATTCAGATTGCACCTCTATCAACTGGTAACTTCCAAGTAGAGGACGAATTATCCATGCGTGGTGAGGACACGCTCTTAACAGTGTTGCTTGGCAAAACAAATCAACCCTAAGCCAGTACTGGAAAGGAGCAGGAAAAGCACAAGACTAAAGAACGCGTACTGTGCCCAGCAGGACTTACATACCAAGAACAAATGCTGCCACGTAGTTAGATATCTGTCCCATGCCAACCAGCACAAAGAACACTGAGAACATCTCCCAGCTGGTAGAGAAGACCTGTATGAAGCTGAAGCCAGTCTGCATTGCCAGAGTTGCAAACAGTACATTCTTCCTGCCAAACCTTCCATGGACAGATTAAAAAAAGAAAAAAAAAAAAAAAAGAAAAAAAGATATGATTATACAACAGCATGAATGAAATCTTCAGAAACAGAAAAATAAGATTACTTATATGCATACTTAAGAGATACAAAACATCTGCAAAAAGCAGAGGTTGAGGAAATGTGCACAGGCACAACTATTCTATATACATCCACTGGCAAGAAAAAATAATATTCCAAGGGCTGCTAGTTGAGTTGCCTTTAAGTACGTGCTGGAAGACTATTCCTTTCTTACTGACAGGATGAGCAGGGAGACAAATCATCAGGAGCAAATTATTTAAAATGCAAGAGTATTAGATGCTCCTTCCCCTCTAAGGAGCACACAGTTCATGAGGCAGATCAGCATGTTAAAAAAAAAAAAAACCAAAAAGAAAAAGAAAAGGAAGGAAAGCTTCTGAAACAGAGTTAAAACAGGTTGGAAGACATGTTTATCAGTAAGTGGTTCTATGCTGCAATCTTCGTTCCACTGTGTTAAAAAAATGAACCAATTTAAGGGATTCTAGCAATTCTACTGATGAAGTATGAACAAAAAGAAAAGAAATTAAACTAAACCCAGCTGTTAGAAGAGTGCCGATGGCCCGGCCTGGGCAGCCCCACGCCGCAGCAGGCTTTGCAGCCTGTGACAGGACATCTGCTGAGAGCAGGCTCACACAACCCCACTCCCAAGTCAGGCTCAACCAGGAGGTCTACAGTCGGTGCCACAAGCCTCAGGGAGGTCACAACGCATTAAGAACAGACTGTTACTTGAACTTGAAAAATATTTTGCCAGACGGGGGGGCTCAGGCTTGCTGCTGGACTTCCTGTACCAGATGGGCAGCAAAACACCGCACGCAGCCCCGCTGGAGCAGCCAGTCTCTTGACCACGAGCTAGCAGCAGTTATGGGGCTACGAGAGTAACTGGGTGAGCTGCACTGATGGCCCCAACTGCATCTGGTGAGGGCCTTGGTCACCATGTGAAGGAGCTGCAGGAGGAGACTCCTGTGGCGGTGGAGGTGGGAAGCTCGTGGCTTCTGGCACCAGGAGAACAGCTCCTGCTTCATCTGCCCGTTAACCACCATGGAAGACACTCAGCATCCTTGTAGCAGATGAGGGGCTGGGAGCTCTGTTGAATGAAGCACCCAAGCCCTGCAGCAGCACCGGGATGAAGTGGTGGGAGACTCCCTGCAGCAACAGGGGAAACTGCCCCTCCTGTGAGAGCACAGCTGGAAGGCGCGAAGCTCTGCCTGGGGATGGATGGCAAACCAGCTGCTTCGCACCTTCCACGATGCAGATCATTGGACTTAGATGCTGTATCTGATGATGAGGAAGAGAAGCTATGGGTGTTTATAAAAAGAGAATTTAAAATTTTACCTCAAAAAAAAAAAAAAAAAAAGGAAAACAAGCCTCAGAAAACTCTCTGAACACAGTCCAAAGTAACTGGAAGAGAATGTCATTGATCTGATTTTTCCAGATGAAACTTATCTCCTAGACCTGTTTTCTGGCATAAAACCAGTTTGCTCCAGAAGTGATTTTGCTGAAAAAATACACAGATAAAGAGAACACCCACTAACAATCTTTGTACCATTCTGTTCTAGTTCAGGACGTTTACTCTATACACTCTGTACGTTCAGATTAGACAGTCACAGAACAAAGACACGTTAGTAGTTGCAGAAAAACACAGTGCTCATTTCACATACGAGAACTGCTTACAAACAGCATCAAACAAAGAGCCAGCAGCTCTGGTGTATATACTTTACTTGTCTGAGAGCTGTCCCGATACGAAAGATCCGAGCAGGACACCCACAAAGAAGAGGGAGGTGCTCAGGGGTCCCTTCCAGTCGTTGTCACATACGAGATTCCACTGCAGGGAGAGAGAACATTAAAGTCTTCCAATAAACAGGATTTCCCTTCCCTCCTAAACACCTTGGCTGACCCGGATAAAAATCTACCCTTTGGACAGACAACCTCCACAAAAGAGTAACTAACCTATGGCACAGAGGCAGCTCCATGAAAATAACGGGAAGGGATGGTGGGCAAAGGCCACTCGCCCTGAGCCATCTTGGGAGCATCCCCAAGGCCCCAACACAACTTTCAGGTGTGACCCTTTCTTCACGCAGTCGGTGGCTGTGCTATCTCCCCTACACGTGTATCATCAGTGACAGTAACTAGCAATTCATCTCGTGCGTGGGTCAGCTCCCTTTCAAAGGCTCTGCAGCCCCTTAAACTGCTGCAATTCCGGTAGTTTTGAAAGGAGTGAGAGTAGACCCCAAACTTGATTTCCCTGCACATGGTAAAGTTTGCCGTTAAAAATCCACATTTCTAATTTAAGAGAAATTGAACTATATCAAGAACAACATAGAAAAAGAAAAACCTCCTTCTTTATTACATTTTAATATGGTTTTGAGAGACTGGAGACTGCTCACTGGGAACCTAACATCAGTTATAATCTTTGGAATACAAATTGAAATGCACACCAAACAAACCAAGATTGCCAAAATGAAAAAAGAGGAAAAAACCAAGACAGACTGCAATAGTTTCCAGTCTCCTACCCACTTCATTCTGATGTTTTTGAAATAACACTCATGTTATTTTTGTATCTATACCAACAGCTCTTACTGAAAGAGTCTTAATTTTGTTTTGGTTATCCGGGGGAAAAAAAGCATGTAAATATTAGAAGAAAGAACAAAACCCAGCAGGGATGCCTCATCCCTCACCCCACTGCTATGCAGGGACTGGAGGAGTTCCCAGAGCTCTCGCGGTCCTGCCCCGCTCGCCCAGCAGCCTGCTGGCAGAGGGGCTGCAGCCCCACAGGACAGGAATTTGGAGGCAACCAATGCTTCTGATGTGAGGCCAAACCCTCCTGATCAAACAGCTCCCACAGAGCTCCTTCTGATCTTTTAGGGATGGAAACTTTTAGGTTTTAATCTCTATTAAAAAGGTTGAAATGAAAAGAAAATATTCACTCTGACCTCAATAATTAATCCCCCTTGCTTCCCAATTACAAATAATTAAGTATAGTGTGTTTTCTACTTAGTTTTTTTTTTAATTTGTACTGTACCCCATAAGATCTGCCCCTGCAGCTGCTGTGTGTCCCAGCTCCATCATCCACCCTGTGCGTGGGAACACCAGCATTTTCCTTTGCTTTCCAGCTCTGTCTCCTTAGCATTAAGCCTTTGACTCCAGGAATCTCACAGCCCTCGCTCTATTAACAGTTCATGCTACAACTACACTCCAGTGTGTGTTTTTAGGTTGGGGGATCACTAAAAACCAGGCGCTGAATGAACACCACCAGCAATTGCCTTCCACTCCCAGATCCCTGTGATAACACTCAAGTGAACCACCACTTGTTTCATGGAAGAGCATCTAGTTTTGAATTATAACAGCAAGTTTTTCTAGAGGTGAAGGATGCTCATTCATACAGGCTGCACACTCTCATTGGCATCTGTGTAACTTCAGCTGCCAGCTCTAGACTATCTTATGATTTCATCTCATCATTATTAATTTTTTAAGCTCATGGGAGCTAATGAAATGCACCTTTCCCAATTTGTAACTGTACTCGAGTCATTTTTTTACCGTCTCCTTTGATAAATCTTGTGGTTTTGTGTCTGAAAAAGTCTCTCCTTATATCAGACTTCATATCCCTTGACATTGTTCTTGCACTTATTCCCCAAACCACCTCAAGCACAGGCACCAGTCCTCAAGGCAGTGCTCCAACAAATCCTACTGACACCATCAATTATGCATCATTATGGACATTGCTTTCAGAATCACAGCTTTCTGATGTGCTAACAAATGTATACCACTCAGGTAAGGGATTTAACTTTAGTTATCAATATCATTTAGATTAATAACTGTAATTAACATTAACAATTAAATCTCTATTTATTCAACAAAAGCTGTACTTCATCATAGATTAAAGAAAGTTTGAGCAATTCTGTGGTGACCACAGAGGCTAATGCAGCCAGGAAGCTTCAGCAAAATGTATTTGGCACCTTGGAAATATACAGCAAATGATCATTATTGAATTTATATAGGCCAAAGGTTTCGGTGGTTACCATATGCCTTCATTCAATGAGACTTACCAGACATCTTCAATAACACAACTAAAATCTAACTAGACAAACATCTAGCTTGGTGATTTATAGTCCATCATTACTAAATAAGTCATTATTTTCCAGCTGAGCACCCTGTGCTTGCGAGTTAGCCGTCTCCTCTCAGCTATCTTACCCTCTGTACTTTGGCACAAGCCTGCGCAACACTTGGCTTTCCAGACACTGGCATGCTTGTGCCCAGTAAACATTTTCTTTAGACCACTGAGGTAGAGACGTTGCTTGGAAAAGTTCATGGTATTAAAATGTTTTGCACTGTTCTGCCAAAAGCTTCCTGCATTGGCAGGCGGAAACGTATCGGTCCTTAAAATACGGCAATGATTACCAGCTTGTTTTTCTGTCTGCTCTATTAAAGCAGTGTTAGGAGCTGTTATGCTGAAAATCACTTGACCCAGGCACCAAAGTGAACTTCAATATCAAATTTCCAAGGGAAAACTACCTTGGTTGTGCAATACCAGTTATTTACAGACTCCACAGATGCACAACAATCAGAACAAAGGGATTTTAAGGTCTGCTACCCCTTGCCCCGGTAAACGAATGCTGAAGTCTTCAACTTTTTAATGACTCACCAACCAGCTCTACTATATTGCTTGTCGGTGATGGCAGCATCAGTCTTCCAGAACCACTTCCAGAACCTCCCCCCAACTGTACGTTGCCCAAGAAGTCACCGAAGCATCACTGTTAGAAGACCAGCATTGCAAAGAGCGAGTGACCCAGGTGTAGTTACTGATTGAATCCTGCTGCTGGCAGTGATGTTTGGACATGGTATACCATGACCCAGTGCTCTAAAATCATGTGCTATTTTCACTTCTTAGTATCCTTTGAGTTAGCCTGCCAGCTGTAATGGCCTTTGCCCCAGTGAGTGAGATAAGGTTAACGTCAGCAAGGTATGGGGGCTCCAAACAGGAGAAAAACATTTCAGCTTTGTTTCAAACAGCTGCTGATGTTGCAAAGCACTGAGGTCCTAAACACCGGTACCCAATGCTCCAGGCACAGCACAGAGCAGTCTCACTCAATTTTATTATAATTTTAGAAGAAGACATCCTTCTGTTGCAGTTTAAGCTTCTCTTCTTACTCAAACAGCTTGCAGATACTTTAGGCTGTAGCTACTTCCCGAACAATTCATCAAGTCAGGGTGATGTCTTCGTCAGCAGCCTCACACCGAGCAGCAATACTCACTTATACATCGGAGGCGAGACATGCACCTCCATAAAGGATTTCTGCTGATACC
Source organism: Grus americana (assembly GCF_028858705.1). Taxonomy (NCBI): domain Eukaryota; kingdom Metazoa; phylum Chordata; class Aves; order Gruiformes; family Gruidae; genus Grus; species Grus americana. The sequence continues at coordinate 2,131,771 of NC_072865.1, forward strand.
AGCTGCTGGTGAGGACAGGTGGGAAGAGGGGATGGGGAAAGGAGGACATGTGATGGAGACAGCCAGAAAATGTGGACAGCTTGGGGGAGAAGACAGGGGGACACCACAAGGGAAAGGGACTGAAGCAGTTGCTTCTTGAGCACAGGTTTGGGGCCATAGTATGAAACAGTCCCAGGTATTGACAGTCATCACTTAAGTGTCTCCTTAGGAGAGCACTTCCCAAGTTCTGCTTCATCGCTTACAGAGCAAGTCAGCCAACTGGAATCACAACCCCAAATCCCTTGCTATAACGCAAGCCCAGCTACAAAACTGAGAAGAATAAAGAAAACTAAACTACTCCCTCAGACCTCCTCCCTCCCCACCCACATTTTACTAGCTTCCAGCCTTTTATCTCAACACAACCTGAACAAGAAGCATTATTGCAGGTTTAGCTAGAATTACACTAAGCTGCATTGGGAGAAGTACGTGCTTAGTGTCAGCGCAAGCGTCAGTCCGGCTAGACTAGTATTTCCTGCATTCTGTCTTATGTCTTTCCAATATTAATCTTAACATTAATATAACACCTCTATCCAAAAAGAAAACTAACCTATAATTTTCACACAAGCCACAATCACAATGAAACTCAGACCCAAGATGAAATATTTGAATTCTTTAAACTGCAAACCATGGAACAACATTCAAAGCATAAAATAATGGTATCAAACTAAAATTGCAAGGCAAGTTTAGGCAGACAGGATGCCACAAGTCCAGCTGAAGATACTGCCATACCACAAGTAAAAAAATATCATTCCTCTAAGGTTTTGAAGTGCCTAGAGAACTTAACGGATAAAGACTAATTTCCTGTGTACAGGCTCTGCATTGCAGAATACCATTTGCCTCGAAAGGAGAGCTGGCACTTCATGAATTACTGACAGTAAATCCTGCAATGGCTCTCACCCAGACACCGACACAGATCCCTTATCCTGCTTCACTTTCACTGCAATTCTCTTACAAAATGGTATAACAGGAATAACAAAATTCTAGCTGCTAATAACAAGATGTCTACCTTATTTGAGCATGACATTTTCCCAATATTTTTAATACATCATAACATGGAAATTGCAAGCCTAATTGTAGGGGAGCTCTTCCAAATATCAAAAGTTCTTGCAATACAGCATCACAGCAAACAAATCTATACCACTGCCAAATATACACCACTACCAAGCATGTTTGGGAAGTTACAGAAGTAGCTGCAAGGCCACCAACAATGTAATTTAGGACCTCACTTGAAAAAAAGCATTTTTTTCAGATTATAGAGAACCATTCCACCGCAGGAGCACTCGCCCTTCCCTAATACCATTACTAGAACCCTAAACAAAGATGAACTATGACAAATACAAAAACTTTGAGAGCCTTACATGGTTACACCCCTGTTATATAAGGAAAAGCCTCATAGGAAAAGGAATTTTTACAGCTACAATGTATTGTATCCTCTCACTCCTTTATTTTGTTTTTAAACTGATTTCCTCTCTCGCTAAGAATAACACACATGGCTGAAAAAATGAAGTGGGATAGTCCCATGTGCTAATATTTTTTTAAATTAACACGTTAACAAGAATTTTTGAAGCTAATCCAATATCCTGTACTCTCTCCTACCACTTGCTTTTCTCTGGAAGTAGAGGCAGGTTCTTAAAAAAAGAACTGAGTACTTGTGACCTTTGATTCAGAATCTGGTCTTGTTTAAACCCATATAGATATTCTCTGCTTACTGGAGACCTACGAGTGTTATTAAACATCCTTTCCTCTGGAAATACATTTGTATATTCCAAAGACTTAGAAGTTCTAGATGTTACATTAAAGCTTATTGTCTAAATGTAAACACAAGTCTGTATCGACAAAATACACATTCTGCTCAATCTCTCCCCTTGTAGACGTTTTAAATTTTTACAGACGTAAAACTTGCGTAGAACAGGAAAGAAAGGGCCAAATATTTTGTAATTCCAGTGCAGAAACTTAACTCTCCCCCACACATCACATTTTTGAGATGGCTGGAGAAAAAGGAAACAGGACTCTGACATCAAAAACTAAGAAACATGAGCTGAGTTTTAATCTAAAAGTAAAGAGCATAACAGGCACATTACCCTATCATCAATAGTCCATGGTTCCTCTAAAAGAGCACTGTTTCCGTTTTAACGCTACCAACTGCAGGCCAATCATTCTTTACTAATACTAACCCTATTTTATGTGGCAAGGTCAGAAATGTCTGTACCTTGTGCAATTCTCGAGAGTCCTGCATTATGTGCTTCTTAAATCACACCTTGAAAATCTCAGCATTTTAGAAGTTTTGTACGCCTGTCAGCTGTTCATCTTTACTTATTAAATGAAAACTAGACTTTTTTTTCCTTCTTCTGACAAGACTATTAATACTAAGATTTTGTACCTGCAAATCACAGAAAGGTCTTTCCATAGCTTTATCAGCTCCTGGGGCTGAGAAGTTGTCAGTATGAACTTCAGCCAGAAAAATAAGCAGGTATTAACCTACAGCAAGAAAGAGGATGCATTGATTTTAAAAGATGACAAACAACGGAGGTGACTTCTTGTCTATGAGGCCACCGCACTAACACAAATGAAGACGTTGAAAGCTGAACGTGGATGGCACTGGCTTGGCTGGCTCCACTCTTAGAAAAGCCTGTGGAAATTACAGCGTCTGGCACAAGCCTGCATTTTTATTTTAGTAAAGCAGAACAACACATCCCTCTGCCTTCCAACTGAGGGTGAACATCACAACCTCTAGTTTGACAGCTCTACCACACTGCCCATTTGTGTCATTCCAGAAGTCACAACTGCAGGCTCTGCTTGATTCCTGAAGGTCTGGCACAATCCACTGATCTTCAGGGACAGGGGCCTGGCAGCACAGAGGGTACTTGAATCCCTGGCGTAAGGGGAATGGAAACCTCGGGGCCCTAATATCTGCCCAGAACTTTCTCTCCCTGCATGTCCGTACAGGACCCAGAGCGCCAGCCCTGCGCCCAGCCTCAGGACACTTGGCAATTCCCACCACGCGCATCCTTCTGCAAAAGCCAAACAGGCCCCAAAGGTTGTTAAGAGCACAACAGGCATAAAACACACAGCTCTGGAGTACACCACCTGCACTGAACTGATTTCAAATTGATGAACAATGCAACATGTTTTTAGAAGTTGGGGATGAATACACAGATACAAAATTTGGTGTCTATTTATGTTTCACAGTATGTAAGAATTACTCCCATATGGACTAAAACGTTTTGACTGCTGTATCATCTAACGCCTTGTCATTATATCATATTTCTAGTCCATGCTAGTATGCTCGTAATAACTCTACTGCTCAATTCTATTCCCAGTTATTCAGTATAGGCCCATAACAGATATGACTGGCAGAAGAAGTTAGCCTTTTCCCTTAATTACCCCTCGTTTTATTCCTTTTACTACCACATATGAATTTTTATTACTCCTACATGCTTTTTTTATGGGACTTATGGAGGAATAAGAATGACACAGATGGCTTCTTGAGCCAAAGCAAAGCTTTTCTTATCCCCTGAGATACAGCATTTCAAAAAGCAAAAGACAGAAAGGGATTTTTGTTACACAGGAGCTGGTTAAATACCGCAGACTGGCTAATAACAACCTTCTGTTGTTAGTCTGCGTGAGAAAAGGAGGTCTCTTCAAATGAGAGGGAACTGAATGTCTTAAGTCTCCCCTGAAAAGCAGAACCATAAATGAGGACTTTCTCTGGAGTCATCAGAGACTCAGCAAAAAGCTTTTTTTAAAAAAATTCCCCCTTCCCCCTCCCAGCGCCTACTACGGCTACAGAAATCTGGAACAAAGGTCCTCATGATTATTCAACGAGTTAGAGATATGCAACCAAACACAAGATTAGTGAATCATAAAAGCAGCAGCACCAAGCCAAGAAATTAAACAAGCTCAACACTGAAAACCTGCAAGCATGTGAAAGGCCACAGCTCTTGCAAAACTCCCTCAGAAGCCTTAATATTAAAAGGGAAAATAATAAAAATACTGCCTCAGTGCATGATGTCTGGGCAGACAAACATTACCTCCCACAGACACAAAACATCTGCCAAACCATACAGACAACAGGCCAGAGCTGCTGGGGAGTCGCAGGAAAACGTTAGCAGCTCCTGGTTTTTTACAGATTATAAGACTCCTCAACGATACTCTGGTACCTCAAGACATTTCAATTTGCACCGAGACAAAGCTCAGCAAAGATGCTGCAGAGACAAAGTACTGGCTGAAACCACATCTAAGCCATATTAAGGCACTCAGAACAAAACCCATACATTCACCCGTGAATGTGACTGCCCTGAGAAGATGCCAACTGCCTTGCGCTGCCCTAAGAGCAGCTCAGCCTTTCACAACACTGCATTTCAGCAACGACCAGGGTCTAGAGATTCAGAGCAGCTTTATTCTCAAGGAAGACAGCACTTTAGAAATAGGTGAGGCAATGCCTCGGGCCACTTGTCAGAATCACTCCAGCCCCTGCTGCCATGCGTCTTCAAGGGAAGTTTCCAACTACTCCAGTGTCACCACTTCCATGCCTCCCCATGCTGGCATGGCTCCTCTCCCACGCTCTCTTCCTCACCCCACTTGTCGTCTTCCTGAGGAAGATTTCTGTGCTCAGATCAGCTTATGGTCATTAAGTACTTACACCCATCACTATCCAAACACCCACTGCAACCCATTTTGCAAAACAAGGAATAAAGGCAAATATAGTTCCAGCTCTGTAAAACTTGTCCACAGGCACAACCAGGCAAAGGAGATGTACAAATGGTTTGTAAGCCTTCTGAAAAAAACTCATACATTCTCTGAAACTCAAATATTGCTCAAAATCCATTTCTTTGTATCTTAAGTCAACAGTGGGTCTGTACAGCTTCCACCTAAAACAAGAGGGACAGTCAGCACAGCTTCAACTTTGGTTGGTTGCCCTGACCACAGACTTGGCTCACAGGATGTATGTGAGCAGTTGAGAACCTGACCTGTCCTAGCACATGAGCAGGGAGACCAAAGCAGCGGGAGGCATGGCGGGCACACAGCGAAGTTCAGGGTCATTTTGGACACAGCATCAAACCAGGGTTCCCTGACTGCTGCGCCTTGCACAACTCAGGGTGACTTCAACGCCTTTTTTTTTTTTTTTTTTTTTAAGAGAAAGGAAAACCAAACCCTTTTGATCTCTCAAGTTCAGAGACATCTCTGAATCACCGAGTGAGCTGGACCCACGGTCCCCGTGCTGACCCTTGCTCCAAGCCAGGGCTGCAGCTCCCAGATGAAACCCATTAAGCAGTTAGCATACACACGCTGTGCTATTAAGAGAAGGCACTGCCTTTGGCGACCACTTTTGCAAGTGGAGGCAAACAGAAGACCTCAAAATAAATCTAGCGTGCCAGACTTAACAGCAGGACGATGTGCAGGCAGGGACCCAGGGCCACGGGACAACTGCAGGAGAAAGCTGTGCCGCAATAACCACACGCTTCTTGGCACCACCGGTGCCACCTGCCCGCACCTCCTGCTGCGGGAGGGACCCGCTCCCGCCGCCCCCCGCCGCCCCCGCACCTCGGTGACGATGGTGGAGCGGTAGACATCGCGGCTGTACTCCCAGCCGTCCAGGCACGGCTCCTGCTCCAGCGACCCCAGCTCCACGTCGGAGCCGGGCCGCAGCCCCAGCGCCGAGAAGTTGGCGAGCGCGGCCAGGCGGTAGCGGCGGCAGCGGCTCGGCACGGCCCGCCCGCCCCGCAGCTCCAGCGGGATGCTGGCGTTGCGCCACTCGCCGCTCAGGTTGGCCCCGCGGGGCACGGCGCAGCGGTGCTCGGGGGTACCGGCCAGGAAGACGATGGAGAGGCCGTTGAAGCCGTTGGGGATGATGCTGGCGCTGAGGAGGAAGAAGACGAGCCGCTGGAAGCGGCCCCACTCGCCCAGGAAGGCGGTCACCTCCTCGTAGTCGCGCATGGCCCGGCCGAGCTGCGGCCGCCGCTACCTGCTGGCCCGTCTGGCGCGGGCAGGAAGCGGCCGCCCCGAGCCGCCGCGCAGCCCGCCGAACGCCTCGCCATGGGCCGGGCCTCGCCGGCGGGGGAGCGGCCGGGGGTGGGGTTTGCAGGCGGAGGCCCCTCAGGTGGGGCCGGCCGCTGCTGCCGCCGCCGCGGGGGAGCTGCCGCCACAGCCACGGCCCTGCCCGCCCCGGCCCAGCCGCCTCAGGCCGGCGCGGGCGGCTCCCGGCATGCCCTTGGCCCGGCCGCTCGGGAGGCGCGGCGGGGGCTCGGCCCCTGAGGCGAGGCCGGGCCTGGCGCCGGCTCCAGCGCTCTGAGCTGCGCCGCCGCGGGGGGAGCTGCCTGGGCCGGGGCGGCTTTGTGAGCGGCTGGAGGGAGGGCGCAGGCCCGGCTTCGGCCAGCGCCTCGGGCTTGTGTTCACGGCGAAGGCAGGAAGAGGCGACCCCGGTGTGGCGGGAGCAGGGCTCAGCTGCGAGCTCTGGGCGAGCATCACCCTGGCCCAGGGCCGCTTTCCAGCTCCCCGTGAGCCGCCAGGCCCGGCTGGGTGGCGTGTCCTCTGTGTTGTGGTGACTCCGTGTCGGAAGCAGCCCGTTAGTACAGGCACCAGATCCGTTATTTATTGCCCAAAGGGTTCAGAAATTGGGCTTGATAGGAATCATTCAGCTGCCTGCAGCCCCCTCCGGGCTTTGCTAGACGTTGTGGGGTTCTTCAGTAAGGCCTTGGTTTGGGTTGTTCACACCTAAGAGCATTCATGGATCGTTTTGCTCTTGCCACCACTTAAGGCAGGCAGCTTTCTGCACGTCCTAGTGTTAAATGGTTCCTTGCCTTTTCCTGCCTGCAGCAGCACCTTCCCACCACTGCCATCATCCCTTCAGCTCTTAAAAGGTTTTGCTGACCATGAAGCTATTTTCTGAGGGAAGATGTACAGTGTGTTTCACAATTAATAAATGTATTAAGTCATCTTCTATTCTTCGGCCAAAAATCCCAGCTTATTACCTAGCAGCGCTGTCAGGAAGTTTGTGTCTCCCATAGAGCTCAGCTGAGAAGTTGCACAATTATCCCTGCAGAAATTGGCCTTGCCTTCCGTAAGGCTAATTCACATTTCTGACTGGCTTCCTGTGTCTGATATTTTCTCCACCTCTAATCGATAAAAGCCAAATGTATACTTTTTACAGCATTTTTGAATGCTTGTATTTAAGAAGAGCTTTCGTTCCATGTTGGAATCGCACAGCTGTGAAAAATCTCAAAGGTGGGAAATGAACTGGACAAAAGAGAAGTTAAACCTCAAAATCATCCTTGAGCCTGGCCGGGATCTGTGTTCGGGGTTTTGGAGGACTGAACCATCTGAAAGCCAGAAAACCTGTACTACCGTAACAGTCTTCCTGTGTGGAAGAGCTTATTTTAGTGTTTTATTTTCATACTTTATCCACGCTAAATACATTTTGAATTACGTCTTTAAACTTTGCACAAAGCGTTGAAGTTAGGAGACTTTATTCTTCACTGACAATCCACACGGACAGCAGATTATACAATGCCAGCGCACATTTTTATTACAGTGAAGACAGACGTTAAGGAGTGACAATTCCTACAGTTCCGTGTATGCTTTAGCAGATCCAGTGAGCCAGCTGAGCATCAGAGGTTGCACACAGAGACCCAGGTAAAGGTGACAGAGGTGACAGTGGGACCAATCCAGCTGGTGCTCCCCTCCCAGCTCCAGGTCAGAGCCGTACAGGCATTGCCCCGTCCCTGAGCACACTGGTCCGTACGGAGCCCTGCCAAGCATCTACACACAGAAAACTCACTGAAGATTGCAGGGAGAGGGGGTTAAATAGCTCACTTGCAATACATTCAATTTTCACCGATAGCCATTTTCTTTCAGCTTTACAATTAAAAAAATAGTGACTGGCCAGAAATGGGCACTTCTGTCCTCCAGATTCATCCCTGTTTGATTCTTCTGCAGACTACTGCTCTTTGGGTTTCTTCAGAAATCCCCATGCGAGCCCGGGAAGGATACTGGGAGAGGACAGAAATTCTCCTTGCCACTGCTTCACCAGCTGAAGCAATCTCCTTTTCGTGCTTTTACTATGCTCAGACACTGTCAGGCCTCATAACAACATCACATACTTTTCAGAAGGGCATTCTGCTCTTGTGAAAGACTTTTTTAAAAAAATCTGCCGTTCAAAATACTAAAATGTGACACTAGCTTGAGATTAATGGTATAAGCAAGAAAAATGAGACTGATTAAAATAAGGTATTTAAAAAAACCCACCCACAATCCTTTTTCTTATTTAAAAAAGAAAAACTAGCTTTTACGATACTACAAAGTTCAAGAGTACAAAAATATTTACCTTTTAGAAATACCCAAGCCTACAATCACATAAAATAAGTATCAACTTAATATAAAAATCTTTGTAAAAATATGGCCACCTATATTTAACCAAGTCCTCAAACCCATCCTATGCTGATATAAAGGTTTTGTTGAGAAATTCAGTTATGTCTAAACAGCTATTCTATAGATTAACTTTTTAATAAGTAAAATGAAGATTAAATACTGCTGTTATTAGAGAAATTCCAGCTTTAGAAGGGATGAGAACATCAGGCATCACAGGATAATGGCTGCCTCATGCCATGTTACATTTATGGCAAAAGCATAACTGCAGAAAATTAATATGAAAGTAAATAGTATTTCTGCATCCCAAAGAGCAGCTTGAAATAATTGCACAAGTTCCTTGCATTTAAATGTTATAAAGCTTTATTTTTGTGCTTGAACTTCCAGGGAGAGCCTCATTCCTGTGCCAAGTGCCAGCACAAGACAACTTGCCGTAACTCTCGCATTAGAGAGGAGACAGTGTGCTTTTGTTGGCCCTTGCAGAAGGTGAATCATGTTATTTATAGAGGATAAAAATCAGTCTGCCAGGTCTGATAGACTTTATGTGGCCAAAAAGTGCATGCACAGCCAATAAATAGAAAAATAAAAGGTATTATACTTTTTTCAAACTATGTAGTGTTCACAAAACAGTAGTAGCACAACTCTAAGCTCTACATTTGTTTTCATCCAATCTAGCTTTGCTGAACTTTTAAAAAAACTTTTTAAAAAATGCATACATAACCTGTAGGATTTGAAAAAGAAAACACTGGCTTTGTTGGGGGTTTTTTGTTTGTTTTGAAAAAACTGTGGTCCCAAATTAGTCCTTTTGCATTTTTAATAACTGCAGGTGAACATCTCCAGTACAGAACACCGGATTTTTGCGAGCATCAAATCCCCTTTAAATTTGTAAATGGTACAAAGGTTTTTCAGAGGCTTTTGAAACTGCCATGAGCTTTCTCTGAAGGTACAGAACAATGTGGTGTATATTCACAGGAGAAACAAAATGCTTTGGAAAAAAAAAACCCAAAAGATCTAAAAAAACTGCTTATGCCAATATACCATGAAAACCCTGAAAGCTAAAACTGCTTGGCACGTTTGGATAGGACCGTGGGCCATCAGAAGGTCAGCAAGCTCTAATCCTTAGGGTAAAGGCTTCCCCCCATCCCCAGAGACACTGAACATTCCCAAAGTCCAGGGATTTCAGTGGGCTCAGGCTCTGTGAAAAAGCATCAGCTTTTACAGGGACAAGTGGATCAGAAGTGGATCCCAGGTCCTGGGAAAAGCAAGCGACATCAAAAGATACTCTGCTGCATGTTTAAAACCCACATCCTTAAGGTGAGATCTATGTCTGCTTTGCCACAACTAAATTCTGATCTCAGTCTGTCGGCTTTGGTCGCGCATTTCAAAGGAGGCCGGGATCTTTTCTTTAGGGGCGCGTGCTGAGATTTTCAAAGACAGACACTCAGCTCCCCTTCATCCGCTCACTCCGCACAGTGAGAAAAACCACCAGCATTACATTTGCTATGTTTTTTTTTTCTTCCCTTAAGCAGCTTTCACTGAGGACCTGACTGACTGGAGTCATTGCTCTATTAGTCCTAAGGCTCACTTCTAGCTTAATCCTCAAACAGTGTTCAGCACAGACAGGTCCCCATTTCTCAACAGGGACAAACCCCAGGTGTCAGACACTGAATTACAGACTAAGAGTCCTACGGGAGTAGACAGTGTCTGTTCAGTAAACTATGTATTTGGGTACAGTAGCACAGGGGATAACAACTATGGTACAGTAGCATTGACTGTTGGGCTTTGTTTCTTTTCCTCTGGCAGAAAATGCATTTTGAGAAGATCGTGTTCTTCTTTCAGCCCCTCAGAGCATGCGTCCTTCTTCACAAGGGCGTTACCAGAATTTTAGGACTCTCCTTTGAATTCCTAACGCCAGTGGATTGTTGCCCATTTCTGAAACTGAAAGCAAGTAGAAGACTGAGAAGCTAGACAACATTTTACAGGGTGTCATCAGACACTTCCCCCTCCTAATTAGCACCATTAAAATAACCCCGTTACACTACTAATATAAACATTAGAAAAAAAAAAATCAAGTGCAGCAAACACCACTTGGAACTTGAACGTAATTCAGTGACTGTAATTCAGTTACGTCAATCTGTTTATGCAATGACCTTGCAAAGGGAATCTGGTTTGACTCTAGGATTTCTTGCTACAGTTCAGCTGCAGAGCCGAAGAGCTACAGGTCAGTCATACGAGAAATCCCTGTGATAAAGAACAGCGTGCCCTTCTCAAGGAACCTGGCCTGAGAATTCTTCTTATTCTGGAAGCATAATGACAGCTCCTTTTACTGACCGGGGATCAGATAACAGGCAATTCCAGCTTTTTCAAGCTATCATTGCTTATAAGGGCAAATTCTGTTCCAATACAAATGCTCAGCAAGCCGGCTGGTAGCTATGGAGCTGCACTTTGGCTAATGCAGTTTCCCTCTGCTGCTCCCAAGAATTTTCCTCCCAGGACAGTAACTAGCAAACACTGGCCATCTCCGCTGCACTATAAAGTACGCATACGGATTTCAGTGGAGATGTTTGCTCAGGGCACCCTAAATAGCAATGGGGGGGGGGGCAAGAGAACTGTCACTGCTTATGGCTAAACAAACTAAACCAGGAGAAAAGGTGTCCTGGCGTGTCTCTGGCCTCCCAAATTCAAGAGGCTAGAGTACTGAAATCCTGTGTTTAATTTGGAGTAGTACCTAATGAACTTACACTGAGACAGTAAAGTATTTTGCAATGTAAATCATCATACTAAATGAATAGTTTAAATGAAGAGTTAAGGAGAGTGAATGATATAAGAGGATGGAAAGTGTTGGGAGATACGAAACAACAGCCTCAAGGTGATGTGAAGGTCAGCCTTGATTTGTGAGTGCCCACTTTCAAGCACATCAGGTTCAGAGATTCTGGAGAAACTGCATAATGTCAATGTCTGTCAAATTAACAACCAAAAAAAAAATATCTAAAGGGCACTTTGAAAGCCTTGATGTTTTGCAGTGGATCTGATGAAACATGTTTACTGATTGTGAAAAGGGACTATGTGGAAAGAGGTCCCGAATTCTCGTGAAGCATGGGATGAATGACAGCCACCTTACCATTTCACCTTCAGCATTTGCTCAAAGCTCTCAGGCAGGGGATTGCCGTAGCTCTCTGGGAGAAACAGGGTAAGGATCCCGATCAGCACAGTCAGGCTTCCCATCAGGATATATGGTAGGAATCTGTCATAGGCACCTGGCAGAACACAGGACACAACAACAGTACTTATGTGTCCGCAATCAACAAACCCATGTGCAAAATTTATATTCCAGACATTGCTGTAATGCTCAATTAATTTGGAATAATTAACTGAAATCTTCATAAATATCAAAGGTGAATCCAAAACCGAGTTACATCTGTTATCTGCCAGGAAAAAAAGGTTTTTTTTTTTAATTTTAAAACTACAACGTGCGCTCTGGGATGGTCAACACCTACCATCAGTTTCCTGCCATCCCGCATGTTTGTGTAGCAGCTAATAGGTTTTTTGCACATTTTCAACTGGGCTAGCCAACATCTTTGCAAGGTAACAGCTCTGCTGGGATCGCTGCTGGAGTCTTCAGTACTACGCTGCCATCAGGAACCAAATCCAGGCCAGTTACAGACTAACGGGCCATTAACGGGGGAATCCTTATTGCAAAGGGAGAAAGCGTCAGGCCTCCCGTGACAGACAAGAGGCTCTGACCTTGATCTACTCAGAATATTATTTTGGACTAGAAAGCAGCGGCCCCTGCCAGCAGCCTGAAGCTAGCGCACAAGTGTTCGGGCAGGATGCAAGAGCTCCAAGTCACAATGGCACAGCTATGAAAAGGTCTTTCAGCAAAGGGATTAGCTAGGAGTTAAAGTTTTTACTGTAGAGAAAGTACCAAACTGGACTTGACAGCTTTATTTTTTAGTTGGGATAGAGCAGTATGCTTTATAATGTATGGAATAAACTAGGATTAAAGTGAAGACCCTTGGGTATTTCACATAGAACCGAAGTTTGTGATTTGATCTCTTCTGTGTTCAGGAGCTGGATGAACTGCGAGGTCCTAATTTAGCTGTAGCAAATAGCAGCAGCTGACGAGTTTCGCCTAAAACCTCCTGAAGTTTAGGAAACTATTCTGATGACTGGAACAAGATTTTTTTAAAGGCTGAGCCTATTGAAACCTAGGAGGAAGAAAAACCCAACGGTAAGAACTTCATCCTGTCTACATCTCTCTATTACTGTTACCTGTTCTGTAACGGGGACTGAAGAGCCTAAGGAGCATCACAGTCCTGCTCTCCCTTTTGCTTTACATTTGCATGCTACAAGCTATGGAGAGTAGTCTCCTCTCCCCTTTCCTGGCATGGTGAACCAGCGTTAACCCCTTAGCAGTACACCAGCAGTGTTCTGAGAGGGGTCTGGTGATGGTAGAAGGAAATAAATCGTGTGTGAGCAAAAAAACCAGAAGACTGAGCAGCCCAGATTGAGCAGCTGGTATTCATAGATACTTCTACCCTTAATCCCCTAGTCTCTGTCACCCTTTCCTGCCTGCAACATAAGGATCATTTCCATGTACTTTTAAAAAAAAAAAATTAAAAAATTATCAATTAATATTTGTGCAACACTCAGAATGTGATGGCAATGACTGTCAAAAAAAGGCTATGAGGAAATCAGTAATTCTGCTTACAGACCAAGGTGTGAATAATAAGAAAAAGCAAAATGAGTGCTGAAGTGCCTGGCTTAGTAACTAAAAAAAAAAATTACTTACTGAAGGTCACAATTAAACACACTCTTATGCTGCTTAATCTGCATATTTCCCATGGATTGCTCTGGAAAGCACAGATTCAGGGGATGTTTGGCTTCCTGCCTGGTTCATCTGCTCCTGACATACCCATCTTGGGATGTACATGAAGAGTACAATGAGTTTCCTACTGCTAGATTTCCTTACTTGCTAGATCACTTCTTGTCATGCTCTCCTAGGAAACTACCTGGTGTCCCGGGGGTAATACCCATTGCCAAGATGTGACCAAGGAGCTCCGCTTCATCTCTACACCGTACGACAGCGAACTCAGACCGAGGGTGACAGCAGGGACTTAAACAACAAATGAAGGGACTTAACGCTGAGCCTGCGCTCCGGAAGCTCCGATAACTTCTCTGGGCAGTTGTGTAGCACGAGGCAAGAAACAGAAGATGTCTCACCCAGGTAAACAAAGTAAGGAGCAATGATGCTGCCCAGCCTGGAAGCCGTGGAAGTAGCTCCAACTGCCATGTTTCGCACGAGCGTTGGGTATAGCTCCACATTGTAGACATAAAGCATTGAAAACGCAGCTGTGATGCCAAATTTTCCAAGCATCACCAGGCCAACAGACAGGACGTTAAAATCTGTGGGAGAAAAAAAATAAAATCAAGGTGAATAACAACAACTCTGTGCTTATTACTTGTATTTCTTCTACATCACAAAGATCACATCGCTGTTTTTTACCTAGCGGTTGTGGTTTTGGGTTGGTTTTTTTAGTTATACAATGTACTAGCCCCATCTCTAGATAACTTGGCTCCAAACGTCCCCCTGAGCATAATGTAGGTACTCAGGTTATTTGGTACTTTTTAGATCTTGGTTCTCTCCCAATAAAATGGCATTCTTGAAATGGAGCAAAATTCTGGATTACACAGCAACAAAGCACAAGCTTAAATCCACCCTTTTTGGAAAAACCTGTGGATATTTACACACGGTGAAATCTGGAAGACTTGTGGGTTCTTTTAGCCTCTATGCACAACCAGATAAATCACAGTACACTTTTGGCTCTCCTTTTACAAGCTGGTTCCCCTGGACTATAAAAAGCTCAGTAATTTGACACAATAAATGAGAGCTGTGCATGGCTCAGCATATGCATTTTAAAAACATAAAATCACAGCTGCAAGTGATCAGCATAAGCTTGACCTCAAATTCTAAATTCGATCGTGGTTTCCAGTAATTTGACAGAACTATTAGTACCACAAAACATTTCTAACGTTTTTTTATACGTAAGTCACGTATTGAATCTTGTACCTGCAGGCACCAGCTGAATGAAGAGGACAACACTTCCCCCTAAAAACAAGGTGCCAGATAAGGAGTAGCGCCGAGGGAGGGAGCGAAGGAGAAGCCAGGCAATCACGTACGCGGGAACTTCAATAACAGCCGAGAGGAAACAGTTGATGTAGGCATTTCCATGCCAGTTTGGAGTGCTGAGGGACAGGCCAAAGTAACCGACTGATGTGAAAAACCTGAGAAAAGCAATAAAACCAAATGATTCCAGAAACACCAGTCTCCGAACGCCTCCAATGCTGCCTCAGATGTTGTTACAAAAATAAGATGTCGCAACGCATCGCCACAGGCATCGTGGCTTTAAAAAAAAAAAAAAAAAAAAAGAATCTCAGTGGCAACCCCATCTAATTCTGCCATCCCTTCCAGTGATCATATCCACAGCGGCTTGAAGAGACCTCTGATTTCTCTCTCTTTCCTGCATACCGTATACCAAGTAAAAGGCTTTGTGGAACTCGTTCACAAAGGCTCTTCACTGCAATGGACTCATTAACGGCACAATGAAATAACTCTCGAAAGCTTCCCATGCCAACTACGTTCCCACTTGCAGCCAACTCCAGTGGCAGGCTCTCCCACCCTCGGGAGTTCCGTTACATCTTATTTAATCTTCACGACAGAGTTGGATGTTTGGCTTTCAAATCTCAAAAGTGCCTTACTATGGCATGCCAAGTGTGCTACCCAGTTTCTTTCTGCCGGGGGAAATATGTACAGAAAAGGGTCCTGGTTTGTCTATATGGTATTATTGGGTCCTCATTCCTCGTGGCTGCCCAGGCAGGGACCAGGATCTCACTGAGATGGGCACTGTACAGAACAGGTTCTTGTTATGTTACTGAGTTGCTGCCTCTGCTTCAAGAAGGACCGTTCTCTTCAAACAGAGATTATAGAGATGGGAGCGTCTTAAAAAAAAAAAAAAAAAAGCAGAACAGAATTTAAAATACACAATTGTTACATATAGTTTCCTAACTATTTTACATCTGAGTCGAGGCTACTGTCTCCACACTCATGTATTAATGCAGTGCGGGTGCAAGGACACTGAGGGCCACGTACCGGCCAAGGACCGTGTGTAGGTGGGCTCCGAGGCTGAGACTTACTATCTAAACCTGTGGCATGTGCCCTCAAATCAGAAATCATTCTATTGCCTGGGTACTTTAGGAATACACATTTCCTTACCACAAAAGTAATGACATAATAGTAATAGTTGCAATGTTTCGGGTTCGAAATAGGTCCAGAAGGATAGCCTTCTGCTGCTGCTGAGGCTTCGAATCCTGCATCTGAAGGAAAAAGGAAAACAAAACCAAAAAAATTCCCACACACCTAAGAGCAAAACAACCTCTGCACACCCACAAGTTTGGGCAGTTACGACGTTACGACTCTACCAGGGGATAACTAGCCAGCCCAAGGGCCACTTCTGCACCAGGGCGGGTGGTCCTTAGGTAGAGCTTGTCTCTGCACCCAGCTGTACTCTGCGGTAGTTTCCAGGTTTTTTTTCAAAAAAAGGTAGCACTGAGACACTGCACCATGCTGACTAATTAAAAAGGAGTCTCAGCTGACAAGACAGTCGCATTAACCCTTCCTTAAGGATTGAATACAGTACTTCCAGGAGTAAGCTCATTACCAAAGGCATTTTTCTGTGCACTGTCCACTCAACTCTCTTCTGTTCGACCTTCACAAACGGTGTGAAATAAATGCAGAAAACCGCCCGGGTTTGCTGCCTGCCTGCCGGCACCTTGCCGGGGAGGGGGATGGATGCCAGAGCTCAGCGTGCAGGCCAGGACACGTCACGGGAGCATCCACCACCTCGGATCGGAGATGGAGGATCCAGTTTGAGCCTTGAAGCAGGAATCTTCTGGATGGCATTAGGGTGCCCTTCTGCCTGCATGAAGAGCCCTCGCCGGGGCAAAGCCAGCGCTCGTGGCCAGGCTTCCCCCTCAAGCCCAAAGAGCAAACCACCCTGGCCCTCCTATGGGGCTACCCAGGAGATTTCCTTTCCTAGGAAGGGAGGATGGTTTCTGAGGAATGTCTTTCTAGCAACGTTTGAAAAATACCTCCAACAGAGCACTTAACGTGCAAACATCATCCTCAGGCTTTTATGGTCAGATGCTTTGGCACACAAGATTCCCACAAAGTAAAGGGTAGCTGAGCTGCCGCTCCATCTCAAAAATACGCAGGAGTGATGAAAAGCAAACCCACGTGTTGGAGCCTGAAAAAGTCGGGTCCAGTATGAAACTGGCTGCAAAGTAAGGAAAGTGCTTTTCCGTGGTTTCTGTAGGATGAGATTCCCGTAGCTAGAACATGCACTTCAATTTACACTAGGACATACACTTGGAAAAGACATCTCCAGCAGCTCAGCCCAAATGTAAGCATGGCATTCAGGAGCTGGATCCTGCCCACAGGAGGTGTAGCACGCAGCATCTCTCTCCTGCAGATACTGCAAAGGAGCACGCGGTGCTTGGCTTTCCGCTCTGTCAGGAGACATGAGGAGGCATAAAACGCAGGTGCTGGTATAGTGCAGTAAAGCAAGATCTGATGTACAGACACGCGGTCATTGCTGACGCAAGGCTGGAAGCGTTGCTGGTTTCTTTGCACAAGGAAAATGTCTGTGCCTCTTCAGCAGGAGCTCCGGAGAGGGAAGAGCCACTAGAGGGGGAGATGAGCACAAGAACCAGCCGTCCCGCCGCGGCCGTGCAGCTCCCCGGCTTGCTGGGGCGCTAGGTTTGTGCTAGGCTTTCTCCTTTTAACCAATAAATATGAAATACAAGAAAAAAACAGGCCTGAAGAAGAGCTGAATGCTCTTCACTGCCTTCGCTACCGTCATGGTTTTCAAGTGCCCTTGTAGCACTTGGGTACTTTGGCTGGTTTGTGTGACCTGAGGAGTCCCTTGGGGCTCCACGCAGCCCTGGCACGCACGGGTGCCGATTTAAGGTCCCCTGTGCAGCCCCCCCTGCAAACGGCTGCTCTTAAAACTGCAAATCGCTCATATTGTGCCAAGCTGAAATGGGGACAAACACGTCTTCCTCGGGTCTTCTCAGTGCCCAAAGGATGAAGCAATCTGGGTCAACCTTGCTCTGAAAACCACAACCAACCACTGCTGAGGAAGAGAATTTTACTGTAAAAAAACCAAACAAATAAAAAACCCCCTCTGGCTTCTCATTTTGAACTCGCTAACCCAGCACTTACCTCATGCCAACAGTCACTGCCAGCCTCTAAGAGCTGCTGGTGCAAACCATTTCTCTGCTGGCATTTCCCAACAAGTCAACTGGCCAAAGGGGGAAACTGCCGGCGAGGTAAAGTACCAGAACGTATAGAACGTACCTCCCCGGTGTTGAAAAGCACGGCTGGGGCTGGAACACCATTTATTTTTGCAGCCTTTCGGATAATAACTTCTGCCTCCTTATATCTTCCCTGGGAGATCAGCCACCGAGGGGATTCAGGAATGATCCTGCAATAAGTTTCAGAAGAAATGACTCAACATTTTCACAAAAGTAAAAAGTTATTAAAAACACATGTATCGTTTTTATGGAGTTACGCTCTCATCTCACAGATTGCTTGCAGCAGAAGATAGCACAGGAGCATGTGGGCAATGTAATTCATGGAACTGTCCCACTGGGATCAGTGGGAGAATTCAAATTTATGGGACGTGTTTATTCTTGTGCTGAAGTAGATGCACGCTTGGGCCCTTGTCCAGGGTGGTTGTTTTTTAGGGGATAATTGATGTCCACCAGAAAAAACACAGATGTCACCAGATAGACAGCAAAGATGGGGGGTTGCTTAACCAGCGTTGAGCAAAAATATTCTTAGGAAATTGCACACAATGTGGAAATGCTTTAAATATGCACAGGGTATATTTAAAGGGTCTGTGTCATAGGAATCTTAGATACAAACCTCACGATTTTACCACAACCCTAAGGCAGGCTCTCCCAGGCAGAGGACAGTGGCAGTGTCCCCTTGCGGAGTTGATGACATTTTCTAATCAATTCCAGGCACGTGTTGAGTGAATTAACACCAAACACAGGGCAGAAAATCTCACCTTCCTTTAACTAAATCCGTTGATCTTAACAGATGCTACCTTGCCCCCTTTAGCCAGCAGCGTTTTTATTTCCTTGGAAAAAGCAGGTCCAACACTCCTTTTCCGATGAACCCCCTAAAGGATTGACCCAAAGCCAGGTCAATGGTTTCAAGCATCAGATGATTTATATCAGATCATTCAACCACTAATGGGACTTTCTGCAAGATAAGCTGTCTCCACTGCTCTTCTTTGTGGGCAAGGTGTAGAACACAAGACTGCAGAGATGATGCTGGGAACCTTCTGGAGAATTTGGAAGAGGAATGAATAAAAGAGCAACTCTGGCACGAAGCAGTGGGATGTGCAAGTCACATTGCCTGTGGAAGTGGTGGGTCCAGATGCCCAAATGCCACCTACTCCCAACCTGCCTCAGCAGAGCCGTGCCAGTGCACCTTGATCCCCATCTACGTCCACATTAGCCCCAGACTGGAAGTGCTATCTGTGGAAAGTTTCAGCATGCTTTATGATATATACTCTTAAAAAGCATGTCAATTCCTACCAAATACATTTAAAAGCACGAATCAAAAGCCATGCCATGGGGACAAGTTTCATGTGCCTCATAGCACCTGTTCTATAGTAGGCTCCCACCCAAAACCAACCTCCCCAAAAAGCAGCTGCTTGGTGCAGAGGGAAGTGCCGCTGCGTTGAAGGAGTTTGAAACACGTCAAGTTAAATAAGCAAATTGACCCTTAAACAGAATCAGACTATCTTTAAAATCAGATGATAGCAGAGATGGTGAACCATTTTAAAGGTTTGGGCTGGTTTGAAGACTAAGATTAAAAAAACCCCAAGCAACCAACAAACCACAACCATCAACGGAGACTTCTAACAAGACTGAGATCTGCAGAAGGTCTTTTAGACTACAGAAGAGTGGGGCTAAATCACCTGACTGTTATAAAGATACTAATCTCTTTCTTACAGGTATAACTCCTTCAAGATAACAGGAAGAAAGGAGTTCCCCAGATAAGACTAGTATGAAAGGAAGGAACTCCTTGTTGTAAACTATCCTTATTTTAATAGTGTGATACCTTGCCTTTCCCTTCCTATTTTTGAAACACCTATCTCTTCAGAAAACAACAGATGGCCAAGGCAGACACAGAACAAGGATATCTGCCCTTCTTCAACGCTTCTGTCCAGTCAAGAAGAGCCAGCAGTTTTCCTAAATTGTTTTTTCAGTCCCCATGGGCGAGTGAGGGTGCAGCTACACGTCCGCCAGTGCATTAGAGCAGGGGTGGGTGAGTGCAATGGAAAAAAGAAAGAGAACATGGACTCAGCCACCAAGAAGACAGCGTGGGATGGCTCAGAGGAGCAGGGTGAGGAAGAGCCAACCTTTGGCTTGGCCAGATAGAGTTACTATGGGCCAAAGGAGCTCACAAATCAAAGTCCTGCTCCAACAGCCAAAGCAAAGCTTGGGAGGCCACACAGCTCCTGGCATGCAGAGCCTGTGGGAGAGGGCTGGCCCGGTGAGCTTTGCCGGCAAACGCCTCTGCTTGCCGGCATCTAGTGCCATGAACTGCTTAATGACATCGAGTGCAATAAACTGCCAGCTGCTGCGTGCTGGGTGAATGGGCTCAGCCTTCCGCTCAGATCTTAGTACCAATCAGCAGGTGAATCCACATTTACAAATGGCTTAAAGAAAATAGCAAGGAAGAAAAGTTAGAATGAATCACCCAGCGGTACTACAGGGATAAACCTAGAGATGGTTAACAGTGTCCAGAGTTAGGGGTCAAATACAGAATTCCCAAGCTGCTGGTTAAAAAGTGGCTTCAAGCACACGGCCAGTATCAGCAAGGCTCTGCAAGTAGTTAACTTGTCTTAAAACTGTCAAAAAAAACCCCAAACAAAAAAAAATCCCCCCAACTCCCACCTCAAGGCGAAGCCTCCTCACATATCAAATAGGAAAAAAAACCCCCAAAGACGAGAAACGGGACCCCCCAACACCCTGCCATTACCCAGCACGGGAGAGCATCAGGCGGGGAGGGGAGGCGGGGAGCGTGGCCTCGGGCACGGGGGACTCACCACCAGAGCGGGATGCAGAACAGCCCCGGGACAGTGAGCGCCAGCAGCAGCATCCGCCAGTCTCTGATGAAGTAAGCAAACAGTGGCAGCAACATGTAGCCAATTGCAAAAAATATGCAAACTCCTAATGTAGAGAATATAATACGAACTGATTTGCCAAGAATTTCTGTTCCTGTTTAAAACAAGGGAGGTTGGATTAGCATTTTAACTCTTTCTGTTCAATCATGACTAAATACTTTACTGCATTTACCAAAAAATAAGCTAAACAGTTTTAGAAAAGAGCAGTTTTTCTTATAATACTGAAAGGGACACAGTCAAGGAGTAATGGTCCAAGAGATGATCATCATCACAGTGCTATCAATATGGTGGGAGGCTCCTCCAGATTTTTGTTGTGCATCTCCCCCGGAGCTGCCATTGAAGCACCCGTGACATCAGCACCATTTGAGCGCTTCCAGTGCCACAGCAGTCAGACACAAAACTGTTTTCAATGCTAAACATAGTTGTAACGGCAATATCTGTGCAGTTCCTATGTTATTACCATCGGTATTTGCTCACAGATCTAGCAGAGGATTTGGAGAACCACAGTTCAGCGAGTTCTCTTCTATTGCAAAGGCTGGCAAAGGAAAAGAGAAACAGCTGACAGTGTCCTTTTACTGAAGGCATCTTGTTCACAACTGCTAGGAGTTTAAATGAGTTGGGAACAAAAAATGAAGGCTACCATATAGAAGTGCACAGTGAAACGTGAACCTCTGCAGTTTGCTCCAAGGACACCGGGATGAAGGAATCCCAGTACTAGCTGATGGAGCGCCCAGTCCGGCTCCCACCCGTGGTCAGAGGTGGATGCGAGTGCAAAGGCACGGAGCCGCTGCGGTACCGGCAGCGCTGCAGGGATGGGACCGAGCCGGCTGGTCAGCTACTGCGTACTTGCATCAGGCTGAGCGTGAAGTGAAAGAGTTTATGTCCCATTTTTTGTCCTCTGTGTCAGCCTAGGAGCATGCACCCCGCCAGTTCAAGCGGCTCAGCTGGTGGGCAGTAACTTGAATGCACGTTTAAAGTCCAAATGTTGCTTGGCACCGTGGTACTTCCCTGCAGCAGCGAGTCCCATAGGTTCCAGCTGCACTGAACAGCTCGCCATGCCCTCTCCTCACGGGAAGGACTGAGCAGAGAGTACTTCAGTTACCTCCATTAGCCTCATTTCCAAAATACCGAGCTCCCACGACTGTACGTTAACCCCAGCCAAACTATTGAAAGAGTTCGAGGAACTGAAGGAGCTTCCCTGCTCCCTGGTCCTTTTCCCTGCCTGGCAGATCTGCTTCTGTCCTACCCAGCGGTTTGTGGGCAGCAGAGAAGACCTGGGCTGCCGTGCCGGCACCAGCGATAGCAGAGGTCACCTGCAGCACAGCATGGACCCATCCAGTACAGAAAAGCTGCTGGGATTATCGAGGACCTTCAGATGAATGAGCGACTTGTGTTTGCTTTGCTTAATGCATTGTTCAGGACAGATAAGGACAGGCAGGGGAATGGTGGGCAGACTTTCAGGAGCCTTCCCGACAGCTCAGCTAGAACACAGCCTGCTCCCCCACTGAACCCATGTGGGGTTTAATATGCAGTTTGATGCTGAGCACTTCTGGAGGAGAGCAGGTCTGTGGACGGCAGACTGACACGGGTGCTTTGGGAAGGAAGGACATGAATTTACAGTGAATGGGAACAAATTTCATGTTTATTCTTTGGAACAGAAAGCTGGAATGTTGGACCAGCACATCACGTGCTGAAGGACACAACCAGGGAAGATGCCATCTTCTAATAACGCTACTGCTCCAGTAGCCAGACAGCAGTCAATGAAAGCATCCTACAACCACTGCGTCACGCACAGCTTAGCACTAACCTAATATCTAGTCATAAAAATTGAGCCTGTTGCAAGCCTTCAAGAGCACCTAATTTCTTTTCCAATGAGATACCTAGCCACTGCTGAACAAAATCCATGGGCACCCTCAGGTCCACCTGACTTCTTGTTGAGCTCTCGGCCGCAGACCTACAGACCTCTCCTCTCCACCAGGAGCACTGCCAGGGCCATAACTCCCACAGCTTCATCTGGACTCAGTTAAAAAGCAAATGACACTGAGCAAACAGGAGGGTCTCAGGAAGTCTGGAGAGTAAATTTTAGTTATGTAGTGCAGTAAACCCCCCAACATTTAATATTGCAGAGAAAGTGGAAAAAATACCCAAGACTAAAAAAACCAATCCTATTTGCTAGCTACATGAATACAGAAGTTCACCAACGGCTTACGAGAGAAACTATTCCCATGAAGGTGGGCAGCAATAGTGCAAAGGGCAGGAAGAGTCCAGGTGGCTGAGAAAACTGGAACAGGGTCTGAGCTATGCGTGGGGAGGCAACGCAGGTTCGGGTGCTGAAAGCTGGAACAACAGGAGAAACCTGCGCTGAGGTGGCCGCTTTAAAAAACCCACAAACACCCCCAGGTTGGGGACGGAGCAGCACAGCCAGTGTCAGCAGGGACTTTACATGTGCTGGTGTCACTGCTCCCCTCCCGAGCCCGGGTCACAGCCCTGACCACCGTCGGGTGAAACAAGGGAAGCATCTCCAGCACATCCCATCATCAGGATGGGCTTTCTTAAGGAGTTTTTTTCTTTCCGTGGGTATATTCTCCTATCCAGCACCATTGACGTGTGTGGCTTCCTGGAAGCCCCCAGGTTTGCCACAGGCAGAGGTCGGGGCTATGCAGTGTAGGGTGGGAAGGACCATCCATTAGTGCCTCCCTCCTTACCTATGGGGATGGCTGATGACTCACTCAAATTAGGAAGCTAACGCCTAAATTATTTTAGATTAATCCTGCCCTTAGTAACAGCCTCGAGGCTGACAGGGGATCGGCAGCACGGCGAGTGCCTGAGACGCCTGCCTCTCTGCTCCCAGGGAGTCACCGCTCCTGCAGCAATTCCGCAGAAAACAGGACGGCAGAAGAGACAACACAAAGGATAAAGTGTCAGCAAACTGCGGCTGTGCAATTAAACAAACCTGACATTGCTTCGGGACACCCAGTCCTACCTCTCAGCTTTGCCCCTGCCGAGTGCCAGGGCAGCATCCCGATCGGTGCCCCATGTTCCCGGGGGGAGCCACGGAGCTAAATTCCTGCCCCATCAGAGGGACCGGTGCTACACAAACCCCATGTGCTTCCAAGAGGATTGTCAGCCAAGCCAGCAGTCCTGACCCAGCGCCGTACCTCCCAGCCTTCCCACGGCAGGCGTCCGCTCCGGCTCCATCGGCTCCGCACAAGAGTTAGCTACCAGGACGGAGGGAGCAGTGGCAACAGCGACGACAAGGGGTCTCCCTGCTGACAGCCTGACATACGGAATCCTCCCTCCGCCACTCAAAGTGGTGACCCACGGCTGCCTGGGGACACGATGCCATATCCCCTTCTTAGCACTGATTTCATATCACGCTCTTCTGCTCTGTTTTTCCCCGTTAAAGCCTCATGGGGTAGGAAAGAACAGCACTAGCTATTAGTATATGGATTTAATTTAGACTAGCTGATGTTACGATCTACAAATTGTAATTCTGACTCCATTGGTTTAAAAGCTGACATAAATATCTATGTGCACATTTTAAAGACAGCTCTTGCAAATCTCGGCTCCCCCCCGAGGCCCGCATAAGCCATCCCCATAATTCACCATGCAGTCGCCTTTCCTGAAAGCCCCGTGACCAGTGGGAGACTCTGCAGGGTCCCGTTCCCATGGGGTCCCCCCATCCCCACGGGGTCCCCGGGCAGAGACTGCAGCCGTGCAGCCTCCCCACGGCCACTGGCTCTGTCTTCCTACACTCCCTGCAGAAAACAAAACAGACCTTGGCCTCTAATACTAGGGACTTTATCGCTGACCTTGGCACTGAGACTGATGACTTTATGGCTCACGGGGCTCTGACACCCACCTGGCTCCCCCGCTCTGGTCCCCCCCACATTCACCGTGCCTGGAAACACTGGTTTGCTCCAAGGCTTTGCAGCCCGGCACCCAGGTATGCACCCACCCCTCTGCAAAGGGGCAGCGAGGCAGGGAGGAACCCGAATGCCTTCTCTATCTCAGACCTGCTGCTTCTGATAACAAACCCCCAACGCTTCCTGGAACATCTTCTCCGCAAAGGAGGGAAATGGGTGTTTATTTAGAGGTTTCCTGCTCTCATCTTTTTCTCTAAACCTGTAGAAAGTATAGGCTTGAAGTATCCAAGAGCAAAAAAAATCATACAATTAGGAATTGTACCACCAAGGATTTACCGCTGTCTAAATGATGCAGGTTCAGAGGGGGGAAAAAAAAATAACAGTACATTAAGCAACTATTTAATCTAATGCAGACATGTTCATACCCAGTATGAAGGCCACAACGTAGTTAGAGATCTGTCCCATCCCCACTATGAGAAAGAGCACTGTGAACATCT
This sequence comes from Grus americana, assembly GCF_028858705.1. Lineage (NCBI taxonomy): Eukaryota > Metazoa > Chordata > Aves > Gruiformes > Gruidae > Grus > Grus americana. Next base: position 2,156,800 of record NC_072865.1, read on the forward strand.
CCCAGCTGGTAGAGAAGATCTGCAGGAAGCTGAAGCCAGTCTGCACGGCCATCGTCAAAAAAAGGATATTCTTCCTGCCAAACCTTTTGCAAAAGATAAATATTGTTATTGAAACAGTATGTGCTTATGGAGTGGGGCTATATAAGAGAGCACGAGGGAGCACAAATATCCAACCTCAAGTGATGCAGCTTAGCACAACCTGAAGTTTGGTTCATCTTAAAGAGTTTTGTTTATTATTTTCATAAGCAATAAAAAAAATTTAAAAGTTCCAAGACCCAGGAAATAAACCGAGAACAAAAATTAAGAGGAGAAGCTTCAGGGAGCCACTAGACAGGGACTACAGAGACTAGACAACAGTACGTAAGTGAGAGACACATGAAGACGGCAAGCCCCACAGCTGAAAGTTAGGAAACGATGGCTTTTCGGCTACTGGCATCCGTACGTTACACCACCATTACACTTTGAATCTGTTAAATAGCTTTATCAACTGGTTTCAGTCTGAGTTGCCATACATATTGCACCCTTTCCCTCACCTGCTTCTCTGCAGTAGAGGTACGTAGCATTTTCTTATGGAAAGGTAAGAGCAAGCTTACGTACGGGTTTGCGTGCCCGTGTGCTGGCCCAGCACCGGAGAAGGGCACGCTGCCCTCTGCACGATGCTGCACGGGCTGCATCACCCGCTGCCTGCGGCAGCCCTCGACTTAGGAAAGGTTTCTGCAGCAGCGCAGGGAAACGGCTCACGTAGAGGCTCAGAACGTACCCCGTTACTGACAAAACAGTAAAAGAAAAAAATTCAAACCAACAGCTAATGCTAGAAGGTGACGTGGCTCTCGGGCAGGCCGACCGGCCGCGCTGCTGCCGGGGCATGCACGCTTGCTTTCTCAGATGCTCCCGGTGGGCACATGGCACCAGCGGGATTTAGTGATTATCTCGTCTCCCTTTCAAACAGTAACACCGACTGACTTCTGCGCCGGGGGCAGGAGTCAGGAGATTAAATTCAGATCACATGGAATTTAATGCTGGAGGCTTTAGGATTAAGACTCACATTGAGTTTTGAAACCCCTCTGCTAAGCATCCAGAGGAGTGCTGCTGCTCTTAAGACTTCCTCATTAACAGGCAGCAAGCAAAGCAGTACTGGAGACCCCCCCATGGCGATATGGCAAGAAGGGCTAAGGGGTGTGTGAAGAGGCAAGCAGAGACTCGCAGAAGGAACATATATTCTGCCTTCGACACGTGTAAGGCCAAACCTTCAATACTGCTGAGATAATTGTCAAGTACCTGCAATGTTTTCCTGATATTTTACATCTACTTAGATGGTGTGACACGATTGCTATTCATTTACAGGTTACCTTTCTTTCTCTTGGATACGCTTACTTTATTTCCAGCAAACCACCTCTTCTATGCAGAGCTTCCATTCACAGGACAAATTTCTATCCTGCAGCTCCAAGAACGGACTGTCAGTTAATATGTGACACAGAACAAGATCTTTTGAAATACTAAAAAGACTAGATAAAGAAACAAATGTGGTCGTGAAGTGAAAACCACCACATCGATCTGCAAAGCTCTTGGTGTCCTACAGCACCCAGAGGCAGGAATCCAACGCCTAGATCACGGGTGGGATTTTTGAAGAAGCCAGGCCAGTTACGTCATTTTGATCAAAACTCAGAGAACTGGATGTTTAACTCCCTTAAGCATCTTAAGAGCAAAGGCACCAGTCATGGCACCGGGTCTGCCCTGCTCTGCCCACGGACGGACCGGGAGCAGCAGTGTTACCTGTCCGAGAGCTGCCCCGAGATGAAGGAGCCGATGAGGACCCCCACGTAGAAGAGGGAGGTGGTCAGCGGGGCTTTCCAGTCATCCTCACACACCAGGTTCCACTGCAAGAGAAGGGCCCGTGCTCAGCCGCAGCCGCGCTGAGCCTCATCCAGGCACGGGGGTTATTGGCTGGAGACACACACATTTCCACGCAATTTAATTTAGTTTCCCCACACCCACATTTCCGCCCATTGCTGGCACCAGCACTGTTTTCCCAGAGAAGGTTGTTGCCAGGACGCCCGGCTTAAAGCATAAAACGAGAGGGAAGGTGGTTTCCTCCCCAGACAAGCCCCATCAGGCTGAAACACCGGCGGCCATCTGACGGGACCCCATCACCTCTCAAGTGGGTTAGCGGCCAGCCCGGGGGCTGCCCTGGCCCTGTTTCCAGCACAAGCTCCCCATCCCACGCCCCCCAGGCTCCCCGACACCCAGGGCCTGGCTCCCCATGGCCCGAGATGCTCCCCACCAGAAAGGCAGAGCAATGGAGAAGGGCAGGGGACTGCCCTGTTCCCAGCTTGGGACAGTTTCCAGTTTACCTGACCTCTGCCAGCACAAAACCTGCTGCATTTCTACAACTTCTGGGTTTGATGAAACATATCCAAGAAGATGCACAGAAAAAAAAAAAAATCTCTTTTCCCATGCTGACATGTGTCCAGATTCCTTTCCATCCCCACAACCTGCAGGGCTGATTCACTGCCCATCACTCAGCCTCGCCACCGGACCGGGCTGGGGCTGGAGGCTTAGGACAGGAGCCAGCGTGGAAACTTCCACCTAAAGCTGCCTGTAACACCAGACAAGGTTTTTTTAAAAAAAAAAAAAAAAAAAAAATCAAAACAGCATCATGAGTCTCAGTTCACCAAAGTTACAGCCAAGTGTGTTTCTGCCATGGCTTGCTCCCATCCCAGTGACTAATCTCCCAGTTAAGTGATGTCTGCCAGAACCACTTATGGACAGACTTCAAACACATCAGTCTCAGATTAGATAATTCTACCACAAAGGTAAGCCAATTAGGTAACAGATCAAAGTAGAGCATAATTTGAATAATTAGCTGTGCTATCAGAGAGCGGGGACATCACCCGTACCCCTGCTCACCCCGTGCCTGGAGCCGAGCTGTCTCGGCAAGCGGTGCGGAGCCCAGGCAAAGGCAGGGTGATGGACCAGAAACCGCCGCTCTGGGCTGCTCGGGCTCCTCAGCTCAGCTGCAGGCAACAAAAAGGAGCAACTCTTGCATTACAAAGAGACCCAGATGCCATCTGACAGCGCTGCGCCTGCCAACATCAAACCAAACAGCACCGCCGGGCTCCGCTGCTGCTGTCGAACAAGCAGAAGTAAACCCCAAAGCAAGGGGGGATGTGGTGTGGTTCGATGCAGTTTGCTCTGGACTACAATTTAGGAAAGCGATGCAACCAATGCCTAATTTCAGGCAGAATGAAGGTACGTTGCCAGCGGTGGGGAGCCGGGTACCTCTGCCCTTTGCCCGGCTTGCAAAGTACCACCAGCTCTGCGACAAAAAGAGATGAATCGAGATTAAAAACACAGCCTGTGCCTCTTCCCGAGAAACACACACAGGGTCTTTAACACGGGAACATGGAGATTTGAGGACTGAAACATGCCTCCAATTCTTAAATCTGATTAAGAACAAAAAAACCCCTAAAACCTACGGCTGGCATTTCTGCAAAATATTTTCTTGTCCCTGCTGGGAAGGGAGAGGTGGTGAGGCGTGGGCTGGCCTGGGTGTGCACCCGTGTTTATCTTCGCTGTGTATGATAAGGTGGATGGGAGCACACGGGTCGGCGGGGCTGTGGTATGTTCAAGGATGCTAGTCCTGAAAAATATATACAGGGATCCATTTCGCATGTCAAAGAAAACTGAGATTTCTGTAAAGAAACCTGGTGGAAATTAACCCCCCTATTCAAAACGAAGCAAAATTCAGCTTCAGGAAACACGGCATTAAAAGCGAGCATCTCTTTACGCGGTGCAAGCAGGGAAGAAGGAAAGGCGGCGGAGGGGCAGCTTCTGCCAGCTGTGGCAGCCACGGCAGCTCCGCACCAGCTGGGCTCACCTGGTCCCCACGTTACGGAGACATCGTGCCACATCCTCCTGCACCTCCCTGTCCCCGCTCTGGGAAAGCTGGGGGCAGAATTTGCGGCCAATGCAGACTATTATTAATTATCTGGGTGCTGAGCACCCAGCTCTGGGGCTGCCAGTGCAGCGCCTGCTCCCGGACCTTCAGACTTTGGTCGCTCGAGGTTAAGGGTCGGCGTTTTTAAAATGCCTCCACAGTGCCAAAGGCACTTTGGCTGCAAAATAAACCCAGCTAAATAATAACTTGCCCATGAAACCGAGTTGCTTCTTGTGTTTCCTTGGTGCCAAACGCCTCCTACCCAGCTGTTCACTCTACCATTTCCCACGACATACTGCACAGACAGCAAAAATTCACTATAAAAGGTCGAATCTTTAAGATTTGCAGGATATGGTAAACAGCACGCAGCAGCCCGCTGGCCGCTATCTACAGGAACTTGCTGAATTTGACCAGAAACCACAGAAACACATCAAATCCATCCGACTCTGAGTATACCTGAAGCTGTTGAGTGAGAAAAGCACACCACCTATTTTAGGTCCAATACCACAGGCAGCACACGGGACCTGGGCAATGATCCATACAGCCCTGCTCTATAGGTATGTCTTGTCTTCTCCCAAAAGCCAGCCGCCCCTCCCCAAAGGGGCTCACTCTGACGGAGGCTCATGCTGTAGCACTACACAGTGATCAAGCATGCGTCGACACGGGAAGATTTCACCCGTGTCTGAACGTATAAGGCTTTAAGGTATTCATTGCACGCAGACTCCTTGCAAGCAGTACTTGGGAAAAAATGAAATTTAACTTATTTGACCTGTTCCTCAGAGGCTGCGTCCATCACAGCCAGCACCGAGCACACCATGGGCAGAGGAGCTACAGCCCAGCCGCAGCTAAACTACCTACAGCTACAACTTCCAAACTGACTGAACTGGACTAATTATTCATTAACCAGAAAATAAGTAATTCTGTAACATCCCTAAGTATACTGGAGAGCAAAGTTCGTGTAAGCTTCCAAGCAAGTGCTTTGAACACTAGGAGTAAGAGCTGCTCGAGAAGAACACTATTAAATCACCTTATTACCATCAAATCCTTCCAAGACTTTCCCACGAGCTCCCAGCTACTGGAAAAGCCAATTCTGCCCGGTGCTGCCAGCGGGAACACTATGGATGGAAAAGCTTTCTGAAAAACTGCAACTGCCAGAGAAGGTGCCCTGACTGCCCGAAGTGACTCTGCCACCTACGTTCTCAATCAGAAATCATTAATTAACCATCCTGAGGATCAGCCCATTCACATCAGAGAAGAAAACGCTAGTGGAGCCTCGTGTAAATGGCTGAGGCTGTAATCCAGGGAAAATCTGACCTTGATTCCGAGAGTAAATCTGAAGCTCACAAGATATTAAAAGATATTCACAGATTGCCCCGTGCTGCACCCCGGGCACCAAGTCCAGCAACAAGCCCGGCCCCGCTCCGTGCACGAGGGACGAGCACAGACACCTCCGTGCCCAAGCACAGGGCGGGCAACCAGTGCTGGGTAGGGCTGCTCACCGCTGCTGGAAAAAGCCGTAAGGGAACAGAAAAATCCTTCAGATGCCTTCAAACCACAGCAATTCATATCCAGCTTCTCACCTCTGCCAGTCCCAAAACTTCTGGTTTCTGCCTTCTCAGTGAAGTCGGTGCCAGGGCTGGGACAGAGGTCTGATCAGGGTAACACAGGCAAGAGGCGAGGAGCCCCAGCAAAGCCTTCGGGACTCATCCTGCCCTTTGCAGGGGTCTCGCAGTGGTGCCTGGGGTACGTGCTGTGCCTTGGTGATAGGGAGCAGCCCAGTGAGCGCGTCCCCGGGGAGCAGGGGAAAGGTGCTGGAAGGCAACCTGGCTCGAGGGAATTAACTGGACGCTAACGCGCCGCTCCCGAGAGCGAAACTGGTGCTCATGCTTGAACTTCTAATTATGGTCAGATCTCAGCATTGTTATCTGGAATTAAAGCAGAAGTAGGTTAAGTTCCAGACAGAAAAACCCCAACGTAACAAAAATGTGTATGTTAAGGTTTAAATTAATTTCAGAGCACAGAGGGCAGAAAGCGGAAGGGGTGGTGAGAGAGAAGCAGCCCTGCTTTGGGGTCAGGACCTGCTAGATCTGCTCAAGCCCTCTTGAGCCAGCATGGGTGGCACCGACCCGGTGCAGTGGCCACCTGCTTAGGTGAAAAAACAGTGATTTTATGTCGGGACAGCTGGAGGAGCTGCTGCAGACAGGGAGCTGCTCTGGAGGCAGGGGGAGGCAGCTGGGCCAAGGGGCTCCTGCACCCCGGGAGCCTGCCGAGGCACCCGCTGAGCCCCGTGAAGCAAAAGGAACCCTGCAGCCCCTTCATCTGACCTAACGCCACACTGACCCCACATTTCCACTTGCTCATCATTGCACTTACAGACTCATTCTTATCACCCTGGCCCGATGATCACGTTTTTCACCTGCGCTGTGCACACATTCACTTTTCCGCCATCATCTCTGTTTTAAGACCGAGCAGATGACTGAGTCTGGGATCCTCTGTTCCCAGGGTTTAACATGTCCCTGCAGACCAAGTAACACCGGTGCTGAGCTGGCATCACCCAGCCTGTTCCTTTCAAGCAGCGGTAATAAGATTTGATGCAACTGCACAAGTCAAATACAACCTCCAGCGCTTAATCCTGTACCATCAAGTTTTGCTCCTCAATTGAGTCCTTAAACTGAAGATGTTTTTTCACTGAGCTTTTCTGAAGGCATGTCCTGGCTTGTCTTTCCTAATACAGAGAAAAACGGGTACAAAAATAATCATCTCAAGTTTAACTAGACTGCTTCTTTTCAGGGTTTCATCAGCGACTGTTTTCCTTGTTTTAAAACCAAATTCAGCATTTTTTCTAAATGTCCATGACAATTTTAAAACAAAACAAGTATCCTTCTTTTCCATCTGGCTCACAGATGGGAACCTGGCACTTGGTTTCCATCTCCGAATGTGCTATTGCCTCTCCGGCATGCCCCAGGCCCCATGGCAAATGGCACTGCTGCGTCCCATCTGAATCTGGCACGGAAGGCTCTGGTTTGGCATCTGCCAACACAGGTTGTTTGCTGCTCGCTGGGAAGGAACAGCCCTTCTCCTCCTTTTGCTCCATTTACTGTCTCCCTCAGAGCAACTGCTAACTTCAGACCACAGATTACAAGTTCAGAGCTGCCCCCGGATAATCCGGGCTCCCTCCGGCAGCGAGCGCTGGGGCACTGCCTGTGCCGGTGGTGGCTACCAGGCATCCGCCACGCAGCCGTGCCAGCCCAGGGGTTAGGGCCGGGCAAGTCAGCACGCAGCATGTGGGCTGCAGCTGGGCTGCCGCTATGGTTCGCCCATGGCCAGGAGCATGGCGAGCTTCCCAAGCACCCCCGCCTTGGTTTGGTGTTGTGAGGGATCCTCGGCGACTGAACACGACTGCCAGCACAAACAGCAAGAGATCCGCGCACACGGGTGTTGTGCGTGCCACAGCTTCGCTTCTGGCATGCAAGAGGAGGCTGGCATCCCCTGCCCACGTCCTGCCCTCCCCTAGCCTGGAGCCGTTCCCCTCTCGCCCCACATGCTTCAGCGCAGCCGAAGCCCACATCTGCACACCCCCGGCACAGACCCGCTGCCATGCGCTTCTCCTTCAGGATCTTTCCTGGCTGTGACCTCATGCAACGTTGTTTTGGTGGCAGACGTTGCTGCTGAGTCATGGGGACTCGAGATGAGGGCCAGACACCCGCTCTCTGCCTGCCGTGCACCCCGAGCGTGAGCCATCGGTGCGTCAGTGGGGCATCCCTCATCTACCTGGGGCATGCTGCTCGGCCAGACGACTGCGGTGCCCGCCAGCTGCCAAACCCAAACACTGGCTGGCGTGAGGATAAGCCCATTATTCCTTTACCCTGCTAACATAACACAAAAGAGCAGCAGCGACCCTGCAGCTTTAGGGAATCGTGTTTTCCTTCTCCACCAGAGCTCTGTGTTCTCCACCAGCGCGGGCAGACAGACAGCGTGTCCCTGCTACAGCACCGCAGCATGGCCAGAAAACCCAAACAAGTGCTTACACAACCTGTCACCGTCCACATGCCCACAAGACACTCTGTACAAATGATGCCATTGTACAGTCTTAAAAACCGAGCCGACAGCTTTGCCACAGCCTGGGACCAGGCTCACGCGGGAGCCTGCCGCAGCAAGCTGGGTGCACCGCAGACCGCAGGCAGCGACCACGGCACCTGCCTTGCACCAACTTGCCTAACCCAGCACCAATGGCCACCAAAGACACCAGTGTGGCTAGCAGCACTGGCACGGGGTGCTGAGACCAGCAAGGGCCCACCGCTGCCCGAGACCCAGCCAGGCTGTTTGTGCGTTTAGCAGAAAGCGTCGATGGCCCCATCCGCAGGGAGACTGGGAGCGAGCGATTCCATCAGATGGAAAGTTTACCGGGATGGTCAGCGTGCCGGCAGAAGGAAACTCTCCGGCTTCTATTTTCAGCCTTTGCCTCCCCCTCCACAGAAAAGCCCTCTCCAAACAAAACAAGCTTTAGTTTAAATAAGGACGAGATAATAAGGACGGGCGGCTCCTCCCGGGACCCTTCACCCCCTGCATCCCTCCCACTCCCCAGAGCAGCGGACCCTTTCCCATGGGCACTTGACCCCCAGTTTGCTGCGCCCCGTTCCGCCCCCCCCCCCCCCCCCAAGGCAGACCGACCCCCCAAAGCCCCAGCACAGCCCGTTTGGGCACAGCCTCTCCCCGGGGACACCGGCAGGGGGTGGGGTAGGGGGTGGCTCCGCGGCCGCGCACCTCGGTGACGATGGTGGAGCGGTAGACATCGCGGCTGTACTCCCAGCCGTCCAGGCACGGCTCCTGCTCCAGCGACCCCAGCTCCACGTCGGAGCCGGGCCGCAGCCCCAGCGCCGAGAAGTTGGCGAGCGCGGCCAGGCGGTAGCGGCGGCAGCGGCTCGGCACGGCCCGCCCGCCCCGCAGCTCCAGCGGGATGCTGGCGTTGCGCCACTCGCCGCTCAGGTTGGCCCCGCGGGGCACGGCGCAGCGGTGCTCGGGGGTACCGGCCAGGAAGACGGCCGACATCCCGTTGAAGCCGTTGGGGATGATGCTGGCGCTGAGGAGGAAGAAGACGAGCCGCTGGAAGCGGCCCCACTCGCCCAGGAAGGCGGTCACCTCCTCGTAGTCGCGCATGGCGCGGAACGGCTCTTTCCGCGGCTCTGCGCGCACCGCGGACGCCCCGCGGGGAGGCTCCGCCCCGGCCCGGCCCCCCGCGGAGGCGGCCCCGCTCCGGGGGGCGGAGGGGGGATGCTGCCAGCTCCGGGCCCCGCCGGCCCCTCCGCCCTGCAGCATCCCCGGAGCCTCCCCCCCGGGGCCGGAGGGCACCTCGGCCCCCGCGTTTGCCCCGCTAGCCGGCTCCGGAGCTTTCCAAGGAGGCGTTGCCTGGTTTTGCACCGAGAATATTTCACAGATTTATTTCAAGTCGCTCTCGGCGACCGGCTCGGGGACCCGCGGCCATCGGGCGGGGCGGGCAGGGCTGCGCCGGTACCGGCACCGGCATCCGCGCCCGGCCGCGACCCTGCTGCGCCGCAGGGCTGGGACGGTCAGAAATCCGGCCGGCGCCGGTAAGAAACGGGCGCCCGGTGGGATTGCCTGGGAGCAACGCGATGGCTCCGCCGCGCCGAGCCCCCCCGGAGCCCTGAACCCAGCCCCCTCTGGAACCCGAACCAGTTCCCCCTGTAATGCTGCTGCGAGACGGACGAATGCCATTGCACAACGCGCGCTGCGAGAGCTGGGCGAAGAAGCCGGGAGTCAGGGTAATAGTTAATAGATGGGAAACGGGAACGGCTATCGATCGAGCCATGGGCTGGGGGGGCTGCTGTGGCGGCGGGAGCGCTGCCGGGGGGCAGCGGCAGTGGGGTCCCGGCGCCCCCCAGCAGCAGCACCCGGTGGAAGGCGGGCAGAGCTGGGGGCAGCAGTGGGGTGAGCCCCTCCTACGCACTGGCACCGCGAGAAATAAGCATCGGGCACAGCTTCAGAAATCAAATGTGCTCACAGCCCCTGAAAATCTGTCATTATCTGCGGCGCAGTATTTTTCCCAGTGGTGTTTGTGCAGCAGACAAGGTCAGCAGTGTCTGCTCCAAAGGAGCCCGTAGCAGCTCTGGCCTCGGGAGAGGAGCTTTTTATATTCTGGTTTCCTGCCTGTTAACTATTACCGCTTTACACGTGACTCTTGGCTCTGCCTGGAGGCAGATACGTAGATAGCTGGTAAAGCCATTTCAGAAATCTGAGCAACGCTGTCATCTTCTGAAATAACTCGAGGGGCACTCACTCAGAAACAAACACGGTGGTGTTAAAAATACACACAGTGCTTGAATTGCTTGAATGATACAGCTTCCTGGAGGCGTGCAGCAAGGCGCCCGCTTAGGAATGGGACAGTTTGGCCGCGCAGAGCTGAGGATGCCTGAGCCAGCCATGGGCGAGGGCAGAATGGGGAAGCATCGCTCCAGCAGAGATGATCAGAGGGTTACATGGGAGGTAGAGGCACAGACCAGGAAGCGATCGCTGCAGCAGTGCTTGGGGAGGAGAAGCAGATGGCAGCATTTATCTGAGCCAGGCAGAGATCCGCTGCTACTCGGGATAAGGGATGGAGAGCCCACGTCGTGCAGTAAATGGGGAAGGCTGAGATACCTCCTGCCTGGAGAGAGGCTGGAGGTGGCATCTCAGTGCCAGGCCTGGGCCACCACAGAGCTGAAGCTGTCAGCAGTGATACGAGCAGAGTGGGAGCTGGGGGTGGCTGATTCAGGCAGATCAGGGGCTCGCAGGCAGCAGCATCGGCCTGCCCTACCCTGCCTTGGGGCTGTGCAAGAACCACAAAAGCCTGCCTGTTCCATGAGGAAATAAGGAATTGGGAGCGTATTAAGTATTAATGCAACCTTAATAATTATTCCGTCAACAGCATGTTTACAGAGGAATAATTTGCAGTGCTCATGAATAACTGTGGTTAGACTGCAGATTTAGCCTGTCAAAAGTAAGCGGTAGACACGTATGACATTCAGCTTTATTTGGTTTGCAGATGAATCCTTAATGTATTATAAATGTCGTGTGTTCAACATTAAAACACCATGGGGTTTGCTCTTGTCTTGTGACTCTACATAAATTAGCAGTTACAGAAACACCTTGTGTTCTAGCCAGCTCTGCCACAGCACCACCAGCTACTGCATCTAATCATGTTAGCCCAGAGCAATGCTGCTCTCCTGCCAGCCTTTGCTGGGTGCTCCCCAGACTGCAAACCCCACTCATCATCCAACATCAGGGATGCTGCTCTGGGCGTGGAGATGATGAAAACCGCACGGAATTATCAGCCGGTAAATGGCTCGGGCAGTCACGGAGCAAATTCACTGTAGAGGAAGGACCAGTCCCAGTTCTCCCAAATGACCCCTCTGAAAGCAATCAGTGCATTTCACTGCAGCCTTCTGAAACACGCTTTCAGCTGTTAGATGAAGAGCAATGTGTGGGAAACGAGGTCCAGGAGATTCCAGTAAAGTGAAATCGGATGCTGAGGAGCCGGCAGAGCAAAGAAGTACCTCTGTCACAGGGGGAGAAGGAGCAAATCTCGGAATAGCTGAGAAACCACTTCTTGTGCAAATATTTTGTTCTTGTGCAAACGGATTTTCTAACGTGACCCAAACCAGTCAGGCAGGGGCTGGGTGGGGAATCGGCACCGACAGACCGCTGAGATGCTGCAAGCCCAGTGGCCATGGAGCAGCCAGTTCCTGCTCTTGTGCAGTCACATCACGCTGACCCTGTGTGACACTGCCGCCCAGCATGGCCATCACCAGAGCTCCTGGTCTGCTCCGGGTTAGGGTGGTTACTGCCTGTGGCAGCTCCTCTCTCCCTCTTCTGCTTGGGCAAGGCTTCTCTGGAGGGGTCCTCTGCCTCGGTGGGACTACTATGTCATGCTCCCAGTAGCCATCTCGAGAGCTGGGAATTAAGAAAACACGTGATAATTTAGTTTTGTAATTCCGTGCTGTTTGCGTAGCACTCGGATCGTGTAGAAGCTTGCTTATCGATAGGGCAAAGCAAAATCCATTTTGTAAGTGTGCTTGCTGAGTTTGCAGAGTGGCCTCCAAGGGGCTCCGTGCCCAGGTGCCGGAGCACGTGTGCCACCCGGCTAGAGCGTGGTACAGCTGTACTCTGCCCAAAGCCCTGGACTTACACTCCTGCCTGCCTGCTGTCTGCCCTGGAGCCCAGTGATTGTGTCCTGTAGGGTCACATCCCACTGGACTGACGGCATCTGGGAAAAAAATTATCTTTGGCAACTCTTGAAAAGACTCTTGACTCGTTTCAGCCTTGCTGCTCTCTCAGCAGTGCAATGCATTTACCCACTGAGCAGTGCTGAGGATTGCCCGATGCAAGGCTCACTTGAAGCCACATTAATTTATGGGACATAGAGCTTTTAGGGGCAACTGTGGCCATTGCTTCTCGGTTCTTGGCAGTGGTGTGTGAACTTTTCCCCTCCTAAGCAGAGCTGGGCAGATAAGCCGCTCAGCGTGATTATTTTCCAGGCAATTTGTGATAGGAATCCTGTAAAAGAGATGGAGCCAGGATGCCTGTAGCATGTGTGTGAGGAGTTGGGATAAAACCCCCAAAATGCACCTGCTCAAGTGGAATCAGCTTTCCCAAGACCATCCACCACTCACCAAGGATTTAAGTCATTTTACCTGGTGCACCGTCACTCCAGTGACCACCTTGGCCCTGCGAGCTAACAGGGCACCAGCACACGCATCCACCGCAGCTCTGCATCGAGGCGTCCTGCCGAGAAGAGCAGGACCCGTGCCGTGGGGCAGCACCATCCCGTCCTGCTTCCCTGGCCCCTCAGCCTTTGGGTCAGGGCACAGCGTGTGGGTCAGGGCGGGCAGGGCTGTGTCCGAGCAAGGAGAGGCAAGGGATGTCTCCAGAGAAGAGATGGGATGTCTGGCAGCACGCGAGTGCCCAGGGGACAGGCTCAAACCCATCGCTGCGGCTTAAAGCCGGAGCAGCCTTTGCCAGAGATTGCTCAGAAGCGCTGCCCCCCGGGTGGATTTGGCTGTTCCCACCCAGGAACCACCCCACAGCGCCGGGAGTTCTCACAGCGCAGGTTCTTCTCCCATCCCGGTGGATATTTCGGTTTCCATCACTAGATGGTGCAGGAGACAGGCGCAGCGCCCGGCGGGGCTGGGCTGGGGCTGTCCCCATGTCCCCGCACCCCGGGCACCGTGTGCCCCACCCGCCCCATGCACCTCAGGTACCCCCTGCATCCCCTACACATCCCGTACAGCCCCAGGCACCCCCGTTTACCACTGTCTACCCTATGCATTCCATACGTTCCTCTGCACATCGTGCACCCCATGCACTCCGCTGCATCCCGTGCACCCCCTGCACCCCCAGATGTTCGGAAACGCCCTGGGACACGCTGCCTGGCGAGCTGGGAGTCTCCATCCTGAGGACAGATTAGACACCTCCCGGGAGAGATGTGGGTGGCTGGTGCTGCCTGGGGACAGGAGCGGGGAGCAGGTGGTCTCCTGAGGTCCCCTCCAGCCAGCTTTTCCAGTGACGGTGCTCAGCGTCCCTCGGGTCAGCCCCAGCCCCACCATCCCTTGATGCCGCAGTGCCGGCAGCTTGCGTCTCCTCCAAGTCAATCAGCTCGGGGAGGACAGCCGCTTGCCACCTCCTGGCACCCCTCAGGTTTGGGAGTGAAGAACTAAGGTGTTTCTTCAAAAAAAAAAAAAAAAAAAAAAGAAAAAAAAGAAAAACAAGAAAAAAAGGTAGTTTTTCCATTAATAAATCTAAAAGCCTGAAGCGTGCTTGAGCAGCGTCTTTGCACAGCAAGAGCACGACCCTGTGTGCATTAGCTGCCCAAAGCAGCAGTGCTGGCCACAGCCCAGGCCCTGCCCACCAGCTCTCCCTGCACAAAGGGACTGCTTTAGGGCTACGTAAAAATTCAAAATATTTAAATGTCCCAGTGCAAGAAGCTGCTCCGGGGCTGGGAGAGCTCTGTGGGTGTTTCCTGCCAGCCTGCGCTTTCCTGGGGAGAAACTGAGGCAAAATAATTTGCAGATAAGTTCCCTTACAGTCAGGGGCAGTTTTGTGTGTTTTATTATTTGTGTGGGGAAGATTTTTTTTCCCCTCAAGTAATTAAAATAGCCTCTTTCACACATGAGAAAGGGAGGAGAAGGAACTTTTCCAAAGAGCCTCTTTCCCTCTACCTCCCCCTCCTATGGCACAAGGACTTTTATCCTAATAAAAAATGGACCAGCAGAGATTTTTTGTAAGGTCCCTGGGGCAGCCATCCAGTAACAAAAGCAAAGTTAAACAGCTCCAAACAAAAGCAGCAGCAGAAAGGGGGTGTGGTGGTGGAAATAATGCCCAGCTAAGTAGGAAACTTTAATAATGATACATGGAAAAAGTTAAACAATTAGAACTTGAATCAGTTTGGCCCTGGTCCCACCTCATTTAGTTAATAAATGGTGCCCTTCATCATGTTTGATCTTACGTGTCTTTTTTTTTTTTTCCAAAGCAGCGAGGAGCCCAGAGGAGGCTCCCGGGGTTGGGCAGTTCAGACAGCGGCTGCTGCAGGGGCCAGGGCTGCCATGGGGCCAGCGGGGGTCTCGGAGGGGCCCCGGGGCTGCTCCAGCACCCTGTGTCCCCCTCTTCGGTCTCACACTGGGGATCGCCGCGCAGAGCTCAGCCCTGGGGCTGAAACCTCACAGCAGCACTGGCCCAGGGCAGAGGGGCTGGGGTCTCACGGGCTACGACGTATAAATACATCCAACATACCCCTGAATGCATACGTGAACAGAAAATCACTAATTGGAGAGTCATAAGCATGTTAATTATTTGAATATGTTCACTAATTAGACATGGAGTTACACGGACCCAAACTATATGAAAATCTTCCGGGCCACATGCGGATCCTCAGAGGCTTTGTCTTTTTAAATATTTTAGGCACATACAAGCAACCATTTCCATATATGAACACTTTCCAAAGAAAACCTTTTAGATTAAATATCTCTTGGAGGCACTTCACTCACATCACTTCTGGCCTTCCCACATGCCAGGGAACTGAATGCCAATCAACGATTAAAACCAGAGCTATCGAGATCGAGCTGCATAACATCCCATAGCTGCTAAACCCCAGGGAACGTGCTCGCCCTCCCAATCACCCCTGCTCCTACCACCCGCGGGTTTCCGTGGTTCGAGGGCTGCAATGATGGGGTGGGACAGGGCTTTTGGCACCGGCTGTGCCCCCGTACGGCAGCTGCGGGCTCCCCGTGCCAGCTTATAGGGAATGATCCGGAGCAGTGCTGCAGCCAGCAAGGGGATTTTCAGGAGCGGTTTGCTCATAGCTGTACCATGGTTTACATCATCCGTGGGGAGAAGGGTGTTTTCCAGCCTGGGTGCTGCTCGGATCCCTCCCGTGGTGACGGGGCAGGTGACATCCCCAGCCCAGCAAGAGGCTGGGCCATCGGGTGGGAGAAGCACCCACCCTTGGAGCAGCACCGTGGCCAGTTAACCGCTGCTAATAAACCTAACTGGCTGCTAATAAATAATAACTAACAAATCCAAACGCTGCTAGCGACTCCATTGCCCGTATGCATGGGCAGATGGGGTGAAGCTCTGGACCATCGCAGGATGAGCTGGGTCACAGTGGTGGAGAGGAGCCAGGCACCTGGGGGCATCCACGTATCGGGCAGAGACACGAGGGTCCTCCCCCCCTCTGCGCCCCACGGGATGTGGGGTCCCAGGCAGGGCTCGCGAGGTAAAAAGAAAAAAAAAAACCAAACCCAACGGCAACCCCCGAAACACAGGCCAAACCTCAAACAGGGGTCTCAACGCACAGTGCCCTCTTCAAAATGCTTTTTAAAGTTTATGCAGCATCCCCCTTACCGGATGCCGAGGGACCCCCGCGCATACGGGTACGGCCACGGGACAGACCCAGCCGGGGGCCAGGCAAAGGCCAAGCTACGCAACACAAGACATAAAACCAACAATACAATTTTATTTTGTATTTCATACAAACGGCTCCCTACCCACGTTTTACAGAGTTAAATAGCATTACCCAGCGACACGGGGAGGCTCGCTCGCGGCCCCCCCAGACCCCACATAATGTGAATGAGGCGGCCCGTAGCCAGGCATCACCGTGCCCTGGGATGGGGTTGTGCGAGGCGGCTCCAGCTCCAAGCTCCGTGGGGGGATCAAATGAGTTGATTGCTCCTAAGAAAGGTTATCACGAGACAACTGCGTGGAAAAATTCATTTGTGGGAACTTGGTTTCAAATTAAAAGAAAAGCCCCGTGGCCCAGTGCTCCCAGTGCTGTACTGGTCCAGCAACCAGGACAGACCACCACGGATGCCCCGCCAGCAGCCCGCTCGGTTTGGTGTTGGAAATTCATTCATTGTTTCGTTGCCCTCATTTTCAAGGTGTTCCCTGTGCCAGGGCTGCAAGATGCCCGGCATCCCCCCAGGACGCAGCGGCCACGCAGCTGGAGTCGAGCAGGGGACAAGAGCTGCAGAGAGCGACACACAGCCCCAGCGGGCAGCCGCGGGGCCATTCGTGTCATGAGTTTTCCATTGCTCAGCCGAGCTGCAATCAGTCCTGGGTTTGGGTGACGCCTGACCTTCAGAGCTACGGGCACCGGAGCTGGGCCCAGGTTACTGGAGGAATTCAGAACAAATGTTTCTGGCAGTGGCAAACCAACGAGCTCCAAGCTGAGGCCTGTAACCAAGGGCAGTAACACTTCCCACCTGATTATTGTTAGTCTCCTCATCATTTACAGTTGTCCAAAGTATTTCCCTTCAGGTGATCCAACCTACCAAGCAAGGCTATGTAAATACAAGAAAAACTAGGCTCAGCACTGTGATAAAAGTTTCCATGTGTTTCTTATACTTTAACAATTAAAAATCCTGATGGCAGAAGGAGGGGGAGGTGGAAGTTCTGGTGCCAGCAGAAGGCGCAGGGCCAGCATCCCTCCGGCTGCGAGGCGGTACCCAGCCGGGATGCGCGCTCGGGCACCCAGCCCTGCCAGGAGGCTGCCGGACACGGGGAAGGAGCTGCTTCAATCCCTACAAGACACCACACGGAAAGGCCTAAATGCAGCCATGTAACACCCTAAAATCCTTATTCCCTCTGGGACGCAGAACCTGGAGGAAGAAATTGCGTGCCCAGCCCCGACTGGGTACTGCTCCCAACCTTCCCCCAGTCCCAGAGTTCTCAGCCCCCGCTATGGGGAGCCAGAAGGGGAAGGAGTGCTTCGGCCATCACCACATCTCTTATTTTCCTTTTCCAGGAAGGGGAAGCGAGCACAGACATTTCTTTTTCTCCCTTACCTCCTCCCTCTCTCAAGTGAGGAGGAGGAAGGAGGCTGTCGCAGAGCGGAACAAAGCTCATGGTACCAAACACACGGCTCCTACCACCACCCACGGTGGCACCCGGCAGCTGGGTGACTAAATTCTCTCTCCTCCAAACACTAACATGAAAAAAACCCAAACAAACCAACCCACATTTCTCCAACAAAGCAACATCCCAGGATCCTCAAAAACTTTTCCCCTGTCAAATAAAATGGACGATGGACCTGGCTAAAAGCACTGCCTGGGGATACAGGGATGAACCTGACCCCGGGGCTCACAGCTGGCCTCACCGCTGCTCCAGTGACTTCCCAAGTGCCTGGGGGGATTTTATCACACACCACCGCCCCCCGGCCCCGCTGCGAGGCAGACCCAGATGGCAGCAGAACGGGGATCTAGAAATAAAGGACTACAAAAATATTGCAAAAGCTGGGGAAGAGTCAGAATGACCAAAGCAAGGACAGCCTTGGGGTGGGAGGTGGGAATAGCTGAGGCGGGCTCCGTGCTGTTTCAGTGTCCTTTAAAAGGTGCTGCTCGGGGGATTAGATGACAGAACAACTGAGTTCGGAGTGAAAGGAGGAAGAAAAAAAGCCTCGTTGCATGCTCAGGGTGGAGATCTCTCGGGGAACATGGATCGGTCCGTGTCAGCCTCAAACTGCAGTGCCCTGATCCAGGGAATTTCACAGCAATTACTGTTTTAAGAGACCACTTTTCTTCGGCACATCTGCTGGGATGGGGCTGAGCCGGGGACCCCAACCCACCAGTACCACGTCCCAGACTCCTCAGGGGGTCGGTTTTTAACCACGGGGGCAGCCGGAGGGCGGGAGATTAAGGTCAGGATATAGGAGTCAGCTTCTTTTGTTAAAGTGCCTTACTTTCTTTGAGCTTTTAAAACATCTTCCTTGCTTTTTCAGAAGAAGAGAGGGGCAAAAAAACCAAAAAAAAGGAATACTGGTTTTATGCGAAACAAAATAGAGAATTAATCAATATTTACACAGATCTTGGGTAAGGTTATGGCACAGACTAATAACCCAACACAGCAACCCAAAAAGCAGAGTGTCAAAAAGAAGGGAAAAACCTGTTGGTATGCTTTCAACACCATCCCCCGGAGATCCCAAGTGTAAACGGTTTTATCTAGGAAAAGGCATTTTAACTTGGGCTTTGGTAATCGGGGTTGATTACAGCCACATTGCGCAGCCGGCGGGGAGGACGTGGGTGGGCGCACGGCCGCCCGACCTCTCCGGAGCACAGCCCGAGTTTAGACGAGTTCAACCTTAGCATTTGGATAAACAGCCACCACGTCATATCCCTCGGGGGGCTTAACCCTCTCCTTCGCGTGCGTCTCGCAGTACAGCTGCTCTTCGATGAAGAAATACCCTCTCTGCTTCAGGTTGAGGCCGCAGTCGTCGCACATGAAGCACTCGGGGTGGTAGAGCTTGTCCCGAGCTTTGACGATCGTGCCCCTGGCGAGAGATGGGGAGAGCTCGGGTGAGATGGGGAAACAGGGAGCAGAAACGGCTTTTCCTGCCGCCTCGAGTGAAACGGCGTAAGTGAAGGAAAGCGGCACGCGGGGGCATGTAAGGGTGTTATCGTGGGTGCCCATCCCGACATCTCAGCCCACCCAAGGTGCAGCTCCGCGGGAAGGGATGCTCCGTTCCCGTTTATCCGCACCCCCCCTGCGGCACCGCTCCACGGCTCGATGCAAAGCTGAGCCTCAAATATCTACGCTCAGCCCGGATCTGAACATCGGGAACCAGCAGCTTCCACATGCCGCTGGCAGGGCCGGGGCTGCGTGTGCGCAGGCACCGCGGCTTTTGGAGCGGAGACCTCAGCTCAGAGCACCAGCAAGAACACGGTTACAGACATTTGCAGAGCAGAGGACTCTAAGCCAGCAAATCTGGCTTGAGCAGAACGTAAATTACAGCAGAACATAATTTACAACACGATGAAGCAGAAAAACGCCCATATTCTCTGAAATCAGACCCAACGTCCATCTGTTGGAGAGTAACTCTGCAACAAACAAAAATAATCTGCAGACCTCTTCTACTTGACCCTCTTCTCCCTCTGTAAGGCAGCGAAAGAGTGCGAGCGCTGCCGGCGCTATTCATAGTCCCTGGGCAGTTACTACGATAAGCAGGGCAGAAACCATCCCATGAATCATCCCCGTTTTGCTGCAAGATTCCCTTAAAAGGGGCAATCCAAACCGTATTCCTCAATTCCAGGTTTATATACCGTTAGCAAAAACCAGAAAGGGATTCGAGGTATTCTGCTATAAATTGTAACCCGCATGCCTGGCAGGACCCGACCCAGCCGCGTCCCTGCGTTACCGTCCCCACCGAACCGGGGGCTCCGGCGAGACGCGACACTCACACGATCCCGTTCCCGCAGCGCGTGCACTCGGGGAGCATCTGCAGCCCGGACATGGCACCGCCGAGCTTTGACACTGGGGACTTGATGTTTCGGGGGTTGCTCAGTTTGTCGAGTTTTTCACCTGCCAAGAATTTTAAACAGACACAGACTGAAAATTTGTCCTCTCAGGGCTTTTATTTTTTCTTTTTTTTTTTTTTTTTCCCCCTCCTTAAAGAGTCAGATGAATCTCTGCCTGTCACAACAGAACCTGCAACTTGCTTGGAAGGAATTAAAAAGCAAATAGTGAGATCAACGACCTCAGGAGTCACACGGCGGGTGGGTTTGCAGATGACCGCAGGACACTGTGCTGACCCTAACGACCCACGGATGGTGGCAGAAGCCCTTGGTTGTGTCAGCAGACGATCTATCCACGTGTTGTGATAGCACCAGCTCAGCATACGTACACCGCGTCAAAAGGCAAAGCAGTCTTGTTCTAGAGATTAGAGGTGAACGTGGCTGCAATGCTATTTAGCGAGTTAAGAAAGATAAATAGCAAACATCTCAAAAAAGCTCCAGAAACAAGAGGTTCTATCACACCAACGTCTCGGGTGCACTTGGTAGATCCACCACCAGTCAAGGAGATAAAGATGAAAGCTTTTTGGGAAATTAGGCAAATTAAAATAAACGATAATAGAATTACACACATTTTTCTTCTTAGAACAATCATTTAATAAAAAATAATCTAATCTAAACCAAAACATTGCGATAGAAGATAAGGTCTTCTGGGGCACCAACTCTCCTTTCGCAAAGGTCCAACTACGGGAAAGGAAGCAATGAAAGATTTGTGCCTACGAACAACATCGTGGCGAAGTTTTCAGTGTTGCAGCCCGCCTCCCTACAGATCATCTATCATCTGCCCTCACACTTCAAACACCACAGACTGCCAACCACTGGGACGCTGAAAAGCCTCCAGCATTCCCCGCATGGTTTTTCACAGCTCACAACCAGCCAGGGCGAGCTTCTCTTTTGGGTACGCATTGATCTGTGGCTCCTCTGCGATGGCCTAAGGTGATAGAAAGGAAAAGCTCATGAAAAAGGACAATATATTTTACTCCATCAGCTGATACAGCTCAGCAAAAAAAGCAGAGGAGCTCTTGGATGAATAAAGCCATTCGTCAGCGTTTGGGCTTCCCATGCTCCCTGAGCTTCCAGGGTGTTTCAGCCCAGGGTCAAGCCTGAACACGTGCTTAAAGCCCACGATGCCCAGGAGGTCTCAGGAGGGGCCCAGGCACTTTCTGCCCCAGGTGTTCGTATGCACTGCGCCGTTTTGGAAACTTCCAGTTGGATTTTGCTCTGAAGTGCCCCCCACGGCTCCAGGAACGTCTCTGCCTTTCCTAAAGGGAATTGTTAGTACCTGGAACTGGTGCATCATTGCTGGTGGTCGCTCACTGGTCCCGTGCAGGTTCACGGTACGTTTTGAGGTGCATTGCTCGGCAGAGCTTCCTTCCACGGAGAGACCCCCGCTCCCCCGACCGGCACGTCTCGGGAGCGCCCGCTGTCCTGGGCTCGGCTGGGGAGGAGGGAGCAGCCCGACGCCGACCCCCTGGGGTGACCCTCGGGACGGGCAGGCACCCTCGCACAGCAGACCCCCGTCTCCAGCCGTGGCCCTGATCCAGACACCAACGCTGCCAACAGTTCCAGCCAAGCGAGTAAATCCAAAAGGACTCATTTCCCACCAAACCCCACTTTCCCAAGGTATAACACAGTGTTTGGAGATGCCGAGAGCCTCAATACGTGCGAGTGCCTGCCCAGGAGTGGACCGGGGCTGCTCCACCCCAGGGGTCCTGCGAGCGCTCGGCCAGCCCCAGCCAAGCTCGCCGGTCGAATCCTTCCGCTGCCTTGCTGGGAACAAACCAAAACAACTGCTCAAGCTGTTGGCTTCCCCCAGCGTGAGGTACGGTGTGCGAGGACCAGACACGCTCATCTGCCAGTATTTAACAGTTAAGCTGTCGCTGTCTCTCAGACAGAGCGCTTGGATAAGCTGCTTAAAAACGGGGGGAAAGCGATTTTACAGCAAAACGAGCCCTGCAGAGAGGGCTGCTTCCCACCTTCCCAAACGATGGATCATTTCCTTCTATTTACCAGCCCACAGTCTCACTGTAATTTATGGTCCTTGGCAAAGCAGCGAGATGCTTCAACTCCACAGTCTTAACCATCGCCATCCGCGGCTGCGGCGCTCATCCTTCCCCTGCCAAGGGCGCCCGCGGAGGCGGCTGCCGTGATTCCTCCCGCCACCACCGGATCCTCAGCACGAAGCTCCTTACAGGCGCGGGACGGGGCTGGCGACGCTGAAGAAAATACGGCTTCCAGTAGAAACACCTTCTGTATAAAACAGGTCGTTGCCTGAGACACCCGGCTCCTCAGGAGAGGAGATCTTGACTTTAAAAGGACAACGCACAGCGGGCTCAGGCACAAACGTGTAATTTTAGGCTTAAGGAAAAAGGCGCAGGGGTGGAAGCTGTAAAACAACCTAGCAGGAACACTCATGGGGATTTCAACTGTGCTGAAACATCGCAGAGCTTTATGCCAGGAGAGATGCTTTGCACTTAATTTCTCATCCCTCATGAAATAAACACTTCCAGCACCGTAACCACCGAGGCATGAGCAAGACCGTGCCTGCAGCCAGCCGCACGTCCCCTCTGCCCACTGCACAGCCCAGCCGAGAGGGAAAGGGTCGGTGGCAGAGCCCCGGGAGGTGACCGACCGCTCCAGCCTGACGCTGGTACCCACCAGCAGCGTCTCAGCCCCAGGCTCCCAACACGTGGTGCTGCATCAGCGACGGGCTGGTGCTGAGACACTGCCGGGGCGAGCAGACACGCAGGACTGGCTGGGACGGTCCCAGGGTCCTGGCACCTCTGTGCTCTCCCCTTCCCCCAGCCCACATCCTTTTCCTTCTCCCTTCCTCCCGAAGGGCAGCGCTGGGTTTCTCCCACCCCAGGGCCGCGGGACGCAAGGAGAGGCAGCAGCAAATCGGAAAAGCTTCAATTTTGTTCCCTTTCCCTGGCACAGAGAAGGGAGGAAGGCAGCAGCGTTATTAATTGGGATTAACACAGTCACTCCCTATTTGCTTCTTCCTAACGAGGAGACCTGGGGGTGCAGCAGGCACCTCACCAGGAAGCTGCTCGTGCTTGCTCTCGGTGAGGGACCTGAAGGTACATCTGGAACTTGTAATTAACATCAGTTTTCCTGCCAGCCTTGAAGGGGCTGTAAATATTTACACCCAGTAGTCCCAATGCTGATCCCATCTCATGCTTTGTGGACATGCCTAAGTACCACTGAGAAAACTACAACTGGTAGAAACTCTCGATGCTCAGAAGTTATCTCGATGCTCAGAAGTTACCTGCGATCGTGCTGCTTCTTGTGAAGCAAGAAGCAATAACCTTCTAGTCAAAGAACATCCTTCTCCATCCTTTTATGTACGCAGAAACTGAAGTGCAACAGCCTGACTCGCTGCCTCTCGCAGCTTCATAATGAGATTTGCAGCAGTTGGTATCTTCCCACAAAAACTAAGTTCCTGGATTCACATGATCGGAATACGAGGCTCTTGGAAGGAAGCGGAATGAAGAGTCTTGCCCTAATGATTGTAAAGTGAAGCCTGAAAGTTTGAACATGAAAGCCCCAACGGACTTAAGGTTGAAAGGCAAATAAAAAGAAGCTGAAATGTATAGTTTGGGGATCTTATTACTTAATGCTCAGAGTTGGCTCCTTCCTGCACTAACGACACGGGCAGGAAGCTGCGACACACCTGAGAAGTGAGCCAAGAGCTCCTGATCTCTGTCTCTGCGTTGCCGAGGACCATCCCACATCCTTATGCGAATGCCAGTTACTTAAACGGGCCCGCAGTTCTCCACCGGTGATCTTACACGACCGCTTTAGGCCATTACACGTCATAAACCACCTCAGGAAAACAGCTGCCACGCAGAGGCTGTTTGTAAACCCAACTTTCACACGATGCTCAAGTCAGCCACAAAATTTGGGAAGCCCCCAGATGCTGACCTGAGCATCGGAAACCCTGATTTGAAACCTGCCGTCGGGTGTTTCCCCTCGCAGGGTTGGACCCTCCCGCATTGTGCTGAGCTGCCTCAGCACCAGGGTGACGTGCGCTAAAAACGACAGAGCAGAAGAGTTTGCAAACCCGCCCCGTCGCAGACGGGTCCGTTAGAGGCTGTTCAAGCTTCTGGACCTCAGCTAGGGAAGGAGAAGGAGGTTAAGCCTGCAACAGCAACCCGGTGGCTGCGTGGCCGTGGAACGGGGTGCAGGGGGACCGAATGACGGTGCGGGCCCCGCAGCGCCGCAGCCCCCGTCGTGGGGAGGCGTAGGGGACTCACGTGCTGGAACCTCCTTACCGTTCTCGCCAGCCTCCAACATGCCCTGCAAGTACCGGAAGGATCCAGACTGCTTAGGCTCTGACACGGGCTTGTCATAATCCTGAAGCATCTTGTAGACATCCGACTCCACATCAATCCCATTTCTGTTCCGGGGGAGAGACTTCAAGGGGTCGAGGCTTTTTTAAAAAAGAAAAGCAAGAAAGGCTCAAGTCAGATATAAAGAGCAATCATCAGCTCATCAGGGAGGTACTGAAACCTCCCGCAGATTCAATTAGCACCTTTGTGTTCCCAGGGGTCCCCCTGTCCCAGGAACAGCCATCGTTAGACTCCTGCCCTGTTCCACTCCCCTTGAGCAGCACAGCTAGGGCTGGCCCAGCTACCAGCCGCCTTCGGGGAAGAGGGCGGCTGCTGACAAGCACCGTAAACTGCTCTGCCACACATGGGATTTATTGAAAAAAAAAAAAAACCTGGGTAAAACAATGCATTTCATTAATTATGTACGGCCAGGGGATCCAGCCACCCCTCGGACCACTGTTAGGGCACCCGGCACGGGGAAAGCGGGTGCTGCGGCCAGGCGTGGGCACGGCAGCAAATCTCCTTCCCATCCCCAAACGCCTCTTGAAGTTAGCGTTTCTGTAGGTGGCTGCATTAAGAGATCCATTTGCCAGACACAGCCCACAGCTTTAATGAGAAAACCACCCCACGGGCTGCTCAGCACCGAGAGCAGCCCCGTGATTTCCCCCCAACCATGCGCTGACCTTCAGCATCCAGACCTGAAGCTGCTCCTTGTCCGTGTGCAGCGTGATTGGGGTACGACAGACCACAAACAGTAATTTAAACCATTATTCCAGTTCATTCAATACATCAAAACATGAAAAGCGTAGTTTGGAATCAAAAATATTTCGGGTACATGTTTAAGCGTCCTGCTGAGCGGAGACAATTCAAGTGCTGTTGTGCTTTGCTGAGGCCCCAGAGCACAGCACAGCTTCGTGGGAAGGGGCTCCTTTCCCTTTTTAAGGAGAAGGTCATCAAGGTCATTAGAAACCCAATAAAACCAGCAAGAGCCCTGAACCCCACCAGACAGCTTAACATATTTTAGCCATCATCTGACTCATTTTCTGCACCAGCATTATATTCATGGCCGCTTTAAAAAAAAAAAAAAAAAAAGGATAAAAAATCACTTTCAAACAAAGGAAAAAAAAAAATGCACTTTCAAAGAAAAGCCAAAGCTCTGTTTTCTGGGAGTGACCCTCCCGGTATTCCCAGTGGCTGGCGGGGCAGAGCAGCGCTGACTTCTCCCGCGGCTGCGACAGAAGGGCAAAAGTGCCGCTGCCGGGGATCAGGGCTGCCCAGGCAGCTCAGGACCCATCCCACAACTCCTGGCCAGCCTGAACCCTCCCCGTGTGCCCCGAGCGCCTGTCCGCCCTGCTACAGCCCTCTCGTACATCAATTCCCACATTTTCAGTGAAAAAGGGCAGGTTTTGACCAGTCCAGCCTGATCAAGCACAAATTCAAAGAGAATGCACTTCTGACCCAGTTCTGCTCAAACACCCAAGCTGATCTCCCTGCTCTTGGCTCACACGCAGACGCCGTCAGACTTTGTTCTTGTATTTTTTTTGTGCGGTTCTCTTCTTTCCAACTTCATTAACTTTCCTGGAGCAGCACAGGGAATAAGCTGGCTCGCAGCGTCACTGAAATATGAATTTGAGCAGGCACAGAGTTCCTGAACTGAAAAGAAACTCTCTTTGCTCTTTGTATTTGATACAGACATTACTTTCTTGCAGAATATTTTGCCAGTCTGGAGGAGCATAAATCAGCAGCGGCGTAAGCCGTGTGAAAGCATCGCTGTCCACAGTCCGCAACCTGGCCTGTCTCAAAGTCCGAGTTATCCACCCAAACCGTTCTTGGCTACACAAAAACTTTTTTCTTTCCTATGAGCATTATTTATTTCCCAGCCTTCCCAGACAGCTGCATGAAGCAGATCTTACATTTATAAACATCCCAGTTTACTGGGGTTAATTTTCTCTGTGGATACCTCCAGCTCCCAAGGCCAAGTGTTTGCTCCTGGGTCCGTGGTGGTGCGATCCCGACTCCGAGGAGGACAAACCCCTCCATCCTGCCTTGAATATACACGTTGAAAACCAAAGATACTAACAACCACCCGTGCCACTCCCGGGTGTTAATCCCGGCCTGGGGACTGGATCTGATGCTGGAAATCTACCCATCCCTGCTGGCAACAGAAGGATCTTGGTGGATCTGGAAAACCAGCACCTTCGCCGAGATAAATGGTTGAGCATCGCTTCAGCATCACAAGCTTCAATTCAGTGTTGCAGTTGCCACATACATACACGTGGCCGTTTTGTTCAGAATTTGAAGTCTCCAGCTTTTTTTTTTTTTTTTTTTCTCCTTTTCTCCCATCTACCCTGGACTCACAGAGCAGGAGCTGACCCCCGCATCCCTGGAGCTCCGGGAGCACCGGAGCCTCAATGTGCACCCCCAAAACCGAGTTTGCATGAACGGCAGCGGGACCCAGAGCGTGAGCCGCGCTCTCGTCCTACCTCTGGGCGGGAGCGATGTGCAGCCCGCTCAGCTGGCCCGGCAGAGCCGACTCGGAGCCGCTGTTGGTGTAGAGCCGGGTCGGGTGGTGGTGCTGCACGTTCAGCATCTGCTGCTTGTCCATGGGGCTGCCGCCGGCCCCGTGAGGCATCGGTCTCCTGCTCTGGGCAGGCCCGTTGTCCTGGAAAAGAAGAAAAAGCAGAAAACCCCCTGAGATTTATAGTTCTTAGTGCGATACACATGGAGAGGCTGCGTTGGGACGTGCGGTTTGCAGTAATAATATTTTATATGTACTATGGAAAACAGAGATATGCAGCAGGAAAAGGAAAACTCTGGCTTGACCTGCAGTTAAATCTTGCTGAATCTCTGCAGCTTTCCTTCGTCTCCAACCAAATGAACGTGCCTGTTTCTCCACGGTGAGCCACTACCAAGCATTCTGCATTTATTCTCCTGTAAAAGCATATTTGTTATTTCCACATAAAAAAAAAAAGCCTGCGAGTCTGCTTCTCATTTTGCGTTACATCACTCCGAGAGCGCTTATCGCTCTCCTGACTTCAGGGCAACCACTGATTTACATTAGGAAATCATGATAAAACTCAAGCTCTGCAGCTACACGTACAGGTTGGGCAAGACCCGAAGAAAATACTGGTATTTTCACTTACTTGTGGCTACCCTCGTCCACAACGACCTGTGTTTGTTTTGGGAGGTTTTCTCCCAAAATCAGATCGGTCATTTACAGTGTGAGAAACGCACTGGTCAAGGGTTTAGCTTGGTGTTCGTGTTTTCATTTGCTTTTAAAATCCCAAAGCAAACTACGGAAATCTTTTTGTCACATGACCTCAAGTCAGGAACTCAGATGCCATTAAAACACAAGTTTTCCATATTATTTTAGCTACAGAAAACATTACCTATGTGTTTTTCCAAAGCCGGCCCCGCGCACACCCATAAATCCAACAGTACCTACCGCTAATCTCGCCACAAGCCGCCTGAGCCAGGCTTTGCCCGCTTCACCCAGCCCGGGGAGCGACCAGCACCCCCTTCCCCAGAGAGGGGCTCGTTCCAGCTCGCGGGAAAAGCGGCAGAAAGCCGGGCACAGCCTAAGGACACGTGCCGGCTGCCGCAGTTTCCAGCCATGCGAGTCAGAAACGTGCCCGTACCGATGGAAGAGATAGATGCTTGGTGTAAGAGGCGGTAATCTGTTTAATCTGGTTTACTCCGTTTCGGGGCAGATCCCCAACGACGCTGCCTTGCACCAGCTTTTCAGTAGACCGAAGCTGATACAAAACCAAGCAGAAAAAGAAAACACCATCCTGTGAACAAATAACAAAATGCATATTGCGGAGCTCTAATACAAAGCTTACTTTTGACTAAAATAATCCAATAAATACTAATTGGAAACAAATGTCTATCACTGGTGCATAGCAGAAAACACTGGTGCTCCCAAGCCTTGTAAAAATGAACAGCTAAGAGAAATAAAAAACAGATCCTGCTAGAAAAAGATCTTGAAAGCCCAATCCTTCAGTTCTTTCCAAGGCAAAACTCCCATTGATAAAAACCAGGCTCAATTAAGAACTACAAGATGGTGCCTTTGAGGGGTTGGGGTTTTTTTTTTTTGGTGCCACCAGCTGAAAAACTGCAGACTCCGGCAAGCTCCTGGCACTTCCACCGCCTCGAAAGCCCCGGCAGCCACCCTGAGCCCCCTCGGCTCTGCTCCTTCCACACCGTGCATGCACACACATGTGGGGAAAGCTGCTTCCAACGTAATAACTTCAAATTATCTGTTAAAAAAGGAATTTCACTGCCAGGGATAATATAATTTTAACTGCTCCCCAATTTCTATTCTTTTAAAAAAAATTATAACCAGGCTACGGGTTTGCAATTCCCAGATTTACATTATTATTTCAAGGGAAATAAAGAAAACACTTTCAACTGTGACACAGAGAGGAAAAGAAGTATCATAAATATTTCAGGGGGGAAAAAAAAAAGCAATGGCCCGTGCTGGCTGGCAGGCCATTGGGAGCTACGGAGTTATGCTTTTAAAAAGCCATTATCGTTAATTACCTGTGCATCGGGGGCCAGATGCACACTTGGTCCGAGGGAAGCGGCAGCTGGAGCCTCTGCCTGCAGGGGACAGGGCAGGGTCCTCTGCTCTTCTGCCCTCTCGCCCCGTGGGCTCCCCCGTTCCCGGGACACCCAGGCTCTTCGCCGGGGAGCACGGGGCTGGCGGCTGTTTCTGCGATGAAAACCTCCTCCATCGCAGGGCCCAGAGACCATCATCTCCACGGACTTGCTTTAACCCGAGGTAGCTTGTAAAGCATTGGCCGCTCGGTCCCGTTAAGCTCGGCAATTTGTACATCAAGAGCGAACGGTGCTGTAAAGCTAAAACTTGCTGCTTGGGCGCTCTCCAAAAGGCATAAAAGCCCGGTGATGGAAACGGGGCATTTCAGAGCCCTCCCTGCACTGCTGAGCTGCCACCGGCTCCCCGTCCCTGGGGGAGGAGGACGCTCGTGGTGGTGGTGGCAGCTCGCCGTGAGTCTGCTCAGCCATGTTTTGAAGCCACAGGTGACCCAGCAGCATCCACAGGGATCAACGGGCTCCTCCCGACGGACACCGGAGCACTCCCGCTCCCCCAACACCTACCAGACCAAGACCATGGAGCTGAAGCAATGGATGTCCCTCAGCCTTTTCCACCAAGTTGTCTGCGGGCTTTGGAGAGCTGTGCTTCGTGTCAAGGGCAGCTAATGGCTTTGTGGGAAAGACACAAAGAATTTACCCCTCCGAGAGCACACCGGTCTTTGCCTTTCTTGTCGCTCTCAGTTTCTCTGCTACACAACTTTGCTGTTCCACAAAAAGCTGTTCTTGGGACTGTGCTCAGTCTCCTTTTTCTCATCTCAAAGGCTGTTTCAGTCTTTTCCCAGGAGACCTCTCTGCAAGGCTTCGCATTGTGCAAAACACTCATGCATTCGTTCTCAGAAACCTAGAACCAGATGGATTTCTTTCCAGTTCTCAAATTCAAGATCAGAAAAAATTTCCCCCCTTCGGGACCTAATTTGCTTTTCTCTGCTGGCTTTTCTTCCTGCTTTTTATGGCCTCTCTTAAATTAAGAGGGTTTGCAAACCCTTCCCTAAGAGCTGGCCTGCAAAGTTTCACCGAGGAGAACTCTTTTAGCCTATGAAACAGAAACTCTCAGTCTGTTTTCTCACGCTTGCCTTCTAGGACCATCAATTCCGAAGCGTAACCAACCTCCTGACATGCAGCGTTTGGAGCTCCTGGAGCCTGGACCTCCCCGCTCCTGGCGGACACGACTCACGCAGCTGTCCCACACCAGATAAACAAGAAGCAGAGCTAGAAAGGAGCTGTTTGAAGTCCCAGCTCCCGGGAGCAGGTGGGGTTTGGGGTGGTTTTGCGTGCGGCTGCAGTACAGGAGGGCAGCGCGATGTGCAGCCAGACCGACCTTCTCTGGTCACCACCTTGCTGGAGACCCCCAGCCTGTCCCTCCCCACGGGGGAAGGGATGAGCAGAGGAAAGGGGATTATTTGGAGGAGAATGAACCACAGCAAACAAACAAAGATGACCTGCAGCAAAGCAAGCTCCTGCCTTGGCCAGCCCTTGCACGGCCTCGTCAAAACACCTCCTCCTCCAGATGCATTTATCAGCACTGCATGAACACAACCCATGCCTTATCACGTACAGGTGCGGGCTGCCCTTACCGATACAGCGTTTATATCCCGAGGAACTACTCCCAGCAGAAGGAAGACGCGACATGGCGTACCGGGAATGTTTCTCCTGGCAGGAGGTGCAGGGAGCCGGGGCAGCCGTACGTCCACGGCTGTGGTAGGAGCAGCGTTGGCAGCGAGCAGCGCCTCGCCCCGAGCTGCCGTAAGGATATAAGCGCCGACGAGGCACGTCGGGTTGGTGGCTGCGCCTCTTTCCACTGACCCTCAGGCACCAACAGCCAGATGCCGCCAACTTTGCTTGCACCGAGCGGCATCGCCCTGCGTGCAGAGTCTCAAGCACATTCCTGGGTGCCACTGCTTATTAAGATAGGAGAAAAGAGAAATTTAACTGCTTTTTGGATGCCTGGCTTTTGTCCCCACCACACAACGCAGCATCGAGAGCACGAAAGGAACGATTTTCCTTTCATATTTAAGGAAAAGATGCTGAATGACAGGTTGCTTGGATTTAATCCTGGGAATTCCTCAAAGAGCCAGAAAGAGGGAGAGCTTTTTTCCTTCCTTCTTCTACAAGCACTTATTCAATTTCTAGCAAGTCCCTCTGTTCCATGTCTGCTTATTCGCAAATGTCTTTTCCCCTATATCAACCAAAGGTATTTCATTTAGCTACAGCATGAAGCCTGGACGCAGCCAGCGGAGCAATGTGCACAATCAGCAAAGTAACGAAGCTCAAATGCTTTTCACAGGACATATCGTTTCCAATTTCAGGAAACATATAGGGGAGCATTAAAAGAAGCAAGTTGAAGATTTCAGCAGAAATACAGAGATACTCTGTGGCTTCACCACGCAGAGCTAACGCATGGTAACGAGTATGAAGATAGGCTTTGCGGGGTCGTTACAGTTGTGCCCTGACTCTGCCGGAGTAGCTGAATTGAGACACTTTTGTCCCTGAGGCTTTTTAGTCCAACCTGTAACAGGACAGAAAACTCAAAAATTAAATATTTCTATCAAGCTAATCACTGCTAAAAGAAGCATTCCCGTAAGTAGGAAAAATGTGGCCAAACGGGAATTTAGAAAGGTTTTGAAAATTAGTCTCAGTCCCTTGCTCTTTAGGAGAGAGTTTATCATATTTTGAAACCACCTTTTGTGGAGTCAACAAAAAGCAAAAATTTCTCCAGATTTTAAAAATACACCAAGGTGAGCACGCCGTTCCAACAGCCTACTTAACAGGAACATCATTGGGCTTCAAAGCTGGGAACAGTTTAACTCACGGATTTAAATCTAACCCATCTCCTGGCAAGCAGGAGTCCCCTGTGCTCGCCGCCTCGGCCGCTCTCGGTACCAGCCGTGCTCTGCAGGGCCGCGCTCTGCGGAGCTGCAGGACTTAACTGCCCTTCGCAGAGAACATGCTACACCAGACGCGATTTCTTAAGAGTTTTGGGAACTCGCATTTGTATTCTGATACGCTTTGGTGAAACACATCCAACCTTACTTTCCTAAGGTTTTGACCATTTTGCTGCCTCAAGTCCTCTTATTCTTGGGGGCGGGGGGGAGATATTTTTTTTTTTTTTTGGCTTTTGGCAAAATGCCCTATTTTTGTCCTTCCAGACTTTTTAAAATACAAGTCTTTAGCTCCAGAGACCACAGGTTTTAGACACAGCTTTAGAGAACATCAGACTTCATGTTCTGATCCAAAGCATTTAAAGTTCATTCACTTCACAGTCTTTTAAATTAGACCCTTAAAAGGCCAGAGAACCAAACAAAATAATTAATCTAATTTTCCGGACTATCAGAGATTAAAACCGAAGATTGCCAATTTGAGAGGCCAACGCTGGCTCCCACGATTTTTGCATCAGCACCTACCCCCGCGGCCCGATTTGGACGAGCTTCGAGCAACGGCAGCTTTGGCATAGCCGAGAAACCTTCCTCGGGAGCAGACCCCCCAGCACAGCGCCCAACGTGCCTCCGAAATTACACCCCCGAGCCCCAAAGCCACCCTGAAGGCCCTTGCCAGCGGTGGGAGAAGATGCACGGGGACGGGACCAGCAGCAGCTCTGGCTCCCAGCTGCACTGGGGATCGCCTGCAGATGTTTGTTTTGCCGAGCGCAGGGGAGCCGGTCCTGCTCTGCCTTATAAACACGCGCTGCATCAGACTTAAACAGAGCTGAAGGTCACTAACAGCTCGGCTCAGCCGAAAGCAGTGTTCCGTTTGATGTACGGATCCACTCTCTTCTTAAAACCAGAACACGGCCAGCGTCAGCTAGACGTTTGCTGCCAAAATGCTGAATTAGGGACTCGAGCACAGTTATTTGTGCACCAGGAGGTCAAAGCATCCCTTAGCCACGGGGTCATCTGGAAGAGGTGCCTCTTGTGAGCACGCTCGCTTGCTTGTGTCCGTCCTCCCGCAGCGGCAGGACGAGCCCGAGAGCTCCAGCTCCTCACCGGCGTTTGACTTTTCTCTCCCTCGCCCTGGTATCGGAGCCCGGCTGCAGAGAGCCGGCCAGCGCTTCTCCAACCCTCTCTGCAACATGTGGCCAAAAGACGCGTCCCTGGCATCGGTCCCTCAGCTTCCACCATGGAAGAGAAGAGGGCAAGAGCGCTGTACCGTTTGTGTGTCACCACTGTCGTTATCAGGAGCCCACCTGCCCCACAGCCACATGCGAGGGAAGGTCGGCTTAGAGCGAACCCATCACGGCTCCTGCAAGGCTGAGCAGCAGTTTGAGACCTGTCCCCGCCGTGCCTGCTGTCCAACGCCCAGACAGCCTGGTGATGGACTCCCTGGCTTCTCCAACGGGTGCTTGGCACCGCTGCCCAGGGAACGGGACTAGCTCAGAGCCGGCAGCAAGAGAAAAGGATAGGATAGGGGCAAGGATTTATTGTTTTAAAGCAAAGGTGTTATTTCTGCCTGTGGTTGCCTTTTCGTCTGACCCAGTCAGACTTTGATGACCTGATTCTGACCTCACCTGGTTTTTTGTGGGTGAAATTTTACTGCTTTCATTGCTGCAAGTCCTCTTTCTTGTGAGCGTGACAAGCAATTAAGTCTGAAAAGCTATCCTAGCATATCCCGACACCAAGACATATCCTGGCATATCCCGACACCCCCGAGACTGAAATTCAACCTCTGCACAGAAGACAACTGCAATAGAGCAATCCCTTCCTCGCCTCCCCCAGCTTTTCAACAGCAAAACAGTGCTTTGTCTCTGATAAACTGGTTCAAAAGTCCCAGAAATGGAAATCATATTATTAACCCGCAGAGAAGCTACGTGGGATGGACGACACTGTTTTCATTTGAATGCAAATAACAGATTTACACTGGCCGGTGTCGGCAGAAGCGGGATTGATTCTCCAGCTCACTGCCTCGAAGGAAGTCCAGTGGTGAACCCTTATGTCAAAGGCTGTCCCCAAAGCTGGGGGAAAAGGATAAATTTTAAAAGCTACACACAGAGCACAGCTCAGATGTCCCACTGAGATGCCGGTTGTACAGACTAAGCAGACTTCAGTCTAACTTTAAAAAGCTCTAGTAAGTACGATCCCACTATTTAGCTCTGCTCAGAAGATTAACAGATAAGAGAAAGAGGTTGGGTGTAGTTTGCTGAAGCTGGATGAACGGCGCGTGTGGGTTATTTTCTGAGATGGATTTCAAATATTCTGCCAAGTTCCTCTTTCAGTGTATACCACGGTCTGAAGAAAAACTTTATCCATCACGTTCTTCTTACTACACCCCTTTCACAGTCATCAGCTAAACACCAAATTCATTTTTCAGATCTAAGTAAGAGGCCAAACCCTTAAAATCAGATGGTCTTTTAGTTAAAAGGCCACAGACGACGTTCACGTGGAACACGACTCAGCCCGCCCACGGCCCCAGGACCCCCTGTACCCCGAGAAGCCAGGGCTGTCAGCGCACAGCGGGCGAGATCTCGGGACAGAGGCTCAAAACGAGCCCCACGGCCTCGTGCCGAGTCTTGGACATGCTGAAAAACACCCATGGGTCACGTCCAGGCGGGCAGAGACACAGCCCCTGCGAGCATTGCTAAGGCGCGCTCAGCTTCGTGGCCTCAGACCCGGCGGTCAGGCTCGTTTTAAAGCGCTTATTTCTGTATCGCGTTCTGCCATTTCTGCCAAAACCCCTGCGAGCAAAAGCGTTACACGAGAGCCTCCACTGCTTTCTATTTAACTGTTGTTATGGCAGGGAGCGGGCTGAGGTCAAGCCCACCATCTCCCACCAGTGCGAATTTCCAACCACAAAACCCCATTTCCACGGGCAAAGCACACGCCCCTTTACACACCGCAGCCTGGCTTTGTTTTTCAGGAGTAATTCCGTAAACACGCGACTCCAGGAGCTGGGGCCTGACCGAAAGCACCCACTGCCCTCGCCCCGGGGGGTGCCAGGCTGCGGCTCACCCCGCCGAGCGCGCCGGATCCGGAGTGATGGCACCAGAGAGGTAAAAGCTGAACATTTCCTACTAACTTGAAATGATTTGTCGCTTTTGACAGGGTTATTGCAACCTTGACAAGAGTTATCCGAAACATATTTGCATGGACAGGGAAGTTTCTAAATAACGTGTAAATGATGGTTGGGAATATCTTAACTTCCAGGAGGAAGACATCCACCCCTTTCTGAAGGAACGCGCTCGTGAGAAGAAGCTCTGTGATGTAAAATGAAGTATTATTTCAAAAAGTGTTTTTAGGGTAAGCTAGGAAAATATTCTAGGTCTATATTTGCACACGCACACATTCTGCACTGCGTAACATATAGCTTGAGCACAGCATACGTCTAACCCAGGGACGATGCCTCACAATTAGAGAGAATTAAGCTACACAGACCCTTCTCAAGCAGCGAACACCTTTCCACCTCGGCGTGGTCACGCTGATGGCCACCGGCGCCCAGCGGCTCGGCGAACAGCTTCACCCCCCGGGAGAAGCCACAGCCCTCGTGCGACTTAAAGGGCTCAAGAGGGACTTGAGCTGCAACGCCACGACCTCATCCCTTAAGCTACCTGGCTCCCCAGCGGTCTCTTAAAAATCCACGGCAATGGAAAAAAGTTACCCGAGACCGGCAAGAATGATTAAAATGTGTTTCCATTTATCTTGCCTGCTCCAGTGCAGAGGGCATGTTTTTAATATCAGGGGGGCAAGGGGGTGTTTAACGAGCAGACAGAGGAGGGCTTTGTACAAATGTATTGTTTTTATTAACACTTTCATAAAAAAGGCAAGACAGCCAGGGATCATATGCTCTGCTGAACTGGAGGGCACAGGATATACCGGCTGCATTTCCAAAACACCTTCGGGCAAAGCTCTGCAGACAAAGCCCTTCTGCACAGGACACGTAAATACATTTAGACGGGAGAGTAACTACTGCGTTGCAGTAACCTAACAAACTCGTATTAAGGCTCAGGCTTGGTGTGAGTGTCTCCAGCTCTCACAGTCCTACGACAACCTCAGCCACAGCTTCGCACGTGAACAGGACTAATATTCATGGTAAGTAATTTTAGAAGAAATTAGATGGGGTGAAGAAGCCTAAGCATAAAAGAATTTCTGTGTATCCTATAAATAGTATTTAACTTTCATCCATACAGGAAAACCTTACGACCATTAACAGAAATTAAACATCCGTGAAACCTCAGGGTACGTTTGCAATACAATAACCCTGGACAACAAAGGCAGAAGAGCCTCGACGTTTCCTCCGCTGTCCGGCAGCGGCGGCGGTGCCCCCCTGCCAGGTGACTCTCTGGCTAAGCTCAACAAGTCTAAACCCTGGGAGGGATTTTCTCTCTGCTTCCTTCCCAATGTCCAGAGACCCCTTTCCAGCCCAGAAAAGCACCGCTCGGTGCAGGCATCAGGGTGATGCGCCTGCCAGTGCTCGGCCTCAAGCTGCCCCGCCGTGCACGGGCTGCTGGGTGTGTTGGATCAGCCGCACCACCCCCCACCCCCCCGATAGAAAAGAACATCCACTACCGAGGGAAAACACCCAAAACCATCACCACAAGTATGCACCCCGGCCTCCCGCCTGCTCCCCCTCCTCTTAGTGCTGATCCCATTTCAGTGCCACCTGACCGAGCCACCGTTTAACGTTAAATCACATTTCTCACCATCTGGTGTTTGGATTAAGGAACAAACCTAGCGAGCTTAGCACTAACAGGCAACGTCCTGATTTCATCCTTTCCAGCTTACTGTCTCTCTCTCCTCCCAGTCGGGGAATTGTTGCATTTTCAGGTGTTACCGCATCACACTTTCTAATTTTCTTTCCATAACCACTACCAGCAGCTAATCGAGAGGGGGAAAAAAAAAAAAAAAAAAAAAAAGCATCGCTGCCACCAAGCTAAGCTTAAGACCTCAGAAATATTACGTGCTCAGCGTGCGTTATCCGAACATCTCTTTCGGCAACCACTCCCTGCCCTCGCCCCATCCCCTTCACCCGCTGTGCTGGCAGCCAGCCTGTCCTGTGCCGCTTGGCTGGCTGCAAGGAGCCTGGGGACCACAGGGAGCATCCCCACCCAGCACCCCCCACCCCGGCACCCAGCATCCAGCCACTCAGGGACGGGTCTCTCTGCACGCTCACACTCCAGCAGGTCACATAAGTGACTGCAAAGAGCAATTATTTCATTTCAAGTGAGCCACAAGGAAAACCAAAACGGGATAAGTTATTTTTCCCCGATGGATAAGAGCAGAAACACGGAACTACACGTCCGCTTCCAAACAAACACTCGCTATTTCTGAGTACACAGGCAGGCAGTTTTCTTACCTGTGTTAACAGAGTCATCACTGAAACTGATGTTATCAAATAAAATAACACGGTATATATTTGTGTTAGCTCTTTATCCTGCAGCATTTTCTGTTGTGTCCCAAATCAACCCACAGTTAGTATTTCAGCACAGCTCCTATTTACCTTTGAGGAGAACAAACTATCCGAGCTACCTGAACAGATGAAAACACCATTTTGAAGTTTCCATTCCCATTTTTTTCCCCTTTATCCTAAGATTGTTTTTTCCTCTTTCATATACCAGGATTATTGAAGCTCACTTACTAAAGATACTGATTTATATAAGAGATATATAAAGGATTTCACGCAAAAGGTTACAACAGTTCGACACCTTACAGCGGTACTGAGAAAAAATCCTTTGCTTTCAAATGATTCAGTATTATATCACAGGAAAAAAAATAAACACAAGCGCACACCAACTTGTGCGTGACCTCTTCACGCAGTAAATTAGATCAGCAGATTTTGGTGGTGTATAAACCCCTGACATTTGAGTGTGAAACGCTGCCCGAGTACCCGCAGTTCGAGGCTTACAGCAGCCGGCAGGATTCAGCATGTTTCTGTTATTAAATCAGTCCTCAAACAACACGCTGGGAGTTCCCATGCGACGGGAACCCGATCTCGTGCCAGGGCATTATCTCACCCTTTGTTTTCCCAAAAGTACGGGGCAGACATTTTCCCCTTCCTTCTGCCACCGGTCGATGCCCGCACGAGGGCTGGCCGGACGGCGGAGCTGAGGGTCCCAGCCAGAGCTTTCCCAGGAGCAGCACGGCCCGTCCCGCCGTGCCGACCCGCGGAGGAAGGAAGGTCGGTCACCTTGGGAAAGGAAATTCCACTTCTCCAGCGAGGAGGCTTTAACCCCCAGCTCACAGAAGTACGTATGGCCCGTGCCATTTGCTTATGCAAATACGTATAGGGAAGTTTCCCGCACAACACCAATCCACTGAGGACTTAAAGCCATACTCGGAGCCAGTTAATCCAATGAGGAGTTGTTCATCCTTAATAAAAAAAGTAATGGTGATCTACTGAGACCTAAAAAAAATAAATATGAGAATATTTAAGACATTTTTAAAGCTGTTAAAATCAGTGCTAAGGGACAAGTGAAGATCAAACCGCCCTCCCTGCTCCACTGCAGGACACCACCGCTGTCCCCAGGTGCCCAGAGCTGGGACACCGGAGGCTCAGACTCTCACCTGAAACCCACATGTGATTTTCTTTTTTTCTTTTTTTTTTTTTTTAATGTTTTTAATTAGGAGCAAGTATGATCAGCAGTATAGCAGACTGACACTATGACGAGGTGGCTATTTCTGAGGTGAAGGCAGGTATGAAAAGCTCACGGGAATGATGCTGCAGAGCCCACGCTGCCTGGAGGACACATGCGAGGAGGCAGCAGGTCGTCAGGAGGCACCCGAACGCGGGGTCATTTCCATTGGCCTGGCTTACACCTCGCGTTGGGCGTCTGGCGCTGCCCGCCTCGTGCTGCTGGAACACCTACGGTAGATGCAAACTGGCCCCAGTTCCTCCTCTTCACCCCATCCTGGTTGGTACTTTCACACGGCAAGCTGCATGCCTCGCACCGGATTTTAGTCAGAGCGAACTAGGAATCTCTCTGGACTGAGAATTTGCTGTCAAGCACAAAATAACACATTGTAGGAAAAAAACCAACTTCAGTGATGAGCAGAAACAGCCTTCTCAGCCTTTCTGTGCAACTGCCCTGCACGATGGACAGACCAGCGCTCCTTCACTGCTCCGAGCTCAGCCCTCAGCCGGACGGTCGGCCTCGGAAAGCCGCCGCTCACGGGGCACAGCGCGAGAGGACCAAGGCAAGGGGACCGGGAGCGCCACCCCACCGCCCCCATCCCTCCCCTGAGGGCCACACAGGTGGGATGCCATTCCCATGGGACGGGGCTGACGACCGCCTGCGGAAGTGCCTCTCCCTCCCCGGGGAAGCCAGGGGAAACCCAGCCTCTCACCCCACGTAGCTTATTTTAGCCAAGGGTCCAGGTTTGGGAGGACTTGCATCCTTTTCCAGCTTCGGCTACGCGCTGCCAGTTTAATTTCTGCTGCAATTATTCTCACACCCAGACGCTTGATCTGCCGTCCGTTAGCGCAGACGGGGCTCTGCCCCACAGCCTGCAGCCCCCCCAGGCCAGAGAGCTGCCAATTCTGGCAGTAGGGGAACTGTCACGAGGGCAAACATCCTCTCCGCTTATTAGCGCCGCGTGGCGGTATTTTGACCAGCGAGCTCACGGTACAAGAAGCCGAAGACAGCGGGACTTCCAGAAATGGACGGACTGGTGCTCCCGCTCTCCCCATCTGCCAGGGAGGGACGGCCGGGGACGGTGCCCGCAGCAACACTGGCACCGGGTGAACAGCGGCGGCAAAGCGAGACCAGAGATCCCAACACGTCAGCAGCGACGTCGTGTCTGTGCGATGGGAGTCCTGACTTCACGTGACGGCGCTGCTGGCTGGAGAGCACCGAGCCGCCCCGCAGCATCCCCCTGGGTCCCGCCATCACCCACGACCGGGTCTGACAAAGACACAGCGCTTCGTTATTTAGGATGCAAATTTGAACGTCACTAAATTTGCGTCCTCCTCTACCGACCTTTGCCGTTAAGGACAGACTGATCTGATAACCAAAGTCTACTTTAAAAAAAAATAAAATATTATTTCACAAGGGTGACTGACTCACATCCTGTTCAGTGTCATTTCTGCTAATTGTGGACCAGCAGCTCTCTCCACTTCCAACTTCTTCAGTTGTGAGGGCAGTTATTCCCTGCAGTCATGGCATTAATCAAAGTTTTAATAAGGAGGATTGATTACATTCTTGGTCTCAGAGTAGGGGTTTTCCACAAAGCTCAACTGACAAACCGCAACAGATTTGGAAAGAGAGGAGAGCTCAGCACTGGTCCATACCTCCCAAGCTCCCTTGCACAAAAGATAACTGCAAGTCTCACTGCCTTCAAGACAAAGATTGTGCCTAAATAAACTAAAATGTAATTGTAGTGTACATGCTTTCCTAAAAATCACACAGATTCAGTCTAGCAAGAATTACTGTAGTCACAAGTCAAAAGACTTTCAAGACATCTTTGTCCAGGCTGATGTAAGAGTTGATAGAGCAAAATCTGAAGGAAGAAAGGACATGTGCTCTGCATTACTGGAAAGGCCACTTGGGGTAAGACACTCAAAACCCTTTTGAGGACAACCCCAAAACTATTTTTGTGATTCGAGGGCAGAATTCCAGCAGATTTTCTCCCCCCCTCCCCGTTTCAAAACAGACTGCTTTTTTCCAGATGCGAGGAAGTGCACCTAAAGGTTGCACACTTTGAGCCAAGCTATTACTTTACAATGAGCCTTTTCTTTCTCACAATCAAACAAGTGCCTTTGCTACAGGGGCTGAATTAATACAGCGTAGGACAGCCCTGGGTCCTACGGCATCACTCCACAGGGGACTCCAGCCATGACCGGGATCTCTGCTCCCAGGGGATGGGATGCTTGCTGCAAGGCTCTGCACTCCTGGGTGCAGATGATCACCCTTAGCATCGTGCAAGTCAGAGGCCATCTGCAATAACGCAGGGGTTCGGACAGCTACTGGCACGCGTCCCGAGCCGTCAGCGTGAACCACGCTTGAGGCACGGTCGGTTTGGGGAGGGAGGGGAGTCAACCAGCACAGCTAGGGTGCAACCACAGCAAGAATAGTCTAATGTGTGTGTGGTACCTCCTTCACCTCCTCCCTGGGAGACCAGAAAAGCCATTAAGCAAGACAATGTGGAGATGCAGCTATCGAAAAGAGAGCAAGAGCACGAATCTGCTGGTTTTACCTCCTTATTCTTGTTCGTATGCCTCTGTGCCTTGCCACAAAACGTCCGTTTTACCCACCAAGTACTCCCCAGATTTAGACATTTTCAGTGTAGGTCAGGATTCAGGAAAATCCATCCCTACCCCCTCGTTATATTCTATGTAACTGTCTAATTTTTAAAAAGATCCATATGTAACATATATTAATAGTCAGATTCAAATCCAATCTGCATTAAACCTCAGAAATGTTGTATCTGGCAGCGGAACTGCTGCACATTTGGTCCTCATTTAATATTATTCATAAGGGTTTGGGCACATCAAAGTCCATATTAAGAAAAAATATCTATCTAAAAAGATTGCCGTAATTGATTAACGAAGCAAACATGGCCAGAACCCAAAGCCCAAGCACACAGATCACCCTGCTCTGTCAGTCAGTGCAGAAAGACGAACAGACCCACGAGCTGCTCGTGTGCAATACCGGGGCAGGTTTGCCAGTGCTGTGCCAGCAGATGCAAACCCCTCTGCCTGCTGTCCTCGGGCAGGAATGCAAAATATTTGCCAATTCCACATGGCTGCAATGCCTGACAGACTGACAGGTCTGCTCTTCGTGGGGTTTGGAGAATCTCACCCCCATCCTTGTTGTTTAGTGGAGTCTCTGCTGCCAGTGCTCTCTCCCCGCTGAAGGGAAACGAGGCCAACACCACTCCTCGTAGCATCATCCTGCCCTCCTCCACCCTTGCGGGTCTTGTATTCCTCTGGACCGAGCCAAGGGAGGGCTGCGGGGGGACCCTGCTCAGGACACTCAGAGAGCCACCTCTAGGAACGAGCGGCAGAACTAAGCCAACAGCACCTGCACGCAGGCACTTGCTGAGCGCTGGAGAAAAAGCTCTCACAAAACAGCCCATAACACAAACCACCTTTGCAGAGAAGGAAACCGTATGAGCAATATTTGAACACTCAGCATCAGCACAAGAGCGTTCCCACGTTGCTATGGCAATAGCAGGATTTTTTTTTGCCAGCCTGAACTGATGTACTTTTGTTTTCTGAAGCTTGCAGGCAGCTCTGGTGCCTCTGCCGCTGCTCTGGGAGGGTTGGCCAACCTGCAGCAGCAAGAAGTCTCAGCAGGCTTCAGTCCTGCCGTCCATCACCTCACGTGCCCTGGGATAACTTGCAGCATGTGCATCAGCTCCGCACCCATCTGAGGGGGAGCAAGACAGCGGGAGCTCCCCCCTGCCCCATCCCCTCCTGCTGATCTCCTCCTCGTTCCCCAGGTACCTCTGCAGCACGCGTCATGGGCCAGCACAACCCAAACCCAACAGTCAGGTAACTCAGAGGCAGAAAGGGAGGAGCGAGACACAGCTCCTCTTCCCTTTGAGGAGCCAAAGGAGAACAAGAGTCATCTTTGACCTCGCTAACGAGCTATTAGTCAAGAGATGGGTACGAAAGATGGAGATCTATTCGGCTCCATCCACCTCCCGGTAGCAGGCTGCTGCTGGAGACAGCGCTGCCCTCGCCTCTGCTCTCGGAGATCGTGGGGTGGGAAGGTGCAGGAAGGCAGGGCAGGATGCAGGCAGCGTGCTGGCAGAAGGGTCTAAGGGAAAGAGCTGAAGACAGAGGGAAGAGACACGCTACAAAACAGAGAGAAGGAAGAGAAAGGAGTGAGACAGAAAAAAAAGAGACTATTACCAAAAAAAAAAATCATCCACCACCACATGAAGTGAATCACCGCCACGGGATTAGGAGGGTGCGGTGGATTTTGGAAGCAGCCGAGACAGAGGCACGTCGGCCAAGGCAGGTGCAAACAGACCCCGGGCGTGCTGTGCTCCAGGAAGGGCAGGCATCGGGCAGCACCCTTCGCATGGCTCCCAATAGCTCCATCAAAAATAACGCTGACCACGAGCTTGGTCGTTGGCCTCAAGGGGGGTCTGGTGCTGGGTGCTGCACCCCCCCCACCCCTGGGCTGCCCAGCCTCCTCGTGCCACTGGCAAGCTGATCCAACAAAGCCTAACTTGGGCAGAGGGCAGCTACAGAGCGGGGTTTAAGCCAGATCAGCTCAGGGATCTGGTTCACCCCAGGAGCCTGGGCTTTACCAGCCCAAGGCAGGCACAGCAAGACCTGCAGGGAAAAGTCTAACAAACATGGTGTTTAAAACCACACACAGAAACTCCTTCACCTCTGGAAGGACTGCAGGCAGAGCAGAGGGCTTTCCAGATTCCAGACAT
Organism: Grus americana; assembly: GCF_028858705.1. Taxonomy (NCBI): domain Eukaryota; kingdom Metazoa; phylum Chordata; class Aves; order Gruiformes; family Gruidae; genus Grus; species Grus americana. Next base: position 2,199,830 of record NC_072865.1, read on the forward strand.
GGATCTCGTCCCCTCAGAAAAGCGAGCTGGAAGACCAGCCTGCGTGCAGGGCTGCTGCTGCCGTACCTGCGGTTCTGGCTCTATGTTGATCCGGTACGCTTGAGCCTTGCCATCTTCCAGAACAGGGGGTGACCAGGTCTTCCCTTCAGCTCTGCAATGGGAAATTAAGTTATCTCAACTTAAATTGCCTTTTTTTTAAAAAAAAAAAACAACAAACCACAAACCAAAACCAAACAACGAACCAAACAAAAAAAACCCTCCAAACAACAAAAAAACAGACTTCTTAAAAACAAAAAACCAAAACCAAACCCCAAACCCAAATATATACACATACAGTATATAGGCCTGCCAGGGAATTAATATATATGTGTTTGTCTAGAAATATCCTCAGAAATAGTACAGTGGTAAGTAGAGAAGATGCCACTTCCACGCTATTAAAACCACGAAGCTCAAAATCTTTCTTGAACTGCAGGCTCCAACTTAGCGTGGAGTTTAAGATACAAACCTATTCCAGTTCAAGAAGTCAGTAGTTAGGCTCGTGGCGGTTCTTCTTTAGCGTACTCCTGGCCTTGCCCCTTCATTCTGGCCCTGAATCCTGAAATGTATTCTGATTATGTGTGTATATATATTTTTTCATTCCCTGGCAGGCCTATATGCTAGGACACAGCAGGAATTATATAAATGCCTTTCAGCTACAAGGCTTATGCAACCCTGTATGAACCATCCTGACCCTTTCAACACAGGTGCTGGATAGAAAAAGTCCTAAAAATACGGTTTCCATTCACAAATGCATCTTCAGCCCCGCCAAGCCAGAGCAGGCAGCAGATCGTCCACGTGCCTGGTCATTTCTTCCCCACAGCAGCACCTGGGGAAACGGTGGGATGCGACCTCCAGCGCAGCTGTCCTCTCCATCGCTCGGGGCAGGAGGGAGCAGCGGGATCCAGCAGGTACATAGACAGGCTCTCCTGGGTGCTAAGAGGTTGAGTTGGGAGATGGGAACTGCCTGAAGTACAAGATAAAGCTTTCAAATGCAAACTCTTCCGTTTATTGTCGCAAGCACCGAATGAAAATAGCTCTTGTTCTGACGGGCACAGATCACTCGCTGCAGCCAAGCGTCCTTCGCCGGACTCTGGCCCCTGCCACACACCACGTTCAGCTTTAGTTTAATTATCAGCAGAGTCCAAGTTTGAAAAAAAAAAAAAAAATAAGGTTTTAACCCAGGAATCCTTGAGGTGATTTTTTTTTCACCTTTGGTATTTTGCGTCTAAAGCAGTCAGCATACAAACCTACTTGTCCAAGTTCAGGGGCTGATCCAAAAACCTTTCACAAGCAAAGACTCCCACTGGCTTTAACACACTTTGGATCCATCCCCTGAGGATTTAAGCTTGTTTGGTTCCAAATCACTACTCACTACTTCCTTCATAGCTCTTTCAACAGGGAAAAACTTGCTCTTTGTCATAGCTAGATGTCTTATACCAATTAATTATTTTTACCATAATAATTGTAGTTTTTAGGCTGGGACCCTTCTTTTTAAGCTGGTCTTCCCAACTGGTTTTGGTGGGACAAAGGAAACCATCCTTCCCAGGAACAGCAGCATTCCTAGCAATCCCAACTCGCTCTTTGCCACAATCCAGCGCTGCATATATTGCTTCCACATTAAGAATTTCATCTGGAGGCCCAGAACAATGAAAACGCCTAATTACACTGGCAGAGACCATAATTACAATTTCCGTGCTTTTTTCCCCTACACCGACTCAGCCTGATGTGTGCTCGCGCTGCCGCCGAGAAGGGGCAGTTCCGACATCCCCCTTCGCTCAGCTCCGGAGCCCGCATGCCAAGCACAGCTTAAAGGATCCCTGGAGACTTCAACGTGCCAGTAAATAAGAACCGAGATTCAGAAAGTGATTCTGATTGCAGAAGATAAGAGCAATAGCAGTAAATTCACTCTGCGTGAAGCTACGGCATTCGGTCCCCAGTACTTTCTACTTGGGGCGTCCCAGTTCCCCATGCCCCTGACAAACAAAGATCATGCTGGCTGTACCAGAAAGCAGCTAAACTTGTGTTTTCCAAAAATCATTATAGGTGTCTTCACACTTAATGAAGGACGTGGCCAGACTTCGGTTTGCACGTAGAAAGCCCCTTCAGAGTCAGTGCTTTTAATGATTAAACTCGAGGCTTCACCATCAGTCCTTCAGAGCGACCAGAAGTTCTTGGTATAAGCAAGACAGCCTTGTACAGCTTCCAGCGATGGCCCGAGCAAAGCCAGGCTCGCCTCGGCCTCCACTTGTATTACTCTGAAATTAAGCTGATATGGCACAACTTAGGTTCTGTTTGGCACTTTAAAAGGCAAAGCAAAGGAGACCGGGAGAAACGCCGGGCTCACCAAAGAGAAATGCAAGTCGCGTGTTTGATGAGCACTTACACAAGGAGACTCCCCCTTTTCCACGGGAGCAGCAGAATAACGAGTAATCCAAAACAACGAAGAGGTGACTGCCCAAGAGCGAGATGCCATGGGCAGCTACTGCAGAACAGCTGATGCTCTGAGCTCACACCCCCGTCCCGGCTGCAGGAACACCCCCGTGCCCACGTCCCCAGCAGGACCAGCAGCAGAGGGGGTCCCCTGCAGCCCCCCCAAGGGCAGGGGAGCCGAGCAAACCCCAGAGCAGTGGGGAACAGAGGGTCAGCACGGCCACCCCAAGCCACCCTGGCAGCAGGTTCACGCTACCGACAGTCGGAGCTTTGTGTTTAGGCAACAGCAAAAACTAATCACAGCTTTCTAATGTAACGGGTGAGAAATCAGACCTCACGCTCAAATGTTCCGAGTCGTTTAATTTACAGCTCAAGGACAGGAAAAGTGTTTTCAGATGTGTTGTAGGGGATTAAAGTCAGCTATGTGGAAATCATTACTCTGCACTAACAACGCTCTACTCTGTTTCAATGGCTGCTAGGACAATCCTAAAAAAACAACTTGACCTAGGTTACTGCTAGGCCTTCAACACGGGGCCTCGCGGGAAACAGACCCATTAACAAGACATAACTAAAAAAATAAAGTTGCAGACACCTTTTATCCCACGATTTGTTTTCTAAAAGACTCAACGTCATTCTCAAAAGATTACTTGCATATGCTCACTTATTTTACCAAAGTGTTTTTTCACCTGGTAATGATCTGCAAGTCTTGCTCTCTACATTTGTAGAGCTGCTTTTAAGTTGCAAGAATTCCTGAGTCTTACTGAATTTCTAATTTCGCCATTCCCTTATAAACTAACATTTAGCACTTGGGAAAGCGCCAGGCTGTGCCTGGGATGCTGCTCCCTGCTATTGTGCAGCCACGCAGGTGTGCGCAGGCAACAGCTACTCAAACCTCCAGAACAACCCTATCGCTGCATTTCATCCCAATCCGTAGAGTCCCTTCTGGGGGGAGGAGTGACTTCCTGCCCATCTCCTGAAGCTCCCATGATGGCACATCACTATGGTCACGACTGGTTTTTGTCACCGATATGGGCATTAGGCATCAAGGAGCTGAACTGAATCTAGAAGCAGCTACAGCGGATGCTTCTGCTTCCCCAGGATTGTGGGTCTCGCTGTGATAACCATAAGGTGATGGATCCATCCCTGCAGCCTCATGTAGGGCTTTCACCTGCTCTGCAAGGTGGGCAAGACTTTGCACTGGCTGGTGAACAGGCACGGGAGCTGAGCTCAGCTGAGCACCCCGATGGACCCGGCTCATCCAGGGTATGTGAAGGAGAAGCTGCAGGATTTCTCCTCCTTCATTCCTCTCGGCTGAAACCATCACTGTGTATCCAGGCTCTGGAAAGCTGCCGGTTTTCCTCTCTATTAGTCCTCGAGGAGCTCCAGAGGGGAAGCTGTGATTCACTTTTTCAGTTGTGCTTTTACTGGAAACTTGAGAACATCATTGTCATCCTTCCCATCTTCCAGCAGCGTGCCTGCGCGGCTCACAGCAAACGGACCCCGAGAAAACCTCCACGAGCCGGGGGGAGGCGGGAGGGGGGACTCAGAAGAACATCAACTACGTGAGGTTCCAGGGACTTTTGGGGCTACATGTCCAGCAGACTCATTACTGGGCTTTCTCCCATAGAAACTTCCAGAGAAACTCCATCTCTGTACGGAGAGCAGGAAAGAACAGGAAATCTTCATACTCAAATTCTCCAAGCAGACTCAGCAGAACTGTGATGGTGCATCGGTCCGTGGTGGTTCTCTGCACGCTATGTGTCCTCGGGGAAGCGGGGTTCAGTTATCCATCCGGTGCAGATCGCGGTTGCAGGCCTGACTGCAGTTCTGCTCTTGGGCTGCTGCTTTCCTTGGTCACTCAGCCGCAAGCGAACGAGAACAAATCTGATCCGCATTGTGAGCGCAATGCTGCACGCCACCGACATCTGTAAAGGAATTTGGGTTTTCCCAGCCCACGCACGCTGGCTTGCTCTCCTTCTCAGCCCCTTGTCCTTGCTTTGCCATGGTTGCATGGAACAAAACAGCCCCCAGGCCCCCCAAGTTGGGCAGAGCTTTCCACAGCTGCTGTTTAAAAAGAAGAGTTACCATCTCTGAAATACCGTCCCTCCACGGGCAAGGGCCCCCCAGTGCCACTCCTGCAGATGGAGGGGGAAGAAACTGCTTCCAGGATTTATTGCAGACAGAAGGAACCAAACCTGAAGCTTTGAGGATTTATGCTTTGACACCACAGTCAGGAAACAAACACAACGCAACAACCCCGGGGTCCCTGGCTGTGCCCAGGGTCAGGCAGAAGCTGCCAGTCCTCCAGCACCCACCTGCCCCACACACAAACAGGCCCAGTGGTATTACCAAGAGGGCTGTAATTGGATTGGACTGGGAAGAACAGCATCAAATTATTATTTAAAAAAAAAAAAAATCTCAAAACACACATGAATTCCTCCCTGCACATCACAGGAACATGAACAGCTTAGTCTCAGGGTGGAGGAGCCAGAAAGCATCTTTCTTGCCTGATAAGGGATTTCTTCATTTGTGTAACTTAGAGACAACTTCACAGTCAGAAGAAAAGGAAAAGAACAAGTTTTACCATGTGATCATCCTTATCCACACATTTACAGTATTTAAAACTCCGAAATTCTTGGCTGCCAGTCAAATGCATACGTTTTGTGGCTAAATACCAAGATCTCCATACCACGTTTCCGTGAGCGATAATTCCTGGGGCTGCTTAACACCCAGGATCTTCTCTCACCAGCTGCCCCACACCTGCTCCTACTCGCAGGTACCAGCAAGGCAGGCGAAGCAGACCCCGTGCTGCCTTGGATTGGGATACAACAGCTGGGAAGACGACGCTGGAGCAGGCTGCCTGATTTATCATCAGGGCATCCTGAACCACCCTGCTAAATCTTCATCGGCTCCATCACAGCCTCCCCCCTGCAGCCCAGGTACCAGGCGCTGCTCCAGCCTTACTAAGCCCACTTGAACTCCTGGCCTTGCATTTCAGAGCCATTAACCACGACCTGAACACCCACCCCTTGTTACAGGGATGCCTAGGTGATTCCTCACACGTTTCATCGGTACCCACGTGAGCATCGGTTACATAAACGGACTCCTTTCGTGAGCTGATAAGGATTTTCCTCCGCTCCATTTCTGAACGGAAAGGTACTGCGCTTTCCTGAATATCTCTGGGCAAAACGTGACCTGATGAAGCTGGGGACAAAATACCCATTAACTTCGGGGGGGGAATGACAGGATCTGGCCAAGAAAGGCATTAGAAAGTGGGGGTGCGAAGAAGGAAGGAGAACCATCCCCTGAGTGCTTAAAGTCCTTGATCAAAGGACATAGTAGAGATTTTAAAAAAATAAGTAGATATTAGTACAGCCTGAGAGCAGGGGCAGCCCCACAGATGCTGACGCTGGGCTGCAGGGGCCACGGGAGAGCCACCGCCCCCAACACACTTGAAAAGCTGCAACATCCCCTTCCCGGCAGTTTTCCCAATGTGGGCTTGGGGCCAGCTCCTCCAGGAAGGATGCAGCACAAGCCTTCATGCTCCCAGCTGGCAGATGACAAAAGCTTCAGAAAAAGCTTTTGGGCTCGCCTTCCCCCTCTGGCACAGACGGGCAGGTCTGGACAATGCTGCCAAGGACTTCCCAGCAGCTTGCGTCACCAGGAACAGCATCCATGATGCCACAAGGTCTCCTGTCCAGCGCCCAAGGTCCTTTGGGCGCTCAACCCTCTGTTCTCAAGTGATGGCTCCAGCAAAGCACAGCTCCAACACAATATTATGGCTGCTTTATTTGAGACATCACTCAATTTGAAGTAACAAGTCTTCCTCTAATAGCCAGGGCTGCAGCATAACCATGAGAGACGTTAACATTCAAAGGAGCTGGGAGGGATTTTTTTTAAAGGAGACAAGAAAATAAGCAAGAACAGGGCAAGCTGCACTGCCGAGCTGGCTACGTCTGGGCCCTAGGCTTGTTGTGTGTGCTTGCCTGGACACTGATTCTCTTCCAAGATAAGAAAGGGTTGATTGCAAGAAATAATATTGCTTTTAATGCACAAGAACTTGTTCACATGAACACACATCACTACAGAGAATCCAGATGCGATTTATCAAGCCTGTGTTGCTGGATCCTTTCTTACTGTTAGGAAAAAAAAATAAAAATATCAGCTTTTCCATCCGAGGTGACAACTGTCTGGAGACAGAAGGCCCAGGCTCTGCCAGCTTCTCACCATGACTGTGGCCAAGGGTTGCATCACAACAGAAATCCCACTGGCTTCAGCTGTTCCCTCCCAAGTACGGGGGAGATACTGCCTGCACCGCATGGGAAAGGTTTACACTCTGATTGTTTATTCTGCCCACAAACGGTCAGTCTTCCTGGCTCTTTACTTGTTTCCCCACCGGTTTATCATTAAGACATTTGGATACACAGGATAATCGGTACCTCCTCCCATCAAATTCAATGGGCTCTCTGCATCCCCAACACCTCCAAAACCTGGACGGGCCACATCGGTCTCAGGACACGCCATCAGACTGCAGAGTAACTCATCCTTCTTGTCTTCCCCCCATTTTGACTTTTCTACTGAGCTTTCTAGTCAAAGGGCATTTACTCACCCCAGCTTGAAAACAAAACCCATCTTGTTCTGTATCTCGTCAGCCCATAATGTCAAGGGGTCCTGGAGAAAGGGCACGGGATGGAAGAAGCCCAGAGGGCACCAGAGGACCGGGAGCCCTTTGGTGCCAGGCTGGCTGCCCAGCGCCCTGCCCTCCCTCAGCACACACGCCTGGCGAGAGGGAACCTCCTTTGGCAACACAGAATTAACATCAAATTTCATACACCTTCAGTAAAGACATACAACAAACAAGCTCGTTATTTCAAATCTATTGCAGACACACTTTTTTTAAAAAAACATTTCCTTGTGTTGATTTGCAAACTATATTCTGTTGAAGGGCACTGCTCAGAGAGCATCCTTCTGCCCAAGGGAGAAGGTACCAACCCACACCGCTGCACGTGAGGCTTTCCTGGAGCTCAGCCTCATGGTGGAGCGCAGGGCAGCGACCCGCAGCCGTTACAAACGGCAGTCGCTGGACACGCACACAAACCAACAAAATCCCCCCCGTCACTGCCCCAGGACGCGCTTCCCTCGCTAGCACCAGGTCGCCCCAATGCTCAGGAGGCAGTGCCGGGGCAGGGACGCGCTCACACCGAGGAGGTAGCGCTGGACGCGCTGCCAGCGATGACTAACGGCTGGGCAGAGTCGTCTGCATCCAACAGGTCACTCAGGAAACAGGAGAGAGATCCAAGAGACATGTCACCAAGCACTCACTTTGGGCCAAACTAAAAATAGACCTAATAAAGCGTCACTGGAGCTGCTTTTCTTACTGTACAAAAAATAAACTCTTCAGTTTTTCCTATCAAGAGGAAGGCCACTGCCGTGGGCTCCTCTGGGCACGGCCGAGGCGTGTTTCCTCTCGGAGGAGCCACCTAACTGACCCAACAGTGCGATCTCCTCCCTGAGGAGCCACTCCACACTGAATAGCTCCTCACCATCACCAGCTCCTGTCTGTTCCTGTCTTGCAGAAGCCTGAGCATTTATTTTTGCCTAAGATATGAGAACCTTGAAAATCTGCATTTATGAAGGCTCTAAGACCTGACAAAACCACTGCAATCCTCTTGCCTACCTTCTTGCCTAGCAAAGCCCAGGCCACCTCACCCACGAGCCCTGCACCACTGCAAGGCTGCTGGCCATCACCAGCAACATCTGCTACAGAGAATCCACCGCCCCTCTGGGCACACCACGAGGTCTCACAGTTAAAACTATCCACCTTGGTAGGTGCAGCTGGGCAAACCCAACCCCCTGCTGCCAGAAGTCTCCTGCACAGCAGCTTCCAGACCACTGTGAGGTTGTTAATGAACATTTCTGTACCTTGGGCAAGCTGAACAGACAGATCATCCTTAACCCCACCAAGGCACATACAAACACTGCTGTGAGACCTCTGTCTGCTCCTCTCACGATGGAGTGGAGCTGTACCAGTGTGACACAACCTGTGTCCCTGCAAGAAGTCACCTCTTAGGAGAAGAGATGCGCTTTGATGGAGATACCGCTAACACCACGTACACCGACACAGCAGCTAGCACCACCAGTGTGGTCATAGCTATGGCCAACAAGACTCAGGCACCACTTCCTGACCACGAGGACACCAGCAGAAAGCTGCGCATATACCGCGTGCCTCCCACGGAATAGGAGGATTTGAGGATCCAATCTCAGCCAACAAACAGACGCCAATCGATACCGGTGGCTAAAATGAGGTGTAAAAGTGGGAGTTCAGCCCATAGATTCACACAATAGAAACCCTCATACACGAGAATAAAATGCTGCCACGCTGCAGGTGAAAGTTGTTTTCAGCAAAACTTTGTTCTAACTCCTGACAAAGTTGTTCTGTTGCCAAACCACCTCAGCAGCTGGTAGCTCACCAAAACCTTGCGTCACTACACAAGGATTTCCACCTCTTCCAAAGAGAGCTCCAGCAGCCTGCGCACAGCCAGGAAGGGAACCCTTGTCCTGCCCTGGGGACAGCCCCCGTTCAGGGCAGAAGACCACCCAGTCTCCCCAAAACTGCTCCGAATGAAAAGCAAAACGACGGTCCTCCTTGGCTATGGGAAATTCTACCTGCGTGAAGGGTTTTCTTGGTTTTCCTTTTTAATTTCTTTCCTAATGCTGAAGCCACACCATCCCTATGGCACGGGCTGAGCTCGGGGACTCTGCTTCGGCCGAGCGGCTCAGACATCACTGTCTGATGAACCACACGGAACCAACGAGGCTTTGCTCCATTTCCGGCAGCGCTCCTTCTCCGTTGCCCACGCGTCCAGTCAGAAACCTCTTGTTTTCCAAGAGCAGTATAAACAGTAAATGATAGCTCTTTATAGCAGGAAATGCCTTTTTAATCTGAAGGGGAAAGTTGTATAAACTTATTTAAATCTATTAGAGATAACATAAGTCATTTGTGAGCCTTATAAGGAGCACTCATTTTGACTGGATAATTTGTGATTTCTATTAGGACCCTTTAGCCACAGAACAAATTCCAATGGAAAGCAAAAAAACCCCAAGCATTCATTTTGCTTTGAAGTATTCTAAAAAAGTGTAGTTAGCAGAATCTTCTAATGTATATTCATTGAACAGATGTTTGGGAAAGCGGCAGGTGGATGTTAATGAAGTGGGAGGCTTTGCCCAAAGGCGATTTCGGTCCCTGTGCTACTCGAGTCAATAAAACCTCCGTTAGTTTGAAGGATCCGACCCAGCTCAGAGTCTGCACGAGCCTTGCAAGGTGCAAGCAAGAGCCCAGGCTTACATAAATGAACTGGACCCACTTACTGTATCAGTGATCTTTTAAAACCAATTTTGTCTCTGTTTTTAAAAATGCAGAACAATTACATGGACCACAGGGACGCACCAAGAACCGAACCTAAGGGCACGTCTGCTCCGGGGCCAGATGTGAGCCTTCTGCAAGAAGGGCCAAGCAAAGCAAAGCTGACACAAGAGCACATCAAACTGAAGAGGACCTACCTGTTCACGGAGAGCAACAGCTGGTCCATGCATGCTTTGATCTTGTTTTGTGCTTCTAGGTGCGTCATGTTCTCCGTGCTCTCTCCGTTAATTGCCAGAATAACATCTCCTGGGCACAGGTTTGCCATGGCTGCTTTACTGCCAGGGTTAATCTAGGAAGGGGGAAATAACAGGGTTACTAAAAAGAATGTTCGGTTTTAAAAAAGTCCAGTTTCTTGGAACGAGCAGCAGATAAAGGGAGTAGTTATTTCCGGAGAAGACACATGTGTTTGCCTACACCAACGGCATCTACCAGAGGCTGGGTGTCAGAGCCAGGGCTCTCGGGTCAGCCCCAGTTCTCCGAGGGCCGTACTCTACAACAATGCTCTCCTAAATAAGTTTTCTGTCAACCCCCGTCAGTGCGTGACCAGGTCCTCTCTTCAGATTTGTCTCTTGCTTAAAATAACACAATACCCTCTTTCAAGAGACATGCTTTACACTCCTTTGGCTTGCAAGCCTTAAATCATGCTGTGAGAGTCAGTCCCCGAGGAGCACATGTCACCCTCCTCTTTGGCTAACTACGTAATTAGAAGATGAGCGCAGTCGCCCTAATTGCTTCCTGCAGAGAGGTTACATTTGACATCAGTTTTTCCTGACCGTCATTCAAATGACTTGTTTCTCTCTAGCCCTGCATGGAATATCACGCAGCTCGTTAAGTCTCCACAACTCTTTCCTTCTGGTTTTGTAGGAATGCCAGAACCTTATAAAGCTCGTAACTTCTTTCCTGAGGAACTAATGACAGGTCCAGGTACTGTTTGTGGTCAGCCATAAGACCAATCCTGCAGCCCATAAAAAGAGTTTGTCGAGAAATTACCATTTCATTTACATCAGCCCAAATGTGGTTTTAATTTTTGCAATAATGTAAAATGATGCAAGGCATAGGCAGGACAGGTAAATGTGCCTGTTTAAACTCTTAATAGCTATGTGCTTGCCCTCCAATTTCCTCTTCAGTCATTCAAAGCATCTGCTAACACTCCGCTAACCAACCACATGGTTTATCAAGTGAGAAAGTACAGCGAGTCTGACTTTTGGCTATTCATATTTCACTGCAGTTAGAGTGCGATGGTGCTTTGATTCTGTTTAGTCTTGATTTGCATGGGTATAATCCCCTGTTTCAGGTGATGGGCCTCTGCTTCATCACACCCTGCTCGAAAGATCCAGGAAACAGGATCACTGCTCTATCCTCCATCTCCCCTCGGACGTAGGTTACGTCGGCGCACGGTGGCAACCAGACACTAGCAGAACAGGCAAGGTTTTTCAGACAGTTTGAGACCAAACGCCCAGCCATCTGCTCCATGGTGCCCTCAAGCCCCCCGAAAACTGCAGGTGCCTCCCCGTTTTCATCTTGATCTGTTTTTTCCGGTTCTATTTGCCTGGGAAGTTTGAAGAGGGTTTGGCCTTAACCCCAGAGCCCTTTGTGGATCGCACTGGGGCTGCTCACAGGACGGAGGGCAGTAGACCAGCTGGCATAGCACGGACCTGCTGCACCGCTCCCTGCGTGACTACAGCCACCAATACCGCTGAAACGTGAACCTGAAGGTGTCTGAGGAGCTCCAAGCCACTTTTTACATTTAAGTAGAACCGGCAGCCTGAATTAAGGCTTTTGTTGTGTTGTCAGAGTAAATCAGCATTTGCCATTTGCTCTTCAATAGTTTCAGCCGGGCTATTTTGCTCTGAAAAACCTGCCCAGCCTCCTTCTCCCCTGTTCCCGGGCTCCCCTGTGACTCAGCTCAGAGCAAACAACAGGAGGTGTTTCTGAACACAGCACACATTAGCTGTAAAGCTCTGACACAGGACACGTTTATTTTTTTTCCCCCGCATGCATTCGTCCTGTTGTTTTTTTGAACCCGTGTCAGAAGACGTGGCACTCGCAGAGCATCAAGCTCCTTCCACAGCCATAGAAGCTGCCAGACCCACCAGAAAGTCAACCAGAAGCTCAACCAGCACCTCCAAGGAAGCATCTCCATGCGCTTGCCTGTTATTTGCTTCCCTTGGTGTCCACCCCGCAGCTTGGGCTGCCAGCAGGCTTTTGGACTAACAGACCTTCAGTTTGACCCAGGACAGCTGTATTTTCTTCTTGTCTGTTCAACACCGTCTAGAGGCACTGATTTTAACCAGATTGTAGCTTCCTTGGAGAATAAGCTGTTCATAAATGGGACTCTTAGCTGTTTCCTATTTTTAGATTCTGGTTTATTTCAAATTATTTTGGCAGTATCTCCATATTAGCATTTTATGCTAGCCGTGGAGATGACTGAGGGTGTGAAATGGAGCTGCACTCCAAGAACTCATTAGTTTGAGATACAGCATCGGTGTCATAGCAGCTTGGGAATCAGTACTGTAATGTCTGTCAGGTCCAAAGTTTGTATTTCAGTGAATAACGTTTAAAATACTTCAAACCAAGTTCTCCTACCTCACAGCTGCGCAAAGCCATTGACACCAGACACGCCACAGAGCGCCCTACGAGCCTGGTTATGGGTCAGGGCTGCGTCTGAGTCCTCGTGCAAGGGTCCTACCTGCTTCGCTCCGTACGGATCCACCCAGACAACCTACTGCAAAACCAGGATCTCCATAAGGACAAGGATGTAATTTTAAACATAATAATTTCTGTAATAGAGTCTACACTTGGAGCGACACGTCCGGGAAAGGTGGCCCTCTCTTGTCACGTGGGAATGAACAAATGCACGAGGAAGGAGCAGGAGGAGCTGGGTGGCTTGTTCAGGCAGCACCCACGCCCAGCAGCAATCGAATCAGCCCCGAATGCTCCTTAACCAGCCGCTTTTCTCTACAAAGGCCAGCTACTGCCCAGGGAGCTGCTGAGCACCTACTGCTATAAACAAGGACAGGGATTTTTGTTCAAGTGATAAACCTTGTTTGGTGTATTAGCCCGTTCTCCAGGGCTACAGCCCTAAGCGATCTAACCACACCTGTGTGTACTGCCCACGGGCGCAAGGTCTCTCCAGGGAGCAACACTAAAGCCCAGCCCAACAGAGAGGTTTTGGGATGGAGCTTTTACCAGAGGCACTCGCTCATGCCTCCTCCAGAACGGCCTCGGGTCTGCCGGGAGCGGTAACCACAGCGTGCGTGATGTGAACCAAGCGTGCATGGATTCGAGAGTAACTGGATATGTTATGAAGTTAAAAACACTGTACAGAAAACCTGCACTGAGTTACTGAAGGTTTCTGTTCTTGAAGGGGTCCTCCAAAGAAACTGAGGTTCGAGAATAGGATAGGCTTAAGAAACACAGTGACAGGATTTCGGGGGTTTTTTAAGTTTTCCATCAGTGCTAAGAACAAACTGTGAGTGAATCCAGACTAAGACAAGATCGATGGATATGTAACTCGGGTGGCATAAGCGGTCTCCCCAGGACAGGCTGTGCCCCCCCACCACACACTGCCTTTCTACGGGCAATGCCGTGTACCCTAAAGTGGAACCCCAACTCGCACGCCGGGGCCGAACACGGGCTCCGTCCCACGGCTCCTGCTGCGTGTGCCATGCCTCGTCTTGCCCACGCTGGGTGCCTGCCAGGATTTGGGCTGTTTGTCTACTTTTCCTCCAGCGAAGAGCTCACAAAGGGCAATTACGCAGTAGCAAGGAGCCAGCGCGGTCCCTCACACCCTGCTAACGCCCGGGGCTGCGGGGCCCCACGCGGGTGCCGGTATTTCAGGGCTGGAGCAAGGTGCTGGTAGAGAATCACACGGGTGGACGGGGTGGTCTGAGCCCTCGGGCTGTTGGCAGCTTTCGGGGTCTCCCTCCCTGCAACACACCCAGCTCCCACAGAGCTCTGTTTGTGCCGCGGGGTGACAGCAGCCTCCACGCACATTCGGAGCAGTCAAGTGTATGGCACTGAGAGCCAAACCCACAGCAAACACCGCAGGCTTAAAGAAACGTAAATATTTTTATTAAAGTTCCCCTAAAGGTTTTTCTTTTTCAGCTAGACAAGAATCCTGCCTCATTTAGAGGCTCTGAGCTCCCAAAGCCACAGCTTTATACACCAACGAAGCAGCACTGACGTGAACTCCCGGCCACCAGTTAACTTACGCTGCTGGGTATTGCTGCCCTGCACTTGAAGATACTTTCCCACCAACGTAAATCAAAGCCAACTGATGGACACTTGGGGTGAAGCCGCGCAAGACAGCCTAGTCACCTCCAACAGCTTGCCCACAAGAGGGGAGAGGACCTTCTCTCTGCACCTTCCCGCTGCCGGGTACCATCCAGCCCCTTCCCTTGTGCCAGCCCTGGTGCTCAGCAGGTTTTTAAGCACAGCCTGGGATGCAATCCAGCAGAGCTGAACGGCTTTCTGAGAGTGAATCAAAGCAACTCAGAGTAACGGGTCCAGCATCATCCAGGACCAAGGGAGGGATGGAGCTGGCTGGTGGTGAGCTCCCCATGAGATGATTAAGCAGATCCCACACAGCGCTATATGTGGAATACCCACTACCCATCACCTAATCACCGCTGCATCTTCAGCAGGAAGAAACTGAGCATGACATCCATGCCGGGCCAGTCAGTGCGCTGGGGGTGTCACTGGCACTTGTGTTTTCACAGCTCCTTTTATACCCATGGAAGCACATTTGTGTGTACCCTGCCCGAGGCGACCGTGCACGCACAGCACAGCATCTGTTCGGGGAATGCAGCGTAAACGCGTGTCATTTTTAGTGCTCTCCCAAAATTAAATAAGGCCAAGAAAGAGCAATGTTCTACATTTAACCCCTCCACAAAAACAAGCAGCTGCTTCTTTGTTTCTCTCCAAAAAATGCAGATGCTTAAGAATATTTATAAACAGAAAATACTAGAAGAAACCAACCCCATGCACAGCGAACCCTATGGTAACAGCAGGGCACACGGAGGTTCGCAGAGCGCGTGCCCCAGTAAGTAGCTCCAGGCTGTCTAGAGCCCAGGGAGCAGCCGCCCTGCACAGCGTGCCTCCCGCAGGAATTCACTCCAGTAGGAAGCCAGAACGTATTTCCCCCCCCCCCGCCTTTTTCTAAAAAGCATATTATTCTCCCTAACCCCCTCAGGACAAGTCTCACTTGCGACGCCTTTATAGGTCCTTCACATGGCACTGCACTTCAAAAAATACGAGAGGTCTCGGTCCTTTTATATGATTCCAGCAGGAAAAGGAGCATTTTAAAGAAAGAGACCCCAGTAAAGAGCCTTTCTCTGACTGTCCTCCGCCGCCTCTGTCACCACGGGAGGTTTGGTCACAGCGCTGCCAGCATCACCCCACGCCGAGGATGACAACGGGAAACGCGACCCACAGGCTGCAGCACTAAACCAACACCCCACAACTTGGCATCTCCTTTTGCTAAGTCATCAACCGGTGAACTGTATCTGCACAATTACGAACCAATATTTTTTTAAATAACTTTTCCAATTATTTTCCCCAGCACCCCTCCCAAGATCACCACCCACCTCTCTCCCCCAAGGAGACCAGGATCAACAGGCAGCCCCCTCCCCAGCCAAGCAGATGCTATGGAACAGACTGGAACCCCCCAAAGCCAGCAGCAGCTATCTTATCTGGCCACTGGAGCCTTGTTAGGATTTATTGAGTGCTAGCATCTGACATCAGGCCAATAAAATAAAGCACATTAAGGCAACTGTCGTCCTAAGCCAGCTGGTGTTGGAAGCTGCGCAATCTAATTTAGTAAGCAAGATTATTTGCACCGAGAGGAGTTTACTCTCGAGACACACATGGTGTTATACTTTCCACCCTGGAGATCAAGCGCAGAAGCGTGCCAGGGCTGCAAGACCAGGCAGCGCAGAGCAACTCTTACAGGGCAAAGTCCCCCGTGCCTCGCTGCGTGCATCCCGCTGCCCACGCAGGGACAGCCCCGCACGCCGCGAGGACGGCTCAGCTCAAAGCATCTTTGCTCGAGCCGTCTCTAGAACTGGGCCAACACCACAAGCTGAAACAAATCAATGCTTTAGTGGAAGGTTAATTTGTTATATTAACTTAACCTTTTATTATTATTATTATTATTATTATTCTTTTTCCCCAGAAACCTGCCTCTGCAACATCACCTGTGTCGGGACCCAAGGATGAGGGATGCAGTTCTTCCTTGCTGCCTGCACAGGTCTCAGCACAGCCATTGGCAAGAACAACTTAGTATTTATTCTTCCAGTATTTTTTACTCAAATTAACAAAAGGTACCTATTCGGGCCAATCACACCCACACGATACAGGCAGCTTTCTCTCTGCCAGGTCCCCTCCACTTTTTAAAAAAAAAAAAAAAAAAAAAGCGCCACTGTAACAGACCACAACGCATCCCATCAATGAACGAAGCCGTCCTCCCAGAATTTAATGGGTTAAAACGTGCAATCCCACACGAGCCTACACAGACCACACCACTTCTCTTACATCAATGGTAGTTTGTTACAGGCAACTCGGGGGAAATTTTCTGTTCTGCAAGTGTGATCAAAAGGGCCTGATTAAAGCCTTCAAGAGGCTTTCAAGATAGTGTGACAAAATTCTCAGCTTTTAAACAAAGCAAGCCTGTTCCATTATCAGGAAGCACGCCACGAGGCAGCAGATGATCTTACGGTAGCAATATCTTTTTAAAACAGGAAAAACCAAGAGTTCAATGACTAACTAAATGAAGATAAATTCCCCAAATCCTTTAAGCATTCTTTCCAGGGATTCTCTTCAGCTTTTCAAAGCATCGTGCCTTGAACTGACATCCATTCCTCGCCAATCCATTTACATTTTTCTAATGGCTTTTATAAAAGTCCAATGTATCAAGACATTATTTAGGCGTGCTGCGCAGCCCAGTAAACTAAGAGCACTGTTTATGCAACATGAATTCTCATTTAACTACTGAAGAAAACAAGATGAAACTTAAGAGCATAAAAAGGGAAAGAACCAGAGCACAAGCATGGCATGGCACTTGAAAATCCTTTTGAATCCACGTAGTGATGGATCCAGACCCAAATTTAGAATCAGATTCTTAGCGCAGATCCTCGTCCAGCTCAAAGGCTGAGATTTCTGTACAAGAAAAGGCCAAGAATCAACGAAATCAGCTACGGATTTTAGAGCGACCAGCCTCACACCCTGCGTGCAAACCTCGAAGAGCTGACCGAGAAAGGCACAGGGCGGTCAGACACTCACATCTGGTTCGTCTGGCCGAAAGCTTGCCGTGCTCAGCCCAAGGGCACCCCAAACTCTGGCAGCGCTCGGACCGGCGCTGCAGCACACCACGCTCACCAGGAGCCCTCTTACCCCGTCCTCCAAGGGCGAGTTGCAGAAACTCCGCTCTGCTACACAGAATGACCCGCTCTTAACCACTACATCTGCTGTTAACTCTGCTTTACGCTCGCTCTGCTCTGTTGGGGAGCAAGGCCAGGGCAGGACAGCCCGTCGGGGGGACACCAGCTAAGCCTTGATGTTAGGCACGCACGCTTGGAGCGTCCCCGCAGTCCCCGAGACACCGCACCACTGCATGCCACTGGGCGAGCTGGATTCAGCAGCAGGGGAATCCCATCGCCGCTCCCAATTTAACGCTCTGCTCTCCTGTGGAGCCTCCCCTTCTCGGCCATCTCACAGCCAGCAGCAGGGCCACCTAGACCTTTGCTTGGGGAAACCCTTGGGTGCTTTGCAGAAGACACGCAGGAGCTGCTCGGAGCTCTCCCTCTCAAATCACCGGCCTTCTCAGCCAGGAAGGTGGGCTGATACTTTCTTTCCTGTCAAACGGAAAGCGGCCACAGAGGTCTCTCCAAACAGAAGAAAATTCTCCAACATCAAAAGTTCGAATTCGGTTGGTGGGTAAACCTGAAGCTTTGCTCTCGTGGAAGAGGTTAACCTCGCCCAGACTGCGTGGATTCGTGCCTTTGCCACGCGACCGCGTTCCCCCAGTTTAATTGCAAACACGAGGTACTCCGCAGGGTTTGGTCTTTTGTACCAGAAGCTTTACGTGTGCTAAAGGCTTCTGGGAAGCGTTTTGTGGCTTACGGCGAATGACAGCGTTCAGACCCAGCGTACTGTGACCCTCCCAGCTGAGCATCTGCTCCTCCATGCCCGTCACTGAATGATCCTGGATTTAACTGTTCGAAACAGTTCCTCTTCTAGCTGTGCTTTACCCGTATCTGATAATTAAGAATAATTACTTTAAATAATCTTCTTTAATCTGGTATATTCTGCTTTCTGAAGCTCGTACTGTACAATGTCATTCGCACGTAATCTGCTATCAGTCCACACAACACGTAAAACTACTTAAGGCTTAATGGGCGTGAATTTGAGTTGCTCTGGTTGACAAGAAAGATTGAGCGTGGTGCGGGCTTTGAGGCATCTTTATGATGGTTGGAAAATTCATTGGCTGAAATACTCTTGCACAGCAATTTTTTTTAAAATTTTTTTTATTTTTAAATACCGCTCTGCTCTCTCTGGCGAGAAAGGGGGGGTTATCTTAGGTCTCTGCAGGCTGTAACAGCTACTTGAATGCCACGCTACGGCCCGACATCTTTGCAATTGCTCCAAGTAACCCAATGAATCCTGGGTTTCCTTGAAGTTTTTGTGCAAGTCCTGAAGTAGAAACCAAACATAACCTTATCTTCCAGGGCTTAGGGCAAGTGGGGCGTTATCGGCTGCGTACAAACCCGCGGCATTAACGAGCTCTGGCCAGGTACGCCGCGGCTTCCTTCGGTACGCGTCTGGCAGCGCTGCACCGATGACAAACCAAGCAAAGTGTTTTCTGTGAACATGTTTGGTTTGGCTTTTTTTATCAACGCTACCAGATCTTGAGAGATCTTCTCTTTTCTTTCACACTCCAGCACCCGTGGTCACAGATGACTTAAAAACCAAAACCATTTTCACTAAGTGTTTGGGTATCCAACAGCCACGAGTCAATGCATTTTAAGAGCTCAGAAATCAACCAACAAATTCAGTTATACAACACATTCAGAAATACTATATTTAAAGGGACTTGTGCCTTCTAGGATTTGCTGTGTGACTCCTGCAAACTTGTGATATGCATTTCCCCCCAAACATTCAAAAAAATTAATAAATAATTGCAATAATCTGCACTAATCCCACATAATCCATAATGGCATACTTGTATTAAAATTAAAGGACTGATCCACCCCCAACAGGACTAGGATTATCACCATCTATTGTGCTATACAGCAACAAAAAGTTTAAGGAAAAAAGAATAATTCCACATATTTCCCCTTGTATGCTTCCTACACAGAGCCGTGTTAGTAAATCTGCTCTCTAACTTTATTCTCTTTTATCCCTGTATCAAGTGGGATACAACCCTGCACTTTTCCAAAGGCACTCTGAATACCTGTCCCAACAGGCAATCTTTCAGTCCTCAGGAAGTTAGAAAATTGACATCACCATCATTTAAAAGAAAAAAAAGAAAAAACCAAGAAAGGACCCCAGCCCCACAAAACCCCAGCCCCAACTCCCTCTAAATCCCCCCCCGTGACGCGGAGCCCATTCTGCTTTGTTCACTCTGGCAGAGGCCAGCAGTGTTTTCAAGGGTGTGCTGGGTTTGTTTTGCTAAACTCACCCCAAGGTCAGACCTTGCATGAATGGATCTACATGAATCATTCTTTCCGCCTGCTTTCCCACTCTGGATTATCAGCGTGCTTGATTACAGTAATTAGCATTAGGCTTTCATTCCAGCATATTCTACCATTACTGTCTCCTGAACCAGCACAAGCATTTGTTCTTCTCGTTCAGTTATTAAATAAAGCCCCAGTGACAGAACAACTTCAGCAGCAAATATATTTGTTACATACTTTTGTTAGTTCTTATCTGTAGCTCAGATTAACTGTTAAGTACCACTACAGCTTCAAGTGCAGCCACCCAGATCTCACTCCAGACCTTACAAGCAGCAAGCACTGGAAGAATGACAAGAACAAAAAAGAACGACAGGCAAAACTATTTCCTTCCACTTAAAAAAATCATCCCACTTGAACTATTATGGTATAACAAAGATTAATAGCTAGCATCTCTTTGTTCTTCTATACAGGCAATAAAACCACTAAAGGTCAGCTGGGGTCCTAGTTTTAGGATTCATCAACACAGAGCAACTGCTTCAGTCCATTTGGGAGCTCTGAACAGAAAGCGTGTCATTTCCATTTAACCAACAATCAAATACATACAAAATACACATAAAACCAGGGAAAAACCCTTAAGGAAAGCAAAGCAAAAAGCCCCATTCCCTTTGCTGGCATCTCTGGTTCCTGCCTTCCCTGCCAACACACAGTTCCGGGTCAGGGAGGCAGAGCACGAAGGGCTTTAGTCCAGGTTTAATTACCCCAGGAGCACACAACAAGCCTCACAGACCACCCCAGAAATGATCACCCCGAGCGGGTACTCTCGGTATTCTAAGGGGATCACGGCAACGCGTGCGGGCATTTGCTGGCTGCCCCGACCACGTCAACAAGACCACTTTACCAGAATTCCTCCCCCAGCAGAATTCCTCCTCCAGTATCCTAACCTTTAACAGGACACGTATGTGCTCAAATACAAAAGCTACTTAAGTTTAAAAGTCAACCTTAACTCAAACAATACCTGGATAATGGATTGCAGACCAATTATTTCTCACCCTTCTTGTGTTACAGTTCCACACCAACACTGAAAAATGCATTTTCGCTGCTCTGCTACAGACTAGTGGGTAAACTGATGTTGAAGCCAGCAGATAAAGGAAAAACTGCATTAAAAACTTGGACAAGTGGACAGATTCCAGTATTTTTAAAAAAATATCTGTTTAGCCAAGTAATTTGTCTATGACTGTAAATGCAGCAAGTGCTTGGATTAACACTGGCAGAGTTGGGTAAACGCCGACATCGGCCGCTCTAGGAGCTGGACAAGCGAGTTCAAGTGATTAAATGCATTCTGCTCCTCTAGTTACGCTAATGACTGATTATCTTTTAATCCCAGGCAAGGGGTAGATCAACTGTCATCCCACACAGAACCGCAGCACTCACTGATGTGGTTGCAAGCACAACACCGAGAGCAGCTGAGTAAGTTATTCCATTTCTGTTCCTGAACCATGGCTGCTGGTCAGAAGCAACGTTGTCCCTGCAGCAAGGGACACCGAGGGCAAACGGTGTCCAGTTCTTGGCCTGCTCAAGGAAAAGCAGCTGGCAGCTACCAGGAACTTAATTAAGTCTTAAAAGCACTTCTATCAAGTCATTAAGGCCAACTCTAAGCAGATGTTTTGGGTCATTCCCCTACCCCTATAAATATCGTGAGGAGGAGGAACCATCAGTTACATGATGTATGACACCCGGCGTTAACTCGCTGTAACTGTGGGTATAAAACAAGCCGGGTTTCTTCCCCAGAGCACAGCCCTGGGCTACAATTCCCTTCCCAGCACTGTGCTGACAACACAGCGGCATCACGACCCCCGCGTGTAGCTGCTGCGGCACCCTTTGGGGCTGCAACGTCTGCAAACCAGCCCAGCAAACTCCAGCCCTGCTCATCTTGGTCCCCCAGAAAACACAAGAAGAAACAAGGGGAAAAAAGGGGTGGCTAACACGCCTGGCTTTTGACATGACCACATGAGAAAGATGCCCTAAGCACACCCTTCTGGATTTCCATTTCTCTTTCCTTATCTTTAATACTGAAGAACTGAATACTCAGCATCAGCTGGTCCCAGCCACTCGGGCAATCAGATCTTCACCACTTGTCATTTAAGATTGATCAAACCACAGAGGGAAGCAACCTGCTTTCAAGGACAATAGATCATTCCTTGATTTCATGAGCATATTTGAAACAGCTGCAAGGGATGGGCTCCACACCACCAGCTGCACCTGCACAAACGCAGCGACCTCGCAGGGGGCTGAAGGCAAAAGAGAGTCCTGGTGAGCAAGTCGAGCCCCATTCCAAAGCAGGACTGCGTGATCGCTATTTTCCTTGCTGCCAAATCCATATATTTTCAAGTTTATCCCTCGGCAACGGCGTCACAAGCCACATTTGGGAACTACCTTCAGCTTTCCTTCCTGCCCCACGCCAGCCGCCTCCCCCTGCCTGATGTTCTCCCTCCCGCTCAGCTCAGCCTGGTCAGGCAGCTCCGATCACGCCCGCTGCTTCGTTTTTACACCTCTAGCAGCGACACTTCAGCTTCAGGTCCCACAAATGCAACATTAAGGAACTCTGCCTTCACTTAACCCAGAGCAACACCACTCAGACAGGCTTTGGAGAGGAGCTGCACCCTTCTAAGGTCCCCCCCAGACAACAGCAAAGCATCGCTCGCTGTGGCTCAACAACACATCTCTGCCCTGTTACAGCTAGTCAGAGGTCTGGGGAGAAACTGTTTCCTGTAGTAACTTAGCAAAGAGTAGAGAAAACCAACCTATTAATGACAGAATAATTTTTTTTTCAACCCCCACACAGATGAATTTGTGGTTTATAAGTAGACAGCCAGCCTCTGGCACCCAGAACTGAATGCAGGTGGCTTTCGGATGCTGTGAAACCCAAACAGCAACCTAGAAATTCCCAACATAACCAGTCCAGGTAGAATGCTTGCAGAGCTCTACAACCCAAACGCTTTGTGGCACAACAGCGGGGTGCAGCAAACCCTCATCCCTTGGGCAGCCCAACACAGCCAGAACACGTCAGCATCTTGGGCTCACAGCTGGACGTGGGAGTCCCTGTGTCTGGTCCTGCCTCCCGGCAGAATTTCTGCTTTTCAAAATATGTTTGTAATTTAATGGCATGTTAATATAAAACAATATTTTTTTTTTGTTTAAAACAAAGCACTTTGGAGGAAGCAGAAGTCAGCCAAAAGCTTCAACAATTAGGCTACAGCAAGAGGCTCCCTGCCTCCTGCAGCAACCCAACTGGGGCGAGGAGGCTGGGGGGGACGGGGAGCCCAGCCTCCTCGCCCCCCCCAGCCTCCTCGCCCCAGTTTCAATCTGGAAAGAACAGATTTACTGGTTAGACAATTAAAATAATTAGACAATTACAGAATAAAAGTGAATACGGCACCACACCAGCCGCACACAGCTCTCTGCAAAGAGGCAGGGTTGCACGGACGCACCAAGCAAAGCCCTGGATCCCCCTTCCTGCACCCCCACAGCCAGGAGCTGCAACAGAAGCCAACTCTTCCCCAATTTTAACATTTTCAGGTATTATTTGCAAAGCCAGTGAGGTCTCTTCTCATGTTAAGAGACTAGAGCCCAAGCAGAGCAACCTATACCCACATGTATGTTCCCAGCGAGTTATCACCCGTTAGCGTACCGCACATCGGAGCATCACTCCTCTCTTGGGAGCAGGAGCAGAATTAAGAAAGGATCCAATTTAAAAGGCTGCCACACTCAGTAACATGAAATAACACCCTACGACTGCTACTTGTGTTATGGCTTCTTGCGATCCAAAGCAAGGCTGGCCTGATGAGAAATTATCCTGACATCTCCCGGGTTTGCTGATTCAAACAAGGAATTTGGCAAGCCACCTGTCTAGGCAGAAGCAGACTTTGTTTTTTCTTGTTTAATGTTAAACCAAACTTTTCTCTAAGTAACAGGAAAACAGGCTCCCTCCACTAAATCAAGATGTTCATCTTCACAACAGAAACATTTTTACAGTCACCGAGAAGCGATTTTGTGTTTTGTCATGATACATCCCACCTTACTGGGGGAGAAAGAGGACTTCCCTGTGCCGAGGAGGTGGAAGCTGAGCCCCGAAAGCCGAGCGCCTCCTCGGCAGCGCAGACACCCCAGCAGTGTGCGGATGCCTGCCCGAGCCCGGCCAGCCCCACCGGCTGCTGCTCCCCGCACCTCCCCGGCCTTTCCCAGTCTGGGGCTTCCCTCCTCTCCATCCGTCTCTGCCCACTACTCCTCCAGAAAATCCCTGGCTGGAACACTTGATAAGGGACAGCCCAAAGTAAAATCAGACACAAAGCTGTGCAATAGGCATGTTTGAACTCAAGTACAAAGCAAGGCTCTTTAAAACACGCTCTCTTCCATAATTATTTCTTTAAAACTCAGGGAACATGTTTTTCCCTTTTCTGTCACAGCTTTGGCAGCTGAATGAAAAGACGGCAAACAGCTTGCATGCGTTAGGACAATATTTTTAAGTTATAGCTCCTTTCAAAGCCTTTCAATACTCTCAGTGTTTGTTGAAGCGCTCCAGCAGCGGCTGCCCAGGAACGCTCGGCAATACTACCCAGCCTCCGCGCGCCGTAGGACGGCGGGGCAGCTTCGGGTGGCCAGCCCTTTCCCAGGGCAGCCCGACGGCGATGGAAACACCGATGCCCACGGGAATGTGCCCAGCTCAGGTGCAGCACCTCATCCACCACACAGCCCACCGCTTCACCTCGCTGCACTCCTTCCTGCACGGGGAACGGTTTGTTTTCCCATATATCTACGCACAAAGCCTATTTCAAGCTAGCCGCGGCGTCTTTAGCAAAGAAGTTTCCAGAATACATCTTTGTGAGGTTAAATACAAGTGTGAGTGCACTTACACAGTAATTACTACCAGCCCACAGGGACCCCATAACACAGCAGCCTGTGCAGAGAAACTTCTTGCTGACTTTACTCATGCCTTCCTAAAAAACCCCAACAGCCTGTGAACTCAGTCCAGGGCATGAGTCCAAGCCCTCTGTAGTGCTGAGCACTAAAAAAAAAAAAAAAAAAAACCAAAACCCAAAAAACCCTCTGAAAGCAAACCTTTATGAATTAACATCCAAAAAACCCAAAGCATGAAAAATGCTATCTGCTCCGCATTAACACAGGGAAGAGCAGCTGAAACAGCACTGCGTTCAGAGGGGAACACTTACTTGCCCGTACTTGGGTGCATATATAATAACATATACTTTAAAAGACCCCAAACGCAGCTGCCCGTCGGTCCCGGGTACCACCGACCCGACCCCGACCCCATCCCCGCCGGAGCTGCCCCGTTCCCCGCCGCCACCCATCACCTGCGGCCGGTCCCCGCTCCGCTCCCCCCCTCCCTTCCTCCGGCTCACCCTGGAGATGGTCAACGGGGCGCTGAAATCTTTACCGCCCACCAAACGAAAACCCCACGGAGAAGGACCACGCAGGACCACCGAGTGGGACATAGCGGCGGTGAAGCGCTCCCTTGCCCGCGGGCGGCTCCGGCTCCCACTCGCGATTACCAACCGATCCACTTCGCGCGTCTCCTAAGCGCCGGGACGGGTCGATCCCGCCTCCCCGACACGCCCCGCATGGCGGGGCGTGTCGGGGAGGCGGGATCGACCCGTCCCGGTCATCGTGGAGGGGGGGAGCTTTAGCACGGATTTGCCCCTGAACATTTTTACCAGTGGGTTTCGGAGCGTCTGCTCGCAGTAGTAAAGTTGAGCATCTGTGTTTGGCGCGGTCAAAAAGCTCCATTTACTGCGCCTTCATCCTCTGGAGTGGAAGGAAAATGATGTAATAGGTCGGTAAATGCGTAGTCAGGACTTTCTTATTCATCACAAGCAGGAAAAAAAGAAAAAAAAAAGGGGGGGAATGTCAAGAAAATAATCAGGTTGGGTTTAAAGCAGTTTGGGAATCACACGGCTAATGCGCCCCAGCATCACTGTGGCTTTGCAGGGGTGTCTGGGGCAGCATTAGGCCCCGCAGAGCATCCCTGCTTCCCGGCGGTACAGCCGAATCGGTGACGGTCGGAGCACCCAGAAGATGTCCATGCTGCAGAGGGTGTTTAATGTGATGGCTTGTAGGTGTGCCGGCGGTAGCTTTGAGGTGGGATGGGTGGGAAGCACAGCTCCCTGGCGTCTCCCCCAAAAGCTGAGAGTAAATCTCAAAGTGCCTGCAAACCTCCCTCTCTTCCTGGAGAGGGCTGGGCTGGAATATCCCACTTCAAAAAAGGACCTAACAAAGGAGTCATTGTTTGAAAAGTCCAGTTTCATCAAGTACCTTCTTGTGGCCCTGTTTCTGTGAGTTTGATTTATGTGCTATTTACTGTGAAGTCCTTTCGCGTGCGCTTGTGACACGGGACGGTTTGTGTGACCGTCACTGCCGTGCCCGTGTTACCCAGGAGGTTTTGGTTGGGGACGGGGGTGGGAGCTGAGACTTTTAAACACGCTCCTGAGCTGCGCTGCAGCCTTGTGATTTAGCAACGTGAATACAGTGAGCGTACTGTGCTACGAACCCGAAACACAATAAACGTTGTTTGCTTTGCTGGAAAGGTGCGTACAGAGGAGCCGCTCAGCTGCAGCTGGTACCCACAGAGCTTTCACCCATAGTCTTTGTTCCTCGCCAGCGCCTGCCTCTACCGAGAGCGGCTATAAAAGCTGACTTTTGTCTGTGCAACTGGTGATGAATCATTCCTCTTCATTCCTGTATGATATCACCGAGCTTGCAGAAGTCTGGGAGTAGGCTGGCCTGAGGTTCCCTTGCTTGCGTTAGAAAATCCACCCAGCCAAACACCGAAATTTGTCTTGCGGAGAGCTGGAGGACGAGGAGCACTTCCCCGAAGGACTGAGTTAAAGATGTGCATAAACGCGGTGTGTTGGCACTGGCATCTCCTTCCTCTTAGGAGGGAAAAGAAAAAAATCTTTTCTGTAAAAGAAACTAAGTTTGCTGGGAAATAGCAACAATAAAAACAGAGAAAAGGAAAAGAGCGGAGGAAAAAAAAAAAACCTGGAGGGTGCAGTTCTGTGGAGTCAAACATTTTCCACTGGCATTCGTCAGGGCTTCATTACCCGGTGGTTTCTAAATTGCACTCAGGCTGTGAATGGCAGGCTCTGCCGCGCAGCAAACCGTCAGGGTTTTCAAAGTAATTTGCTGGCATAGGAAATAGATGATCAAAACACAGAAATCCCCGCTATTAAAGTATTCATTTCAAAAGCTGTGAGGAAAGCTGCTGGCTCCGAGGCACTTTCTCTTCGAGGTCCTTTGAATACTCAGCCTAGGTTACCCCTCACGTAACATAAGGCTTGTCAAAAACTTAACCCAAGTAAAATACAATTAGAATTAGCCAAATTGGTATAACCTTGTGGGTGTGCTTATTCCAAATGAGACTATATTCCAAAATAGATTAAACTGAGCTGAAGTAGAGGCAGTTTTACTCTGAATAAAACTATCTGCAGTTGAATTGCTCCTGATGGAAAGTGTCCACGTGTAGCGCAGCCCTGCATTTCAGAACTGCATCAGGAATTAATTTGGCACCCCTTTATCAGCGATAGGGGTTTTTTTCCCAGGATTTGGGGAATGAGAACTTTAGCTGAAGAGCTCCACATTTCACAGGTGCCTCATTTCCCTTCAGGTGCTCACACCTTTCCACACGGGCTTTCTTTGAGCGCAGCCAATGCAATTCTGCAGCCTGCAAAGGACCCACTCGTACTCTCACTTCAATCAACCAAAGTGGGCTCATAAATTTCTTTTTTTTTTTTCTTTGATAACTTGAGAATTTTTAAATTATATTTTAAGTCATTTCCAAAAACTAATTGGAGTTCTGCTTCCGGAGCAGGAACCAGCAGAACCAACAGAAGATGCGATGAACCTTGCTGTGGGAGCCAGCCTTAACACCCAGCTAAAATACACTATCTCCAGCATGTCCACCCTCTGCCGAGTGCTGAAACCCTACAGCGAGCTCTAACAAAGACCACACATTATTCAAAAGAGAGGTCAAATGTGTTCATGGATTCAATCTCATCACTCCATTCGCTTTATCTTTTTTTCCCCCCAATATTTTCCTCAGTGTTTGTTTCCAGTATTTTTCCACCCCGAAGTCTTATCACCTCTTTGTTTCTTTTTTGAATATTCCATTCTGGCTCTCCTTTGCCACTGGTGACACTCTCGGTTTCCTTTCTTTGTTATCGCAGACCGACTGGGTAAACTACGGATATCCAGCTTTGTGTCCCATTTTGAATGAGCATTCAGGTTTTCCATTTGCCATCCTCCCAGTGTCTAGCAGAGGTCCCCTGCTTATCTGGGACGCCCGATAATGACTTCCCAACGCTGTTTTTGAACATCTGCCCACATGAGAGCGATTTCGAGCATCATAATGGTTTGATAATTCTTCTCCAGGTCAGGAGATATTCTTGCTCTAAAAATTGCCTTCTTCTGGACTATGGCTGTTTGTCCTTAGAGTGATCTCAGGACGCTGAAGTTAGTCCGAGTACTCCATAGCAGCAGGCTGGGTCTAGTGGAAATTGGAATAAGATCCTCTGGTATTTTCACATCAGTTTAAGGGTGATAAGTTGATATATGGGTTGTTATGAACACTTTATTCAGTGTTTTCCTTCTTATTTGAAGTTAGTCATTCATAAATTGCTTGATAGGCACAATTTGATTACCAGTCAGTGAAAAATTGCAATTGCTGTCCTTTTCGCACTGCCCCCAGGCCCTTCATGAAAGATTTTATTTTTAGACTGTGAAAAAAATACCTGATAGACCTTGTAAGTTCAATAAATGACTACATTTGTCAGAGAGATCTGCAAACGATGAGGCTTCTTTGTCTTTCAGAGTTTAAAGTAGAGTTCAGCCGCTCTATAGATGGATGGTTTGATGTGGAAGCCTAAAAATCTTTACCCGTACAACAGCGATTGCTGGAGCAGGGGCATCTCTCCTGGTTGCGTACACCTCAACTTGACAAGTTGCTCAGCATATCGTCACACCCTTTCTGCTTTATTCCTGGCAGGCGCAGCTCGGGTTTTGAAGTGGCTTCATGCCATCCGTGTGGCACTTCTGACTCCCCTAAAGCTGCAACCACCTGAATGTTTGCAGAGTCCCCAGCATGACTGCTGGCATCTCTATTGTCTGGTAGGTACATCAGCTACCTCTCCATTTCTAGCCGGAATGTGTCTCACCACACAATTAAGTATTCAAGAAGAATATGTGACCTGTAACTGGCAACGTGCTGGGAATTACAGTTTTCACTCATCCGTCAGTCATGCCTAATTTAGATTAAATTCAAATTAATTTCAAACCTTCTAGAAAGGGC